>NW_026913049.1:0-702502 GCF_034315485.1 Pezoporus occidentalis
CTACTTCACAGTATCACAGTATGCTAGAGATTGGAAGGGACCTCGAAAGATCATCTAGTCCAATCCCCCTGCCGGAGCAGGAACACCTAGATAATGTTACACAGGAATGTGTCCAGGCAGGTTTGAATGTCTCCAGGGAAGGAGACTCCACAACCTCCCTGGGCAGCCTGTTCCAGTGCTCTGTCACCCTCACTGAGAAGAAGTTTCTTCTCAAGTTTAAGTGGAACCTCTTGTGTTCCAGTTTGCGCCCATTACCCCTTGTCCTATCATTGTTTGCCACTGAGTAGAGCCTGGCTCCATCCTCGTGACACTCCCCCTTTATATATTTATAGACACTTATAAGGTCACCCCTCAGTCTCCTCTTCTCCAAACTATAGAGACCCAGCTCCCTCAGTCTTTCCTCATAAGGGAGATGCTCCACTCCCTTAATCATCTTTGTTGCCCTTCGCTGGACTCTCTCCAGCAGCTCCCTGTCCTTCTTGAACTGAGGGGCCCAGAACTGGACACAATATTCCAGATGGGGTCTCACCAGGGCAGAGTAGAGGGGAAGGAGGACCTCTCTCGACCTACTAACCACCCCCCTTCTAATACACCCCAGGATGCCATTGGCCTTCTTAGCCGCAAGGGCACAGTGTTGGCTCATGGTCATCCTGTCGTCCACTAGGACCCCCAGGTCCCTCTCCCCTACACTGCTCTCTAACAGGTCGCTTCCCAACCTATACTGGAACCTGGGGTTGTTCCTGCCCAGATGCAGGACTCTACACTTTCCCTTGTCATATTTCATCAAGTTACTCCCTGCCCAACTCTCCAGCCTGTCCAGGTCTCGCTGGATGGCAGCACAGCCTTCTGGCGTGTCAGCCACTCCTCCCAGCTTAGTGTCATCAGCAAACTTGCTGATAGTACACTCAATTCCCTCATCTAAATCGTTGATGAATATATTAAATAATACCGGTCCCAGTACTGACCCTTGAGGCACTCCACTAGTTACAGGCCTCCAACTAGACTCAGCCCCATAGACTACAACTCTCTGGCTTCTCTCCTTCAGCCAGTTCGCAGTCCACCTCACTACCTGATCATCCAGTCCACACTTCCTCAATTTAGCTGTGAGGATGCTGTGGGAGACTGTGTCAAATGCTTTGCTGAAGTCAAGGTAGACCACATCCACTGCTCTGCCATCATCCATCCACCGTGTTATTTCCTCATAAAAGGCTAAGAGATTGGTCAAACATGATTTCCCCCTGGTGAAGCCATGTTGACTGCCCCTCATAACCCCCTTATCCTTGATATGCCTTAAGATGGCACCAAGGATAAGGTGCTCCATCACTTTCCCAGGGATGGAGGTGAGGCTGACCGGTCTATAGTTACCCGGGTCCTCCTTCTTGCCCTTTTTGAAGACTGGAGTGACATTTGCCTTCCTCCAGTCCTCAGGCACCTCTCCCGTTTCCCAAGACTTGGTAAAGATGATGGAGAGTGGTCTAGCAATGACTTCCGCCAGTTCCCTCAGCACCCGCGGGTGCATCCCATCTGGACCCATGGATTTATGGATGTCCAGATTGCTCAACTGATCTCTAACCCATTCCTCATCGACTAAGGCAAACCGCTGCGTCGACCTGACTTCATCTAAGGTCTCAGGGGTACAGGGCTCTTCAGGACTGCCTGCAGCAGAGTAGACAGAGACAAAGAAGGCATTCAGTAACTCTGCCATCTCTGTATCTTCTGTCACCAGGGCACCCATCCTGTTCATCAGTGGGCCTACATTGCCTCTGGTGTTAGTTTTGTCTGCCATGTATTTGAAAAAGCTCTTTTTGCTGTCCTTGACCCTTCTTGCCAGGTTTAATTCTAAGGATGCCTTAGTCCTCCTAGCTGTCTTCCTACATCCTCTAGCAGCAGCCTTATATTCCTCCCAAGTGGCCAGCCCCTCCTTCCATGACCTGTAAACTCTCCTCTTCCACTTGAGCATACCCAGCAATTCCCTATTTAGCCACGCAGGTCTCTTGGCCCTCTTCCTTGACTTTCTACGTGTCGGGATGCTCCGATCTTGAGCACAGAAAAAGCAGTCCTTGAATGTCAACCAACTATCTTGGGCCCCTTTACCTTCAAGCAGCCTTGCCCATGGGATTTCCCCTAGCAATTGCTTGAAAAGGCCAAAGTTTGCCCTGCTAAAGTCCAGGGTTGCAATTCTACTTGGTATTCTCCTAGTCCTACCACACAAGATCCTGAACTCCACCATCTCGTGGTCGCTGCAACCAAGGCAGCCCTCAACCCTTACTGCTTCAACCAGATCCTCCTTGTTAGTGAGGATGAAATCCAGCAGCGCTCCTCTCCTGGTCGGCTCATCCACCATTTGCAGGAGGAAGTTATCATCCATACACTGGAGGAACCTCCTGGACTGCGGCTGGGTTGCCGAGTGGTCCTTCCAGCAAACATCAGGGAAGTTAAAATCCCCCACGACGACCACGGCCTGTGACTGTGAGGCCGCTCTCAGCTGCCTGTAGAAGGCCTCGTCAACTTCCTCACCCTGATCCGGTGGTCTGTAACAGACACCTACAACAGTATCCCCCCTGCCAGCCTGCCCCTTAATTCTCACCCACAGACTCTCAACTCGCTCGTCATCTGTCCCTGGACAGAACTCGGTGCATTGTAGTTGCTCCCGCACATAAAGAGCAACCCCACCACCCTTCCTGGCTGGCCTGTCTTTTCTGAAAAGGACATAGCCCTCCATGACTATATTCCAGTCATGTGAGCTGTCCCACCAAGTCTCTGTAATTGCCACCAGATCATAGTCTCCTGACTTAACACAGGTTTCCAACTCCTCCTGCTTATTTCCCATGCTGCGCGCATTGGTGTACAGACATTTCAGGGAGCGAGTTGAGCACACCGATTTCACCCTAGGATTATAGAAGGCCTCCCAGTCTTCATCAATTCTGGAGTGCTGCCCCACTGGGGCAAGCCCAGCTACAACCCCATCCCCCTTCGAATCTAGTTTAAAGCTCTCCAAATGAGCCCTGCTAATTCGTGCCCCAGCATCCTTTTGCCTCTGTGAGACAAACCTTTCTCACTTGTCATTGTCCAGACTGGTGCCCTATAAAACCAGCTGTTATCAAAGAATCCAAAGCCCTGCCTGTAGCACCAGTCTTGAAGCCAATTGTTCATGAACTGAATCTTCCCATTCCTTCCCACATCATCAGTGGAAGATGGAAGGAGCGAGGAGAAGATCACTTGAGCCCCAGACTCTTTCACCATCCGCCCCAAGGCCCTGTAGTCTTTCTTCATCCCCCTCAGACTGCGGGAAGCAGTGTCGTGGTTTAAACCCAGTCAAGTAACTTGTTCACTCACTCCCAGTGTGTGGTGCCGAGCTGACAACAATCGAGGTCCGTGTCCCCCCCCCCCCCCCCCCCCCCGGGCTCTCCCCTTCCCCGCTCCCGGAGGAACGGGGAGGAGGATCGAGAGAGTGCAACTCCTACGGGTTGAGACAAGAACAGTCCAGCAACAAATCACCACCGCTACTATCAGCTAAAACAATGATAAGGGAAAATAACAAGGGAAGAGAATACGATACCACCGGCCAAGAAGGCGAGTTCCACCCGGAAGCCCCTGTCCTTCCGGGTAACTCCCAGTTACCCCTCACCCCGTGCATGACGTGCTGTGGTATGGAATACCTCCCCGGCTAGCCCGGGTCAGGCGCCCCGTCCCTGCTTCCTCACAGCTTCCCCTCCTCCCTGGCAGAGCATGAGCCTCACAGAGTCCTTGGTCAGGGTAAACATCACTTAGCAACAACTGAAAACATCGGCTTCACCAACACTGTTCTTAAACTGGAAGTCAAAACACAGCACTGCACCAGCTAACACAAAGGAAAAACATGACTGCTACTGCTGAACCCAGGACATTATCCACCCCTTATTCCATACCATTCACGTCGTGCTCAGATCCCACATTTTCAATACACCATCGCTCTCCCACATATATACATCCATATACATACAGACCAAGAGGAAAAAATCATTTTCTTAGTGCATGGACCAATCCCTATAATGCTGCCGAGTCCATTCGGTCCATGATGTTCAAAGCTCATTCTCTGTTGGGATGATGGCTGGAGGGAAGTCAGGGCCAGTCGCTGGTGACCTGGAGACATCTAGTTGCTGGGCTATAAAAGCATTACACAGCAGGCAACAGCATACAATTGAGTTCACTGGCTGTTTTCCCCTAAAATCAAATCCCCTTGAGGTATACATCGGACTTCCCCATCTTCCCGCATTACCCACCAAGTATATCCAGGTCCCTGAGCAAAAGCAATCCCACGAGTGGGTTTGCCTTTACCTGAAGCAGGAATAACCCAGACTGTCTTCCCCAGCAAATTCTTCATATGCACCACGGGAACTTTGTCCCCCTCTACAATATGTAAAAGTTCTGACTGGGCTGGGCCAGCCCTGTTGGCAGATCTTCTGGTGTTGACCAACCAGGTGGCCTTTGGTAAGTGTGTATCCCAATGCTTGAAAGTTCCCCCACCCATTGCTCTCAGTGTAGTTTTTAACAGCCCATTGTACCGTTCAATTTTCCCAGAGGCTGGTGCATGGTAGGGGATGTGATATACCCACTCAATGCCATGCTCTTTGGCCCAAATATCTATAAGGTTATTCTGGAAATGAGTCCCATTGTCTGACTCAGTTCTCTCTGGGGTGCCGTGTCGCCACAAAATCTGTTTCTCAAGGCCCAGGATGGTGTTCCGGGCAGTGGCATGGGGCACAGCGTATGTTTCCAGCCACCCGGTGGTTGCTTCCACCATGGTAAGCACATGGCGCTTGCCTTGGCGGGTTGGTGGCAGTGTGATATAGTCAATCTGCCAGGCCTCCCCATATTTATACTTCAACCATCGTCCTCCATACCAAAGAGGCTTTAACCGCTTGGCTTGTTTAATTGCAGCACATGTTTCACACTCATGAATAACCTGGGCAATAGTGTCCATTGTTAAGTCCACCCCTCGGTCACGGGCCCATCTATATGTTGCATCTCTCCCCTGATGGCCTGAAGTGTCATGGGCCCACCGGGCCAAAAATAATTCACCTTTATGTTGCCAATCTAAGTCCATCTGAGCCACTTCAATCTTAGCCACTTTATCCACTTGTTGGTTGTTCTGGTGTTCCTCAGTGGCCCGACTCTTGGGTACATGGGCATCTACATGACGTACCTTCACCACCAGGTTCTGCACCCTGGCAGCAATATCTTTCCACAGTGCAGCAGCCCAGATGGGTTTACCTCTGCGTTGCCAGTTGCTCTGCTTCCATTGCTTCAACCACCCCCACAGGGCATTTGCCACCATCCATGAGTCAGTATAGAGATAAAGTACTGGCCACTTTTCTCATTCAGCAATGTCCAGGGCCAGCTGGATGGCTTTCACCTCGGCAAACTGACTCGATTCACCCTCTCCGTCAGCAGTTTCTGCAACTTGTCATCCAGGACTCCATACAGCTGCCTTCCATCTCCGATGCTTTCCCACAATACGGCAAGAGCCATCAGTAAACAAGGCATACTGCTTTTCACTTTCTGACAGTTTATTATATGGTGGGGCCTCTTCAGTGCGCATCACCTCCTCCTCTGGTGACATTCCGAAATCTTTGCCCTCTGGCCAGTCCATGATGACTTCTAGAATGCCTGGACGACTGGGATTTCCTATTCGAGTTCGTTGTGTAATTAGTGCAGCCCATTTACTCCATGTAGCATCGGTTGCATGATGTGTAGAGGAGACCCTGCCTTTGAACATCCAGCCCAGCACGGGCAGCCGGGGTGCCAGGAGGAGCTGTGCTTCAGTGCCAATCACTTCCGAAGCAGCTTGAACCCCTTCATAGGCTGCCAGTATCTCTTTCTCAGTTGGGGTATAGCTGGCCTCAGATCCTTTATATCCCCGACTCCAAAAGCCGAGGGGTCGACCTCGAGTCTCCCCTGGAGCTTTCTGCCAGAGGCTCCAGGTAGGACCGTTCTCCCCAGCTGCAGTGTACAGCACATTTTTTACATCTGGCCCGGTCCGGACTGGTCCAAGGGCTACTGCGTGAACTATCTCGCGTTTAATTTGCTCAAAGGCTTGTTGCTGCTCAGGGCCCCATTTAAAATCATTCTTCTTCCAGGTCACATGATAGAGAGGGCTTACAATCGAACTGTAATTTGGGATGTGCATTCTCCAGAACCCCACTGCACCCAAGAAAGCTTGTGTTTCTTTCTTATTAGTTGGTGAAGACATTGCTGTTATCTTGTTGATCACATCTGTGGGGATCTGTCTACGTCCATCTTGCCATTTTATTCCCAAAAATTGAATCTCCTGTGCAGGTCCCTTGACCTTACTCCGTTTTATGGCAAAACCGGCTTTCAGCAGGATTTGGATTATTTTCCTCCCTTTCTCAAAGACTTCTTCCGCTGTATCGCCCCACACAATAATGTCATCAATGTATTGCAGGTGTTCTGGAGCTTGCCCCTGTTCCAGTGCAGTCTGGATCAGTCCATGGCAAATGGTAGGGCTGTGTTTCCACCCCTGGGGCAGTCGGTTCCAAGTGAACTGGACACCCCTCCAAGTAAAAGCAAACTGTGGCCTGCACTCTGCTGCCAAAGGAATTGAGAAAAATGCATTGGCAATATCAATCGTGGCATACCACTTGGCTGCCTTTGACTCTAGTTCATACTGAAGTTCTAGCATGTCCGGTACGGCAGCACTCAATGGTGGTGTGACTTCATTCAGGCCACAATAGTCTACTGTTAGTCTCCATTCTCCATTAGACTTTCGCACTGGCCATATGGGGCTATTAAAGGGTGAGCGGGTCCTGCTGATCACCCCCTGACTCTCCAGTCTACGGATCAGCTGATGGATGGGAATCAGGGAGTCTCGGTTGGTGCGATATTGCCGCTGGTGCACTGTTGTGGTCGCAATTGGCACTTGTTGTTCTTCAACTTTCAGCAACCCCACAGCAGAGGGATCTTCTGAGAGACCAGGCAAGGTGGACAGCTGCTCAATTTCCTCAGTCTCCAAAGCAGCAATACCAAAAGCCCACCGGTACCCTTTTGGGTCTTTGAAGTACCCTCTCTTGAGGTAGTCTATGCCGAGGATGCATGGAGCCTCTGGACCAGTCACAATAGGGTGCTTTTGCCATTCCCTCCCAGTCAGGCTGATTTCAGCCTCCAGCACAGTCAACTCTTGGGATCCTCCTGTTACTCCAGAAATATAGATGGGTTCCACCCCTTGACAGCTTGATGGCATCAGGGTACACTGTGCACCGGTATCTACTAGAGCCTTATACTTCTGTGGGACTGATGTGCCAGGCCATCTGATCCACACAGTCCAGTAAATCCGATTGTCCCCTACCTCCACCTGGCTGGAGGCAGGGCCCCTCTAAGGGTCGTCACAGCTTTGGACATTTAAGTCGTGGTGAAAGGGATTATTCTTCGTTATCACAGGAGCTGGAGTAAAATCAGCTCTTCCATTCCATCTGGGAAACTGCTCACCAGAGACTGAAGCCGTAGCTCTCATGGGATGATCAGTCTTGGCCCTTGCTCCCCTCTTCAGTTCACTCACCCGTTCCTCCAAAGCTGAAGTAGGTTTTCCATCCCACTTTGTCATGTCTTCTCCGTGATCCAGCAGGTAAAACCATAGGGTACCCCGTGGCGTATACCTCCTGTATCTCCTCTCTTGAACAATAGGACGCCTTTTGTTAATAGCTGAGACGTGTGTTGGTACACGTGAGGAACTGGATAAATCAGATAGATCGTCCCTCAATTGTTCGAGGTCCTGGGACAGTTTTTTCACAGCTGAGATGATGGAAGGGGTGAGGTTGTCTTCGAACTCTCGGAGTTTATGAACCATTTCATCCACTGTTAGTGGTACTATGTCATTCCAGGTTACTGTTGCCAATGAATGGTCATATGATGACGGTGCATTCCGTGTAAGTTTTCGCCACATGGGTCGTGTACATTCAACTTCATCTGGATCTATAGGTGTATCCCCGTTATTCGGCTTGATGTGATAGAGCATCTCTACGATGGCCGATTCCCTCAGAGACTGGATGCCTTTGTCTATAGTAGTCCACTTGGCCGAACGACTCGTAACATCGTCCTTGTACGGAAACCTTTCTTTCACAGCTGCCAAGAGCCGCCTCCAAAGGCTGAGGGACTTTTTCTCTCTTGCAATTGCTTTGTCAATTCCCCCTTCTCTAGCAAGTGATCCCAGCTGCTTGGCTTCTGTACCTTCTAGTTTGTGACCATCCGCCCCATTGTCCCAGCATCGGAGTAACCAGGTGATGATGTGCTCCCCTGGTTGACGGGTAAAATCTTTTCGCATATTCCGCAGCTCGGTTGAGGTCCGAGGTCGAGAAGTTACCTCTTCTTCTTCTTCTTCGTCATGTGATGATGACTCCTGATCAGATTCTGGACCGGGTGGTGAATTCATTGGTTCTTCATCTCGCTTCACCCTTTTTGCCTCCTTTTTACTTGTTCTCTTGCGTACAGGGGCAACAGATATTGGTACAAAGTGGTCCTCTGGTTTGGCTGCAGTAATTATCACTGGGGGTGGTGTAGCTGCTGTGCTTGGAGCTGGGGTAACCACGTTGTCTGTTGCAGTTGAAGTTTGAGCAGCTGCTGTACTTGCCACTGGGGTAGCTGCTCTGTTCATTGAGGCCAAAGTTTGAGTAGCGACTGTACTTGTTGCTGGGGGTGGTGTAGCTGCTGTGCTTGGAGCTGGGGTAACCGCGCTGTCTGTTGCAGTTGAAGTTTGAGCAGCTGCTGTACTTGCCGCTGGGGTAGCTGCGCAGTTCATTGCAGCCAAAGTTTGAGTAGCAACTGTTGCTTTGCCCTCAGATCCGCCGACATTCTTTTCCTTTTGAAGGTGCTGGATAGTGTTGAACAAGGCCCTGTAAGCATAGGCCAAGCCCCAGCACGTTGCCGTGATTTGTCCATCTCTGGTATGGCCAGAATGACCACACACCTCATTTAAGTGTTTTACTAATTCTTCTGGATTTTGTAGTTGTTCGGTAGTGAAATTCCAAAGTACTGGAGGGGCCCACTGACCTAGATACTTGCCCATACTGTCCCACACACCCTGCCACTCATGGCTGTCCAGCCTTAGGGAAAATCTCTCGGTCCTCCTACATCGTCGTTTGACCCCAGACAAGACCCAAACCTGACTCTGCTTAACTCCTGAAATCAGTAGTGGGTAAAACACACTCTGTATGCGTGTTAGCATGGTGATTCCCATCACCATCAGCAAACAAGTCTCAACAGCATTAAAATGCCATTTAAAAAATTCAAAACTCTCAAATGTAAATGGTCTGGGGGGACGACTGGGAGGGTAAAAGAATGTCTCCTTCACAGGTTGAGCACCTGAGAAGGAGAAAAAAGATGTGTAATTGCTAAGCACCTCCATCATATACCTCCCAAAGTATAAAGGTGGTGACCACACTGGGAACATAAGCCAGATCAGTTTCATGATCAATGATTCTATTGTATTACAAGTCATTACCATAAAGTACAATGGGACAAAAACCTTAGCCCAAGCCCCACACTTGAAAAACGCTAATACATCAAATGCCGGATGGACGTACGATACTATATACTGAAACTGTGAGATCAAGAGGAACAACCTTGAGAGCCAATAAATCAGCATTGTGACGAGTGACTATCAATCCAGTCAGATCTGTTCTTATCTCAACCCCTGGTGCCCCACATTGGGCACCAAAAAAGAACTGTCGTGGTTTAAACCCAGTCAGGTAACTTGTTCACTCACTCCCAGTGAGTGGTGCCGAGCTGACAACAATCGAGGTCCGTGTCCCCCCCCCCACCGGGGTTATCCCCTTCCCCGCTCCCGGAGGAACGGGGAGGAGGATCGAGAGAGTGCAACTCCTACGGGTTGAGACAAGAACAGTCCAGCAACAAATCACCACCGCTACTATCAGCTAAAACAATGATAAGGGAAAATAACAAGGGAAGAGAGTACGATACCACCGGCCAAGAAGGCGAGTTCCACCCAGAAGCCCCTGTCCTTCCGGGTAACTCCCAGTTACCCCTCACCCCGGGCATGACGTGCTGTGGTATGGAATACCTCCCCGGCTAGCCCGGGTCAGGCGCCCCGTCTCTGCTTCCTCACAGCTTCCCCTCCTCCCTGGCAGAGCATGAGCCTCACAAAGTCCTTGGTCAGGGTAAACATCACTTAGCAACAACCGAAAACATCGGCTTCACCAACACTGTTCTTAAACTGGAAGTCAAAACACAGCACTGCACCAGCTAACACAAAGGAAAAACATGACTGCTACTGCTGAACCCAGGACAAGCAGCTTCCTCCCCACCTGTCTGGAAGACCAGCAGCGGGTAGTAGTCTGTCGGGTGCACCAGGTTGGGGAGCGCCCTGGTGATATCCCTGATCCGGGCTCCAGGCAGACTACACACTTCCCTATGATGAGGGTCAACTCTGCATATCGGGCCCTCTGTTCCTCTCAGAAGGGAATCCCCTACTACAATGACCCTTCTTTCTTTCTTATCAGAGACAGTCTTGAGGTGCAAAGTCGACCTCCTTTTCCTATGTGGCCTTGTGGGCTGGCCTTGCCCCACATCCTCACCTACCTCTCCTTCAAGATCCAGGGCCTCGAACCTATTACGGAGGGACACCTGGGGAAGCAGGGCAGGAAGGGGGGAGGGTTTCCCACGACGTCGAACTGAACTCTCTTCCAACCCTCGTCGTCTTTTTGGTCCCCTACCTCTGGGCAACAGCTACAGGGTAGGGGCTGTCTCGGGCCATCCCCCTCTGACTGAGAGGGCAGGGGGTCCTTCCCCTTTTGGGGGGTATCTCCCTGGAACCGTTCCGACTGACACGCCAGGGAGTTACTCCACCAGTCGATCTCCCTTTCACACTCCCTGATGGTCCTCAGCATCTCAACCTCCTCCTTAAGTCTTGCCACCAGGCTAAGCAGATCTTCTACCTGCTCACACCTCACACAGGTGGAATGCTGTCCTCCCTCCCCCGGCAGCAGCAGGCTCTGGCACTCCCTGCACCCAGAGACCTGAACAGCCACGGTTTGGGACGGGGTCTCTGTCTGAGTTGCTGTAGTCACCTTACTGTAAGCTCTCTTTCTGGAGGCAGCCATATTGGTCCGCAGTCTGGGACACCAGCAACACGACCTGCTTGTTCCTCCCTGCGCCCGGTGCCCTCTCAAAGGCTTTTTCAAGGCAAGCGGCAGGGGAGTGGTAGCCGTCACCGTGGGAACGCCCCCCGCCACGTCAGCCTCTCTCTCGCAAGGGCTGCTGGGGCTTCGGGGATCAGGAGATGTCAGGAATCGCGATGTCTCTGCGCTATCCCCTCTGATTTTCCTAATCTCCGTTGACCCTTGCGGTCGCTGAAGCGTGCCGGCTGTGGCTCTAGCTAGGCTAGCTCCGATCAGCTGACTGAATATTGCTATAATTAATAAAATTTTAATTGGATTATGATCCGTTGTGGTCTCAATTTATAACAGTTGTGAGCGTCTTTGTGCTCGCCCTAGATGCATTCTTGAGTAAAATTGGTGTAGGCCCCCTCAAATCGTGGGTGAACATCTCTGGTGTCTTGGCCTGGCCTGAGGCTTACCCTGCTAAAGCGGCTTCTTTAGAGCTACCACAGAACCATGGAATAGTTTGTGCTGGAAGTCATCTAGTGCAACCCCCGGCAATGAGCTGGGACTGCCACATCCCGCCTGGCCTTGAATGTCTCCAGGGATGGATGGCATATCCACCACCTCTCCGGACAACCTGTGCCAGAGTTTTACCACCCTCATTGTAAAGAATTTCTTCCTCACGTCCAACCTGAATCTCACCTCTTTGATGGGGACAAACCTGCTAGATTTATTGTGCTCAACCCCAAATGATGGGTGACAAGAAAGTGGGTTGTGGCAACTGTAACTAAGGGATGTGGTGGGGGTGTCTGGCTGGGAGCATCTGGAGCAGGAATTCCATCAGTGTCCCTGCCTGGGAGAGCCCCTGCCAGCCCCCTCTGTGGGCCTCTTAGAAGAAAACACCTCTTAGTTTGGTGTCTGTAAAGCACATTTTGGGTATGGTACCAGCAGCTCCTCACTGGGCCTCTCAACCAGAAGCTTGAGCATGCTGAGGGCCTTGGTTCTCTGTGGTTCATGCAATATAGCATAGAAAATCAGAGGCTGGGTGACACAGAGAGGTCCTTCAAGTGCTGGTCCTCAAGGAGACACCTGCCCTTCAGCACGGGGCTATTTTTCCTGCTAACAGCAGCTTTGAAGCATACACTGAATTGCTGAACACGTGTGCTATTCTCAGCTGGGGCTGGCCCTCATGTGGAGACCCCCCAGAAACGGAGGTGAGGGAATGGGGAGCTTGATTCGGCATGGCCTTGATATTGTCTTAGTGTTGTGGTTTAAACCCAGTCAGGTAACTCGTTCGCTCACTTCCCCCCCTTTCTTGCCCTCCCCCTGCTCTCGGAGGGACGGAGAGGAGAATCGAAAAGAATGCAACTCCCACGGGTTGAGATAAGAACAGTTTAGTAACTAAGGTATAACACACATCACTACTGCTACCACCAATAATAACAATGATAAAGGAAATAACAAGGGAAGAGAATACAACACCTCAGCACCAGCTGACCGATAACTTGCCCCCCCTCAGCCCAACCAAGCTCCGACCGATACCTCCTCCAACCCTGCAGTCTCCCAGCCCTTCCGGCTAACTCCCAGTTACCTCCTGGGCATGACGTGCTGTGGTATGGAATACCTCTTTGGTCAGTTTGGGTCAGGTGTCCCGTCTCTGCTTCCTCCTGGCTTCCCCTCTTCCTCCCTGGCAGAGCATGAGACTCACAAAGTCCTTGGCCAAACCAAAACATCACTATCAGTTCTGTTCCCAGGCCGAAAGTCAAAACACTGCACTGCACCAGCTACCAAGAAACAGAAAAATGACTGCTACTGCTGAACCCAGGACACTTAGTCACGGGGGAAAGTGGGAGTGTTGCAGCAGAGGAGTTTGGAGGGTGGAGAGTACAATAATATTAGGGGAGAAGCTGCTGCCTGAGCATTCACGCAGCACCCAAGACTTAGTTGCTAGAACTGGAGTCCCTTTGCAGCGGGCAGCTCCACAGAGCTGATGGGTGCCCCTTTCAACTCTTCACTCACTCACAAGCACACATCCTCCTTCTTCAGGCTCAACCCCATGTTTCCTACTGCAGAGTCTCAATTGTTCAATTCCAGGAAAAAACTGCTTAATAACAGTGATGCAGCAAAAGGGACAGGTCCCTCTGCCTCGGGGGGGAGGGGGGGGGGGGGAACAGGGACGACACAAACAAAGAAATCCCTGGGCAATTATGCCCTTATGATTTATGCATCCACCCCTCACATGTCTTTTTAGTCCAATAGTGATTTTTTTGTTCTGGGGTCTTCTAACACCTTATTGGATTCTTTCTCTGTGTTCATAGAGACAGGCTGTTAACTGTTCTTACCTTGTTGAGTTGCAGCTTCTGCTGACAGTAGGAGCTCTTTCTGGTTTGTGCTTCTTGTGCACACTAAAAAAGTCCTAGATCTCAGACGAACATAAACTTAACAGCTAAACCATCAGTGTGTTATCATTTTTGTCACACTAAAAACAAAAGACAGCACTGTACCAGCTAACAGGAAAATTACTAAGAAAACTAACTTTATTCCAGCTGAAAGCATATCTAGGTGAAAGACCACAGCTTACAGCCTGAGGCTGCAGCAAACCTAGCTGCTCATGCTAAACAAGTAAAGCTAAGCAAATAGCATACTAAACCACAAAATACTATAACTCTCACTCAAACGATTTAAAAGCTATTTAAGCTGAATAACTAATATCCCTCAACAATAAATTCATAAGGAAGTAAGTTGCAGTACTTTCACTTCTCAAAGAACAAGACATTTTGTGGATGAGTATATGCAGGAAACAATTAACATTTACAATAATGAGTTTCTGTTGGTTTTCTGCTTGAAATGTTTATGGAATAGGATGCTGGATTCTGTTCAGAGCTAATACTCGTACAGATGAATTTTAATAACAAGATTCGTGTCTTAAATTTGCTCTGCTTTGCTTGGTGTATGGCAGAAAACTGCTGCTACCTTGGAACTCATTCTACTAACATTTTTGTACTGTTTTAACAAGATCTTGTAAGCATTTCCATGTATTCCTTTAAAAATAGGGGGTAACAAAACCACAAGGAAAGGAAATATCTGTAAGTGAAGCACAGCTCTTTCCCACTTTATTTGCATAGCAATGCAATGGATTTCACATGGTGAAGAGGTTTGGCCAGGTGTTATGGTGGGTTGAATTCCCACCAAAATGTTTATATTGCAAGGATTACAATGGTTATAATAAAGGATTATAATTGCATTAAGGGAGTTATACCCCTGGTCTGAGATTGCTTTTAATTGCTTTAAATTTAAAGTCAGTACGTGAATTTTCAGATAAATAAGCGGATCAGAGTTTGCCCAGGATTTAATGTTTCCTCTAAGCTGTGGTGGAAGTTAACGTTTCGGGTGTTTCTCTGTCCCTGGTCTTCATCCCGTTTCTTGCTTCCAACGTCGCCACCTAGTGATAAAAGGCGTGAAGAAAACCTCGTAGCTGTCCTGTAGTGCAGGAGACGGGAATGAGGTAGTTGTAGGGAGAATATTGTATGTGACTGAAGAAGATAAATAAAATAATAAATACGGGTTTTTGTTTTTTTTTTTTTTTTTACTTAAATGACAGGAAGATTTCCACTTATGAATACGGGCTTCTGAGGGACAGCTGAGATGCTTTTCTTATGTGCAACACTGAAAGGTCTTGTCTTGATTTTTCTAGTAACTTTTTGGGTGAGTCCCAGTCCCAGAGGAGCCTGCAGTGTGTGAAGTGTGAAGGCATGTTGTGTCCTCAGGTTTCAGAAGCGGATTTTCAGTCAATAGACGGAAGTTTTCCAAACAGGCCGATTCTCTTCAAAGCTCCTATTTCTCAAAATGTTCCCTACACATTAAGCAAACTCATCTGTTACGTCACAAATAAATGCAGGTGATTTTCATGTATACCATAGCCTTTTTACTGGGTTTGTGGAATCACTGTGCCATGTAATGGCTACAGCATCTCCCTAGTACCAAGCTTTCTATTTTATTGGGCTATTCTGGTTCCCTATGATTTTAAATAATAGAGGAATTAGTGTATTGGAAACTTGAATTTACTATAAGTAACAGCCCCTACTAGCCACTTCTGTTGCTAGCTACTTTCACTGAGTATTTGCTATGCTGCTTTCCAACCAAGTTGTTAGTTGTCTGACTATTGCTATGTCCATATTGCAGTTTCTCTGAGGCTTGAGCTCTTCTGGGGTTCAGTGATGTACAGGATTATATAGATATCCCTTCCAATAAAACAGGCGCTTCCTGCTTGGGGTATTCTCCTTTCCCAAAGGTAAGCAATGGGAAGCTCAGAGCCCACATTTCCCAGGGACTGTTTCCTGCAGCAGTGTAGCATTTGCAAGCCCTCTATGACTCCCAGGCATACTAGCATTAGGCTGGCTCATGCCCAAATAATAATGCTGGAATTTACCCCACCAACAAAAAGAGCTCTTTTTTAAAGAGGAATGCACCCAAACTCACAAAGAGGTTAGGCCTGTCTGGAACTGGCACAGCAACTGATGTGGCTCTTGCTGACTGATAGATAAGAATAGCTCAACAGGTTGTTAGAGCCGGAATGGCAAGCCACCTCTGAGTTTGACAACAAGAGGTTTAGCCAAGGGAACCCACAACAATGAGCTCTAATGCATTTGAAATGCATTTGCAGCCAGCACGAAGAATTTCATCGTTTCAGGTCCTTAAAAAGGGACTGTTCTTTTTACTGTTCACCAGTTTATATCGGTAGGGACTCCCTGTCCATTCACCAATCACACTGGTCAGTCTGCATTAAATAGAGACATAAATTAACCAGACAATAACTGTTTTATCACCAGAAAGAGCTGCTAGGACACATAGGGAGGCCCCAAATTAAGACTATGCCTGGAGTGTAGAAATTGAATACAGGATCATCTTCCTTTCTTTCATTCTTTTGTTCTTTCTCTCATTCTTTCTCTCTTTGTTGAATTCAACTTCCTACAGGGTATGTGAAGAGAATATTATTGGAGACTCATTTTCTTGCATTTCTCTGCCTCCTATTCCTCATCAATGGAAGACCATTTCCCTAATTTTAGGCAGAATCCTTGCAAATGGCAAGCCTGCTCAAAAGCCCTGGTAGCTGCTGGCTGACCTTGACATGATCCTTGTCATTTCTTGCTATTACTCTGTAGCCAGTTGCAACAGAGGAATTGTCCTTAATAGTTTCAACTTCTTAGAAGAAAATATTTAATATTCTATTTTAATATGTATTTTAAAGAACATACATCTCCATTTAGATTTTTTTTTTATTAAAAAGTTTTTAGTCCAGAGCATAGAGTTTTCAAACTAATTCTAAATGCCTTTTTTTCATACTTTCATTAATAGTACAACTTTTCTCAGAGACTGGAATTCATTTCTGCACAGAAGCCTTTTTAGGGAATTAAATGGGGTTTATGAGATCCTTAATCCTGATTCCGGCTCTTTGTGCAGGGTTGAATTTCATAGAAAGTGAATTTCAGACAAAAGAGACCAGTAGAGGTAGTATTTAATCTCTTTCTGAAGCACTGAGAGCTTTCTGGTCTCATGAGATTCTGAAATCATGTTCCATATGCAAAAGTTTTCTTTGTGTGTCCTGTAGGCTGGAGCACAATGGTAGATGACTTGCATGTTTATGTTGTTTGCAATGCCTTTGGGAGTTCTTGTTCCTGCTATTTAAACATCCTAATAATTGATAAAATGTGTAGTTTACTTTCCCATTGTGTAAGTTAAAATCTTTTATCTTCAGTTCCTGAAGTACGTACAGTCTAATAGTAGGAAAGTACAAGGCTGAATGTAGTTAAGGTTCGCTTGTCACTATTTGAAGATCACCTGTATTTTGCTCCAGTTCCACTCCAGTAAAACTCAGTTTATTCTGTTTTCACTGCCATAAGATTTCAGGAATAGCCTGGTCTTTCACAATCACAAGGAGTATGAATTGCATCCTTCCATGTTGTAGTAGGAGACTGAAGAGTAAATAGGATTTGATGTTTATCTGGTGCTGGGGTAAGATTGAAGCATTCCTACACAATGCTACTGGAAAGATTCTGTTTGAATGAGGTTGATGTTTACATAGCATTTGCCATAACTTGGCCATATTAATGTGCTGACTTTTGATCAAGAACAATCCAAGGCATAAATTAGAACATCCACAAGAACTGTGTAGCAAAGGTCAGGGGTTTTGTGCAATGAAAGGAGTGGTATTTCATCCTACTTTCAGATGTTTTCATCTTCATTTTGATATTTCTTTAAGAATTTACTGTTAGCTTTTGGGTGGTTTCTTTTCTCTTTGTCACAAACCACATATAATCGCTTGGCAGCAGTTCTATAGCTGGAGTACAGACTTTTGCCAGGAAGAATGTGATGAGTCATGATATGTGACCAGAGTAGCTGTGCTATTAACATTGCCAAGAGTAGATGGAGTTCCACCTGTAAAACTGTGCTTAGCTACTCCAATATATTTGACCTGGGACAGCAAAATCAACTAACTCTCAGAATAAACTGTAGTGGCAAAAGTGTTTATCTGCTTGTATAAACTGTATCTGCACCCCACTTTTTACCACAATAATATACCAGAATCTCTATACCTGCAAAGCCTCTCAGCTGTAAACTTAGCCTTTGTTTTTTGGCCTGGCTTGATTAACAGCTATTAATCTTCTTTTATGGCCTTCTTTTATGTGTTTTAGGCCTTCTTTTATGTGTTTCCTTGCGTTATATATCAGAAAAGAAAGATAAAGTAAGTGTTTAAACTATAATGAAAAGAGAACCTGATTGGTTAACCTAAGGTGCATGTTCTACAATGAGAATATCAAAGTATATGCAAATAAACTGACATCCCTACAAATAATTCCTTATTGTGCCATTTATTTGTTATTTAATTGAGGGAATGAAGGTGAGGTAATCCTGTTTGTAAGGAGCTGGAAATTTGCATATTTTATCTGTAAAGGCTAGAAATGTAGTAAATTAATTTGCAGAACAGCAAAGTCAGAATAAAGGATTGCTTTATCCCAGGGCTAACGGTTCTTTGCCAAGATTTACTATTTGAAGGATAGGAAAGCACCTTTCGTATGAAGTTACCATTTGTATTCAGATCCTTGGCACAAAGAAGAGATGCAGATAAGATACAGTTGCAGACAGATTATGAGTTTTGGGTCTTAACCTACTGCCAGTGGAGCCAATAATGAAAGTTCATCTGACTTCAACCCTATAGACTCATATCCTGCAAGATCAACACAGGAAAAAAATAATGCATGAAGAGATGCAGGTTTGCCTGGGTGCTCTTTGAAATAGATATACAATATATTTTAAAATGTAATTTTAATCCTAGACTTACACATTTGGACTAGATGAAAAAAGCAGATTATATGGAGAGTTCTTGCATTGTTAAATTAAAATAGAAAGTGGATTTTCATTTAGGGATTCAACTCTGAAATGTGTATTTTTCTTATTACTGTGAAATTTTCACATCTGTTCAGTGTCCTCCCAGCCTCCCCTTATATTCATACAAGAGCTCATTCAAGAGCTGACCTGTTATACATCAATGCTGAATTTAGGGGCATGTTTTTAATGTTTAAAATTTGGGGATCTTTCAACATAATTTGGGATATATAGACAAAGAGTAGTATTACTGATATGTATTACGTATCAAATGTACTCAAAAGCTTAAAGGTCTTTTCCAACCTAAATGATTCTAAGATTCCATGAAATGCTAGTACCTAGTAAGTAATTAAAAGATTACCTTCTTAAGCATATATCCTTTGTAAGTACAATAATTTTTTGTTTTCTTAACAAAATATGTTCACTTAATGTCCTTAGTATAGGTAAAGTCTTTGCAGAGCAGATGGAGCAGTGGGGTTTTTCCTCTCCCTAACTCTGTATTTAAAGTTTCCCATCCCCTCTACAATATATTTGTTCCTTCCCTCAAGAAATAGCCTTCGAGTTCACACAAGCCCAGCTACATGATATCGAGGTTGGGATGTGGGCTCTGGTAAGCCGAAGGGAAAACCCAGATGAAAGTGCATTGCAAAGCCTCTTGTCTTGAAATTCTGCCTTGGAATTATCAAACCCACAGGACTTGGTAGAAGCGAGTACAGAAGTTCAGCTGCTGACATAATTCACTTCCTTTGAGATTATGTAGATCAGAAGTATCCTAACCTCTACCACCTTTCCCCACATCCCCAAACAATATGTAGTACAGAATACCAGCATTTTCAGCAAGGTGAAATAGGCCTGAATAAAAAGACAAGCCACGTACTAAGTAAGCAGTCACAGGCTGAACTACCCCTGAACACTGTGAATGATGAAATTCAGTCATGTGAAAGGCCTCAAAGATCTGAGCCCTTAGAGGTCTGGGTAAGATCTTCATCTTAGATTTCTGAGGCTAATGTAGTTTCTAAGTTCCTTTCCCATGACTTTTCTATTTCTGATGTTATCTAAGCATATGTGGCATACTTTCCCATTCAGATCTAGGGGCACATAGTTCATTAACTGGTGTCTTATATTTTAGCTACACGACATGCTTAAGAATTGCCACGGCTACTTTTTAAGCACTTGGGGATATTGTGGGAGGGAAAGTTCTTGGTGGGGAGTGTTGGGAAAGTTGCTTTTGTTAGATATGGATGTCTGCCAGTAGCTCGACTTTAAAACTAGTGCTGACAGTAATTTTCAGTTGTTGAAAGGCTTTTGCATTCTCCTTTTTTGTGTAATTTGGCTTACTAAAAAAAAAAGTATTAAAAATTGATTATTACTTTTTATAAATTCCCATAAAAGATTTAGAGATCTTAAACTTTCTTCTGTTGAGAGAGAAATCTCTCTTTCTGACCCTTGAGTTATAAAGATAGCTATATCCAGTTGTGAGCAAAACTGGTCACAATGAGAAATTTCCTTAAGATTTTTATGATTGCTTATACTAAACATGATTTTTTTCCATTTGAATATAATGATACCATGCAGTTACATGGATTTTTGCCTTTAAGTAAGATGCCTCCTTCAACACTAGGGCATAACATATTTTGAGATTATGCTTTTCTTACAGTACTCATTTTTGTCTGCATTAAACTTAAGCATGTCACATTCAAAGTTGGTAAGATGGTGGTTAGATTAGGTGCTAAATTCCAAGCATCACGTTTACAAAGTACTTAATACTGTTTGTAAACAGAAGGGCACAGAGCAGAACATCAGAATGTAATTGTATGATCGCTGTGTCTCTGGTTTGCCCATGTGCTAGTATAACTCAAACCCTAATAAGGTGATATTTACTTGCAGGAGGGGCATAGAAGGGGTATTTCAGTTTCAGCTTGCTGTTGTTGTTCTGAATATTCATTATGTGTATTAGAAAAGCACCTACCAGTTCATACAAAGTCTTTCAGTGTTAATTGTTTACAATGAAAAGATGGTCTGTGTATCTTAGAACGTACAATTTGAGAATGAATAAGGAGCATGGATGAAGGAAACAGCCAGTTATTTATGATTGCAGTGATAGGCAGAGGTCACAGAACCACAGTTTTGTAAATATCATGAATCAACCTCAGAGAACTTTGGGATTTGATTGTTGTTTTGGCTGAAAAAAAACATTTCTGTAGCCTTAAGTTATTAAATCACTCCCTGCTTCCTCTGACAGTGCCAGACAAGTAGGAAACATGGACAGTTATCAGCATTTTAGCTGGGGAGCTAAAGGAAAAGGAGTTGAGAGAAGCTCTTAAAAAATTAATATGTACAGGATACAACTACTGTGCTTGTAAGAAGATTTCATGTAAAATAAGCTTGCTTCATACATGCATTCAGGCAAACTCAGGGTGACCACTTTCTAAGCTCCACCATGATTAAATGATTAATGCTGATAATATTTCCTGCAGCTGGAGAGATTTATGCTCTAAACTGGCTATAGCTTCTGCCCTCCTGTAGACCCCCAGAGTGTTTTGCTTACCCAAAATTGACAGCACCGTTTCAGTCAAGGCTATATTTAAGCAAACAGAAAAATTCTGTTGAGTAGGTGACGAAGGAAACTCTGAAGTGCAGGTTTGTGAGTTCTGCATTAACAACCCATCTTCCCCATCCCTGGTACTGTATAACCCCAGAGCTAGTGATTGCCAACCCCCTTATTCTGCTCTGCATCCAATACTTTGTGACATTTTGGGTCATATGGCTCCAAGTTTGGGTGCAAATGTAATGGACATAGCTCAGTTTTGGGTAATAGCAAAAAAGATGGTCATGAGTCTGTTCATGTGGTATGCATGACTATTTTATATCTGTGCTTCTTAACAGAATAGCTCACATTGCACAGAGCAGAACAGCTCACTTCCACGTCAAAGGAAATCTGTGGATTAGTTTTGTAGGAAGAGTACCTTTTTTCTTTGTCCTTTCTATGGAGGCAACAGGAATTAAACATATTGCAAACATTGTTCCCTATGAACTCTCACATAATATTTTTCCTTAACATGCTATTAATTCCAGAGATGTAAATCTCAGGAATCCATTTTGAAACAACTGAACAGTGTTTCAAAAAAACTCTATATTTGCTGTTTTGAACTTCTGACAAATGAGGGGTTAGGGTCTTTAGGCATTAAAGACACATTTAGGGACTTGATTTCCCACTGAAATCCTGGTCTAGCTGGCCCTGAGGCCTATATAAGTACTTTACTGTCATTAATTTCAGTAAAAATTACATGCTTTAATGCTTCTGAGATTCTGAACTTTGCTTCCTATTGATCGTTTTACATATTTGGGGGTGAAAAGAAGCCTCACTTCCATTGTGAGAGCAAATAGAACTAAATCACAGAAATTGTGGCATGGTAACCCACCCCATTCTAAGCAAGTGGTAATGTGGCGAGTCTTTGTGTGGTCAGGAGACCAGGGGAGCGGTAGGATCATGGTGGCTAACAGTGGAAGGAGCAGGAACTATGGCTATTTCATAGCGATATAGCATAGTAAGATTGTTGGGTACAGGTTTTCTAGCGTGCCCTGGGTATTGCGCAGCAGATGTTGCAGGCTCTGGGCCCTAAACCGGGGTGTCAAAGGAGGGGGAAACAGAGGAAAAGTCCTGGAGAATGGTAAGGAAGAAACTGAAGTTATTTCCCTTGCACATTTATCTATGATTAGAGGTACATGATCGAGGGTAGGGGGCAGTGCTGCTTGACGGGAAAGCAAAGCTTCAAAAGCAATACTCCCTCTGCTAGAAACACCCGACCCATTGACTGGGGCCAGAGCTCCCATGAACTGCAGTTTGGGTTGTGTCCTCCTGCCCTGTGAGTGGCTCAGGAGCACCTGGCAGGTCTTTGCTTCAGCTGCTTCTGCTGTGTCAACAGACGGAGAACAAGTGACCCAGAACAAGCCCTTTTCTTAACTGCTAACATAAAGTATTTTTACCTTTCACAGTGTATACGGTTTTATTGCGTTCTTGTTAGAGCGCGGTTCTAGAGGAGGAATTTGAACAGTGGTTTTAGCATGGGAAGTTATATTTTATAGCAGCAGTCTTTTAAAATAGGCATTTAAAGCAGGGTTTTAAAAGTGATTTTTGAGGAAAGAAGAAAGAACTGTTATGATGGGATAATTTAATGATAACCCTTCCTCATTAGTTGGCAGGTGCTGATTTATCTTTCTCTGGTGCACTTACTGTAGATTGTGTAACGCTGATTATATTTTGGGACAGAGCTGGATTTCTGGATTTATTCAATATAGTCTCAGGAAATTGCTACCTTGCTGAGTTTGTTCTGATTTGATGAAAAAGCAGGAGTTGCTGAAGAAATGCAGTGGTTTGGGAACTATTTAATAACTGGGTTTATCAAAAAGGAGAGCGTTCTTTGTACAAAACTTCTTATAGCAATGCATTAGTTGAAATTAGCTCCTGAATGTAAAAACTGCTCAGAGCATTTTTCAAAACTATGAAGATATTAATTCAATATTTTTAATGTTGAGAAAGCCTTGCCTTATATTCCAAAATAATTTGGTTTGAAACTGTGGGTTATTGATAACATATAAAACTTATTAGGAATCACACCTTCAAAATCACCCAATAAAAAGTTTTGTACCTTGCATCAGCCCCTGTCATTTTGGTTAATCTTTCTTTCTGTTCAAATTTAAGGGAGTTTGTAATATTTTTTAGGATTTGCCTGTTCCTCACAGTTTGGAATAAGATTTATTTTTAACAAGTTTCAAAGCTTCTCTCATTAAATAGGCCAATTCCCACTGGTCCTATTAGAATGAAACAGCACCGAAAGGAAACCAACAAAAAAGTCTTATTGCTTGTCTGTAAATCTACAGCCTTGGGAGCTGGGTTAGAGAGAGGGACATGGAGAAGGGGAAGGATAGAGAAAATGACCATATGTGTATTCATAATCTGATGTGATGTAAAATAAATTAAACTGCATGGGAGCTTTGCTTTGTAGCACATCAAAGAAACAGAGAAAGGGCCTGAAAACCAGAACTGTAACTCACAAGACTGCTGAATTTGCAGAATAATCTGGGGTTTTATTACCCCAGGATCCAAAAAGCAAGTTCTGCTTATGCTTAGTCCTGAAGGAGCCTGCTTGCTGGAACTGGGGCCATGTGCTGGTAGCTCCCCAGGCAGGGACTGTCGCTTTATTTAATGGGTTGATCCTTTCTGGTTCTGGTGCAGTGCTGAAACAAAGTAATTGGAAAACAGACTCAAGCGTCATCAAATGTGAAAGATATGTACCCAGAAAAGCCAGTTGGAGCTGTCAGTCTGACTCCAGCCCAAAGCCTGAAGTGGATGGAACAACTCCCAGTGACTGTAGTGCACTTGCAGTAGCTCATGCTATGAGCCAAAATACATTAGTGTTTGCTTTAGGCTGCTTCTTTTATATACTCCCAAGTACCATCACTTCTAGTAATTATTTGGTTGTACTGCACAGTCTATCTTATTTCAAGATTACTTGGGGGTTTTAGGTGCTTGGGAGTGCTTTTCCTGACATTAACCTTGTTTGTGCTATGTACTGTACTTACACTGCAAAATGCCTTTCTTTTGTGTTTTCAGAGAGCTCTGTGCATGCATTTTTACATCAGACCTTTAATACGCTGTCATGGGCAACTCTGTTCCCAGTTCAGCAAAGCAAAGCACCTGAGTACTGCACAAATCCTGCTGACTTCTCAGGCCGAAGTGAAGACTGTTGAAAAGGTTTCCTCAGGCTTCGACCACTGTGGGAAAACTGCTGAGGGAGGGACAGAGGGGAAACTGCAAGCCCAGGAGTAAAAGGTGCGCTTGTCATTCTACAGCATTAGCTTTGCCCAGTAGATGGCACCTGGAACCCGCGCACTGTGAGCTGCTCTTACGTGCCTGTGAGCTGCTTAATGTGCTTCAGTTTTCCTCCTGAAGTGGTTTTTAGTTAACACATACCCTATGTTTTCATTAGTACCGGCCAAATGAGGTTACTTTGACCTTGATTAATAAAATGTATAATCATTTTGGAAATATTTGGAGCCGGAGACCTGCCAATTGCTTTTCTCTCCCCCCCCTCCGAGTTCCGCAGTAATCAATACAACAGAATCTAAATTGCAAATTACTCAAAGTGGATTGCATTGCACATCTCCCTCTTAGCCTCCCTTCCCGCCTCCCCCCTCATAATTTCATCCATACTGGAAATGATTTGCGGTTGTCAGAGAGGGGATGAGGAAACAATAAGCCAAACTCGCCCTTTCTTGTTACCTTTCAAAGAGAATAAGTAATGCAAATGTACACAGAATCACTGCTGCCCCCACAGGCGGCATTAATCAGAAGCCTGCCAGGAGCAGGGCCTCTGGCACAGCCCCACGCAAACCTGGAGCCTTTCAGCGCCTCATTTAAAACCCTTTGTGAACTGCCACCGGCGCTGGGCCGAGCAGAAGCGGCCGCTTCCCGGTGCAGGGCCGAGCTCTGCCGGCAAGGGGCGCTGCTGCACCGCAGTCCTAGGCCCGCACCGCGGGGACCGGCAGCATCCTCTCATCCCTCCATCCCAGCGTCCTCCCAGACCTGCATCCCCCCAGATCCGCACCCTTGCATCCCCCCAGTCCCTCATCCCCGCATCCTCTCAGACATACATCCTCTCAGATCCGCATTCCCGCATCCCTCCAGCCCCTCATACCCACATCCCTGTATTCCCACATACCCCCAGCCTTGCATCCCTGCTGCCCCACAACACCCCAGCACTGCATCCCCACTGCTCCACTACCCTTCATCCCCTCATCCCTACTGCCCTGCATCTCTGCATCCCAGCTGCTCCACTGCCCCACATCCCTGCATTCGTGTATCTCTGTATCCCCACTGCTCCACTGTCCCTCTTCCTCATATCCCCACGTCTCGGCAGCCTCAATGCCTTACAGCCCCACTGTCCTGCAGCATCACTGTTATGATATCCCTTTGCCCTGAATCCCTGCTGCCCCAAAGCCTCACTGCCCTGGTGCCCTGCAGTCTCATGGGCCCATTGCCTGGCTGCCCCAGTGCCCCTCCATCCCACAAGCCCACTTCCTGTAGGAAACAGGCACATCCTGGAAGCAGGTTAACTGTATTCCTGTTTTGCATGTTGAATCTGTCATGTTCTTCTATAAAAATAAAATATCTTCCTGGCTTAATGTTGAAATACGTGCTTTAAAGGTGCGCCTAAAACCGAGATTTGCTATTGCTGCTGCAAGATGTTTTCTGCAGTACATCTGTGGTTGTGTCATCTCTGTGTTTCTGTTTGTTGCATGTATTTGATGATAATTAACTGATCAGTGGAGCACTTGAACGCGATTTTAACTCCAAGTATACAAGCAGCTCGGCTGCAGTCAGCAATTCCAATTTAAGCACTTCAGGTTAATCATGTGCTTAAATGCTTGACTATGTCTTCAGTCACTACATTACAATGCTTGCAGAGGAACTGCAAAAAGTATAATGATTAAACTTGAGTTAAGAGAGTTCAGGCTGAGATCAATCTGTGCCTCTGGAACAGGATAACAACGGGAGGGTCCTGCTGGGTGCAGGGTCCTGGATTAGAGGATCCAAACTTGAGATCAGTGTTGATCTCAATAGTCTGTCTGAAGATTAATGGCACTGCCCGGCTGAAGGGGCTGTCACAGCATGTTGTAAATCCACTCTCATGTCATATGTAGACGCTAAAGAAGCTGCAAAATGCTTTAACAGAGCCTCAATGCACACAAATGGCCAACTTTCAGCATGGGATTCCCTGGTTACACACATTCCTCCCACAGCTTCAAACACCATCAGACTTTGTGTAAGCTGATCTGAGTGTAAGTCAGCTGACATTGATTTAAAAGGATAATCTCTACAAAAGTATTGACCTTTGCATACAAAAGAACTAAAAGGAACAGCAGGTAACTTGCTGTGTGAAACCAGCTCCTGGGGCATTCACAGGCTTTGTATGGCCTGAACCAAACTCCTGCCATGTGCTCAGCCCACTCTGGATATGTGGCCACCACCTACATGAATGTTGTATCATCAGTTCTGCAAAGTAGCAGCCTGAATTCCAGTGTTCATGTCCTCAAATCTTGATGAGATGTCAGTATTAGCCAAACCTAGGAGACGGTGGAAAGGAAACAAGGTATTGATAAGGCAGCACAATATGCAGGGGAAGAATAAGTTTTACATGCTGTATTAAGCAGCATAGTAATGAATACACTGTGGAGGCAGGTGGCTGGGAAAGAGCAAGAAGAATCTGCTTCACCCTGGTTTAGAGGTGGGCAGAACATGAAGCTCCTCAACTAGACATTTGGAGCAATGAATCACAGTAGGCTAAAGTCCCTTCTTGGCCACTTGAAGGTATTATTGGACCTCAGCAGCTTCAGTAACATCAGAAAATATTTTCATATGTATGTAAGATGTCTATCTCAATCTAACTCAATCCAGTCAAGTGGCTGGTCTGTGAAATGAAGGCTAAGTCAAATGGAGTTAACCTATTATTTGGCTCACTATTGGAGCAAGTTCTGTTTAATACCTTCATCGACAATCTGGATGAGGGATCGAGTGCACCCTCAGTGAATTTGCAGATGACACCAATTTGGCTGGGAGTGTCGATCTGCTGGAGGGTAGGAAGGCTCTGCAGAGGGATCTGGACAGGCTGGATCGATGGGCTGTGGCCGTGGTATGAGATTCAACAAGGTAAAGTGCCAGCTCCTGCCCTTGGTTCACTACAACCCCATGCAATGCTGCAGGCTTGGGGAAGAGTGCCTGGAAAGCTTCCTGGTGGAAAAGGACCAGGGGGTGCTGGTCAACAGCAGCTGAACATGAGCAGCTTGTACCCAGGCAGCCAAGAAAGCCAACAGCATCCTGGTCTGCATCAGCACTAGTGTGGCCAGCAGGGCCAGGGCAGTGATTGTCTCCCCGTACTGGGCACTGGTGAGGCTGCACCTCAAATTCTGTGCTCAGTTCTAGGCCCTTCAGTACAAGAGAGACATTGAGGTGCTGGAGCAGGTCCAGAGAAGGGCAGCAGAGCTGGTGAAGGGCCTGGAGCACAAGTGTGATGAGCAGCAGCTGAGGGAACTGGGGGTGCTTAGTCTAGAGAAAAGGAGGCCCAAGGGAAACCTTATTGCTGTCTACAGCTACTTGACAGGAGGTTGTAGTGAGGTGGGTGCTGGTCTCTTCTCCCAAGTAACAAGCAATAGGACAAGAGGAAATGCCCTCAAGATGTGCCAGGGGAGGTTTAGGTTGGATATTAGGAAAAATTTCTTCCCCAGAAGGGTTGTTAAGCATTGAGACAGGCTGTCCAGGGCAGTGGTGGAGTCACCATCCCTGGAGGTGCCTAAAAGGTATAGTGTATGTGGCACTTAGACACGTGGTTTTGTGGTGGACTTGCCAGTGTTATGTTTGTGATTGGACTTGATGATGTTAAAAGTCTTTTTCAACCTAAATGATTCTATGATTCCATTGAATTCTCTTGAATTTAGTCAGAGGCAGGAGTCTGGTAAACATTAGTAAACTCGTTTTTCTATTGGAATGCAATTTATAGCAAATTATTTTGTATTGTGTTAAAGTGAGCTCATAAGGTAAATGAGAAACAGACTCAAAATGCTTTGCTTTGTAGATAAGCACTCAAAGCAACAAAAATGCTCAATAGCTTTAATAAATATAGTTTTAACAAAGTTGAGTACAGTCTTCTGATTCAAATGGATAGCTCAGAACTACCCAGAAACCTCACTTTCTTGTGCATCTACTTCTATTTTTGATCTAATATTTTGTTTAGAAAGTGTGGTCAGATTATTTTCTCTCACACAGCTGAAAAACCAAGGCAGAATCCTGCAGGGGTTCATGTCAGTGATGTGTAAAGTTACCAGAGCTGTTTCAGTTTCCTTAATTTCAGGGTAGTACAAAATGTAAATTGACCAGAATACTCTGGAGAGTTTCTTTTGGGAGTTCTTGTGGAACCTGTGATGTCTCACACTTCTGATTCCCTCCTGTTTGCAATGCATGTGCAGCACAGTGCTGCAGCATGTCTCCCTGACTGGTATTTTTTTAACCTAACTCCAAGGACCTACCCTGCAGAGATCCTTTTTTTCTGAGCTGATTTGGCCAGGCTCCTTTTCTAGTCGATGGAAACAAGAAAAAGGCATTTTTAGGGCATGAGTCACCTTACTGAAATGTACACAACTAAATGAGGTAGAATGCTTTTGAATTAACAGTCAATGGGGAACGTTCCAGGTTCAAGGCACTGAGAATCAGGGAAAGAAGGATTTCAGCATTCTAGTTTTATTTCTTTCTGCAAAATGCTTTTGACAGCCTCTTCCATATAGCTGTTGTGAAAACATAACTCATTAATAACTCTCAGGTTTGGACAGGGGTGTCACACTGCCTAGGTAAGCAAGGGATATCTAGGCAGCAAAAATATTCAGGATGAATCACAAGTTTGTGCATCAAAATTAAGGTTCATTAATCTCAGAATGGAAATTAGACTAATGTGCTCAGTGAACAGACAGCCTGATTTTATCAGTGCCATTGACACTGTTCTTTCCTTGAGGACAGGTAGAAATCCTAGAGAGCCCATCTTCCTAAGCCATGGGCAGAGAAAATGCTGCTCCGAGATCCCCGGATTCCATAGTAAACATACCTGCTTCATAACTCTCTTTGAGTTGTAGATTCTGATTCCGTGCTTCACTGCTGGGCTATTAGCAAGCCAGCATTTCCATGCTATACTAGACATAAAAAAGTTTCTCTCACATCATTGAGGCATAAGATGAAACACAGCCTTTTGGGGAAGAGACATGACTAAAAGTGTCATGAGATCTGTGATCTCTTCCCTCAAGTCTCCTCAGCTTACATTTTCAGATGTGTGGCTAGAGTTAAATAGCTAAAGCTATAGGCAGAGAGCACAGACAAATGACTGTATTTTTTAGGACTGCTGAGTCGCCAAAGCCAAGTTTGAAAATTAAGCCTGTAACTCATTAATGTTTGGAACTTGTTATGAAAGCCAAAGGAAGGGACTGTACAAGTACCAAAATAATTATGCTCTAACTATCACAGTGTCAGAAAAAGAACATTCTGAAAAGTCTGCGGCCTATTTGTTATTTTTAAGAACAGAAAGGCATCAGTAATCAAAAAATGCCTCCAAAATCTCCTTGAAATGTTATAAAGCCACAAAGAGACAGCTCAGCTAAACCTGGAGTGGTTCATCCAATAGGATATGCAAAGACAGGCTTCCAGCAGGCTCAGGTTTATTACATCCCCAGCTACCTCATCCACTGAGAATCTCACTTTTCTGGCCCACCTGGTAGAACTGCTGTATGAGGACCACAAAACGTCCCAGATCACATCTCAGTTGTTCTTAATGTGCATTTTGGCCGGCGCAGGGGACAATGCTAATTGGTTAAGTATGTTCTACTGTCTGGCCACCAGCTGCCAGACACAACATTGTGCAGTGCTGCCTTAATGCTGTTTGTTACAATCAGTTAATTTGTCTGGATTATGAACTCTTCTGCCATCAGGAAGAGAAAAGCACTTTAAGGCTATTTCAATCCGTCTGCTCTGCCTTCCCCTGTCAAAAGTCTAATTTGCAATTAGGAATTTCAGCACCACTTTCATGTATTCGGAAAGCAGCAGAGCAAAGCTTCCAGAGAGATTTATTTCCCATAGAAACGGAGGTATCAGCAATTCCCAAGGAGACAGTCTTTATCAGAAGTTAGTAAATTGTTAACATTGTTGTCATTTATGGAGCTATAAATGTGCATTGAGCAGAGTTATCTCACATGGCTGGTTCCTTTCTCAGGCTGAGCCTAGAGATGAGGCAGGAGGTGGCTGCACTGCCATGGGATCAGGAAAGAGCTCTCTGCTGGGAAGCCCAAAGCTCGGGATAGTCCTACCCTCTATGGTGATGCCCTAATAATGTTCTCGTTAGTGTAAAATAGGGATTGAATGTGTCAAATCCTTCTTGCTTCCAATGGGAGCTGCTGCCAGAGCTCTCCTGCTGCTCTTGTAGCTGTGCCTTTGCTTCTTAAGTTATGATCCTTGTAGCTGAGCTTCCTGATTTACAAAGACCATAATTATAAGATTTATAAATGGTGAATTACCTCCTGGAAAAGTGTTAATTTTCTACAGTTCCCATTTATTTCTTCTGAAACCAGCAATCCTTTGTTTATTAGTTCTGTTGTTATTATTATTGGTACAATGCAAATTCCTTCCAAATGAGTGATCTGTACTTCTAACAGTATTGTTTTATAATTAAATCCTGGGGCCATGCTTTCTAAGGGGTTTCAATCCAATGAGTAATTACTTATTGAAATAAATAAAGAAGACAGGGGTACTGCATGAACACCAAAAGTAGCAATCGTATTCTTACAGGTAAAAGTCCTTGTTACTTTCCCTCTCTGAATCAGTTGCCTTGGGCCCTTTCCTAGTCAGTGGAGGGAAATGAAGTATTCTAGGGTGCAATTCCTGTCGGCCTAAAGCAGACATCTAAAACATTCTGGATAATTCATGCCCTGAAAATACCTATTTCACTGCAGTGGTTATAATGGGAGCCCAGGGTGACTAGACCACATGTAGATGTCTATACTGTAAATATCTGAAAGGAAGTGAAATGAGTCTTAGGGTGAATATGTTTTTGGGGAAAAGCCAGCATCTTTCTTCCCAGGTTACAGGACAGCTATAGAGTAGTCCAGTGTTAAGCCCCAGATCCTATTAACTGGAAAATGAAAGTATTGTGCCCTTTTCTCTGGTGTTACACCATTCTTTCAGTGTCTCCCTGGGTCCTGGGGCTGAGAGCAGAGGGGCTGGAGGGGGTGTCAGTGGCCACCAGTGTCCTCAGTTCTCCCCAGAAGAGGTCTGATGGCTGGAGGTCTCTTCCTCTTCTGCTTTGGTGTCAGTTTGGGTTTATGTTTGTGTATTTTCTTAATACAGCCTGCATTACATAGGCTTTCTTTAGTTCTCAGTAATTCAGTTGTGTGGTCTCTTTGTTATATCTAAACTGGTTTAGACAGTTGCATGCCTGCAGTGACCACTGACTGACCACTGGGATTTGTGTTTACAGTCTAGGACCTCCAGTACCATCCTGTGTTTGCATTCTTGCAAACCATATTTTATTCTATTTAATTTACACAGAAAATCTACTTGTTACCACTATAAACTACAACTAACCCAAAGCAAACCTGACTGCTCCACATTTCCTACCCCAGTTAAATAAAACAAGCTGATTATCAACTTAGGCCAGGACAAGCCCAAACAAACCCTGACACTCTTTGCTGTCGGGTCAGTAAAAGACATGTGGCCTTTTACTAGGAATAGCATAAAAATCATATTTACTGGGCTACACCAGACCCCATCCAGAAGCTGTTTGGCTGTGTTTGCACAGTGCTGTGCCTCATCTGTTCTGCTCCAGAAGCTGTGTAGCTGTGTTGACACTGCCGTGCTAATACAGCTATACAACTGCTGAGCAGCATTTAGCTTGTGTATGTCCAACTCAGCACTTGGACAGAAAGAGCTTCCATCTGTCTTCATCCATCTTTAGAGGCAGGTCCATAGTTTGTCTCTTGAGAAAATGCAAGCAAGCAAGAGGTCAGAGATTCTTGAAGTGTTTTCTTAGTGTTTAGGAAAGCCATCTGAGTAATTCTAAATGCCTGGATATTTGGAAACAGTGGAATGTTCAGTGTCCTGAGGACTGGCCGCTGAAACTGGTTTCAGTCAGGCACTGGGTAACTGAGGAACCACAGATCACTAGTCCCTTAAAAAAAATCTCAACTCAAATATTATTTGCTGTCATTAGCAAAATATCAAGGAACCATTAAAAAAATTAGGTGCACGGCATGTTATTGGGTAATTACAATTCCCAATGTCCTGGCACGGTATTTTTTAAATGCAATTTTAGGATTGCTGTACTGACAAATTGTAATCTTTCTAATTGCGTAAATGACTCCCCACCACCAATCAGAACAGAATACATACTCTATTAAGCTGGTAATTACCATATATTTGAGTATTTCACAGTCCAGTTAGTCTTCTGATTGAGTTCCCTGAATGATCTCCCCCTCGCATTTTTCCTGTCTAGCAGATTGTTTAAGAAATGTTTTAACACCAGAGCAGGTGATAAAATATTTCTGGTAATCCTTTAAAGTGAATTATAACCTTCTGGGAAGCAGGACTGACTTTCACTTAAAGGACAAATTATGGCCAAATTCAACAGCCATGGAAAAGTAGCAGACACCTGACAGTACACAGACAGAGACACGTACTAAAAGGGCGATTTAGGTTAGGCATAAGGAAAAAATTCTTCCCTGTGAGGGTGCTGAGGCACTGGCACAGGTTGCCCAGAGAAGCTGTGGCTGTCCCATCCCTGGCAGTGTTCAAGGCCAGGTTGGATGGAGCTTGGAGCAACCTGGTCTAGTGGAAAGTGACCTTGTCTATGGCAGGGAGTTGGAACTCTATGAGCTTTAAGGTCCCTTCCAACCTAAATCATTCCATGTTTCTGTGATTCACTCTAATTTGCATATGTGGGATTCAGTTGACTACATACATGTAATATAGATAGCTACATTTCAGTTGGTCACTGAGATTCTCTTTCAGGTCAGTATAAAGAAAGGTTAGAGTCATCATGTTGTGAAACGGGCTTCTGAAATGAACCAGGCATGTCACAATCCACATGTTCCTTTTTTCTTTTCACTGTTATGGGAGGCTCTGATGGCTAGCTTAGATACAGATGCCTACTTTATTGACATCTAATTTAGATGAGATAAATCCTACATGCATTCTAAAGGCACTGCCTCATAGGTAGTTCCCAATGATGATTATGTAGCCTCATAAAGTGCTGAACATATATGACACTGAAGCTGTGGTGTACAGCTTCATTTGAAAAGACTATATCAGATAAGAGCACCACGGACATATGATACAAACACAGAACTGATGCAAGCTCATCCTGGCAATTCAAATGTAACGCTTTTTCCATCTGAAGGGATGACTTTGTGCCAGTGGACTCTATTCCAGAGCAGAAACGCTGTCATGTCATTATTATAGTAGACTGGGTATCAACTCTCATTTGCAAGTGGCATGGGGATGATGTAAATACCATATCATTTTTTCCTAACATGACAGAAATACAATCTTGGGCTCTCGCCTGACCCAGATTTAGTTTTTACTTTTCAGTAATGCATGTATCAGGCATTGATGAAGGTGGAACCAAGGGTGTGTTGAAGGGCCTTTCATTCCTGAGCAATGCTAATGTCATCTGCCTTGTCTCCTGACTGATCTGTGCTGGCAGACCTCAGTTTGAAAAGTGAGTAAACCTTATCAGGCACAGACATATTTCTGTTCATTGTTCATAGCTACCTGCTTTACTGTCCCATTTGTGCTGTCTGACATGCCTTTCACCCCAAGGAGAGCTCTTTTCACATGATACTTGACGAATGGGGCTAACATGTGCTGGCATCTTCCAGTGTTTATGCTGGTTCCATAACAAGCTTCATACTCTGAGATAGCTGCTAGTTTGAAAGCTTTATTGTCCCGATAAATGTTTCTAGCTCATGTTAAATGGGCCGTAAGCTTGATCCAGATGGCTTGTTGGATACAGCTTTGAGGTCAAATGCTGCTGACACCGGAGCTATTAATGTGCATGAGCTGCAGCATCTGGGATCAAAACCATAATTCTCTTGTTAATCAGTCCAGGCCTGTGTTGGTTGGTGGTGGTTTTGCAGCATGAATCTCACTTGATATATACACTAACCAAAAGAGAACTACTTGTGTCTAATAACTTGGGGTAATTGATGCAGAGAAGACAAGCTATCAGAAAACATTCTCCCTTCCTTCCTCCTTTTCTCTTGCATTCACAAAGATACCTGTGTCAACAGCGGAGCTGAAGGAGCTCCTTATGAATGGATGGTGCCATTTCTCATTAGTGCTGATTTCCCAGTTATATGCATTTTTAAATCAACTGGAAGAATTATCCAGACAAAATAATAAGACAGCAGACTTAAAAAAACAATAAAAATAAAGGAGAATATAAAATTGGCGAGGAGACCCAATGTTGTTTGCTGTCAGATATAATTTGTTTTGCCAGAAGGGGAGATGTCAAACAGGGCTTTGGTGAGGACAGCAGAAATATTTGCAGTCAATCGTCAGAGTAGAAATTCTTAGCAAGATCACTTTGATTGTGGTTGCACCTTTCCTCCAGTACTCTGAAAAGAGCACTTAGGTAACAAACGGTGGAGAAAAAACAATATTTAAATCAAAGAGCAGAGAACTTTTGCAAAGTCCAATTCTAATTCACAATTTTGTGCTTGTACTACAGGAAGCAGTTTGAATAGTGCATCCCTTCCCATCTGGGAAAAGCAGCTTTCCAGTGTGTCACAAGTGAGTCTACTCAGAACAGCTCATGTTTTAAATACAAAAAACTTACTAAACTGACTTGGTCGGGGGAGGAACTGTGTGTCAGATTTCTTGGGAAGATTAAACAGTTGCCAAAACTGCCCTTTCCCTTGGAAGTGCTGCAAAATCTGCCGCCTTTTTAAAAAGTCTTTCTACCACAGCTTAAATGACACTTTTATCTCTGCACTGTCCACCTGTGTACCAGCTTTTCCAAGGACCATCAGCCTTCTGAATACTAATCCTAAGCCTTGAAAAAATCAGCAAAATAATCAATCAACCAAGATACTTGTGTCTCAAGCAAGTGTAAATAGAAGTTTATAGAGATCATGGCACTCTTGCTGTTACTAATGCTATATGGAAGATGTTTCAAATATTGCAATATACAGTGATCAGATGCTAAAAATTAATTCACTGAATGCTTGTAGCTGTATCTTTCCACTCTGTTTTAGACATTCACAGTCTATTTGGGGATGAGAAGAACAAACAAGGCAGTCAAGAAAATAATTAAATTGAATTTTTTTTTCTTCGTTAAGAAAACTTAACTAAGCTGATCCTCCATTGCTTTTGGAATCTGTAGCATTACAGGTGAGGTCTATGAACTGTGCTTGGATTTGCTTACATGTTATTTTGTGATACTTTTTAGAAAAACTGCCAGTCACAGGCACAATTTTGTATTTCTTCCTCAAAATTACTCAAGACATTTAAGCTGATTCATGCAATGCAGATGACTGATGTCAGTGAATGGTATGTATAAAGAAGATCTTTAATTACAAAGACAGAGTGAAAGGTCAGTTCTGGTGTCTGATCACCATATTTTTGTTGCATATTAATATAGGGCTGATTGTATAATATGATTTTGAGTGCTTGCTTTCACAAAAAGGGGCCTCTGGAGGTCATCTGGTCCAGTCCTCTTGCTCAGGCGTGACCATCTAAAGCTGGTTGCCCAGGACAATGTCCCTGTGTTGTGCTCATTGCCTCTGGTCCTGGCACTGGGCTACACTGAAAATAGCCTGGGTCCATCCTCTTTGAAACCTCCCTTCAGGTAATTATAGCCATTGATAAGGTTCCCCTGGGCCTTTTCTTCTCAATGCTGATGAGACCCAGTTCTCTCAGCCTTTCCTCATAGGAGGGATGCTCTAGTTACTTCATCATCTTTATAGTCCTTGGTTAAATTGTCTACTGTATGTCCATGTCCCTTTTGTACTGGGACATGTACTTCTTTGCAGCAAGGGCCCTTTGCTGGTTTGTGTTCACCTTGCTGTTCATTAGGACCCCCAAATCCTTTTCTGCCAAGCTGCTTTTCAGCTGGATGTCCCCCAGAATATACTGGTCCCTGGGTTGTTCCTCATCAAGTGCAGGACTCTGCACTTCCCCTTGTTGAACTATAAATGCCTTTTTCAAACTACTTAAGCAGTAAGGCTCCCATTCTTTCACTTGTGGGAACAATTGCAGAATTTAATAGATCCCACTGTTTAAAAGTATTTTCTCACTATTTTAGCAAAACATTAATTCCACAACTAACACTATTGGCAGCAGTTTCAGGATGGCATGGAAAGATGAGATAAAATGGGAACAGTCACGAGAGAAAACTGTTTCTTAATTTTGCTCGAGGCAGTCTTTCTGTTTGCTTCCCTTCTAAGCAGAAGAGGATTAATTTATGCCCATTTCTTTTTCACGAACAGCAAAGGTAAATTGTGAAATGTACCTGTAACGATTCTCCATTTGCTTGCCTTCAGACATACTGTTTCCACCTAAATATCTGACCTGCGACATAAGGAACAGAATTGAGTTGTCTTGTACTTAATATAATAACCTTTATCTGGGTAACCAGAAAAGAATCTTTCCTACCAGCAAAGGCAGGATGGCAGAGTCCTGTATTATAACCACAACTGGTTTTATTCATGTCTTGCCATCTTAAAACAGCAAGGCTACACATTAAATAGCATGCGTGCACAGCAAATTGTGCTTTATACACCTTTTTCCAGTGGCACAGATATTTTGTTCTAACTCCTGCATGTGAATAACCTCACTGAAATCAATTGCATTAGTGGCATGCTTCAGATTAATCTTGTTTGTAGGTGCTTCTTAGATGGAGCTGACACCTTGCATGACCAAGCTCTCCAAGCAAATCCTGGTGTTTTGAAGGGACTGTATTGCTATTGACTTCAGTTGAAAGGGAGGTGAAAGAATGATTTATACTTTTATATACAGTGATGAAGCAACTGAGTCTTCAGTGAATAAGGCCCCCTAAACATTTCAACTGCTCAAATTGTGGTGGGGGCTTGATGAAAAAAAAAAGCGTAGCTTCTGTTTCAAGGACCTCACAGAAAGCTCATAAACAAGGAGCTGCAACATATACTATCCATGACACATCTCCTCTCCAGTAGAAACACAGGAGACAACCTCTCCCACAGCAGCACAGCATTAGGCCTTTAAACATTGTTCTTGGGTCAGTTGTCCTGTTGCAGCACTTCTGTCTTTCCTTCAAGCATCAAATGAAACTCTGCCTTTCTTTGAGTCTTGCCCTTCATACTCTGCAAACACGGATTAAGAGTCTGATAAAAAATACCAATTATCATTTGTCCCTCTGAGCTTAATAAACTGTAGTCATCAGCAGTATCACCTTAAACCTTTCCAGAGGTCAGGTATTAAAATTAAGTCTTAGTGTTTTGGAGTTGCCCATCAATAATCAACAGCAATCTTCTTAGCTCTTGAGTTCTTCCCTCCCTAGCTAGTCATTCATCCACTTTGATCCTTCCTTTGAGTTGTCCTATGATGTGTTGGCTTACCCCCACCCCGTATTTCCAAAGGGGAGAAATGCTCCATTATTTTTTTTACTAAGTGTAATTACTTTTATTGTATTTATTTCATATGATCTGGATTTTGTTAATTTTTGTTTTGAATTCAGAAGAAATTAGTGTTAGCTGTCTATTTTAGTGCGTATTTTTATCTAGATGTCATAGATGGAAAGTAAGTGTAAAAGGTACTTCAAATGTAAAATAAACATTCATTTAATTTCTACTTGGTCTTGGTAGGAACACATTTCTATTCTATGGTTTCTAAATTCAAATTACTCTAGTGTCTAGATCTGGATGGCTGCTTTCAGGGGGAAATGATAAACAGCATTGCCCCTTTCAGTTAGATAGCAATACTTGAGAACAGTCCATTCAGCAACAAATCAGAAGATTTATATTAAAGTAGAAAGCCATATTAATCTTGCCTGGGTTGCATCAACGTATGAAACTTACTTGAAATAGAAGGTAGAAACAGTAACCTATGAAAAAGGGTGATTAGACTTCAGCCCTGAGAAGAAATGATAATATGGTGATAGAAAAGGAACTGTCTGTAACATGGAACTATTTTTTCTTCTGCATTGAAACAGAAAACTCAGTATCTACAACAGCTGACTAAAAGGATGAGCTTATCTGATATTACACATATATACTGCTTCATGGAGTAGACAGACTACATGGGAGAAGATACACTGCAGTGTGTAAAAAGTCTTTGTCAGATATAGAGTGCTTTTGATCTTAGTATTTTATCTTCTGTGATTTTTTCTATAGTGTGACTTTAATATATTATATATGGCATAGAACAGTGTTTTCTACTGATAGTGAAGGAAAAATGAATACCTAATGCAGCGTGATAAATGAGGTGAAGATATTTTAATATACACAGCTATTTGTGGACTTTGTGCTTCTTTTAAGGTATGCCTAAGTGCAGAAGAACAAATAAAAAAACCGTAGCCAACAGCTAGATTTTCTCTATTTTAACTCAGTGTTTCATAGTAACAAATACAGATAGCAGGGTTATGATTGCTTTCCTTAGAGGCTTCCAAGTTACATTAACATTTTCATGGACTCTCAACCAGGACTTGTGAGATTTGGATTAAACTTCCACTTGTGCTGCAGCCAGGCAGTAGGCTTCATGGGCTGGATGCAATCTCTTAATTGTCCATTTATAAAACAGATGAAATAACGGACAGCAGTAGCTGATCAGCCCTGAGTCTGCTGCGCATCCAGATATGGATCAGATGACCTCTTGAGGTCTTACTTTCCAATTCCTTATTCCCTGCCTCTTCCATTTAAAGCGCAGTACGTATGATCGCCCCTATCCGCTGGTGTCTCTTATCCCACATATATGCAATTCCAACACAGTAACATCCAGTGCCAGCAAGGGGTTCCCCGCAGTATTGCAGTACAAATAACAATAAAACAATACAGCCCTGATGTGAGGTGGTTATTGCCACTCACAAGCAATCCAGCAGATTTGTACAAACTACTTTTTGTCTCCCAGGAAGAAGTTTTCACTGAGACAAAGGCAGAGGATTATCACTTCACGAATAAACAACTGTGGAGGGTTTGCAGATACAAAAAAAGGCTTTCCAGGAATCAGCTCATTTATTTTGTTAAGTTGCTGTAAAGGACATTGTGTTCCTTGCCATTGTGCCTTGAAATATATATTTCTCCAGCTCTGGAGAAATTTGTTTTTCAACATGGTGAAGTATGGCGGTGTTTTTAGAGCTGTTATGAATCTTGGGTAGGAAACATGGGAACTGTTCTGATATATGGCAAACGTAGTGCAACTACTGTGATGAAAACCACCCAAGGAGCTAATATTTTTCCTTTCTCCTCTGCTGCGTTCATAAAACCCTTCAGTGTGTATCATCAGTCTGGGGTTACAGAGCTCCAAAGTTGCATGTCAGAAGATTCAGAAAACATCACTAGTTCCAGCTCATCCCTCATGTAACTCCATGGATTCGGGTGAGATTATACCACAAGTAAGCTGAGCCCAGTGATCTTCAGTGAGCCTGCTTGACTTGCTGAAATCCAGCATGAGGATTTAAATGCTAAACTGACAGAAAACACTGAAGAGTTGTATAAGTAGAGTCGAGGTACTTAGGAAATGGGGAAGAAGGGAAAGCTGATTTCAGATGATTATCAGCTCTGCTACCTCTTTGCCCTTTATCTCTTCCATGCTCTTGTTTATTTTATTTTTTTTTTGCTATTCCTTTATTAATTTTCACTTTATTTCCATGGTTTGGTTATTTTAGCCAGCCCTTTTTCTGCTGTGCTTGTTCATTTTTTTAGCACTGTCATTTCAACAGCTTTTAACAGCTACACATATTAACCGAGTTACAGGGAACCCCTGGGGCAGGCAATTTAGCCTTTTAGCAGCACTTGGGTAATCTCCTTTGCTCTGATCCCATGGTGCTCTGCATATGCTTAGTAGCAAAAAGTAGTTGTGAAAAAGTGGACCTCTGCAGGTCTAATGCAGAGAGGTGGAGATCTTGGGCTGTGGGTCTATTTAAAAAGAATAAACTCTCTCCATGAAATGAGAAAAGTCTGGATGGGATGAAGACTTTATTGATGTTTGCTAATATTGTGCTGCTGCGGTTGTCATTCCACTGTTAAGCACATTACTGCAGTGCCCAGGCATCAGTTGTGGACTATGACTTGTGGCTTGCAGTGGCCATAAAGCAGAGTCCTTATTTTGGGGAAGGCTCTCCTGGATGAAGATTACCTTTTCGAGGTGAGCAGGAGTTAAAAAATAGTAGGTTTGCAGTTCTGCTCTGAGTTTTGTTTATCAGCAGGTCCTGGTGACGTTTTCAGGAGCAGACAGGAAAAGTCAAATTAGAAAGCAATTTGAGCTTTCCAGTCTGCACAGATACTGGATTTAAGCCCTTGTCTGACTCAGAGTTATGATTTTGAGAGTATTTTACAGGATATACCATTTTAAAAGATCACCGTTTCCTACTTGCAGTCATAATTTGCAAGAGAAATCTGTTACAAGATCAAATAGGAGCCATTTACTTCTTCAGTGAGGACTTTCAAGAACACAGGACAAAAGGTGAACGGTATTTCTGTGTTCTGTTTTGCTCTTTTTAACTTTACAAAGATGGTGCTGTAGTGAAAGCTCAGCTCCTAGTATGAGGCAAGCATCTGTGAAAGACTCTTTCTGCTCTGAAGTCTAGAGTTTAAACACATATAAGGAAACTATACAAGGAGATTTGATAGACAGTTCCCACTGCAGAGAAGTCTCTGTAGCATCTACAAACTTACCTTGTCTCCTCCAGGAGGAGGCAGTTTCTGATTCTGCTGCTCACAAAACAAATGAAATAGCTTGGTAATGTTGGAGCCTGTAGAATCGTAGAATCATAGAATAGTTAGAGTTGGAAAGGACCTTAAGATCATCTCGTTCCAACCCGCCTGCCATGGGCAGGGACACCTCACACTAAACCATGTCACCCAAGGCTCTGTCCAGCCTGGCCTTGAACATTGCCAAGGATGGAGCATTCACAACCTCCCTGGGCAACCCATTCCAGTGCCTCACCACCCTAACAGGAAAGAACTTCTTCCTTATATCCAATCTAAACTTCCCCTGTTTAAGTTTTAACCCGTTACCCCTTGTCCTGTCACTACAGTCCCTAATGAAGAGTCCCTCCCCAGCTCTTTATAGCCCCCCTTCAGATACTGGAAGACTTCTATGACGTCTCCACAGTAGCTTCTCTTCTCCAGGCTGAACAGCCCCAACTTTCACAGTAGCTGGTAAATTAATATGTCATCTTTGCCTGAATGTTTTCTATGTGAAGGTTGAGGGTTACTAAAAATAAAATGAAAAACTCTTGCTAACATCACTTGTTGATTGAAGACACAAAATATTCTGGTTTAGCTGATGCTAGGATTCATCCTGTGTTCAGTCTTTATTCCCTCTGGCTATGAATAGATATATGCGTAAATGCATTTCTGTTAAAATTAAAACCAGATTATTGATCTGTCAAATTGTTTCTATGAAACTCATTCTCTGTTAAGAGCTTTGCTGCGCAACGTGTAGCCCAAAGTAGCCAATTTACAGAAGACAGATAATTTAGAGGCAAAGTTGTCATGACAACTTTAACTCCATCTCTGCATTTTCTTCTATGCACACATTATGAATGAAGGGGTGGAGAGGTTGTCAGGGAAACTTAAGCTGAGCACCCTGATTTCTGTGGATTCAGACTTTAGTCTAAGCACTGTTTTTATCTACTTTTAATTACTGCTTCTTATTCCGAACTGTGATGAGCCCTGTATTTAGGCTTTTAGGATATTTTGTGGTCTTACGGATGAGTGACATGCATAATATGCAAGAAGAAAAAAAAAGGAAAAGAAATCCTAGGAATTTGGTTGAAGATTGCAGAGAACTCCAGTTAAAGCACTGTGTTAAACCCTCTTTCAGCTGTACCTCCTATGAAGAGAAGGATCTTTGATACCGTTATTCTAAATAGAATGTCCTTGATTTTGTTTTCATGGAAGGTTTATGATGAGATAACACCACAGAGCTAACTGGCACTATTTCTGAGTCACAGCAGCATAAGTAAAAACAAATCCAGATAAAATTGTCCTTTAATAAACATAACAAAATTTCCTTCCCTTTTTCCTTGTGTGAACAAAGTAAAACAGAGACAAGAATCATCGATTGGTCACTAAAGAACTAATGGCTATCCCACATCCAACCAGGAGCCACCTTCACTTAGTTCTCAGCACTTGGTACAGCTCATGTTGGAAGCAACAGAGATGTTGGATGTTGAGTTGTTTTGTTGGAAGAGAAATTGCTCCAGAATGATTTAAAATAATATCATAATGGAGAAAGCAATGGGTGGATGGCTCTGTTTCTTCACTGGTACCAGCAACAGTGAAGCATATTCACTAACACTGTTTTTGAGGAAGCTAGTGCTGCCTGCCATACACAGTGACCTGCAAGCCCACCTGCTCTCCATCCATCCATCTGACTTGCGAGTGTCCTTTCCAGTTTACCCTGACCATGCACTTCCCAAAGAACCTACCTGTCAGGTTGCAGCACTGCTGCTAGGACATGGGGAATTTGGCTTAATGTCCAAACACATGATATTATGGGTTGGAATTAAACTGATGAACTGTTTCATTTCAGTACAGTGTTCAGGCCTCCCCTGTGTAGCAGAGAAATTGCTGTGGTCTGTACTGATTCAGCTGGACCTGAGCTTTAAACTTTGGGCCAGATGTTGGTACCAGCTGATGTAAGCGATGTGGAGCAAAAGCTGCTGGAATGAGTTTGGGCATGAATTGCAAACTGAAGACATACCAATGAACAGCTTCAGCAATAACTTTTGGCTACAGATACCTACAGTCCATCTGTGCTAGGAAATGGTCAGCTGCTGACAACTGCTGTTAACAAGAGTGCAGCAGTGGCAGGAAATTCTCCAGGGCAGGATTAAAGTGCAGGCATTAAGAGGAAGCTTTCCCTGCTGTTGTCCTGAATGTACCTTTTCTGTGTATAAGGGGCTTCACTCTGCTGTGATGCATTGCCAATGGCACATTTACCATATTGTGAAAGAGAACTGTGCTAAAGGGTGAAGCAGATGGAAGCTTGCACAGAAGTATTTAACAACCTAGGAGAAAGTATCATCAAGCAGCCTTCCAGTACCTGAAGGAGGCCTACAAGAATGCCAGAGAGGGACTCCTCATCAGGGACTGTAGTGATAGGACAAGGTGTAATGGGTTTAAACTTAAGCAGGCAAGATTTAGGTTAGATATAAGGAAGAAATTCTTCCCTGAGGGTGCTGAGGCACTGGCACAAGGTGCCCAGAGAAGCTGTGGCTGCCCCGTCCCTGGCAGTGTTCAAGGCCAGGTTGGACAGGGCTTGGAGCAACCTGGTCTAATGGAAGTTGTTCCTGACTGTGGCATGGGGTTGGAATGAGATGAGGTTTAAGGTCCCTTTCAACCCAAACCATTCTGTGATTCTATGATTCCATGAAGCAGAAGCAGGTCTGCATTTTGAAATAACCCCTTGGAAAAGATTATTCAAAGCCGTACAAAAGCTGCTGCCTCTATCTGCAGGGATGAATGGTTGTGACTATCTGCGAAATAAACAGCTGTATCAGGAAGAGTGGAATCCAGTGTAATCTGGAGAAAGGAAGCAGATGCAGCAGCTGTTGGCTGGGTGGATAAGGCTGATGGATTTTAAACTGAAGTTTATAAACACTGCAGGGAAACTTCTGTACCTGCTTCTGGTCTGTGGATGTTCCCATGCCTGTGGCAGATCTCTGCCGTACAACCTGTGTAATTCTCATTCACATTGAGGAAGATCAGTTTGGAATAATGTAAGGCAGATCACAAAATGTGACTGATCAGCAGTGCAGGTAACACGGCTTATTACCTGGATCAATAAAAGTCCATGCAGTGTCCCTGGCAGTGTGTTCTTGGGAGATGTGTAAATGAACTTTACATGGTCACAAAGCTATTCATAGTCTAGTAACTAAAGGAGAGGGGAAAGGCGTGTTATGATGTCTTTTACTATCTTAAGCAGAGAAGATCTCCCAGCACCTTGAGAAAAATATTTGAATTGTATTTAAAATAATTAGACAACTTGCCCAAGTATGCAGAGGAGTGGGAGCAAAGCCAAGAAAGCTTCACTGTCTGATTCCCAAGCATATGGAACAATTAATAATGGTCTGAAACTGCAGAATTAGAGCTGGATATCAGGAGTTCTAGACAGTGTGCATTGGTACAAGATGAACAGCCTTTGAACACCACAGTGACAGCTACATACAAGGATCTAATAATGCACACATTCCAGAGACATAAAAGTTAGAAGTCTGCTGGTGCATAGGGGAAATAAGTGAAATTCAGCAGTTACTTTTATTGGCTGTGAACACTTCACTAGAGAAGCTTCATTACCTAACAAGAACTGGCATGGAAGCCCCTTATATTCTTATTGGCTGTGCACATTTTCCATACAATTGGAACTTGTAATGTCAAAGCAATGGAGCTACTTTGGACAAACTGAAGAATTGTGTCCTCCAGGTCATAAATTTCACAATTTCACAGCTCACTTGGAAAACCCCATTCCTCTCACCCCCCAGCACAGTCTGCAAGGAGTTCAAAGTGAGACATTTACCCTCTTTGAAAAAAGGGATGTTTAATGCTTAGTTTTTCTTGGCATACGTGGGTTGTGTTATTCATATTGGGATCCTGGGCACAGCTCCATGGCACAAGCAAAGGCTTCTGTTCCCTTGGTCTTTATGGACCTGTCCTTTCAAGTCCAGCATTTTTGAAGTATGCACATGCATTTTTGATGTCAGATAGCCCACTAGTGTAGCATCTCTTCTGGCCTCATTCTGCAAATCATTATCGGTGACTACCCTGGCTAGCTTCATGGGAAGCAGTTTCATCAGTATGACTGTGTGTGCTTGAATAAGAATTTGGGGAGAGGAGCCTTCCTTTGTTCTTTAAAAATACCAACTGTAAATGATAAAGCTCTCACTTTAACCGAAGAATCAAATTTAAGTTAATATATGACATTAAATATAAAGATCACAGAACTGGGTAGGTGTGTGGGAACTGGGGAAAGTGCTGTGTTTCATATGTGAGTTTCATATGTGTTATGCACAAACACTCTCTCTCTTGTAATGTCTTGTATGCTTTATGGCCAGAGAAAGTATGGCAATTGAAGCTAATCTGGTCCCACAGTAAAGGGTTCATAAACTTGCACAAGGGATCTCTGAAGTCAAGTCAAATGGGCAAGAGCTGACAGTTGGATAAAATCTAGCTATTTTCTTTGATAGCATCTTCTGCAGCTAAGCCGCTACTGGCTTCATGTGCCTTTTTTATTTTGCTGCTTTCAGGCATGCATTTACCCAGCAGAAGCTGGAATATGTAGCTTTCTAAAAGCAGTTTGATGTTTTTATTTGCTAGACCTGCTGTTGCACTGTTTTACCAGAGTGGAGTGGCTCAGGTACAGGATACAGTACCGGTTCCAGGATGGGTTTAGTGAAATGCATTTATCTGTTTTATTTTTATAGGAGAAACAGAAAAATTGGGAATAAGGTTTTTGTTTTTTTTTTTTTCCTGATTCTAGCTAGCTATACGGGGTATCTGGAGGTCACTCCCAGAGGTTCATCCTTCTTATGATGTATACTCCTTCAAAGTGCTTGGCTCTGTCTGATGTTAGACAGCACTGAAATGGAGAAGTGGGAGTGGCGAAGAAAGGAATAAGGAAGAGCCTTTTTCAAGCATGTAGTAAAATGTTTCCCCCTGTAAGCAAGACAAAATAGGAACCTGTGAATTCCTCCCGAGGCTCCTTCCTAATGTGGCATAGCCAAATGTCACTCTCAGTGCCACTCACAGCTGTGTCTGAGTGTCACTGTCAAGCCCTAAGGAAACCAATTCCGAAAAACCAAGAAGCATTGGCCTTTGTTCCTCCAGATTGTGATGTTAATTGCCTGATTTAATGCAACATGAGTTGAGAGTTTAATCTGGAGACAGTTCTGCTGTTGTCAATCTGTCTTAGATTTCTTTTTCTGAAATAAAGCATCGTCTATAACCCTGAATTTTCTGGATTTGTCAGTTTATTGTAGATCAAACAAAATAAGTTTTAAATGCAGGATTTTTAATATATGTGTCTTCTTATTTCCTAATAATGCAACCAGCCAGCTCAGAAAAAATATGTCAGGGATAACAAACTTGCAGAGAGCATCCTTTCTTCCCTCCTCCATCAGAAAATATGGGTTATGCTTATGAAGATTAACTACTACCTTTGGAAACTGAAGTGATATATTTTTATTCAGGTGAGGCCAAATATGGACAGCAACTGCTTATGCTTTTTTAAGTCCTTGTTTATGTCCTCCAGGGCCTAATTCTGACATGTTTAGAGCAGTGTTGCCCCATGAAGACTGAACCTAGTGTAGGCATTGACCAGGACATCAGGGAGCAAAGCTAGGCTGGGTCGAGTAAGGAGCTTTGGAAGGTCTGTAGGTTCACAGCATGTTGTGTGATGGAGATGTGGCCTCACTAAACCTGTTCTTGCCTTCTACACAGGCAGAAGGGTTGCCAGGACAGCCGATAAGTCCCACAACAGCACAAAGTCATTCACACTTTGGGGTGATAGCTGATGGGAAGGAGAAGGAACCCATCTCCCACTCTACACTGGCTCTCATCTCCACCTGCCTTTCTATAACGAGAGCCAGAGCAGCCTATGGTAAATAATAAATAACCAACTGATTTCCTTTGTATTCTATTGGATGTTTTTAACCTTTGCACAGTAAGTATTGAGACCTGACTAGGCTTCTTCATAACCAAGTGTGCTGGGGACTTTCAGGATGGAGTCCACACTGAAATGTTTCCTCTCTCTGGTTGCATTGCTGCATGACATGGTTCTGCACCAGCACAAAGTCTGAAGATGTGGTTGATGGACTGACAGGTAAGAGGAAGAAATACAAATGCTGCTTCAGTTGTCTCATTATTTCTACAATTAATGCTTTCTGGACTGGCATTTTCAATATGTGCTAACCCAGACCTATGGTAAATATAAGGAAGAAGTTCTTTGCTGTGAGGGTGGTGAGGCACCGTAATGGGTTGACCAAGGAAGTTGTGAATGCTCCATCCCTGGCAGTGTTCAAGGCCAGGTTGGACAAAGCCTTGAATGAGTGTGAGGTGTCCCTGCTCATAGCAGGGGGTTGGAACCCGATGTTCTTAAGGTCCTTTCCAACTCAAACCATTCTGTGATTCTCTGATTCTATGTTATACGTGCAGAAGAACTGAGGCTCTGATTTACTGCTTTTGACAGTAAAAGCACACCCCCCCCCCCCCAAGCTATTTATCAATTAATTTTTACAAGCTGAATACCTAAGCCTTGTTTGCAGCGGGAGGTGTGAGGACTTGCAATTTGCAAAACATGTAGGTGGTGATTAGTTTGTTAAATCATCTTCAAAATTGCCCTGGTTTATTTCTCAGCTGTGAGAGAGATCTTCAGGCAAATGTCCTAATACTTTTGCCATATGAACAGTTTTCAGGTCAGGGACTGTACATTCAAAAGTGTTTTACTCGGTGGTAAAATCTTCATCACAGTTTCATTACCAGAGACACGTGGTGACAAAAGTATTTCTAAGCTTTGCACCACAAGTTGGCTTTATATTAATTCCTAATTGCAATTCTCCTGGGGTTACCCACAATGACTCAAGGTCTTACTAATTGAACAGGATGAAAAAATAAAATTAATGGACTGCAAAGGTCAATGTGTGGCTTCTGACTCACATAATAGCTTATTGTAAATACGTGAGAGTGGCTGCACAAGGCTACTACCTGTGTTGTCAGATGGCAGTCTATAAAGATCTGGCACCTGGGGTCTACTGCCTGGTTTCATTAAAACTCAAAAAGCCTTATTAGTGCTTTGGGCGTTCACAATATCTTTAATTTCTCCTCCTTTGTTCCTATGACATATTGCACCCTTTGTGATTTTTTGGTCTTTGTATTTCTGGTCTTGCTTAAGAAAACTGAGTTTGACCAAAGGTCCTTCTAACCCAGTGCTGTGTTCCCAGAAGTGAATGCTTAAATTAGAAGAAACTGAGCAATAATGGTGTGTTTTTTCTTAGTAACTTGTCCTGACTCCCAATTCAAGTTTGCTTGAGGCTGTTGGAAGCATTATGTATCTGACAGTGCTTGTAACATGGTTGTAGTTGGGCTAATCCAAATTGCAATGGTCTGACCTCTGTTGCATACAACAGTCCTTCCAGCCCTTGGGTCCTATCATCACAGGCTTGCTACAGAATGGATGAGGCTTGCTTTAAGTACACTGTAGAGTAGTGTGCTTATTAGCAGGTTCCCCAGTGATTTCCACACGTTGATCAAGCAGAGAAATCCATACAGGAGAGAGAGAGACACACATTATAAAATGTCTCAGCTGTGGGAAATACATTTCTTGTTCTTTTGGGTCTTTTTCAGACCATATTTATTGAGTTACAAGACAGAAATATCTAGAAAAGTAGATTCAGATCTTAAAAAGAAGCTTTTTTTCAGACTGCTCTGTCATTTCTCAACAGTGTTCCAGGAGCTGTTCTTGAAAACAGGAGAAAAAGAATTCAAAGCTTAATAGGGAGATTGGCTGGGATATTGGATTGGCAGAAGTGAAATCTGGACTTGGTACATTTCCTAGGTCTCTACTGAAATAATTTACTAATGCCAGCTGTGGCAGTGACTATTTGTCCACTGGAATGAAACCACTCATTAAATACTAATGCCTTCTAGTCACTAATGACCTGTTCAAGATTTGAACCAATGATTCACAGGTTAATGATCTTGAATCCTATTACCAGTGTGCATGAGACTAATTGAGAATTGTGGAGCAAGGGGGGCTGAGCTACTTGGTAACATTTGTTATAAGAATAAGAAACATTTTTCTTACATACGAATTGCCTTTGAAATGTTCAAAAGTGATTGTACAAGCTTCAGATCCTATTTCTACCCTTGGTCTCCTGAGTACCAGGAGAATTGCTTTTTTTCAAGCACCCAAAAGTATCATCTGAAGTCAATAAATGAACAGAATCATGATCAATTAAGCCATGCTTATTCTAAGTCCCTAACCATAAGCTTTGAAGGTTGCTAGTGAGCACCCATGGTGCCTGTGCAACCAATAATTGGAGTGTGACTTGTGCTCCTATGACATTCCATCTGTTGGTAAAAAAATTGGGCTTGTGTCTCTGATTTAACCTCTAGTCAGCAGTGTGAGCCATGGAATGAATGTGCCTTTTAGGTGATGGATAGAGCAATCTCATTCCACTGTACCTATATGGCTTTGCTTGTTCTTACAATTAATGTTTTCCATATCCTGAGTCTCCAGTTCCTGTACCTGCAATCTATGAAAGATGGTATTTGGGTGAGAAAGATGGTTCTTAAGGTGGGACCCTCACTGCTGCTAGTATATTCTTAGGTGTAGAAGTTTGTAAACCATATCTATCACTACAAAGAGTGAATGTCACTGAGCATGTCTAAAGGCACCAGGATTAATGACAAATTAGTATTTAAACTAATGGTATATACATTGTAAGTCAAAAAAACTGAGAAAAGCAAGACAAAATGGGATGTAAATAAAAGCAAGGATAAATGTTAGAAGCAGTGATGATTGCTCCAAGATCACAGATCTCATCACAGATACTGAGCCACACTGGTGCAAAACAACTCATACTGGTCATGAGCCTTCTTTGTCAAGAGAGACTGTCAAGGCTGCAAAACTCATACATCTCATCACCCCTCGGGATGAGCCCAGAAGACTGGATGAGGACTTAATAGCTGGCTTCCTTCACCGTCTATGTCACCATAAGTCATCCTCGTCAAGGAACTTGGACACACACATCTCAGTGCTTATAACCACAGAGGAGTGAGAGAAGGTTGGCAGAATGGGTGTGAGGGAGGGAAGTCTGTTTCTTTGAAAATAAAAGTCTGCTTCCCTATCTCTATGGTTTTGTCCTGAGATTTGCTGCTTTGCCTGCTGTATAGGAACCCATCTGAGGTACCTGAGCCTGTTACGGTCCTTGCTATAGCTGTCTTTACAAACCCCGTGTTGTTATCCCAGTCCTGGAGGCACTGGGTGATTTGCTGGAGCTTATAATTTCTGCAGCAGAGCAGAAAACTCTGGCACAGCCCTAGACAGTGGGTTGTCCTCCTCTAAAATGCTGTGAAATAGTCTGGGGTTGGAAGTAAGCAGGATAATAAATAGCAAGGGGATTATTGATCTACTATTAGGTAAAGGTAACCAATTTCACACCCCAGCTAATTCTGTACTGCTGCCAGTTGTGGAACAGCCTTGTCAAGGTGTTATACTAGCATAATTCTTGTCTCGTTACACACCACTTTGACCAAACTTTTGACACTTTGTATAGACAAGAAATAAATTAAAGCTTTAGAGGTAAAGCATATATACAGCTTTTACAAATGCAGACCTAACATTATGAAAGGGACTGCTAAGTTATTGTTCTGAGGTTTTATGAAATGTAATTATAAGCCCAAAGATATTTTTGCATGGAAGGAAAAAAGCTTACTATACAGTATTAAATGTTTTATGTCCAGAGATGACTGACACAATGCATTATGGGGCTAGAATAAGCATAATTGTCCAGGAAGAAATAATTGAGAATAACCCTTTCGATGTCAAAATAAAGCTATGCATCATGTGAGACTGTCAGCAGTTATTACATACCTCTGGTTGTGCAGACAAGCTTCCCTGGGGGCTCATAATTTATACTTCTAGGTAAACAAAAATACTTTTAGTTACTTGGACTTCTGTTTCAGCACATCTATGTGGGCACCACTGGACCAGTTGTGTGGCCATGTGTGGCCACACAATTTGACATTATCCTGCTGGAGTAACTGGAGTCTCTGAACCATGGGAAGCTGGAACACCCTCAAGTCCCTGGCTCTGCTTGCCCCAGGTTGCTCCCGGTGTCTCAGCACTGCTGTTGTCTGGCTGGGAGCACAGGAAAGATGTATTCATGCCTACAACTGCATGAGCACACGTGAACTGGCTGCAGTCCTGGTGGAGCTGGCGTGCGCAGCCTCCCTTCCCTGCAAGGACCACGTGTGTCTGCTCTGTGAGATGGGATAAATACTCTTCAAACATGAGAAGTAACAGGTCAGGCTTTGGGTGCACTCACACGTTGGGATGAAGGGGCAGGGTTGCATTTTCAGCGAGCAGTTTCAATTAATGTTGTCTCTTAACTGGAAAGAAATCCATAAATGTGTGACTATCTTGATCTTTGTGAAAGCTGAGTCTTTGAATGAGAGTAATCATGTGTTTTGTGTATGGGTTATGTTAACTGCTTCAGTCAGCTTGATGGTAAATTAGCAAAGTTTGTTTGTGATAACAATAGCAGTGTACTGCATAGGAACAGCGTGAGAGGTAATTAACATTGAGTAACCCATTTGATATTCCTTGGATAAAACCTCTGTGCAAGATGATCACTCTTGTTGTTCAGGAGAGACTGTGGTACCATTGCTCCTGCACGGCAGTGACCTACTTTGCAAGAAAGCCCAGTAGAGCTCATTGAACTTCCTTCAGCAGCAGTGACATATAGTAATCACGAGGTGGCCCTCCATCCTGCTATGTTACCAGTGATTCATACATATTTAGTACCATGACAGTGAAGAAAAATCACACTTATTTTGTTTGTAAGTTTGTGGCCGTATAAATATTATAAAGTTAATCGAAACTATAAACCATATCTGTACATGAATGCTGCTGTAAAAAGTGTGTTCCACTTTAAACTGCAAATCACACATAGACTATGTAAGATGAATACTGCTGAGCTGTTTGGTAGATAGAAAGTTTTGCAGCCAGAATAATGATTATTCTCTCAGTGAGGATCATGGCAAGGCAAGCTGGAGGAGAAGGAGAAAGAGAAAGAAGGAGAAGAAGACCACCGGTAGAAAAGGGCATAGCTTGCTGGAAAAGCTTATTTAAGAATTGGTTCAGCATCTGCTGGTGATTTTGATAGCTGGTTCTGCTAAGTGAGATACAATAGCACACCTTTCCATTTATGTGTGTTCACTTACATAAAGGCATGCAGTGATGCAGTGTGTAAAACCTATGATTTAGGTCATAGTTATACCACCAAGAGAAAAAGAAGACATGTCTGTGCTTACTTGAATGTCCAAGAAGTGATGACAGGATTTTTGAGAATGTCTGAATGAAGGGAATAATATTGAAAGCATAAGGGTGTCTCATGAAGAGCTTCATGAGAAATATTGTGTCAGGTTGGGTATGTGAAGTGTGGTTAACAGTATGAGAAGCACTCAAAGAGCAAGACTGGTAATGCTGAGAGTCAGAGAATGGAAGTCTCTTGGAAAAAGCAGCCTGGCTGGACACACACGACCCAATTATGGGTATGGAAATCTGCTGGGAACAGTTTTTCATGTATTGTTTGAAGTGGACAGAACTATTAATATAGAAGGAATCAAAATCAGAAGGGATTTGGGGGAAAGCTATCCCCAAAAGTTATGATTTGTAATCTTAAGGAAAAGAACACCCCACTGATCAACCTCACAGATATGGAGGAAAGAGGATGTGTACCAAGAAACTTTGACTGCACTAGAACTTCCTAAACATCCAAGAGTCTAAAAACAAAACAAAATTTTGCAACAAATATTTGTGATGATAAAAATTGGATGGGCTATGGTAAAAATCAGACAACAGAAGGAAATACAGTACAGATAGCAAGGAATATAAGGAAAAAATCTGTTAACAACTACAATCTGACAGGGACTTCAAGCATTTTGAAAGATGGACTTAACACTGAAATTAACTTGTTAAAATCATATACAGGTGGTTTAAAGTCACAAAAGTGGAATTTAATAAAGAACAGTCTGAAGAGTCTATTTTAGGGAAGAAAATTCCAGTACAGTGACTGCTCCACAGTCCTGTGCAAAAAGATCTAGTGATGGTGTTGGACCGTAGGCTGAAGACAGGTCAGCGATGTAATACTGTCGTGAAAAATACTGATGACAGCCATGTCCTAGATGAGACATGACGTTAAGTAGTTTCTTTCACTTCATGATTACAAAATCTATGTTGGAGTACTGTTTTGGATGTCACATTTTAAGAAAAATGCAGACTAACTTGAAACGGGCTCAACAAAGAGAAATGTGACCTATGAGAAGAAGCTGGAGGAGTCGTCTTGTCTAGAAAAGAAAACGAAAACTGGGGAACAGGAATGGAGTCCTCAACCACATTAAAGGTTTAAAGAGGCTGGTGATCAATGGTTCTCCACGTCCCTGGAGGGTAGGATGAGAAGTAATCAACTTAATTTGTAGCAAGGGAGATTTAGGTTAGATATTAGGAGAAACTTTCTAACTATATAGTTAAGCACTGGAACAGATTGCCTTGAGAGTTTGTGTGGTCCCAGGCTCTGCCAGTTTTAAAGAAGGATCTAGTCTGTCAGAGATGGTCTAAGGCTGGTTGAGCTTGAGTGAAAGCTGAAGGAGATGATCGCCCCCTAAAATTCTTCCCTTTCTCATAGTTCTATCTTATATATTATGCAGATAATGTAATATATCATAGAATCATGGAACAGTTAGCTTTGGGAAGGACCTTAAGATCATCCAGTTCCAACCACCTGCCATGGGCCGGGACGTCTCACGCTAGACCGTGTTGCCCAAGGCTCTGTCCAACCTGGCCTTATGTAAACTCTTTCATAAAAGTTGATGGGTTTGCATGTTTTAGCCAGTATGCTCAGAAAAACCTTTTAAAATCTTACAGCTGGGGCCTTCTCAGAATGTGGAAAGACAGATACGGCAGTCCTGGGATTTTCAGGGGTTTGGGAGGTACCTTGGAAGTCTAAATCAAACTGAGCAAGCCTGAACATCTCACTGCATAGTTCTGTTTCACCAAGTTGAGTCTCTTCACGTTACCTTTGCAGAAATTAAAATGTAGTGAAGTACTGATGCTTCATCCATGTGATGTTCTACCTACTAGTGGGCACTTTACTGCAGTGCTGTGATTCCCAGTAGAAGTGACTAGCAAGTGTCATGCACCACTGCTGGGTAATATCCTTTATTTTCCTTAAAGTAACTGCATGCTCCCTGTGGGAAGCAGGGCAATAGAACCAAAATGAACAAAAAACTCTTGCAGACTTAACTGAGGGCTTGATTCTGCAATCTACTCTTTGGAAGCCAAGTGAAGGTTTTTTTTTTTGGATGCACAGAAAGGAAAAGAGTACATAATTTACGTAACTTTTTCCTAGATAAAATGGTGTAAGGAAACTGAAAGGATGAAAAAATCTGGTATCTCTCCAACGTGATAAATTCTTAATCAGAGATGAGTTAGCCCCACTTAGATTAAAAGCAGCTGTATTTAGATTAAAAGCAGTTTCCTTTATGGTAGTTTTAAGAACATTTAGTCATAGAATCATAAAGTAGTGTAACTATGTCAGGTTATATATAAGGAAGAAGTTCTTTTCTGTGAGGATAGTGAGGCAGTGGCACAGGTTGCCCAAAGAAGTGGTAAATGCTCCATCCCTGGCAGTGTTCAAGGCCAGGTTGGACATGTTCTAGTGTGAGGTGTCCCTGCCCATTGCAGAGGGGTTGGAATCAGATAATCTTAAGGTCCTTTCCAACCCAAACCAGTCTATGATTCTATGATGCACGCTGGGATGTGCCTACTCTAGTGCAAGCCCCAGCTTACAGCAGGTCCAGGACCTTGTCCAGTCAAGCTGTGAGTATCTCCAAAAATAGAGATTCCACAACCTCTCTGGGCAGCCTGCTCTGATAATTGACCACCTTCATGATCAAAACGCATTCCTGATGTCTAACTGGAATTTCCTATGTTACAGCTCATAGATTTTACCCTTAGCCGTTTTGCTGACAGCCTCAGCCTCTGAGAAGTGTCTGTTTTCTTCACACCCTCCTATTACATATTTCTTTGTATGGCAACAGCAAGCTCCCCTCTGATCCTTCCCTTCTCCAACCTAAATGAACAATTGCCCTCACAGGGCAAGAGCTCCATCCCTTCACTGGAATTGCTCTGTACGAATCTGGTCATAATACTCCAGATACAATTTCATGAGTGCTGAATGGAGGGGAAGGATCATCCCTTTCAATCTGCCCAGGAGGCTACTGGCCTTTTCTTATAGCAGTGGCACACTGCTGACTCACGTTTGTCCACTGGGACCACAAGTACTTTTCTGCAATGCTACTTTCCAGCCAGTCCTCACTTTGCTCACACTGTTGTGAAGTATTGTTGTGTCCCAGATGTGATTTTAAAGGCAGACACTAGATCTGAAATGCCATGTCAAGATGCTCTGAGGCTGTATTTACATTAGTAAAATAAGATTAACCTTGCCATAGGCCTAAACATTGAAACCTGGTTATACACACTGTTAAATTATTAGCGTAACTGCTGGCATGATTCTGGCCTTGCTATTAGCATGACAGCCCTTGGGCATGGTCTGGTGTTTGTCATAGATTAACATCCATCCCCAGTGTCCAGCTTGTATCAGAGAGTAGGGTTGAGTTGTATGCACCTGACTGGAGACTCACGTGGTGGCCTTAGCAGAGACAATGCTCCCTGGTTCATAGTGTTTATTAGTTTAAATACACCTTGAGAGTCCATTCTAGTTTCGGGAAATGACTCCTTCACCTGTTGGTGGTGAATCGTGTGCCTAATGAGCTTGGTGTGCACTCTGGTAGGGATTTGGGCTCCCCATTGAACAGTTATGACTGCTGAATGTTAATGGTCACTTCATAATTGAACACTCCTAAATGTATGATATTGGGGAAATTTCTGAAGGTACAAGTGAATGTGTTTGTGACACCTCCAGGTTTACTTGTGGGAAAAGGAGTGTGCACAGTGTCCAAGTAAGTAATTACGAGTCACTGGGGATTGTGTAGTGACACATTTAGCAAATACTGAGTAAAAATGGAAGCAAAGATCAAAGAAACAGTCTGTTTGGGAACATTTAGGATCATTCCAGCCATGGTCTTTGCCCAGCCCAGATAAACTAGTTGAAAATAGCCAATGACCAAAAGTAGTTGCCTTTGCTGCCCATCTGCTGTGACTTAGGAGATGAAGAAAGGATAAACAAGAGTGTGCTTTGTCCTTGTTCCATGCCACACAGAGAAGTCATTTTCTGTGTGGGGCTGGTGGGTCATTGGACAGCTGGGACTGCTGCATTTTAGTTCCTGCTGACAGTACTAGGCACAGTGATCCTGTCTTAGTTGGGAGGTGTAACATGGAGCGTGTCTGGGGTTATTGGTTGTTTTTATTTCATCCCTGTTAACCCCGGTGACTGGCAAGGAAATAAGACATTCTTGCCTGGAGTCTATTCCCCTGCTGAGGTATCCACATGAAAGAGCCAGGATACTTGATGTCTGTGTTTTAATTTTGCCTTATAAGCACAACTGCAAGTAAAATTATTTATTTTTAGAAATATTAGGAACAGACGTTATGCAATATGGATGTTTAGTAATTACTGAGAGAGGAATAGAAATAATTAATCCTCTGGCTCCTTTGCTGGCTTTCATCCAGTCAATAAAGTTAGCCTTGTAAGATACAAGCAATAGGAACCTGATGTGGCCACCCTCACAGTGCTGCAGGATTAGTCCCTCTGGAGTAAATAGCAGTTTCCACACAGTCCTGTTACAGTGTGCCAGTGACATCTAAAAGGTTTTGGTTTGGTTTGGGTTTCTGACCAGTTCTGACCATTGGGAATTGCAGGAGGTACCTTCAGCTGGAACAGCATGGTGAGAGTCTCCTGTCCATCCAGATGCTGGAATTCTCTCCAGGGTCTATCTTCAAGTAGCCTGGTTAGCTTCACTCTTGGAGCTTGCTTTCCACTCCACTCTTCTTGTTTCATAGAATCATATAATCACAGAGTGATTAGGGCTGGAAGGGAGCTTAAAGATCATCGTCAGATAATAGTATATATCAAACAGTGCTGCTTTTGGAGGGTTATCTGATAGGGTAGTGGGGACCATTAAATCCTGAACATGGTCCCAGCATAACCCTACAAAACAAAGCAGACTGGGTGTGGACTGGATGATGTGGCAAACTGTTTCTATAACATTCAGGAGTCCCGATGGACGTAAGTTTAACAAAAGTCATCAGCATGCCCTTGAGGTGAAGAAGGGTGCAAAACTACATCCTGGGCTTCATTGGTGAAAATGTAGGAGGCAGGTTGAGTGCCGTCATTCTTTTCATCTATTTGTGACTTATGAGTGGCACATGGAGCACTGTGTCTGCCTTTGGGCTCCCCTGTAACCTGGAATATACCGATTCAGCCCCTGCAGCTCCATTCTTCAGGAGACTCCTGTTTTGCCTTCTACACATGGTCTGCCTCAAGTGAGAGAGCCAGTCACAGGTGAATCTGGGCCAGTGCTCACATAGCAGGAGGTTCAGAAAGGCTTGTGTATTTTAACAGCACTGGTTCCTCAGATTTTGAATGGGAAGGTTGTGCTGCAAATTCCTGTGAACCTGTTTGACAGTCACATCCACACTAAGGACTGCTCAAGGCAGTCCTTGGATGGAGGCAAAGGTCTGCATGTGTAGGTTCTGCAGGCAGTGGAGATAAAGGCAGAGAGACTATGCCCCATCTTCACAGTTATTATCTCCGTTAATAATTTTGTTCAGTTCTTGATTCACCCTGGGATTATTGGAAGAGTGTGCCTTGAGTCTTAAATTCGCCAACATTTTCTGCACCACCGGGTGTCAAGCGTAAGTTATGAGAGAACAAAGCATATAACAAACTCCTACACAAGCCATAGGTTTTGGGCTATTTAAATTACAGTGGGGAGAGGGGAAATCGTCCAAAATCTTTGGGGGGTATTTGCTCAAAGAGCTGGAAAGATTCAGCACAGTTTCTCTCTCTCAGTTTTACGGCTTCCTCACTCAGATGCAATACTAAAAATGTTCCACTGGATTAGCTGCGTGGCTGAACTGTGATTTCTCTGCAACACTTTTTCACACTCTGAAAGCCTAATGACAAGCAATCAAGAAAATGTTAATTGGGACAATTGCCCCTAGGGGACCCCAGGGTCCTGGGAAGTTGAAGGTTTTCATTAATTCCGCAAGGCTGGCTTCAGAAATTTCCTATCCTCAGGAAATGTCTTAGAAATGTGGCAAAATATGAATCTCCAAGTAAAGGTAAAGTGTCCAGACCTTTTAACTTCACCTACTACAGGGTCTTTCTTAACATATTTTTTGTCTCCAGGGCTTCCTTGCCTCTTGATGGTTCCTCACAGGCTTGTACTGGATGCGGATTGGTGTCAGCAAGATAGTTATGCTGCTCTTCATCATTCACGAGTGCCTACCCATCAAGCATACTGAAGAGAAGCTGGTGACCATATCCCATTGCAGACCTGCAGTCACAACACAGACTGTGACCCTGCTGGCCAGAGGTAGCTCCTTGTTTTACCACTTGGTCATCTCAGCCCCCTCAGCCACCCTGACCGGCTAGAAGGCACTCTGTGTCTTGTTTTCCTGTGTCTTACAGCAGCCTTGGTCTCATGAAAGGAGCAATAAATGCATTGGCATTTTTTACAGTCCTTATTGACGATAACTGAGGAGCCTGTCATTTAAACTGCCATCAGTAAGCCTGTGTCAACAGCTCATTTAATCGACAGACTGCTTCACACATCTTGGAGTTAGTGCCTTGACATGTTTGCCTGCCTCTGGGGCTTTGTCTAGATGAGTGTCTGTACCTATGCAAAATGGCATTCTGGGGCAGTGCCTACAGGAGCTGCAAAGGTCTGGAGAAACAGGGCCATGGTATGTATCTGAGTCAGCAGTAGCTGCCTATTTTCTCTGTCCTGCAGGTTTAGGATTAATATGGATTTCTTTAGAGATGGGGCAGCTATTTGCTATCAGTAAAAGTTAATGTACCAGGGGAATTTATAGGAAAAATGCATTTAGTTAAGAGTTCATGGCTGTTGAATCCACCCACCCATCACTCAATGTAAGTGAATACTGGCAGCAGAGGCTTTATTATTGCCATGGCTTTGACAGATGATGATGTTTGTCTAAGTAAATGCTTTCTTTCTGAGTGCCTCATTACCATTAGGAGAGGATTCAGCTGCAAAAAGGGAAAGGATTTCTTACCCTCCAAGTGGGGGCCAGTGCATGGAGCTGCTGAGCCTGAAGTGACCTCTGTGGTGCGGAACCACTGAGAAGGGGAGCAGAGCAGCCCTCCTGCACCAAGCCTCAAAGGTCTGCTCTTAGGGCATCTCTCTGGCCTGCAACAAACCATGTTCCTTATCAACTGCACACTGAGGACTACTAATAACCTTTTGCCACATTAAACATGATTATTTTCTGTATCTGGCTGGTGGTTTTTATGAGTCTTCCAGGAAGCTCACTGTCCTGGTTTCATCAGGGATAAGAGTCAATTCTTTTCTTAATAGCTGGTGCAGCGCTGTGTTTTGGCTTTAGTCTGAGAATAATACTGCTAGCATACCGATGTTTTAGTTGTTGCTCAGTAGCACTTACCCTCATCAAGGACTTTCAGTCTCATGCTCTGCCAGTGAGGAGGTGCAGAAGCCAGAAAGGAACAGAGACAGGACACTTGACCCAAACTAGCTAAAAGCATATTCCACATCACAGCACGTCATACCCAGTATATAAACTGGGGAGAGTCACCCAGAAGGGACAGATCTCTGCTTGGGTCAGGCTGGATATCAGTCACTGGGTAGTGAGCAATTGTATTGGGCATCACTTGGGCTTTTTTCTTATGTTTTATGCCTCCCTCTCCATCTCCTTTTCATTACTATTATTTTTATTGCTAGTTATTATTACATTTTAATTTTTATTTCAATTATTAAACTGTTCTCATCTCAACCCATAGCTTTTACTTTTTACTGATTCTCCTCCCCATCCCAAGGGGGCAGGGAGGTAATGAGTGAATTGCTGTGTGGTACTTAGTTGCCAGGCAGGGTTAAACCACGACACTCAGCTACTGCAGTATCTTCCCTGCAACACAAAGTGCGAGACTGCTTGGTTATTGTAGCTGCTTGTGCTCTTCCAGCAGATGTGCCTTGTGAAAATGGGGCTCATTTGGCTAAAGCTCTTGGCTAATAGGATGAGCATCTTTCTGGCTGTGCTATGTGTTGCTGAGTGTTGCTCCACGTTCCATCTCTCCTCTGGTGTGGTGTGGATTGATCTCTGAAAATCAGTGCAAAACTGAAGGATGAACACCTGTGAACCCTGCAGGGTTTGATTTGCCATTTATTGCTGTTGTGCTCTTCAGCTGTAGCTTGCCTGCAGGGTTTTAACAGTAAATACTGCATTAGACCCTCCTGGCTGAAGATTAGCAACACTTCACTGAGGTCACCCAGGAGTGGTGGAGCAGGGATGAGAGCTCCTGTCTAGACTTCAAAAGCTCTTCTGTGATCCCTGGGCCAGTGTGTCTCTGAGCCGCACAGAAATCAGCCCTTTTATCTTTTAACACAGGTCTTCATGAAGCTTACGTTTCTAATTCCTTATTTCCAGCCTGGAACAAGCCTTGATATCCTGATGAGCTGCTCTTGCTAGGTCCCCAGCAGCTGCCATCGCTGATCACTTCTGTACCACTCTGTGTTCCCCTTGATGTCTTGCACTGCTTTTGTGGCCTGAAAATGAAAAGACATGACAGGAACAAGTAAATATGAACTTATGTGTTATTCATTCTTTAAATAAGTTAAACAAACATGAACCAGGAAATGCATTTATATTTCAGAATTTTCACATACCTTTCTGTAGCCTGCTTGGTAAAGGCAAACCAATCAAATATAAGAAAAAGACAACCTTGAAAGAGAATATGGATATTGTGGATCCTGTGCGAAACACCAAAAGAGATGATGTTTCTACTCTGTGTGAAAGAACATTGACCAAGAGCTGTGATTTATTTTTGCATTCATATGTAATTATCATGGGATCGCATCCAGTAAGATGATTAATTCCTCCACTTGTTTTCTGTGCTGGTGGTCATTCAGGGTGGCTTTTGCTATCACCAAAGTGCAGGTCTGCATCAAGATACAGATCAGCAATTTGTTTACCCAGTATTCCCATCTTGTGTGGCTGGGACTGCACCTCAGGAAGTCAGACAAGGGGCTCCTTGTATAGACACTGGTATATTTTCAGAGTTATCCTACGCCTGAATGCCTTTGCAGGTAACTATGCTGCACAGTACAGATTCAGGAGACATAACCTGGGTGAAGGCTTTGTGCTGGAGCCAGGCTGTTCTCTGCACTGCAGAGGGGATGTTTTCACAAATGTTTTATGCTTGCTTTTTGTCTTTGAGGATCTAAAAAAAAAAGATCAAGGGTGAATTTAGGGTTAAAAACAACAGCAAAGATGTACTTTCTATTAGAGAGTTTCCTTCTCCTCCCTGTTGGCTTTGTCCCCCCCCGCCTGCCTCCATCCCCTCACTATCCCTTTTCACAGGCTTACTGCAGCATCCATTGGCCTCTGATGCTGCTGGCTTGTGGTGCCTGAAGAGCTGACCCGCAGCACATAGCTCAGGGTAGCTCACCAGCTGGGCTCATATATTGGCTTGATCAGGGATGTGCAAGTTACTGCATGACTCAGTAACCTCATGCTGTGCTGGGGTAGTCTTTAACCTGGGATGCACATGACTCTCTCTCGCTGATCTTTGAGGAATGTAGGGATGCTTGGCTGAGCTGCAGTGTGCCTCTGTGCTGCAGGTGCCTTATTCCCTCTACTTGCATCTCAAAAACCCCATTAACATCCTCTGCGACTCAGAAACACTTTGTAGATGAGGCTGCAGCCAAGAAATTGTGCAAACTCAGCACCCCACTGCGTGCACCTGAGCCATGCACATGTGTGAGGATATCATGCTGGTGCAGCACTGTGCGTACAGTGGAGCCACAGTCAGGAAGGATCTTCAAAGTTTTGTGTCTTCCTAAACTACAGTTTTTATTGCTCTGTTTAAACTTCACTGCTACTTTTTTTACAATGCTCTGACACATATATTAGTGGGGATGTGCTGTATCAGAGCTGCAAAACAGCCTGCAATTCCCCAGGTTCCTCTGTAGATTTTTATGCCAGTGCATCCATAAAGGAACTCTCGTTCTTCCAAGTTTGCCCCATGAGAGCAGAGTAACACCTTTCCTCTGGAAATACTGTAATAAAACAAAGGGAATACAACACTCCCATTATGAAGATCCCATGGATGGCCTTTATCATTTATCAAAAGGAAAAGGTATTCTTATAATATCTGTTAGAACTGTACACAGGGGAGGCTGCTTGGAGGAGTACATTAATAAAAAGTCAGAAACCTGAAAGATATGTCTTTTTGCAGATTCACAATTGTGCTTTAATTTATTTTTGTAGCTTTTTCTCAATAGTCCTGTGGCTTCTGTCATGAAGCAATTTCATTAAAGCTTTGATCATAGTGGCAATATAAAGCCAAGCTTTCTGCAAAGGCTTCATTGCCCTAAAGAGTGTGTAATTGGCCAAATGTCTTAGAAAGTTTTGCTTGGTTTCTCCAGAGCAGAAGTAAAAATTAATTACCCCAGCAGTAGCTGCAGTGCCACCATATAAGGGTGTCAAAACTAGTCTTTCCAAATGGCATATTCTAACAGAGCAATAGATATGAGACTTGCCATAAATGTGATTTGTGAACATCATTAATGAAGTACTAGACCTAATTGACTTCTCCTGGCTTTATGACAATATAAAAAAAGTTCTGCACTACCAGTGATATTTCTCTTAAACTTCTCCAGCTGAATCCCTAATGTGGCAGAGCTCTCTTAAAATCAGTCTTTTACCAATATTCATCTGGGAAAAAGGAAACTGTTAGGCAACATTTCTAGTTCTTTAGAAATAATAGGGATTTTAGAGCAGTTCTTCCACTGCAGAAAAAAAATGAAGAGGCTTTGCAATTATCCCTGCAAACCCAAGCACATTAGAGAATTTCAGCTGAGGGTGCTTGCTAGCCTGATCTCTTGAGAACTCAGTCATGGATAAAGAGATTCAGGCTCAAATTGCCATTGTAATTTGGTTTAGGGGTTTGTGTTTCTGTCTTTTGCATTTCAGGGAGAAGCATTAACTTTGCTGATGTGATTACTCATTCTTGATCAAAAAACTTTAGTCATTATATTTTTTCCAATAATATGGTATTTCAATAGGAAAGATATTTTGGTTTCTAGCCATCTTTTGTTTAGACATGGTGAGGTCTGTGACAAAAGTCACCATTCATACTGGCACTTACAGCAACATAGTATAGTTTATATTGCTGCTATAAGTATAAACCAGCCCAGATCCAGCTTTGGATAGCATTTTTCAGGATGTTTTGCTATATTGTTTTATGTGAAGCTTGTAGTCATATTCCTATGGAAGATGCTATAAAAAAAAGAAAAGAGAAATTAATTGCAGTCTACTGAAATGATTATTTTTGCATTTACCTTAAATCCTGTAAAAATAACAAAACTTTTCACATGATATTAGTACAAGTGAGCAATAGCCTGAGTGGTAAAATCCGGATGGAATGAAATGTTTAACCTCTAAGTATCTGCTTGAAACCTTTGGAAATTAACACTTGGCAAATTAAACCTTCACCTATGAAGGAGGTTGCTGAAATGTCAGATGTGGTGAACATCCCCAGCTACCACTGACTTCATAAACACTGAAGGAGAACCTTTGCATTGTCATGGATGATAAATTCAGTTGACTTAAGCAGTTCACCTAATCTGTTGGTTAGCCTTGCTCCATTTTTGTTGGCAGCCTTGGGCAGAGGTGGGAGAGACTTCCTGTGGGTCTGCCGGGTCAGCTGCTGACAGCTTTGCTTTGGGCTGCTTCTGATTACTCCAGGCTGCCCCTCACCACCACATCTGAGCGCTCCCAGAAATGTCTCAATGGGTTTGACGTCTCTGTCCCTCTCCCTCCCTTCCCACTTTCCTCCTTCGGACCCCCAGTGCTGCCAGAGTTTACAAGGTCTGTTGTACTTTATCTTGTGGAGTTTGAAAAATACACAGTCAGCTGAAAAAATGATTGGAGAATCTGCAGTTTACTGATTTGACTGAAACTCACAGTGATTGTATTAATATTAATCCCAGATCTTTTACTTCACTCCCTCAAATAGTGCATTCAAAGATAGGTATGAAAAAGTCAGCAAAAGACAACTGTAGGGTTACTTTTGGTTTGTGCTCTGAATCATGAACACCCTCCTTGCAAAGAGAAGGTGACTGCAGGCTGCTGGCAGAGGTGACTCCTGCCTGTGGGCATTGGTGTCACTGGTCACCACATACAGATTCACAGCAGGGTGAGGAGCGTATGCAGCAATGGGGTAACTCCCAAACTACTCGTAAGCAGCAGCAAGCATCCCGAAGGTATTCCCCAAATCCATCAGATTTTTGAGGTTCAGCTCTTTGCTCCAGAAGGACTAACCCTTGAATCTCATTCTGGGGACCTCTTTTCTGAAAAGCTTTGAAAAGCTTTGAACCTCTGGCTATGTTCATCTCAGCAGTAGTGTGGAGCAATAGCATAGAGCACTAGGAGCAGAACTGTGGAGCTGTTGCAGAGATCCTGATGTTCATGCTGTATGCATTTTGCAGGTTTTATGTTCGACCACCCTGTGACCCTGTTGTTAATATGCAGGAGGTGGCAAGAAATCCAACTTCTCTCTGAAGCTGCTTTACCATGAAAACTGAAGCCTGGAGGTGAAGGTGATTGCTTCAAACTCGAAGTTCTGAGCCGAACTAAAACACTAAATAGATGCAACCTTTGAAGTTACTAAACTAGAATGCTCTTAAATACTCCTTTTGAGAATAGTTTCTTTTCTCGTACTGCTGCACTCAGGAGGTGAATTTAGTTACAGCTCTAAACTTACATTTAATGTTTTGAAATTCTTGTGGTTTTGTTGGCACGATGCAGCAGTTTGTCTTTGGTTACCTCCCTGCCGTACAGTATGGTTTGTGGTGTGAACTTTCTTCTATCTTTCTAATAATGTGCAGTTTGAGTATTCCAGAAGCATTATTTGTGCAGTACTCTTGGCACTGAACTGTTCCGTGCTGCTTCCATGGAAACCTCTGACAACATATGACTGTTGGGTTTGGCAGACACACAATACCTCATTTTTCCATATGTCAATCATCAGAAAAGGCCTACTATGTCAGACCAAAGGTCTGTCTGTCCAGTATCTTGTCTCTAACCGTGGCAAATGACAAATGACTAGGGAAAAGTGTTGGACAAGGGCAAGAATATATCAATACTGGCATGAACCTGAACTTTCATCATTTTGGAATTTGGGGAATAAAATCTTTAATTCAAAGGCCTTTAATAGATTTTCTCTTTTATTTTTTCTTGGCTTTGTCACTTTTTGGACCTGTGTAATAAATGAGAAAGGGTTCTCAGCGTAATTTAGTTTATAAGAGACTTCAGGAGGTCTCTGGCCTGACCTCCTGCCCAAAGCAGGGTCAGCTGTGAGATCAGACCAGGTTACTCAGGTCTTTATCCAATTGGGTCTTCATTGCCTCCAAGGATGGAGACTGCACATCCTTTCTGGGCAACCATTTTTTTACTCATCTAGGTGATCGTGTGTAAGAAATCAAGTAAACTTGCTGGGTAAGTAAACTCCCTGTTTGCCCAAGGCTAGTGAGTAAAAGCAGAGTCATGAGCTTGTGGATACAATCAGTAGCTCCCTCAGAGAAGGCAGTTTTTGGTTTCTTTTTGTATGTCCATTGAAGATATTTGATGCAGAAAAATACAGTATTAATAAAGAATGCTGGTCTATACCTAGTAACCCATATTTGGTTGAAAAGGACAAGGATATCTGTTGAGTATCTGAAAACCCAGTTGCCTGTTCCTCCGTGAAATGTGAATGGAGGATGACAGGTCCTGGGAAGCTGTGGAATTTGGAGAAGATCAAGGTTTTTTTGTCCATGGCCTGCAAGCTGGCACCAACAGTTATGTGCCTGTGGAAATTCTCCTTGTATGAAGCCACTTCATAGCTTGGAAGCCTGGAGGAGGAGCTACCTGGTCAAATGTAAATGCCTGCGTATGAACTTGTCTCCCCTTCCCTACAGTCAGCAGAGAGACTAGTTGCTTTTAAGCCTGAATTCATCCCAGTTTGAAGCAGCTCTGTAAAATAGATCAGATGACTCATACGCTGAACATGCCTATTGCTTTTCATTGACTATAGTGGGATAAAAGGGTGGCAACCTCAGATGACACTTTTAAACTGTGCATGTCTAATGCAGACATCTCCTATTGCCCAGAATAGAAACCGCATGTTTGATAGATGGGACAAGCCTGCAACTTCTACCCTTACAACTTATTTTCTATGTCTTTTCTCTCTTTTGTCTCTAACAACAAATGAGAGCTTTTTTCCCATCAAGGAACAGCATGATATGACTGAAAGCCCTGATTTTTGCACATTCTGGTATTCTGTGGTTGGAGATTTTCCTTCAGCTGGATGCTCTCTCCTTCTCAGGCTCTTTAGGACTTTCAAAGTTGACTTGTGCTGGGTGGATAGAATCATAGAATCATAAAATATTTAGGGTTGGAAAAGACCTTAAGACCACCTAGTTCCAACCCCCCCTGCCATATGCTCACACTAGACCATGTCACCCAAGGCTCTGTCCAACCAGGTCTTGAACACTGCCAGGGATGAAGCATTCACAGCTTCTTTGGGCAGCCTGTTCCAGTGCCTCAGCACCCTCACAGTAAAGAACTTCTTCCTTGTATCTAATCTAAACTTCCCCTGTGTAAGTTTGAACCCCTTACCCCTTGTCCTATCACTACAGTCCCTGATGAAAAGTCCCTCCCCAGCATCCCTATAGGCCCCCTTCAAATACTGGAAGGCTGCTATGAGGTCTTCAGGCAGCCTTCTCTTCTCCAGGCTGAAGAGCCCCATATATTCTTGTTCTCTGCTTATCAAGCTAGTGTGCATTTCAGTATTAGAAGACTAGGGTTTTTTTTTCCCCTTTCTGATGCTGGACATGAATTATTGAATTTATCATGTACCTGCCTAGGCTAAAAGGATTTTCTGAGGAGAGTGATGCACTTTCTTGACTTCAGCAAAGATCAAAGATAATGCTCACATACTTCATCCTTCCCAGCTTTGTTATACATAGGTGGAAAAAAGCTTCTTTGTGGAATCTTTAGTTAAGCTAATTTTGACACCACTTCTTGGGTTTCTTTCGTTAAGTAATTTCTCAGTGCTGAATATTGAGGTGGGTTTTTTTGGCCTTTTTTTTCCTTCCTGCTGTCACAGAAAAAAGGCTTTGAAACTCTTTGTTTAATGAATTAGGAGTGAAGAGGTATTAAGTACACCAGTATTTAATAATATTGTCAGAATATGCAGCACAATTAGAGTACAATAATCAGAATAAGAGACTTTCAAACATGATTACATATGGCTGGATCACTCACGAATCATAAAAGTATTTACTACATAGCTTTTCTTTGCAATAAACAGAACAGTTGTTGAGTGCAGTTGAACATGGTTTTGTTATGATCTTTGAAGGATGTTAAATGTTAGCAGTGGAAATATTTTATTATTCATTTGCTTTCTAGTTTTATGCTACTTGCTTTTTATCTGTTACAGAGAAGAAATATTAGCAAAGGCTGTGTGTAGAAATGTTGCCAATATGGTTTAGCTATCTTCTCAAGTGACTCTTGGAATCATATCCATCAAGATAACTGCTTTTCCTCTCCTGTTTTGCCAGTCTGTGACAAAGATGTGCTAGCTCTTGACTTTGTCTTTTCTTTCATGCTTTTAACCAATTTAACCCTAGCAGAAGATGATCTGCACAATTAAAACAGTTTTACTGGTTGCCATCCTCTTTGTCCATGCTGTGGACATCTTCTGGCACTCATTAGCACTTGAAAAGTGTTGCAGCTACTGTAATACATCCCCTTTTCCAGAGCTGGCCTTTGGCTGTTTTACAGCAAGGGAAGCTCTGAGTTGAACTCTGTGACTTTCTAATCCAGATGTCTTTTTGAGTTGCATTTGGAATTACTTCTAATGTCTGTAGGCTTAGAATGCTCTTGTTACTTCACATGTTCCTGTATTAAATGTCACTTTTCAAATTCTTAGTGCATCATATGCACTATAGACATACAGGTGTCTATAAATGTTTTATCCAAATTTGTGTTCACAGTCTCTTCTCAGGGGCTGTTTTCCAACTGAGTTTGTTCTCTATTTACACTTCTATTTTATACCTCCTGTTTTAAAAATTACTTATTGTACATGCCATTTTATATGGAGTGCATTCCTTTAACACAATTTCAGTTAACCACATCTGCTGTTACTGGACAGCTCTTGAAAGCATCAAGTGCTTTACAGACATCTATGGTCAGAAATAAAACTCCCCTTCCCTTCCCTTCCCTTCCCTTCCCTTCCCTTCCCTTCCCTTCCCTTCCCTTCCCTTCCCTTCCCTTCCCTTCCCTTCCCTTCCCTTCCCTTCCCTTCCCTTCCCTTCCCTTCCCTTCCCTTCCCTTCCCTTCCCTTCCCTTCCCTTCCCTTCCCTTCCCTTCCCTTCCCTTCCCTTCCCTTCCCACATAATACAATATGAAATATCCCTTTGGTCAGTTTGGGTCAGCAGTCCTGGCTGTGTCCCTTCCCAAGATCTTGCCAACCCCCAGCCTATTGGTGAGGGGGGAATGTTGAAGGGACAGCACTGATGCTGGGAAGCACTGCTCAGCAGTAGCCAAAGCACTAGTTTGTTATCAACAATTACCGAACTACCGACACAAAGCACAGCACTGTGGGCTGATATGTGGAAAATGAACTCAATTTCAGCCAGCCCCCATACAAAAATACATGTTTACCCAGGGAAGGTGTTCTCTAGGCCAAAAGTAGGTATCACCTCCTATTACAGGGAAAGGAAATCTTTAGCAGGGATGTGACTTTACACAGCTCAGCACAGGCAGCCTCGCAAGTTTGCCACCAATACATCATCCCCCTAAAGGCATGGGATTCAGCATAAGTGGGACAGGTCTGCCTGGTGGGAACTGGTGGTACCTTAAATAAGAGGCTCCATGCAGAGCAGTATCCCGTTGCCAGGGGAATAAAATCCTTCTTGCTCTCTGAAGGAGAACGCAACCTTTTTGACAAGCAGGTTTTCGGTTCAGAGTTGCAATGTGTGCAAATGCTCACGCATGCAGCCAAAAGTCCTTGGAATCTGTGAAGCTAATAGATGTTTTCTCTATAGGCTCCTAACAGCTTCAAGTGATATTTAAAATATTTAAACAAAATAGCTCATCTGTTCTAGGGTAAATACATTCATATGATAATTCTTAAGGTTGCTGCTCTTCCCTTATATTTCATTATTTGGAAAAGGAACGCCTGTCTGATGCCTCATTTAAGATTCAGTGGATTCTTCCTTGCTTCAGTAATTTTCCTATTAAATTACAACTATTAACACTCATTCCTCACCCTAAAGGAAACCAATAAAATCACCCAAACTAATGAAGTTGTTTTCAGCAGCAAACATCTCGTTACGGGGTACTTCTAATTACTGTTAAAATGAACTGGAACACAATGCCTCCAGAATGGGATGTCCCAGAGCTATCAACTCAAACCATAAACATCTGTGCAACTCATAATCTCTTCATTTAACCTTTGTAATAGCGACATAACCTCAACTAATTTTTAAATGCTAGTAGGCATTAAAATAGACATGAAAATGTCACTAACACATTACACATAGAATTCTGATTTATGAGCGCTGCCTCCCAGTGAGGAATTTGGTTTTTGTCTTTAAAAACATAACCATGCCACCTGGAGTTCATCTTCCTCTTATACTGTCTACTCTGAAACATTCTTTTTTCTTCTTTTGCTCCAATTGCTGGATTTAGATATCCTCACCCAGAAGACTGCATTGAGGAGTGATTAGGGTATAACTTACACATCAGAATGCGTGAGCTAACTAGAAAACCAAAGCTTCAGATCAGATTTAATTAAGATAGCTTACACTCTCAGTTCAGTTTTCTGCCTAAAGCAAGGGAAAAAATGAAGAGTAACCGTTTCTTCCAGAAACATGATACTTCTGGGATAGGAATTTAGAACTCCATAAGCAGAATAGCTTTTACTCCTGTGAGTAGTCCTCCTGAAATCAGCATGATTAGTTATGTGAGTAAATGGTATTCTACATAAATTAATAATGCACAATCTGGCCATATTTAAATCCTTGTTCTGGCACAGATTACTAATTGCCTGAAAGTCATTCAAGTAATGAAAAAAGAAAAAGAAATGATATTCATATGAGGGATAGTTTGTAGGGTTTTTCTTTTTAGTTTTCATCTATGTAAAACTAAAGCATTAATACCAAAGTGAATCAAACAGGGAATCTTCAACTGGAGCTTGCTAAAGGGCAGTGTCTGCAACTCGTATTGCATTCACCTCCTTACAAGAAAAAAGGCAATTTATCAATACCAGTAGCTTAGTCTATAAGCAGCACATTGAAATTTCATGCGTAATTGTAATCACCATCAATTTACTGTTCATATTACAAGGCAGCTAGAAGGTTGAGAGCAACTGAGATCCATTTCTATAAAGAGCAGACAAGTAAATAATGTAAGTAACTGCACTGGGCTATCTATGTTAACTTTCATTCGTAGATCATCCTTAGGCTTTAATGTTATATATATAGGGAAGCATGAGCCAAAATACATTCCATCCCTTTCTCCTGTTGCTGAGTGCTAAGTTCTGGACTCAGCAATGGTAGCTGAAGTAGAAGGTGAAAGAGTATTTTTATAAGCTTTGTAAATACTGCTGCCTCGTGTCCTTTGGATTTGAATCTTTTGACTGATAAAGGAAAAGGAGGTGTGAGAAGTGAGAAAAGAAGTTTATCTGAACCTTTTTTTCTGTGGGCTCTATGCAAAGTACATACCCTCATGCCTGTAAGCTCCTGGGCTTCCCTTTGGCTAGGGCATGAATGGGATCTTTTCTCTGCTTCTGGCCATCCATTTATTTTGATGCAAGTTGTAAAACCTAATTATCTTTCAGACTGATGTCAAATTGCGTTAAAATCCACCTGTAGATTCCAAAGATGTTGAGAAAGACGCACAGACAAACAGACTAAACACTTCGCTTCATTTCCACAGGAAAAATAGACTAAAATACAGAGGGATTTTTTTTTTTTTTTCAGTAAATGAGGTAGATGATAGCACAGAGTGGAAATGTTTTGTGTTTAGGACTGATATAGATGTTGACAAAATCCTATCTTTTTACATAATTGGGTCATCAGTGGGAAAATGTGCTATGAAGCCACAGAAGCCACAGTCAGAGGTGATGGCTCACTGTACTGGGTGCTATTCGGGTAGATGGGGACAGTTCAATTTTCATTGGGTTGCTTATGACCTACAGAGTCAGAAAAAAACCCCAAACAAAAATCAGACAAAAAGTTGAAATACAAAGAGCAAAATCATACTGTAAATGCAAATTATATATCTCTATTCTTTCCATTTTTTATCTTCTACCACTATCTAAGTCTTAATATAAAGCTTGACAGAAGAATATCTGTCTCCTGATAAACTGGTACATAGGGAATAAAAAAGTGCCTTGGTACCTAAAGTCTTGTCCCCAAACTGCAGAAAATGATTGAAACAAACAAAAAAAAAGACATATTCTGAAAGTTGTTTATGAACCTGTTTGTGTGGTCTGAGAGAAGATACAGAAATTGTTGTGAAAGAGGCAGACAAGTGACTGGCATCATTTGTTGCATAGAGAGATCAGGGAGACAGGATAAGTGACAAGAATAACTACCAACTGGCAGAAATGTACCTTTGTCATGAGCAATTCAAAATCTATTCAAGGATATTATCCTGATGCACATCAACAGAGTCTGAGCTGAAATGGAGATGCTGGGGGATTTCACAGAGACTTTATCTTTTTTCTTCCTTTTTATGTGATATTACTGACAGGGTTTTTGTTCTGTTTTTATTTTAAATTATGGCTATCACTAAAAACTAGTTTGTACTTGATTTGCCTTGCATCTCATGTAGGTTGCTTGAAAGTCTCTGGAGTGAAAGGAAGCAGCATGGTTACACACACAGCCACCAACCAAGGGCTGGAGAGGACAGCTGAGGTGGCTGAAACCGTTCTTGTCACTCTTAAGGAAGAAAGAGGCTTTGCAGCTTTCCCCAGGTAGTCACACTCTGGATTTGTGCTGTTTTCTCTTTTAGTTCAAGGCTTGCAGGTGGCAGTGCTGTGTCAGAGCAGAGGTGAATCTGGCTGCCCACCCTGTATTTTACAATGGTCAGTAGCAACGGTAGAATAAGATATGAAGCCTGCAGATGTACAACCACATGTGGTTCAGGCACCTAAGTGACATAAATATTATTGATAGTTTTTAGTGATTTTTTTTCTTCCATTATCTTGTCTACTGTCTTTTGGAACCCTTGTATGTCGATAGGATGCAGGAGGTCTGTGTTTTATTACCCACAACAAAAAAGACTCTGCCCCCAGCTGTTTTGCCCTTTATTTTTGAGCTCCATGATCTGCATTTCCTGGAGCTGGAAATAAATCTGGTGAGTCACAAGTCTGCATTTGCAGACCTTATTGATTTGATATTGATACAAGGAACACTGAAATGAGGAGTCTGAAGTTACTGATGTCATTTTCATGACATCATTTATTAAGAAAGATGGCAGGTGTTTTCTGCAGAGCTGGGATAAGTGACTTGCCATCAGATTCAAATATAGTAATCCAATTTGGATAGGACAGAGCAAGTGGTCATTATGCTCAGAAACATAGTTGAAGGAAAGAACAAATTTTCTTAGGTTTTAGAGTTAAAGAAATTGAGGTCTGTGGAGAGACCAACAGAGAAAATCTGAAAAAAATGACACAAATCCTTTCTCAGTCCAAAATGCAAGGTTATAAAGCTAAATATAGTTCCAGAACCATGAACAACTGACCTGAGACAAGCAAGTATGGCTGAAAGCTGTCTCTTGTTTTAAGTCTCTTAGGTCTATGAAGAGATACAACTTCTTATAACTCTTAACTCACTTAAATAGATCATTACAGATGTGGTGCTGTCAGTCATCTGAATAAGTAATTTGTAAATACTGATGGAGTCTAGGCACAGGGCACTACAACATAAGTCTCTTGCTTTATCTCCCTGAGCTGTAAATGAACCCTTTCTAACAGAATTTTAGAGAAGAATCTAATTTTTGTATCTTGTTGAAGTTAGCTATAGTCAACAGCAGCTTTTTGAAGATCTGATCTCCAGGTGGCTTTCTGACATGTTACCTGGAGAACTGGCTGCTCTTGAAAATGAGAAAAATAGTTGATGCTGATACATTGTGGGTAGTTGCTCTCACTGAAAATCAAATGAGTAATATATTTTTTACTCTTTGATCACTGAGAGATACTGTTTTGAGTAATGATATTGAAGAGTTTGGCATGTTCTTCCTTGGAAATGATCTCTTAATTCTTTTGTAATTTTACAGTTTTCTATCCTTTTTGTGACCCTGAAAAATTGTAGTGCTTTTAGCATTGCTGTCAAAGCTTGTGTTTTGTTTTCTGTATCTTTTTGTTGCTGCTGGAAGTACTAAATGCCTCTTGATAAGATTATTTTGATGTATTGCTACTGATTTTTGTCAATAACATTAAGCTTCTTACTAATTTATTGACTTTACACATAATGGACTATTCCTATAGAATGGTGACTTTCTCTTTCTAAATACACCCTTTTCTCTCAGACAAAAACATGAGGAAAACATTTTTTCCTCTGGAATCATGGCTGGATCAACCCTCTACCCCAAAATTCAACCTGAACTCATACAACTGAAATCGTGACAAAAAGCTGTTAATGTTGTTGACAGTATTGCTTTACTGAAAAGATTAATCTTCATATATGACTGATTTTTTTTTACCCTCTTATTCATCTCTGAATGATGTCCAGATGGGCTACTCTGGAATAACAGTATGCTGAAATGTTAACGGTCTTTAAGAGATAGTGCAATATGTCAGAAGAACATAATTTCCCCTAAAATTCCTTTAAAATAGAGTAATAGTGTTACTGCATGGTATTAATAGGGAAATATGAAAGCAATCCGCAGATAGCTAAGAGGAAGTCACAGAAGGGCAAGACTATTGGGCACTCTGCTACCATGGCACCCTCATGATTGTCATTAAGAATATTTATTTGCAAAGTTTGTTGTTTTCTTACCAGCTCGTTATATTAGTTCCTCATTGTGGAGAGATTTATCTGAGATTAAAAATGATAACCAGCGATGTTATGAACTAATAAGCACATCTAATTTGGATGCTGTTAGAGCATTAAATAGAATTAGTGGCAGCACCATTTCATTTTATTTTGGTAAGGTTATTATTACCTACATATTCCTTCCATGAAATGGGACCATAACTACTTCAGTGGCTATAATGAGAGCACACATGATATTTCTTTGTTTCTGTTTTTAGGTTAGCTATCGCTATTAGATAATGTTCATCATTAGGAAGGCAAAGTGGTCTATTAGAGGGACGCTTTTTCCTCTGGTGATACAGGAATGATCTTTTGTGCTTTCATGTAGAAGCACAAGGAGCATGCACCCAGGATCTATGTGTGGTGACAAATAATTTCCAGGAGTACCCTGCTGGCAGCTCATGCCAGGGGAAACAGGGGGAGCAAGTCTTCCTTTTTGCACAACGTCTGTATGCAGCATATGACTCAGATTCATGGTGGATGTGCTCCCCCACCTCCCACTTTTTAAACAACTTCCAATCAGGACCACAGAGAGACGCAGCATTTATCAGATGGCTTCACTTCTTCAGGTCTTCATTCACAAATTCCTTTCTGTGCAATGATGCCCAAGACAGCACTAATGAGTTCTCTGAAGTGCTGGAAGCAGGATAGCTGTGTTTTTGTGGCGCTCTGCCCAGGTTAATCAGCTCTGCTTCTCAGCAGTGCTAATTAGGCAAAGCAGAGATCTCTGTGGTGGTGAGTATATTTGTTCTTATGTGCAGTTATTTCGGGCAGCTCCACATGGTATCCCATTGTGCTGGTAGACCTACCCTCAGTGTCAAGGACATTAAGAGGGAACCCTGTCCAATAGCTCTGCAGGCTTCAGTTTCTCTGCTCCTCCAGTAAGTGCAGTGCAATTTTTTGTCATTATTTATTTAAGTGGTTGTTGTGGTTTAACCCAAGCCAGACCTAAGCCCCACACAGCCACTTCTTCACTCCCCCTCCTGGCGGGATAGGGGAGAGAATTGGAAGAATAAAAGTGAGAGAACTCCTGGGTTGGGATAGAGACAGTTTAATAGGTAAAGAAGAAGCCATGTGCACAAGCAAAGCAAAACAAGAAATTCATTCACCACTTGCCATTGGCAGGTAGGCATTCAGCCATCTCCAGGAAAGCAGGGCTCCATCATGCTTACGGTGGTTACTCGGGAAGACAAATACCATCACTGCAAATGTCCCCCCCTTCCTTCTTCTTCCCCTAGCTTTATATGTTAGGCATGATGCCATATGGCATAGAATATCCCTTTGGTCAGCTGTCCCGGCTGTGAGCCCTTCCAACTCTTTATGCACCCCCAGCTTGGTCGCTTGTGGGGTGGTGTAAGGAGTAGAAAAGGCTTTGGCTCTGTATAAGTTACTGCTACTCATCAGTAACTAAAACATCCCCATGTTATCAGCACTCTTTTCAGCACAAATCCAAAACACAGCCACCTACCAGATACTATGAAGAAAATTAACTCTATCCTGGGTAAAACCAGCACAGTGATATTCCTTAGAGACAGAGCTTCTGCCTGACTCAAACGCTGCCTTCTGATGAGTCCTAGTTTCTCTTCTGCAATAGCCCATACCCGTCCTCGTCTTCCATAGCCAACACTATAATTATCCTTTAAAGACAACCTCCTTTGTACATGTGCATAATAAACACCCTGTGGAATACCATATGGCACCTCTTAAGGAGTACTGCACACCCCTGGCTTGGGAGCTGCAGTTGCATGAGACCTTTTATTGCTCATCTCTCAACTCGGCCTCAGAGTGGAGCCTCAGAGGCAATTCTCAGCCTCTGTGCAGCTCGTTACCTTCACTGCTTGCCCTGGTAAAGATTTCTTCTCCCTTCCTGCTGAGATGATCCTGAGGCCATGAGGAGGTGGCCTAGGGACCTTGCGGATCTGGATTCCGTGAGGCGAGCAGAAGTGGCCAGAAGCCAGGGCTCTGCAGGGTGACAGACTCTCCCAGCTGATTCAGGAGGTCTCTTCCTGTCCTGCATCCAAAACTGGCTCCTAGGGGTAAAGTCTGAAGCAGTGCAAGGGAGGGTGAGTTTATTCCCCTTTCCATGGTCTTGGTGCTCATTTACTTTTGTTCATCCTAGGGAGGGGACTATCACAGACCTCAAGAACAGTTGCTGGATTTTCCCAAGCTGTTTACTTGCTCTACAATTCAAATTTGAAAGCTGCTGCCTAGATGTAGTCTGCAGCTAGTGTTTTGCCATGAACAGTGTGGAAATGAAATAAGAACTTGAGTGAGAACCTGTTTCTTTTTACAAAAGAAACTGATTATGCCCAACATGATCAAACCATCACACTGCCTGCTTTCTGCTTGTTCCAGTGTCAGAGCCGTCCACTGCAGGTATTGATTGCAAAATTAACACAGTGCACAAGACAGGGCAATCTGTGAGGAGGCGTTTTCTCAGTCATGAGACCATCAGGGTGTTATTTTACTTTACCAGAAGTTAAACTTTGCAATGCCCTACTTGTGGGAGCTCACAACAATCCAAATGTCATCCTTGCAAAATCAGAGCCAAGCAGCACTTCACTCTGTGTGCTGCTTACAGGCAGAATTCTCTCTCTTCTTCTTTTATTTCTTTCTCTCTTTTTTTTTTTTAGGAACATTATGCGGGCCTGCTTGAATCAGAATATACTAATTGGATTATTTATGCTGTGTTTGAACAACTAATTAAAATAAATTTGAGGGCTAATGACAACTCACTGTTTTGGTGAGCCCTCATGGAATAAACAGCCATAACAGGGAATTAGCCTGTTTCAAGAAAACATTTTCTGAAGTTACCGTCTTGGATCAGCTCTCCTGTGGCAAATTGGCACTGCATCGATGACCGTAAAATCAATGCGAGGTGACAGAAATTGGGTTGCTGTTTCAGTGAAACAAGAGTGTGCCCTGTGGGTGCCATGCATATATTTCTTCTCTCCCATGACCTTTGTTGAATCTGTTGACAAGGCTAAATAATATATTCTCTGCAATGTTTCCCTCAAAATGAAACTGTAATGTAGGCCTTTCCCATAGCTGTGGCTCATCCCTTCACCTCCAGCTTCCCACATCAGCAAGTTCACTCTTTTTCATGCTTGATGCCCCAGCATTATGATGCTACAGCACTAAGGAGCATCGGGTGAATCCCTGCTCGCAACCCTGAATGCCATGAGCTACCCAAACACTTCTGTTTTGGGAGCTGCAGGCTGTGTCTTCCTTGCCTGCAGGGGTAGCCACAGAACTGCAAAAGAAAAGGACACCTCTCCCTGCTTCCCAAGCTGTCATTCATTAGCACTGGTGGCCGCTCACCGGTGCTGCAGTGTGTGACTAATAGCAGTGGGCTGCTTCTCAACCCTGCCTATCAGGACAGGGCTGAACTCTCCCTTGCCATGCCTATAGGCGGCACAGTGCTAAAGGCAGTCTGAACATTTCATACAATGCTATCAGTCTATCCTGCAAGCCACAGTGAATGTAAGAATGCAGGGAAATACATTAAATACATGCCACAAACTGTCGGCTTTAAGGATAAGCAGATTCATAGAGGTAGGGAAAAGGTCAAAACAAAATCAAAACAAACCCTTGTCTCTCTGTGTACTGTTGCAAGTAGAAGTACTGATAATCAGGAAACTATTCTACTACATCAATATACTTGACAAGCTAAAAAAATAGACCAAAATTTCATGAATACTTCTGTGCAAACTGCATTTAAATTAATGTCAATGATTCCCCTTGTAGATTACAAATTAGCAGCTATTCTCCTGTTAATGTAAATTTAACTTGTTGTTGTTCTTTACTTTTGTACCAGCTCCATTCCAGTGGAAACTGAAGCACAAACTTCAGAATGACTCTTCTCAAAGCGTCCAGATGGCAACAATAATTATTTATTATCTTTAGCTACCCAATCTGTGATATTGTAAATCAGTTTTCAGATGGCCATAGGAGTTGTAGCAAGTTGAGTGAAAAAAAAATAATTGCTCATTAAACGCTTGTTCAGAAGGATTGAACAGTCAGAGAACTGCAGCTCTTTCAAAATAAGTAAATCGATGTGGAAGTTTGGGGCTCTGAGCTTGGAGGGGCCAGTGTGGTGGGATGTGCAGAATGAGGAATACGTGGCACGGGGTCTGGGTTCCTCTGAAATCCACACTCCCAAAGTGGGTTCATTCAAGGGCTGTGCAATTTTCTTTTTACTGGCACCAAATTATAGTGTAAAACCAAGAGAAACCTTTTCTTTGAGTTAATGCAGAATCATGGCATTCAGTTACGACAGCACTGAGATTCTGAAGTGAGGGTCCAGGCCTGTGCAGTTTTTGAGATTTGTGTGGTTTTATTACAAGCTTACATAGGTTTTGCCCTCTAGAGTTCATTTTTCTCCTTAACCTAATTCTATCCAATCTGTCATATTTTCTTAGTAATGTCTGAGGCCACACTCTTTTTTTCCTTGCTGGAAAGATTAACTCTAACTGTTCTATATTTGAAGGGTAGTGGTGACATTGGAATGAAGAGAATGACACACTGATTTTCAGCAAGGGTTTCATAAATTGTCTGTTTTGATTTATGTCACTTGATTTACAGCACTCCTGTTTTTTTTTTTGTGGATGTTGTTATCTGCTAACATTTCTCTTCCCTTTTTTGTTTTAACTTCCTGGGGTCTAAATTAGCACATGTTTATAGTGCTATTTTAAAATTTGGATAAGAATAGAGCTTCTTTTCCAAGATAATGTTTTTTATTGAGCTCCCAATGCCTTTGGTTTTCATCTTAAAGATACTGTTGAAATCAATGCAGTTTAAATTTTAAAGGTTCTAAAATTTACTCCAACAAATAAATCTGTCTTCTGGTAGGCTCAGAATTGCTCTTAAGGTTGATGTAGTTTAGACTCCTCAGGGTCTCCATTTTTTTCTGGAAGTTGGTCAGTGGTCAAAGGTGCTAAGTATCTATTTTCTCAAGGCATGAAGACTGAATTTTGTTTCTTCTATAATGAACCCACCGTAGTACCTTGATTGGAGAAAGTTCAAGGAATTTTCACTCACATGTCTTCAGGTTGTGCACTTAAGGCAATTAAGAGTCTATTTATGGTCCAGAACATCATTTCCCTTGCTGTAGTATATAAATGATGTCCAAGTGAGTGCCTCTTCCTACCTGTGTGCATTACCAGGGGTTGGCCTTACTGTCATCAAGGGTAGTATAATAATAGATCACATTCTCCCTCCAGCTGAAGGGAAGAAAAATGATGATTCAGATAACTGTTCAGAACTCAGAAGAGGCTCTTCAGATTCCATAAAGCTCTTGTTTTCCTTTTGCCTATCACTGGCTAATACTTGTCACTGAAAAACCTCTTTCTAAGTTATATTGTTTAACCTACCCTGGCTCATGCTGCTCAGTGAGAAATTCCCTTCTCTTTCTTGCGCTACACATGAAACAAATGTATAAAGTTTTTGAGAAAGGCACAAGACTGTTTTCAAAGACTGCTAGGAGAAGGAATGTAATGCTTTGTTATTTGCTATTTAATGGGCAATTGCTTTCAACAATAGAGAAATATGGAAGTACAAGCACTGCGGGAATGTATTGCAACAGTATGAACAACGGGGTTCTTCTTAGGTTTAGAAACAGATACACAGAGCTAATTGAAAACCACGATGATAGATGTTTTGATATTGGATTAACTCTGTTTCAGGTGACAATCTGCCAGACTGCTCACATGCACTTGGTGTGCAGCATCAGTCTTCTGGCAAAATCCTCAGGTCAGCGATTGCCTTCATTGTCCAGGACCAAACACCAAGGTGGGCTTCCTTGTTCATTTGTAGAAGAACCACCTCTGATGCTGCCTTTAGTCTCTGCTTTCACACTTATCTCTCCAATGTCCTTACTCTGGTCCAACGCCAGGAGTATGATGTGATAATGCGCATCTTTGGAAATATCCCCAAGCACATCCAGCATTGTGTTAGGCTGTCATAGCCAAGTTTCTTGATTGTCTGCTGGACTTCCTATTTCTCTCTGTTTCTGCAGACTACAATATAACATATTATACATGTGGGTAATTTGCAAGGTAATGAGCTACAAGGTGAACTCGTGATTTGGTCTGTATTTTTCTTTCTTTTAGTTTGAGGTCCTTTAGGTTATTTTCTCATGTAATTTAAGACTGAACATATTGCTGGGGTTTGTTTGTCTTTTTTTAAATTTCCCTTGCTAAAGTATTCTTCCTAGTAATTTAAGTCATTTTCTCCACATTTGAAAATTTTAATGACAGGATTTTACCTCCTAATTTACTTAAGTAGCCATGGTTAGGCTTTCTATGGCATAGCCAGGGCTTGCCTGCACCTACAAGGGAAGCCAAGGAAGTGTGTGAAGTTGATAATAAGAAATGCCAACAATGTGGCTCATGTTCTCTCTGCTCTTGCGAGGACACAGATGATTGCTGCTACGATTTGGGACCGTGTCTGTCTTGCACATATTTCATATGGAGATCAAAACAAGGACTGAACAAGATGCTTGAGGCAGCACTGCTGAGGAAAAAGAGCAAATACTGTCCCAGATAAGAAGAGAAAAGGAGAAAAATATATTTCTTATCATCTTGCAACTGCTGACTAAAAGAACTTATACTTGAGGTCTGACTTGTCAAGAAATATAGCAACATCTGTTTTTGCAAAGCATGCTGCCAGACTTGGAATATAGCAAATACAAAGCAAAAAGCCCCTATTTGTATGACAAATGGACTCCATGCACAAAATAACAAGGCTTTTTCAGGCAATGTGAGGTATGTTACCAGTTGCTTTACTGATAGCAACTATGAAGTAGGATGCAGCACAGAATTTGCCACTGAAGATGCTCATTTGTCTAGCTTTATTCCTTGAATCTTCTACTGGAACTGCCTTAAGTTCTGATTTAGGAAGTCAGTGACTTGTCTTGAGACTTTGACTCCTTGTGTTTTCCTGTCCAGCTGTCCACTTTGTTTCTACTGCAAGTCTGGGTAAAATCAGTGAAGGTGATTTTAGGAAGCCATGATATTTGCTGTGGTCTTTTCATACCTCCTTTATGAATAATTATGCTGCCCATGCTCTGAGGGGGGAGGGGAGCTGGAAATCTTTTAGCTTTCTCAGTTATCGTAACAGATGAGATCACTGAAATACTCAAGGATAAATGCTGTCTGTGTACTGATGTAAAGATGTCATACCTATTAAATTTGTTCCAAATCCTTCATAGTTATCTTAACATTTTAATTTGGTGTTTCTAGGTATTTGCTGAGGCAGAGGAGCAGCGAATTCTTTGGTGGATATAAACCTGGAAGGACGACACACCAAATCAGATCTGTTCTGGATGACTGGGGGTAGCTTGTGCTTCTGCCAAAGAATACGCTAAGTTCAGAGGCTTGCCAGCTGGAGCTCAGAAAAACTTTCTTAAGGGAAAGGAAAATGTCTCCTGAAAAAAAAAAAGCCCAAAACCTTTAGACAATTCTTTCTCTCCTGCTCATCTAGAGAAAGGTAGTGAGGTGCAGTAATAGCACAGTCTGGCAGCTGAGAGTGAGCCTGTGCACAATAATGAGAGGGAAAACACAGGGACCAGGATTGTCCTTTAATTTGTCCATTGCCTGAGGATGAAAGGAAGCTGCTGTCAGTCACACAGTGCAAAGGAAGATATTCTGGTGTGCTCAGGAATGCAAAAGGGACTCTGTTATCCCTCCAGTGATCTCTGAGTAATTTCTGACATAAACCCTCCAAGGCACTTGCAAAGCCAGTTTGAGTGAGAACGGTAACAAACATTTCTTCTAGGAGTTCTGGAGAGAAAATAAATAAATAAATAAAATTGCTCTGCTCCTTATTTTGCCTGGTATTATCTGCTGTACAAATGTCATTAAGTGACATTTCTCTCCTACAGGGCATCCACTATATACGAGGATTACTATTCTCTCCTTCTGCTCTTTCCAACTGAAAAACAGAGAGTGGCTGACAGCTAATGAGGGGGACTCTAATCTGACAGCACTATGAAAGCTGCTGCCAGAAAAGATCTTGATAATGGCATAGGAAATCCTTTCTGTCTCAAACTACAATAAAGGTACCTGTCTGCAGCTGGGAAGTCAGGACATTCTCCTCTAATCCAAGCTTGTTAGATCTGTATCCTCATACTTCTGCAACCTGCATATGGGGAAAACCCAAAGCAGTTGTAGGGAAAATAAAAGAAAATAAAGGCATTCAAAATATGAAGATAAAATTTCTAAATGGACGTTTGTTGCTATCGTTCTGTGCCCAACATTTAAGGTGGATTTTTCTTTCAGTTACTGCATTATCCCAGAGTTATTCTGTGTGTATATATATATATATGTGTATAGAAATGGAGATTTCACTGTAGGAAGTACTGTACATTATGTGGGACTTCCTGAACCAGAGAACTTGCTGTTTAAATTTACATGGCAGACAGCCTCCTCTGTTCTTGGTTGTCTGCTCTAGATTATGTGGCATGAACAGAAATTGTCTCTGCAGGTTCAGCCCTGTGCCTTCAACTCCAGACGACCACTCTGTGGGACTAAGAATGCAGTTTCTCTGATGTGACCCCAAAGTATTTCAGAACAGATGTTTGTTCTAAATAATTACTCATTCAGGATTTTTACTCTGATATAGTGAGCACTATGATTTTAAATTTTATGTTTAAAATGGTTAAAATCCTTTGCACATTATTGGTGCTGGGAAGGGAAACTTCTGTCTGTCGAAGGGCAGAAGATGAGCAACATCCAGCTGAACACAGTTGAGTTCAAGCAGTGATTTAATTTTTGAGATCATTTACTGTCCTTGAAGAAGGGGTTAATGCAGACCTAGGTTGCAGGCTGTGAGAAAGGCAGTGGTGGGAAGTGCAGCAAGCAGAAGTTGACCAGAGAATTTAAAAACAAGGATTTGTCTTCAGAGAGACCCAGCACAAAGGAATTTTAGCATCAACTTTACTGCTTGTTCAGTCTTTACTGAACTTTCCCAAAGGGTTTTTCTTTATATGTGTGTTTCAGTAAAGAGAAGCACATCTCTTTGATGCAGATTTCCTTTCTTTGGGGAAAGAACAGGCTATCCAGGTGCTCAAGCCTTCCTAAGAAGAAAACTTGCATAAGGCAGTCAGCACACCCGGCGTGTCTCTTGCATTTTTAGGATTAAACGTTATGCATTCTTGCAAATAGCTTTGATCATTTGTGAAGACGGCACACATACGTACATGCTGTGCTCTCTGCATGGTTTTCCCCCTGGCATATTATTCACACACAAAAAGTTGTATTCCTATATCCTTTTCTCCAGATATCCCTTTTTCTTTCACCTACCCATTCTATTTTAGGGTGCCATCTGGTTTCAACCTGTTTAACGTTATACTTCAGCCTTTAACAACAAAGGACATCAGGTGCCAAGGTCCTTATTTCATTGCAAAAGACAACATGCAGACCTTCTTTAAATGATTCCAAATCATCTAAAGCCCCTGTTTGGGTGGTTTCAAAGGCAGCCTGAGGTTATCAATCTTTCACTGCAGAACTTAATAGCATATCATCCTCTTCTAACAGGTTAATCTTTTTTAAAAGGCCTCTGTCTGAGGTTCTTTAACTACATAAATGCTCCTTTTTGCCTACTTCAAAACTATTTTTTTATCTTTTTGTGGAAATTGCGTACAACATTGTCTTAATTTGTCCTGGCAGGTGCAAGCTTTTGCATGACTTAAAATTCAGGGAAAAACACAACAAACCCCCTACCTTATGAATGTATAAAATATCTTTTTTTTGGTCATTTTGATGCTTCAGACTGAGGCATCCTTAAATACCTGATGCTTGAGTCTTCCTTACGTCTGGAGATAAGACTGAATCAAAATGCTGTAGCCCTTCAACTCAGGAATCTGTTCTTAAGTTTGGAGTGTTTGCAACAGCTGGAATAACTGTAGTAAGTAACCCAGTGAGTTTGGGCTGCCTTTTGCTTCCTCAGCTTTGGATATGGCAACTTTTTATGTAGGACAGCTTTCTGAGGTGTGGTAAATAACCTCTGTGAGTGTCCTTGGGACATTCCTCTGATTTCTTGATGTGCAGAAGGGATTGTGTTGCCCCAGAGGTAAATTGTGCTGAACCTTTCTTTACCTCAGCTTAGCGACGTGGTCCACATGTGCAGGAGAGCCCTGCTTTGGCAGTGACTGCTGTGGCCCACGTGCCTGTCACAGCAAGAGTGACAGTAAAAAATACTGTCTGCACAGTATCACAGAATCATAGAATGCTCGGAGAGGTCCTTAAGATCATCTAATTCCATCCCCCTTGTCATGGGCAAAGACACCTCACACTGGACTCTGTTGCCTGGGCTGTGAACACTGCTGGGGATGGGGCATTTATCACTTCTTTGGGCAACCTGTTCCAGTGCCTCACCACCCTCACAGTAAAGAACTTCTTCCTTAAATCTAACCTGAAAATATTAGATTGCTTCTGTGGCTTTTGTGCACACAGAAGGATGTTTTTCACATGTGGATTTCTAATAGATATTTTATTTCCTTAGATTTTAAACTGTGATTTCTGCTTGCCTATAGGTCTCTTCTAAAGATATGAAATCCCAGTAGGCACCAATCTGCATCTTTAGTCACTTTAAATATCGTTACAGTGTTGTCCTTCACTTATCCATAGGGAGATAATTCCTTGTCAGAAGGTAAAATTCTGTATGCAAATATCTCTGCTGTACAGAAAATATGTCTTTCTCCATAAAACTTACATAGTGGTTTTGCTAATATTCCCAGATTTCACAGCAAGGATCTGTTATACTCTACATTTACCCAGAAATGTAAAAGAAACTTCTGTTTTTCTTTTTTTTGCTAGCAGAAAAGTCTAATTGGAATGGATAAGATGACATTATTAAATACCAGAAAGAAGATCACCAGGGAAATAATCTAACTGCTGATACTCTAATGTTAACTCAGTACTTCTAAATAATCAGTAATCAGAGGCTTGAATTAGACTGATATAGATTGAGCTAAGTGCTTGCCTATTCAAAGTGAGCGTGAGAGATTTGGTGGAAAGATCAGTGCAGTCAGGGAAAAAAATATCCTGCATTAAATGTGCAGGACTAAAGAAATCATGCTCCTATTTTATTTTAAGTAAACACATTATCTTTTGATATATCTTGGTCTTTCTTCACGTGAATCATGAATCATGCAGCACTTCAAGCCCTGATTAATATTCTTAATTGCTCTCCCTTTTTCGTTCTTGCAGCTGGCAGATGGAACATTACAGATCAGACAGTGTCAAGTCAGTAGTGTTTATGCTGCTTGTGAGCAAATGGTGATATAGCCTGCAAGTTTATCCCCTTTGATCTGTACACAACTGGAACAAGGTACAAGAATCAAGACTTGCTCTTTGTGTTTTTCTTTTCTGTCTCTGTGTTATTAACCCTGGTGGGAGCAGTTGATAGGTCATGGACCATGAGCCAATTTCTGTAATGCCAAACACTTTTCAGCATCAAGGAGGTCTGGAAATCTTACAGGATGTACCAGGGAGATGCCTGTCTTCCACCAAGTTGGGCTGAAAATTTCTTAGTGGGTGTGTTGATTTTTCCTATGCTTTTCTATGCCAGTGCTAATTAGGGTGGACATACAATGAATCCAAAAGAAAGTGCTTCATATTAGTAAGAAGCTGAGTGATGATGTCTAATTATCTGAAAAGTGAATGAAGGATCAATATTTCCTCGTCTTTGATAGAGGCAAACAATGAGTCCTTTAAATGAAGGAATCCTAATTACTGTAGAAGTTTTAAGCTGTTCAGGTCTTTATGCTTCTTATGTTTTAGTGGTTATCCAGTCAAACTACCTTCTAGGTGAAAGAATAACTTTCCTCACAAGCAGCAATGCAAACTCTTATTTTGATATGAAAAGTAAAAGCCTTCTTTCTGTGTTATGATCATTAGCAAAACCAGTTAGTAAATGGAGCAGAAGAGCGACCAGTTCTTTTTGTAATGTTGACATTTGTTTGTTGATGCTAAACAATGATAACATGTTACATGGTTAACATCGCTATCATAATCTTTGTATTTGCAATGAAAATATTATAGCCTAAGAAAAGTCATTATGTTATACATAATGCAGATTGCTTTTGGACACAGGATGATTTCTGTGTTTTGCTGTTAGATTTGTAAGAGGATATGTGTTTTCTTAAGCACTGTGCAGGACTTGTAGGCACAAGGGTAGTAGGTACCATCCCATGAAGGCACCAGACTAACAGATCTGAAGGTCACTGGCTAAAATTTGAGACCCTACTTTGAATATTCTTAGTAGAAATGTGTAAAGAATCAAAAGACCTCATGTGATTGCTTGGATTGCTTGTGACTATAGGAAAAAGGAAAAAATATGTATAGTATAAGAGGTTGTGACACCAGCATATAGCACTGAAGCAGAGATCCTGAGCTCAGACTTTTGTCACGTGAAGGGGAGGGAGATTTCTCAACCCCTAGTGTTTGATCTGTCTATCAGCACCCCAGGAAAGCTGAGACCCTTGTGCCGACCACTCTGTCAGCGTCCTGTTATAGGGACTCTTCCTTGCAGTGAGAAAATCTTCCTCTCGTTCACATGACAGAGCTCATATTTCTCCATCAGCCATTTCCCTGAAATGTTCTCGGATTTTGGCATTAAAAGGACTTTGTGATTAACTAATGATGGCCGCTTGCAGGAATTCAAAGAAAGGTGTATTGGAGGACATCCAGGGAAACTACTGGATGCGATGCTGCAAGATGTGTGTTTAATTGCCAGGAATATTCTGAATGTGTTTCCATTTAGGACCCATCAATTCCACCCTGGCTGCATTCTTCTATGTCAATGAAAAGCAGTGCAAACTCAGCTCAGTAATTTCTATATTTCCAGCAATAAGGTGGTAGCCTAACAGGTTCCCACACTGGCATACTTATGTATAAGACTTGTTTTTTCTTATAGATTCAACTTCTTTGGGTTGAAACTATATCTTAGTTTATGTTATGATTCTCATTATTAGTAGGTGAAGGGACTTCTGTAAGCTGCAAGTATGTGGGTACAATTCCCTGATGTGCCAATGGTTCTTTCCATTGCTGTAGTTGTCACCGAACTTACATTTTTGTTGCAGTATTTGTCACAATGATAAATTCTTCTGCTTGCTGCATAGGTGTTGTGAAATGGCTAATGCATTTTGTGCTGGAAAGCAAAGTATTGTGCAGTTCCATGCTGTACCAGCAAACTTTTTTATTTTGAAGAAAACTTACTCTTTTTTTTTTTTCTCTGTATTGTCTATAATAATTATAATTAAATTGTTTAAGTCGAAATCAAATTCAATGAGGTGTTTCCTGTATCTAGTGGGGTAAAGCTGTGTCTTTTTGATTTGATTTACTACACTGATGTACACAGGGCCCTATATTTCCCCAGGCAACATGTGACAGTTATAACACAGTTCACATCCCAGGAAGGTTCCAGTACAAACTAGAGGTGTGTTAGAGAAATTGTCAGATACAAACTGGTTCAGTACTTGCAGGACACCAAATCAACATGCTTAACATCTGCAAAACAGATATTTTTTCCTGCTTCCAGGCATCCCATTGTTGTTGTTCTTCAGCATCTGAACTCACAGTGAACTATCTGCTCTAATAGGGTTCATCTTCATTATGGGATAATATAATCTGTAAGTGTAAATCAGTAATTAGATGTTAGTGCTCTTGGAGTGTGATTTATTAGGAGGAAGCTAAATTCTGGTAAAACAAATGCACTTCTATTTGAATGTTGACAGAAGATGGGTAGAGCATCTGATCATTCCTTATATTTTTAAGAAGTCACTTCTGAATGAAATCAGATACTTTAAATATCTAGACCTCTAGCTCAAGACTTATTTGACATTTCATTATCATGTAAATTACACTTTTAGCTTGGCAAGTTTAGACATAAAACTTGGGTACTAAGTACTTGTGTGAAAAATTGACTAGGGGAATTATAGAGATTCTAATATCTCAGCATTTTCTTTGCTTTTATTGATTACTGCAATCTAGCTGATGTGTCAGCAGCCAAAAAACATTCTAAGTAAGTTGATATGTTAAAAATGATACAACCTTTTATTTAGATTTATATTAGATGCAATCAGGTGACACACCATTGAGGTATACTTTGTGACTTTCAAAACTGGTTGTGTCAAAATCAAAGGAAGCTGGACTGAATAGTGTTCGTATTTGGTGCTAGTTGTGCTTATTTATTCAGGTATTTACTGTGATATGGTCTCTAACGCTCATATAACTGGGCTGTTAAAAGCTACACTGAGAGCAATGGGTGGGGGAACTTTCAAGCATTGGGATACACACTTACCAAAGGCCACCTGGTTGGTCAACACCAGAGGATCTGCCAACAGGGCTGGCCCAGCCCAGTCAGAACTGATAACGATGTTTTGGTTTGGCCAAGGACTTTGTGAGCCTCATGCTCTGCCAGGGAGGAGGGGAGGCCAGGAGGAAGCAGAGACAGGACACCTGACCCAAACTGACCAAAGAGGTATTCCATACCACAGCACGTCATGCCCAGGAGGTAACTGGGAGTTAGCCGGAAGGGCTGGGAGACTGCGGGGTTGGAGGAGGTATCGGTCAGAGCTTGGTCGGGCTGGGGGGGGGCGAGTTATCGGTCGGCTGGTGGTGAGATGATGTATTCTCTTCCCTTGTTATTTCCTTTATCATTATTATCATTGGTGGTAGCAGTAGTGATTTGTGTTATACCTTAGTTACTAAACTGTTCTTATCTCAACCCGTGGGAGTTGCATTCTTTTCGATTCTCCTCTCCATCCCTCCGAGAGCAGGGGGAGGGCAAGAAAAGGGGGGGAAGTGAGCGAACGAATTACCTGACTGGTAATTAAACCTGGGTTTAAACCACGACAACGTGCTAAAAAAGACAGCGATTGTTAGCGGTTAAAAATGCATTTGAGTGCTAAAACTTAGAGCAAGAAAAAAAAAAGACTGAGGCTTTCAAAGTGATGTTTAACACAGTTCTGTTTTTGAATAAATCCCAGTGATATCTAAATTAATACACTGTCTGCTGCTAAATGCTTCATTTTTTATCTGGCCAAGCACAGCTAAGGCAGGGGGATGAATGGCTGTGCAGACTTCTTCCTTGTGCTGAACAGAGTAAATCACTAAAGGGGAGTGGTCCAGAGAGAGACAGGTCTCAGGGAGAGATGGGCTTAAATTTATATTCTGACACAAAGTTCCCTTGAGGGAAGCTGGGAAAGTATCCCAAAAAGGGTGTTTTTAATTTTCAGTGGGTCATTAAATCCTGAGCGCTGTTGTAGACCTACAGAGAGGCTTGTGCTCTACATTGCCTGCTTCTCTAACTGGGGTTTATCAAACTTTTGCCTTTTACAAAATAGTCTGAAGTCACAGAAAACACACTAAAGATGATGTTTGTTTCCCTTCAGCAGTTTAGAAACAAAGATGCTTGCACAGGGAAACCCAACAGCATCTCTCAGAACTGTCCTGAAAACCTCAGGAGGAATGAAGAAGGTAAAGAAGGGAACAATAGAGCTGTACTGACACATAAGGAAACATGGAAAAAAAAACAACAAAACCGGTATGTTTACAGGCTGTGTCTCTCAAAATAGCACTGTGAGTAAGAGAAGATAGAGGGAAAAGTGATGATGAAATAGTGAAATGACAGTCAAAGAAAAGAAGATGCAGTCTTACCCAGGACTCATTTGGGGATCTGCATGTCTGGAAACCCACTACCCATTGGGCCCTTCTGATTCTATCTTCTTCCTTCATCTTCTTTGGTGACACTGCACTTTTTGGGAAAAATGGAACATAATATTAAGAAAGTCTCATCTGAGAGGAGTGTGTGCCTGAAGATTGTTTCTTTACACTGTAGAGTTGGATGCCATATATCTACTCTGGTACTTCAGAAGATGCTATTCTTGCTTTGGCATCCACAGCATTTAACTAGATCTCTGTATCTGTTTGGCCTTTTCTATAGGAAAATTTCAGCAACAAAGCTGATATTGGATATAAGATTGGATATAAGGAAGAAATTCTTTCCTGTAAGGGTGGTGAGGCACTGGAATGGGTTGCCCAGGGAAGTTGTGAATGCTCCATCCCCGGTGGTGCTCAAGGCCAGGTTGGACAGAGCCTTGGGTGATATGGTTTAGTGTGAGGTGTCTCTGCCCATGGCAGGGGGGCTGAAACTAGATGATCTTAAGGTCCTTTCCAGCCCTAACAATTCTGATTCTATGATCAAACTTCAACAGGTTACTTCCTGCTTTCTACCTTTACCTATGAAAAAGTCCATTTATTTTCTATGCTAGCCTCTATTCCTCTTCACAATGGACCCCAGAAAGTGCTTAGAACACATTTTACTTTCTATTTCAGCTCAGCTTTATTTCCTCTGTTTTCTTGTAATTTTAACATGTGTCAAACACATAACCAGAAGCCTGCCTTTTTCCCTTTCTGTTGTTAACTAATTATTTATAGGTATTCTCTTCAAGGAAAAATGTCATTAATGCAACTGATACAATTTTTTTTTCCCCCAGTTTATAATATCTTTTCCCAGTAATATTTCAGCAATGAAAGTGACAGAATTTAATGTTGTTGTCCAGTCAAACTCTCTTCCTAGTCTGTCTGTTGTGCTTATGCCTGTTACAGCAGGAACATATATCAGGTTAACCAGCTTCATCTCTCCAGTGCAGCAAGGTGGACTTTAATCTACAGTTGGTAGAAGTCCCCTTGCTTTGTCACAGGCTTTTTTCTATTATCACTAATAGCCCATGGCCTCTTGCTGTGCTCCCTTGATCTTCTTCCCTCTTACCATTTCCAGACTGATTGCCTGATCTTCAGTTGCAAGATCCTGACCACAATATCCCAGTGGCTTTTTTAGCGTCTGTTTGTCCTGCTCATTCCCTCTCAAGCTGCTAACATACTACACCTCCAGAACTAAGGGACATTTATGAGGACTGTCCTACACTTCTTCCAAATCAGCCTTTCTTTGAGAGCAGAACAAGTGCTGTTTTCTACTTAACACTGATGGACCTTGCCCAATTTTCATTATCTAGTGGGAGGATTTTTATATTTGAAAAGTGATGCTTGTGTATGCTGGCAGAATTAAAGACCTTTTCTATTCAAGGTAGAGCTGAGGCAGTCTCTGCTCAGGTATTCCTGCCTTGCTCTACCAGAGCTTCTTGAGAAGCTACAAGCTGTGCAAGCCAATTTGTTCCTTTATCTTTACCAAGATGGGAAGCCATTCTAGAGACAATAGAAAGTGGCTATTGTCTTATTTACAAAAGGTTATAAAAGGATAAAAAATATACTGTGTTCAAGATGTATCAAATCCTCAGTGGCCAATAAAGCCAGTTCATGGAGCTGAAGCTTCTGATAGCCTCTGCAAAGGGCACCTGTTCATTCCCTGCTGTGGAGGAGCCGAGTGCTCTCCATACACAAAGAGGTACTGCTCAGCAGACAGGGCTTTTATTTTTAAGTGGCCTAGATTGAATAGAAAAGGACACGTGGGGGGTTCTGTGAAAGCTGTGTATAAGGCATGGTTGTCCAGGACTGGCCTTAAGAACACAGCCAAACCTCTAGACAGTTATCAGTGGGGTTGATGCTTTCTATATGAACGAGAGACAAAGATTGTAAAGGTAAATGTAGAAGACCAGAACAATCTTAAAAACTATCCTGGGAAATATCTTAGTTGTCATTTTCTCTTCTAAGGTGCAGGCCAAGAAGAAGCTTTAGTTGCTAGTCTGGAAAAGAGCTGTAAGTGAAGCTTTGGAGGGAAGCAGACTTTCATGAAGGGGACTAATAGGTGGACACCAGAAACCAACAGGCACAACACAAACAGAGAAAGTGAGGACTGTGAATACTGACTGTAGGGAAAGGACTAAGCCCAGGTGAAATTGCTTTACTTAATAGTTCCTAAATATTCCCTACACTGCTGTATTCAGTGCCCTGGATCTGTACACCGTTTTGGAGTGCATAACATTTTTTCTAACTTTCTCTCAGGAAAGTGAAAGGGTTTTGATCCTTCCTAGTACTGGGTCTATGAAGACTACAGTGTGCTTGCTGCAGGTGAGTGCTGCTCTATTGGTATTACCCTCCAGGAGACTCTGTCACAACAGGACAACACAGGAATGCCAAATAGCCCCAGTGAAACCGCCTTCTAGTTCTCCCTATGCAATTTATTTTTATCCTGTCCTGCTGCCCTGCACCATGTTTATTTCAGAGACAGGACTCTGCATTCACCCTAAAAGACTTCTGCATTTGTGCTGCTTGCTCAGCAGAGATAGGAGAAAGATGGAAGGCACAAGCATATTCCTGTCTCACCGTAGGCGGCAAGTGCAGTGGGGCTGCTGGGCTTTCATGGATGTGATTATGGCTGAAAAGAGTCTTGTCTATGTACTCTAGGGTCCTAGTGACCTAAGTTTTATATCAGTGAAGCCTTACTGATAGCAAGAGTTATTTCCTGATTCACATCATTTAGAGGAGATCAGCAGCTGAGGTATGCAGCTCAGACATGAGAGGTCAGCTGCATCTCCTGGGTGGCTGCGAGAAGAGGCTTTATGTTGGTAGAGTTCCACTGAAATGAGAACAAAGCTTTGGGGGGATCAGGGCTATGCTCAGCACAGTGCACAGCATGGTTCCTGCTTTCCTCCAGCACCAGTGATTTCCAAAGCACAAAACTATGAGCAAAATTCAAATCACTTCATTACACAAGGAGTTTGAGCATGGGCACACATTATGGTCCTGAGAATGACATCATCATTCACTTAAACAATCCATTACCAATTTCAGTAAAATAAGATTTAACCCTGTCATGGTTTAAGCCCAGCCGGCAACCCAGAACTATGCAGCTGCTCACTCACTCCCCCCTTTTCCTCCCCCCACTCCCGGAGACATGGGGAGGAGAATCAAAAGGATGCAACTCCTATGGGTTGAGATAAGAACAGTCTGGTAACTAAGGTATAACACAAATCACTACTGCTGCCACCAATAATAATAATGATAAGGGAAATAACAAGAGAAGAGAATACAACTGCTCACCATTCGCCTACCAATACCCAGCCTGACCCAAGCACTGATCTAGCCCTACTGGGTAACTGCCCCCAGTTTATATAGTGGTCATGACGTGCTGTGGTATGGAATACCTCTTTGGCTAGTTTGGCTTTTGGGTCAGGTGTCCTGTATCTGCTTCCTCCCGGCTTTGCCTCCTCTCTGGCAGAGCATGAGATTCAGAAAGTCCTTGGTCAGAGTAAACATTACTGAGCAACAACTAAAAACCTTGGTGTTATCAGCACTGTTCCCAGGCCGAAAGTCAAAACCACAGCACTGCATCAGCTGCTAAGGAGAAAAATGCTGCTACTCCTGAACCCACGACAAACCCTCCCCAAAATGGGAATGGGGATTGAGAAGATTGCTTTTTCATGATGCAAAATACGACTCAAACCTTGTCCCACTGACAAACACTGCTGGGGTTACCCTTCACATGTGAAGTTTAGTCTTTGTTTTGTGTTCTTCAAAATTTCTCTGGAATGAGAAATGAAGTAACGTGATTCTGGGAGTTACTGAGAGTAGGACATAGGTCTATCAGGGCTCCCAGAATCACATTTTTGTCCCTTTTCTGGCAGCCCTGATCTGTTTGGTGTTCTTATTTATGGACCTGTCCACAAAATAAGAATTTGGGATATATATTTTCTTCTATAAGAGAAAAACCTTTCACATTTGGGCTGGAAATGAGACTGTTTAAGCTGTTGCTCATTCTGCACTGGAGCTGCCACATCTGCAGCTGGAACTGTGCTGAGTCTCTGATGGAAGAATAAGCAGATGGACTTCTAACCTTTATAAAGAGTATATCACAGCAAAGAAAATGGGAGTTAAATTAGTGAATCATTTCACTCAGCCATTTTATGTGAAAATGGGAAAAGTTCAGACATATCTTTATATTGGAAGCAATTCTCTGCTCATCTTTTTCTGGTTTTATTTTGTTTTATTTTGGTGAGGGAGAAAGAAAGAGTTCCGGTGTCCCAGTGGTGCCATAGTTGGAAAGTAAGGCAATTTGAGAAAACACTGGACTGGAATGTAGGATTGAAATCACTGAAAAGTGTCATGGGTTAACCCTGGCAGGCAGCAAACCACCACCTTTCTTTATATTTTTTTCTCTTCCCTGTCTAGCTGTGGAGGGCAGTGGTAGAGCAGCTTTGCTGGGCACCTGGCATCCAACCAAGGTTAATCCATGACACCCAGACAAAACCAGTACAAAAAGAAATCTCATAAAGAAAAAAGCAAAGACATTAATGGGAAATTAAACATTTTTTTTTTTTCTTGTGCGTTATAAATGTGATTCTGATGAAGTGGAGATCTCATAGCAGCCTTTGAGTATCTGAAGGGGGTCTATAAGGATGCTGGGGAGGGACTTTTCATTACGGACTGTAGTGATAGGACAAGGGATAACAGATTATAACTTAAACAGGTAAAGTTTAGATTGGATATAAGGAAGAAGCTCTTTACTGTGAGGGTAGTGAGGCAGTGGAATCGGTTGACCAGGGAAGTTGTGAATGCTCCATCCCTGGAGGTGTTCAAGGCTGGGTTGGACAGAGCCTTGGGTGACATGGTTTAGTGTGAAGTGTCCCTGCCCATGACAGGGGGTTGGAACTAGGTGGTCTTAAGGTCCTTTCCAGCCCTAACGATTCTATGATTCTGAGAAGCACAGGTTCTGCTTTTTAAATTACACCTTTCCTTAAGGCATACTCTTGACTTTCTCATTAGATTTTATAGACGAGATTATTAAGTAACACTTCTTGACCTAACATTCAAGTTTGGAGGGTGATGAATTCTTTCTTAGCAGGTCACATGTTTCACTGGGAATTTTGTTTGGGATGAAAAAGCTACTGCCATCATTATTCAGTGTCAACAATATAAAAACAAAAATCATACAATTATCTTGAAATGAGGAAAGGAACACAGAAGAGGAGTCCTCTTTAGCATCCTACCTATCAACATTTCTCAAAGGCAGTACATCTCTGTTGCTTTTTCAGTAAAATAAAATATCTCCTTTAGCTTCACACTGAACAGGGCAAACTAGACAAAACTGTAAGAGTAGGAAAGAAGGCAGCTCACATAGATCATAACCTTTAGGTAGAGCAGAAGGTAAAAAGATATGAATAGGTACTACTGCCAGCAGAAAGGCTGTTAACTGAAAGAATATATATACATTTAGTAGAAAGTCTCCAGTTTGTGTTGTCTTCAGGTTCTGTGGTGTTACTGATGTGCCTCTTGATAAACTAAAGCAAAACCTCATTAAAATGTATCTCCTGGTAATTCTTTTAAAGGCTGCATAACCCAGAGCAGATGATAGCAATAACAAAGAAGTGAACATGACTATTTCTTTGTCTGATTGGCAGCTCCATAATAAAGACTCCACAGCAGACCAGAAAGAATAGGAGAGTAGGCCATGGCAATGATATCTCAATGAGTTAGGTTCTAGCTAGCAATGCACATTTTAAACATGAGCAAAGATAAAGATTAAGTTATTAAGGTTATACTGAGTTATACTCTAGGTTATATCCTAGTATCTTGTGACAGGATAGATGGGAATGGTTCAAAGCTATGTCAGGAGAGGTTTAGACTGGATATTATTCTGAAGCATTTCTTTACAAGAGGGTGATCAAATACTGGGACAGGCTTCCTAAAGAGCTGGTCAATGCTCACTGACAATGCCCTTAGTAACATGCTCTAACATTTGGACGGCTCTTCTCCTTCTTCCTTCTCCATTCTCCTCTCTTCTCTTCTCTTCTCTTCTCTTCTCTTCTCTTCTCTTCTCTTCTCTTCTCTTCTCTTCTCTTCTCTTCTCTTCTCTTCTCTTCTCTTCTCTTCTCTTCTCTTCTCTTCTCTCTCTTTTCTCTCTCTCTCTCTCTCCTCTCCTCTCCTCTCCTCTCCTCTCCTCTCCTCTCCTCTCCTCTCCTCTCCTCTCCTCTCCTCTCCTCTCCTCTCCTCTCCTCTCCTCTCCTCTCCTCTCCTCTCCTCTCCTCTCCTCTCCTCTCTCTCCTCCCCTCCCCTCCCCTTCCCAATAGTAGGTTCTTCATGCCATAACAAGATTATTTGGGTTTATTAAACTATTTGTGAATAAGCACACCAATCGATAATTGATATAAAATCAGAAATTAAAGTTGTGCATCTAGTTGCATAAATCTTGTGTGTGATCTTGTGTGTGAGGTAGTGAGGATGCCAGAAAAGATAATTCTGGTTAGAGAGAAAAAAACAAAGGAAATCAACAAATAAGCCTGTAGTCTAAATTGGTCTGATTAGATTTGCAGTTCTCCCAGCATTGCTAAGAAACATTGCATGCTTAGGCACAACACGTCAAACTAATGAATAGCTGCAGAAATTATTTAAGCAATTTGTGTTTACTTATCAGATGCAGTATATCAAGGCTGGCACCTGAGTACATAGCTACTCTCCATCACTGTAAATCTACAGTGAAGGTCGCTGGTTATGCAAGGATTTGCTCTGGTTCAGCAATAACGGCAGGGCTTGAAGTAGAGAAGTCCTTTGACTCCTGGCATACACAAAATTCAGGTTACTTGGTCACTATAAACCTTCTGGCCATGCTGGCAGGGCCGTTGAAGGGAAGGAGGGGCATAGCTGATGTGTCTGTGAGGACGTTACAGGCACAGTGTTTTGGAACAGCTTATGCTGGTTGAGTGGAAATATGGCCACTAACGTGTCTTCCTAACTATGAGGCTGTTGAGTCCTTATCACCAAAGGAGAGGGTAAAAGAAAGGCTACTGCTGTTTACTGTTTCTTGAGAGCCATCTTCATTTCTTAAAGTCACCATTAAGCAATTATTTCCCCTTACCGAGTACATAAAAGGGCATATAATTTCTAAAAACTGTGTTGATGGTAGGAGAGCACAGAAATAACTCATTTTCACAGTTAAGCAGCACTTTACAGCTACGATCCATCAAGTTCTTATAAAGCTCTGTAAGTGCACTTCACATTGCAAACCTACAGTGCCAGGCTCATTCTTCATCCATGAGCCTCTTCTGCACAAATATTCAGAGTAGTTTCCATGGTTATGCTTATACCTGTAGACTTAAATGTGTCAGATGATGGGCATGTGCAGGGGTGTGTGCTCAGCTTCACTGTTGTTAGCCCAGACTTAGCAGAGCTTTGGCTTGCTGCAATTAGCGCTTTCCAAGAAAACACTCAAGCAAGGCTGGGAAGAGAGCAGAAACCCGGGACAGTGCCCAATAAACAGCCTGAATGCAGCCACTTTGTTTTTGAAGATAAGAGAGTTTAGCCAAAGGGATGAAAGCTGTGCTATGCCAGTTGGCCTCCAGGCTGGAGAATGGTCCCTGGCCCATTTCACTTACTAGAATAGATATAGCCCTGGTTGTTGTGTTCACAAATCTGTCCTTAGCAATTTGGGTCCCTGGTGATAGTCTTGTCTGCTGCTTGGCCACTTCTAGATGTTAGTACACAAAGTTCTGGTCCTGTGAAGGGCAGACGCTGTGCTGCATATTCTCTCCTTTGTGTAGCCTGGAGCTGTTGCAGTGTGAGAGGATATCCTGAGCTGCCACTTGTGCAAATGAAAACTTGTTCCAATTAACACTTATAGAATGAACATGGCACCAGATAATTACAGGAAGATATCTTTAGAAGGATTAAAAAAAAAAAGAAGTATTTTTCTTTGGAAAATCAATGCCTGCTCATCGTGCCTCTTTAACGAGAGTTCATACCTGTCATTGCAGCCTTCCCAGTGAGACCACATGTCCTTGCCAGGCCATTAGCTGTCTCTTTTCATTTGTGTTGCCATGCCATAAAAATTGAAAACAAACACTGTGGGATCACAAATGTGTCCATAATTCTTTATCATGCAATTTAAAGCAGAAGCTAATAGCAAGGAAAATAACTAATACTTGAATAGGTTGCTGCATATACAAACGGTGCAATAATTGTCTCTCAGTCTGAATAAAAAGATAATAAAAATGTTTTACAGTGCTCCTTAATTGTACCAAAAATTTAAAATCAAGACTTTATTGCAGAAAAAGGAAGCATTAATCTGTCTGAGGACCATTTTGTGGAGAATGCTTCCTGGGGAGGTGTGGTGATAATTACTTATCTTTAATAGGTTTCTGGGTTGTGGAACTAAAATGCGGTGGTGAAGGTGGTATAGGGGTTATTTATGAACCTCCAAGCCACCATGCTCCATTAAATCCCACATCTAATGTGACTTGCAGGCCTGCACTTTCAGCATGTTTGTTTGGGTGCCTTTTAGCATCCAGCTGTTGCAGGCAGTGGAAGGAAACGTGCTAGCTGAATCATTCCACGATGTCAAGTGAATTTGCTGCTTTCCTCTGTGAAGCATCATGCTGGGAGCTCAGAGTGCAGAAAGGACTGATAAAACATGGTGATGGGCATTGCTTATGGGAATCAGGCAGCAAAGACTGATACTGCAGACCACCAGGTCAGGAGGGCTTGTGACCAGAATGGCAGAGGAAGTGGACAGGCAGGAGGCTGGCTAAAACAAGGTCTAGTGAGGGGAACCAAGGAAAGATTGATATAAGCAAAGCAGTAGGAGACTGAGCTCTCTTTCTGTTTGAAGCTAATGGCAAAATTCTCATTGAACTTCAATACCAGGAAGGGATGTATTATATATTATGGTTTTGTGCTTGCTAAAGGGTCAAGTTAATGCTCACTATGAGCTAATTACTGAACAAGGTGTTTCAGGGTTTTTTTACTTAATTTGATAGAAGCCGTCTATTGGCATTGCTTTTAGGAGGGATGACAAAACACACATTCCCTGCTAACTATTGCCTAATTTAGACATGGCCAGTAATTTTCTTTTTCCCCAGGGCTTCCATATGACCTTGCAAGAATTTTTGTTGCTTTCAGTGTATTCACATTTTGGGACATGAGCACAGTTTGGAAGATTGGATGGACCCCTTTCCCTGCTGAGCAATCTCTTGGGTGAGTTTTGGTGTTTGACCTTCTTGCCGTCTCCTCACACTTTCCTAATGCATCCTTTTATATTGTACATTATATGCTATATATATACTGTGTATTACGTAGATTATTGAAAATATAATTATTTTAATTATTAATCTCTGTCTTCACATTGCATACTTCACCCTGTTCCTTGACCTCTGCCGGGGGAAGCAGATTACTTTAGTATGGATGGCAAAAACAATTCGGCCTCAGAAGCAGAAATGCACACATGACCTAGTACAGATGAGAAATGAATGAATGCACTAATCTAGGAAGCACAAAGATGAATCACTGGATCCTACTGCTGTCAAGCTAAAGGAGAAATTACATTTCATTTCATGTACCTATGGTAATACCAAAGTTAGATTCCTCCAGTAGACATTGTGACTTAGTTTCTTTTCACACTGGTTTTAGCTATATCTCTCCCAGATGCATGGTGGAGGTTACTAGATTTTTACTCACTCACACCTGACCAAGCATCTCTACATTTTTTCCACTGAATTTAGTAAGTCCAAGTCTGAGGCACAGAAAGGATAACAGATTATGAGCTAACTATATGATCAAGTATATTCAGAAACTCCTTATACACATGAAATGACACTTTTCCTCCTAGCTGCTGTAGCACGATTACTGCATTACAACTCCTTAATAACATAGTGACAGCAAGATCAATGGTAACTGTAGGACACGAACTTTATCACTGAAGCTCCACAGAGTTCAGATGTCTACATCCTCTCCAAACAGATAGCCTCCACATGGATTTTTAATATTTTCTGCTTCTTGTATAATTTAATTTTTAATCTAAAAATCATTAGAGTTGTAAAAGTTACAATCCTTTCCTTTGCTATGACAGCCAGTGCAGTAGTATTTTTTTCTGTTTGGCTGATATTGCTGACCACAGAAGCTGAGACTGCTCTGTTTTGCTTACATCAGGGTTTATTTGAGACCCTGTAGAGTCCATGCCACTCCTCTAACTCTTGCCAAAACCAACCAGTGTGTTTGTGCCCATAGCTGTTGCAGAGGAACTGAGCTGGATTTACACGTGAGCAATGGCAGATGGCTGGTAGTGTCCACCAGCTGTGGAGCACCCATCATGCCAGCAAATTGTGACTGGTGCTTGTCACCTGTTTCTGCTTTGCTGCAAAGTGAGCTTGCACAGATTCAGTTAACTCGATTGCATTCATGTTGCATTCCTCTGTCTTTCCTTTAATTAAGCTAAAAGCTGTTTCAGGCAAGGATTTGACTTCCTTCTGGTGTTTTATGTCTGACTCTGGTCAAAACCAAAATCTTCTGTCCTTGTAGAACTACTGTTACTGGTATTACTATGAAAAAAAATCAGTGGCATCATTAGAAAATAAACCTCCTGCGTGTTTTAGTGCAGCTGGTGCCCAGCTGATACATAGCAACATTAAGCCATAGTAATATCATACTTACATGTCCTTGTTAGTGCTGGTTGAATGATAATATGGATCTTGATTCTTAGCTGCTTTTATGAATTTCCCTGGCAAAGTGAGCTTGCTCTTCAGAACTCAAAATAGGTTATCAGTTATCTATGAATGTATGAACTTGAACTACTTCCTCTGCCTTACCAGAGTTTAAATTATGAAGTATAACAGCTACATCAAATAACAGCACTGTTGACTAAATAGACATTGTTAGCAACAGCCATTTAATCATCAGAGCAGAACCATTAGTCAATGTGCCTATTCAATTGCTCTTCTTATTGCATTACGAGTACAGATTTTACAAAGAAGAATCATGGAATCATAGAATCATTTAGGTTGGAAAAGACCTTTAAGATCATTGAGTCCAGCCATTAAGCCAGCATTGACAAGTCCACCACTAAGTCATGTCCCTAAATGCCACATCTACACATCTTTTAATTAATTCCAAATTGCATACTCTTTCAGATTGACTTCAAGCTTTGGATGCCTACCTTTTCTTCACTTATTTGGTGGCTGGAATTACATCTCATTATATCTGCATTTCTTCTACCCCAAAGAGGGTAATAGTCATGCATGTTTCTTTCTGTGTTAACCAGTCACAGATGTTTTCTATCCTACTGATTGACAGGCTCATAAACAAAGCTAATTGCTATGTGTAAACTGCTCCTAACCTTCTGCAATACAAACTGGTGGTAAGTAGGCAGGTAAGTTGAATGGGATGCCCTTAAATAAGAGGCCTGATTCCTAAAGCTGAAGTTCACTGGTCACTTCTTGATCTGTGTGTTTTTCATTCATGGTCTTCAGGGACATTTCATTCTTCGGTGTCAGGTCTTGGTAGCTGTAATTTTATACTCTGTCCCATACACAGGCCAAATAGACCTGCCTCAGACCTATGAATTTCTTCCTGCTCTACAGGATTTAATTGAAGTAAACATGAAGTTTCTCATCATGATGGGATACACATGGAAAGGAAGAAGGGTGCAATATTTTATAGATGGACAAATAATTCATGGTGAAATATATTGAGACTATTATCTGCATCTGCCTTAGTGAAGTTCATGGTTGCTGAAGCACTCTTTGTTAGGGCATTTTGGTTTCTCTTTGTGGAACTTATTCTGGTATAGCATTCCATAGAATCTGTCAGAGAAAAAAAAGACAAAACCAAGTCCACATTTCTGAAAAGGAAGGGCTTGGCATGAAAAATTTTTAGCTCATTTTTTAGTCTTACTCTTTTTAAAGTTGGGTGTTTTTTTTTAAGTAACTTTGGTCAGGTAAAAGCAAACAGAGTATGCATGTTTCTGGGCTTCCCTAAAAACCTAATATCTGTGGTGTCTCTGTGTGTCCCTAATCTCTGCACTGATAATACAACTATAAAGACTTTGCCCACATGTAGCACCAATACTGTCAGTGCTGTCAAGATGGATAGGTGATTTTTGTTTTCAATGATGTTATCATATATATATATATATATATATATATATCAATAATATTATCATTAGGTTCTACTAATGCTGCTTTAACTTACTCATGTTTATCCATAAAACAGAACAGCTTTTGATCTGCCAGTGTTGGCTTTACTTTCATGTTTCTAATTCCAGCAAGATTTATAGCTGGTCTGGCGATGTGTTAAGTCAGCCCTGCAAATGCAGGTTCAGACAAATCCTTTTCCACCTCACTGCAGAAAAGCAGAGTGGGGATGTCTTAACACACATTTCCTGAAGAGGATCCTGGCTCAGACAGCTTTTCATAGGTGAGCACAGAGACAACGAGCACTTTATCCAGTGAAGAACCTTACCATGGTCACAGTGTGCAGCCCTCATATGGTAGACTTTGGTGAAGCCTTAGCTCATTATGAAACCATCCAGTGCTGAACCCACTTCAGCCCCAAATCCTGCTCAAGATAGTGCCTTCACAGTGCATTTGGTAAAATATTAAATGATTTGCAAGTGCAAGATAGAAAAAAAAGCACTGCTAAAGTGAAGAGCAGTGAAGTCTGTAACACCTTTTCCATGTATGATTTTATTTAGAAAAATATTCGTGTGTGTGTGTGCAAACATACAGATACAATCAGATAGCCCTGTGGTCTGAAAATTGTTATGAAAAAAGGCTTCTGTAACATCATCTGTGGAGAAACTGAAGGCTAAGGCCAAATGAGCAACCTCCTCTTGCTTAGATGATGACCATGCAGTGAAAAGGCTGCGCTTGTTTTGGTAAAAATTCATTCAGTTGTGAGGAATGGGGAGGTGAGATTTTGTCTCTTCGCAAGGATGAGAAAATACAGTCAAAAAAGTGCTTTATAGGGCCCAAGGGAGGGGAAGTGTCTGGGTTGAAGTTTCTTTTGTCTAGTTATTGACTTGCCAAATTAGTCTTGTGGTGGGATGGCTCCTATGACTGGAGTGTTGGAATGGAAGGTTACAGGCTCTTTAGAAAAGACAGGCCCAGCAGACAGGGACGGGGAGTTGCTATTTATGTTAGGGATAGGCTGGAGAGTATGGAATTCTGTGTGGGGACAGGTGAGCAGTCCACAGAGAGTTTTTGGGTCAGGGTTAAAGGGAGAACAGCAATGGGAGACATTACTGTGGGAATCTGTTACAGACCGCCGGATCAAGGAGAACCTGTGCATGAAGCATTCCATAGACAGATAGGAACAGCCTCATGCTCACAGGCCCTTGTCCTTATGGGGGACTTCAACCACCCTGACATCTGTTGGAAGGACGGTACGGCCCGGCACAAGCAATCCAGGAGGTTCCTCGGTTGTGTGGAAGACAACTTCCTTCTGCAAGTAATAGAGGAGCCAACAAGGAGAGGTGCCGTGCTTGACCTCGTGCTCACCAACAGGGAAGGGCTGGTTGGAAATGTGATGCTCCAGGGCAGCCTTGGATGCAGCGATTATGACATGGTCTAGTTTGAGGTCCTCAGGAGGATGAGAAGAGTGTGCAGCAAGCTGTCCTGGGTTCAGCAGTAGCAGTCATTTTTCTCCTTGGTAGCTGGTGCAGTGCTGTGTTTTGACTTTCGGCCTGGGAGCAGAGCTGGTAACACTGAAGTTTTTTAGTTACCATTCAAATGTTTTATTCTGGCCAAGGACTTTGTGAGCCTTATGGTCTGCCAGGGAGGAGGGGAAGGCGGGAGGAAGCAGAGACAGGACACCTGACCCAAACTGACCAAAGAAGTATTCCATACCACAGCACGTCATGCCCAGGATGTAACTGAGAGTTACCTGGAAGGGCTGGGACTGCGGGGTTGGACGAGGTATCGGTTGGTGCTTGGTCAGGCTGGGGGGTGAGTTATCGGTTGGCTGGTGGTAAGGTGTTGTATTCTCTTCCCTTGTTATTTCCTTTATCATTATTATTATTGGTGGTAGCAGCAGTGATTTGTGTTATACCTTAGTTACTAAACTGTTCTTATCTCAACCTGTGGGAGTTGTATTCTTTTCGATTCTCCTCTCCGTCCCTCTGGGAGTAGGGGGAGGGTAAGAAGGGGGGGAGTGAGTGAACGAGCTGCCTGACTGGGTTTAAACCACGACACAAGCTCACTGCCCGGACTTCAGGAGAGCAGAGTTTGGCCTCTTCAGGAACCTGCTTAGTAAGGTTCCATGGGATATAGCCCTAGAGGGCAGGGGGGCCCAAGACTCTTGGTTGATATTCAAGGATCACCTGCTGCAGGCTCAGGAGTGTTGCATCCCAACCAGAAGGAAGTGCAGCAGGATGGCCAGGAGACCTCCTTGGATGGATAAGGAACTGCTGAGGAAAATTCGAAGGGAAAAAGAGGCTTATAAAAGGTGGAAGCAAGGACAGGTGGGCTGGGAAGAATACAGGGATGTTGTCCAGGAAGCTAGGGACCAGGTTAGGAAAGCTAAGGCTCAGTTAGAATTAAACTTAGCTAGAGGTATTAAAGATAACAGGAAGGGATTCTTCAGGTACATAGCAAATAAAAAACGGACTAGGGAGAATCTAGGCCCCCTCAGGAAGCTCTCGGGAGAACTGGCTACACAGGATTTGGAGAAGGCTGAGGTTCTGAATGACTTCTTTGCCTCGGTCTTCACTGGCAAAGGCTCTGACCACACCACCCAAGTCTTGAAAGGTAACGCAGGGACTGTGAGATTGAAGACCTTGCGCCCACTGTAGGAGAGGAACTGGTTTGAGACCATCTTAAAAATCTGAACGTGCACAAGTCCGTGGGTCCTGATGAGATCCATCCGCGGGTCCTGAAGGAGCTGGCAAATGAAGTTGCGAAGCCACTGGCCATCATATTTGAGAAATCATGGCAGTCAGGTGAAATTCCCGATGACTGGGAAAAGGGAAATATAACCCCCATTTTCAAGAAGGGGAAAATGGATGACCCAGGGAATTACAGACCAGTCAGTCTCACCTCTGTGCCTGGCAAAATCTTGGAGCAGGTTCTCCTGGAAGGCATGCTAAGGCACATGAAAAACAACAAGGTGCTTGGTGACAGCCAGCATGGCTTCACTAAGGGGAAATCCTGCCTGACCAATTTGGTGGCCTTCTATGATGGGTCTACAGAACTGCTGGACAGGGGTAGAGCAGTTGATGTCATCTACCTGGACTTGTGCAAAGCATTCGACGCTGTCCCGCACAACATCCTTGTCTCTAAATTGGAGCAACATCGATTTGATGGATGGACCACTCGGTGGATAAAGAACTGGCTGGATGGCTGCACACAAAGAGTTGTGGTCAATGGCTCAATGTCCGGCTGGAGACCAGTAACGAGTGGTGCCCCTCGGGGATCGGTGTTGGGACCGGTCTTGTTCAACATCTTCATCGCTGACATGGACAGTGGGATTGAGTGCGCCCTCAGCAAGTTTGCCAATGACACCGAGCTGTGTGGTTTGGTTGATACGCTGGAGTGAAGGAATTGCCATCCAGAGGGACCTTGACACGCTTGTGAGGTGGGCTGATGCCAACCTCATGAACTTTACCATGCCAAGTGCAAGGTCCTACACCTGGGTTGGAGCAATCCCAGGCACAGCTACAGGGTGGGCAGAGAAGAGATTCAGAGCAGCCCTGCGGAGAAGGACTTGGGGGTTTAGAACATGGGCCAGCAGTGTGCGCTCACAGCCCAGAAAGCCAACCATATCCTGGGCTGCATCAAGAGGAGCGTGACCAGCAGGTTGAAGGAGGTGATTCTGCCCCTCTACTCTGCTCTCCTGAGACCTCACCTGAAGTATTGTGTGCAGTTCTGGTGTCCTTAACATAAAAAGGACATGGAACTGTTGGAACAAGTCCAGAGGAGGGCCACAAGGATGATCAAGGGGCTGGAGCACCTCCCGTATGAAGACAGGCTGAGGAAGTTGGGGCTGTTCAGCCTGGAGAAGAGAAGGCTGCGTGGAGACCTCCTAGCAGCCTTCCAGTATCTGAAGGGGACTTATAAGGATGCTGGGGAGGGACTCTTCTTTAGGGACTGTAGTGATAGGACAAGGGGTAACGGGTTAAAACTTAAACAGGGGAAGTTTAGGTTGGATATAAGGAAGAAGTTCTTTACTGTTAGGGTGGTGAGGCACTGGAATGGGTTGCCCAAGGAAGTTGTGAATGCTCCATCTCTGATGGTGTTCAAGGCCAGGTTGGACAGAGCCTTGAGTGACGTGGTTTAGTGTGAGGTGTCCACCCATGACGGGGGGTGTGGAACTGGATGATTTTAAGGTCCTTTCCAACCTTAACTATTCTATGATTCTATGATTCTATTCCCTCTTCATGAAATCATTTTTGTTTCATACTTAAACCCAGGTATGTGATGTTGCTGTAAAGTCCCCATTTGGGGAAATGCCTGATATTCTGTGATTTCTGGGTGGATGTTCAAGCTATAACATTTTTGCTAACCTTTAAAGGAATTTACTAATATTTGATCCAGTCTTTATTTGCTGTCAGCACAACTTGCCTGATATGTTTCATGTATACCTGCAAATAAACTGAGCCACTGTTGTGGTTTAAACCCAGTCAGCCATAAATCAGCCGCGCAGTTTCTCTCTCACTCCCCCCCTTCTTGCCCTCTCCCCCCTGCTCCCGGAGGGCTGGGGAGGAGAATCAAAAAGAATGTAACTGCCACAGGTTGAGGTGAGAACAGTTTAGTAACTAAGGTATAACAGAAATCACTACTGCTACCACCAATGATAATAATGATAAAGAAAATAACAAGGGAAGAGAATACAACACCTCACCCCACCCCGCAGTGAACTAGCCCTTCTGGGTAACTCTCAGTTACATCCTGGGCATAACGTGCTGTGGTATGGAATACTTCTTTGGCTAGTTTGGGTCAAGTGTCCTGCCCCTGCTTCCTCCTGGCTTCCCCTCCTCCCTGGAAGAGCATGAGGCTCACAAAGTCCTTGGCCAGACCAAAACATTTGAGCAGCAACTAAAATCATCGGTGTTATCAGTGCTGCTCCCAGGCTGAAAGTCAAAACCACAGCACTGCACCAGCTACTAAGAAGGAGAAAAAATGACTGCTACTCCTGAACCCAGGGCAGCCACATAATAAAAAACTTGAGTGCTTTTATACTGACCGAACTAGGCAGGATATGGATGAAAACAAGATGTTGTTCCTGCCCAACATATTTACTATTTAATTTCATAAAAGGTGGTATTAAAAATGGGGGGAAGATCTGTTCATTCAATGTCAGAGAATGCTAGAAGATAGGTAGACATGATGTGAAATTATTTGGGGTTTGGAGTTCAATCAGATAAAAATAAAAAATCAGATATTCAGGAACTGGGCTACCCAGACTGACAACAAACCTTAGCACAGGGAAGGAGGAACCGGTTAATGGAGCTTGTGGTGCTTTATGCACTATCACCATTTCAAAATTGCCGTTCTGTGGTACTTTATCTTAGAGATTAGAAAATCAATATTTACTTAAATATATGGTGTATTGCTAGCAAATAAAAGTAGAACAGCGTTTTCCCCCTTCTCAATGGGAAGTGACTGGTAATTATTCATCTGGATGAATCAGGGGTGGGAAATGTACAACCACAGCATCTTCAGGCTGAGACTTGTGGATCTCCATAACCAAGTGACAGATTGTCGTGGTTTAAACCCAGTCAGGTAGCTTGTTCACTCACTCCCAGTGAGTGGTGCCGAGCTGACAACAATCGAGGTCCGTGTCCGTCTCCCCCCCCTGCCTCCCCGCACCGGGGCTCTCCCCTTCCCCGCTCCCGGAGGAACGGGGAGGAGGATCGAGAGAGTGCAACTCCTACGGGTTGAGACAAAAACAGTCCAGCAACAAATCACCACCGCTACTATCAGCTACAACAATGATAAGGGAAAATAACAAGGGAAGAGAATACGATACCACCGCCCAAGAGAAACGAACTCCACCCGGAAGCCCCTGTCCTTCCGGGTAACTCCCAGTTACCCCTCACCCCGGGCATGACGTGCTGTGGTATGGAATACCTCCCCGGCTAGCCCGGGTCAGGCGCCCCGTCTCTGCTTCCTCACAGCCTCCCCTCCTCCCTGGCAGAGCATGAGCCTCACAGAGTCCTTGGTCAGGGTAAACATCACTTAGCAACAACCGAGAACATCGGCTTCACCAACACTGTTCTCAAACTGGAAGTCAAAACACAGCACTGTACCAGTTAACACAAAGGAAAAACATGACTGCTACTGCGGAACCCAGGACATTATCCACCCCTTATTCCATACCATTCACGTCGTGCTCAGATCCCACATTTTCAATACACCATCGCTCTCCCATGTATATACATCCATATACATACAGACCAAGAGGAAAAATCATTTTCTTAGTGCATGGACCAATCCCTATAATGCTGCCGAGTCCATTCGGTCCATGATGTTCAAAGTTCATTCTCTGTTGGGATGATGGCTGGAGGGAAGTCAGGGCCAGTCGCTGGTGACCTGGAGACGTCTAGTTGATGGGCTATAAAAGCATTACACAGCAGGCAACAGCATACAATTGAGTTCACTGGCTGTTTTCCCCTAAAATCAAATCCCCTTGAGGTATACATCGGACTTCCCCATCTTCCCGCATTACCCACCAAGTATATCCAGGTCCCTGAGCAAAAGCAATCCCACGAGTGGGTTTGCCTTTACCTGAAGCAGGAATTACCCAGACTGTCTTCCCCAGCAAATTCTTCATATGCACCACGGGAACTTTGTCCCCCTCTACAATATGTAACAGTTCTGACTGGGCTGGGCCAGCCCTGTTGGCAGATCCTCTGGTGTTGACCAACCAGGTGGCCTTTGGTAAGTGTGTATCCCAATGCTTGAAAGTTCCCCCACCCATTGCTCTCAGTGTAGTTTTTAACAGCCCATTGTACCGTTCGATTTTCCCAGAGGCTGGTGCATGGTAGGGGATGTGATATACCCACTCAATGCCATGCTCTTTGGCCCAAATATCTATAACGTTATTCCGAAAATGAGTCCCATTGTCTGACTCAATTCTCTCTGGGGTGCCGTGTCGCCACAAAATCTGTTTCTCAAGGCCCAGGATGGTGTTCCGGGCAGTGGCATGGGGCACGGCGTATGTTTCCAGCCACCCGGTGGTTGCTTCCACCATGGTAAGCACATGGCGCTTGCCTTGGCGGGTTGGTGGCAGTGTGATATAGTCAATCTGCCAGGCCTCCCCATATTTATACTTCAACCATCGTCCTCCATACCAAAGAGGCTTTAACCGCTTGGCTTGTTTAATTGCAGCACATGTTTCACACTCATGAATAACCTGGGCAATAGTGTCCATTGTTAAGTCCACCCCTCGGTCATGGGCCCATCTATATGTTGCATCTCTGCCCTGATGGCCTGAAGTGTCATGGGCCCACCGGGCCAAAAATAATTCACCTTTATGTTGCCAATCTAAGTCCATCTGAGCCACTTCAATCTTAGCCGCTTTATCCACTTGTTGGTTGTTCTGGTGTTCCTCAGTGGCCCGACTCTTGGGTACATGGGCATCTACATGACGTACCTTCACCACCAGGTTCTGCACCCTGGCAGCAATATCTTTCCACAGTGCAGCAGCCCAGATGGGTTTACCTCTGCGTTGCCAGTTGCTCTGCTTCCACTGCTTCAACCACCCCCACAGGGCATTTGCCACCATCCATGAGTCAGTATAAAGATAAAGTACTGGCCACTTTTCTCGTTCAGCAATGTCCAGGGCCAGCTGGATGGCTTTCACCTCGGCAAACTGACTCGATTCACCCTCTCCGTCAGCAGTTTCTGCAACTTGTCGTCCAGGACTCCATACAGCTGCCTTCCATCTCCGATGCTTTCCCACAGTACGGCAAGAGCCATCAGTAAACAAGGCATACTGCTTTTCACTTTCTGACAGTTTATTATATGGTGGGGCCTCTTCAGTGCGCATCACCTCCTCCTCTGGTGACATTCCGAAATCTTTGCCCTCTGGCCAGTCCATGATGACTTCTAGAATGCCTGGACGACTGGGATTTCCTATTCGAGTTCGTTGTGTAATTAGTGCAGCCCATTTACTCCATGTAGCATCGGTTGCATGATGTGTAGAGGAGACCCTGCCTTTGAACATCCAGCCCAGCACGGGCAGCCGGGGTGCCAGGAGGAGCTGTGCTTCAGTGCCAATCACTTCCGAAGCAGCTCGAACCCCTTCATAGGCTGCCAGTATCTCTTTCTCAGTTGGGGTATAGCTGGCCTCAGATCCTTTATATCCCCGACTCCAAAAGCCGAGGGGTCGACCTCGAGTCTCCCCTGGAGCTTTCTGCCAGAGGCTCCAGGTAGGACCGTTCTCCCCAGCTGCAGTGTACAGTACATTTTTTACATCTGGTCCGGTCCGGACTGGTCCAAGGGCTACTGCATGAACTATCTCGCGTTTAATTTGCTCAAAGGCTTGTTGCTGCTCAGGGCCCCATTTAAAATCATTCTTCTTCCGGGTCACATGATAGAGAGGGCTTACAATCGAACTGTAATTTGGGATGTGCATTCTCCAGAACCCCACTGCACCCAAGAAAGCTTGCATTTCTTTCTTATTAGTTGGTGGAGACATTGCTGTTATCTTGTTGATCACATCTGTGGGGATCTGTCTACGTCCATCTTGCCATTTTATTCCCAAAAATTGAATCTCCTGTGCAGGTCCCTTGACCTTACTCCGTTTTATGGCAAAACCGGCTTTCAGCAGGATTTGGATTATTTTCCTCCCTTTCTCAAAGACTTCTTCCGCTGTATCGCCCCACACAATAATGTCATCAATGTATTGCAGGTGTTCTGGAGCTTGCCCCTGTTCCAGCGCATTCTGGATCAGTCCATGGCAAATGGTAGGGCTGTGTTTCCACCCCTGGGGCAGTCGGTTCCAAGTGAACTGGACACCCCTCCAAGTAAAAGCAAACTGTGGCCTGCACTCTGCTGCCAAAGGGATTGAGAAAAATGCATTGGCAATATCAATCGTGGCATACCACTTGGCTGCCTTTGACTCTAGTTCATACTGAAGTTCTAGCATGTCCGGTACGGCAGCACTCAATGGTGGTGTGACTTCATTCAGGCCACGATAGTCTACTGTTAGTCTCCATTCTCCATTAGACTTTCGCACTGGCCATATGGGGCTATTGAAGGGTGAGCGGGTCCTGCTGATCACCCCCTGACTCTCCAGTCTACGGATCAGCTGATGGATGGGAATCAGGGAGTCTCGGTTGGTGCGATATTGCCGCCGGTGCACTGTTGTGGTCGCAATTGGCACTTGTTGTTCTTCAACTTTCAGCAACCCCACAGCAGAGGGATCTTCTGAGAGACCAGGCAAGGTGGACAGCTGCTCAATTTCCTCAGTCTCCAAAGCAGCAATACCAAAAGCCCACCGGTACCCTTTTGGGTCTTTGAAGTACCCTCTCTTGAGGTAGTCTATGCCGAGAATGCATGGAGCCTCTGGACCAGTCACAATAGGGTGCTTTTGCCATTCCCTCCCAGTCAGGCTGATTTCAGCCTCCAGCACAGTCAACTCTTGGGATCCTCCTGTTACTCCAGAAATATAGATGGGTTCCACCCCTTGACAGCTTGATGGCATCAGGGTACACTGTGCACCGGTATCTACTAGAGCCTTATACTTCTGTGGGACTGATGTGCCAGGCCATCTGATCCACACAGTCCATTAAATCCGATTGTCCCCTACCTCCACCTGGCTGGAGGCAGGGCCCCTCTAACAGTCGTCACAGCATTGGACACTTAAGTCGTGTTGAAAGGGATTATTCTTCTTTATCACAGGAGCTGGAGTAAAATCAGCTCTTCCACTCCATCTGGGAAACTGATCACCAGAGACTGAAGCCGTAGCTCTCATGGGACGATCAGTCTTGGCCCTTGCTCCCCTCTTCAGTTCACTCACCCGTTCCTCCAAAGCTGAAGTAGGTTTTCCATCCCACTTTGTCATGTCTTCTCCGTGATTCAGCAGGTAAAACCATAGGGTACCCCGTGGCGTATACCTCCTGTATCTCCTCTCTTGAACAATAGGACGCCTTTTGTTAATAGCTGAGACGCGTGTTGGTACACGTGAGGAGCCGGATAAATCAGATAGATTGTCCTTCAATTGTTCGATGTCCTGGGACAGTTTTTTCACAGCTGAGATGATGGAAGGGGTGAGATTGTCTTCGAACTCTCGGAGTTTATGAACCATTTCATCCACTGTTAGTGGTACTATGTCATTCCAGGTTACTGTTGCCAATGAATGGGCATATGATGACGGTGCATTCCGTGTAAGTTTTCGCCACATGGGTCGTGTACATTCAACTTCATCTGGATCTATAGGTGTATCCCCGTTATTCGGCTTGATGTGATAGATCATCTCTACGATGGCCGATTCCCTCAGAGACTGGATGCCTTTGTCTATAGTATTCCACTTGGCCGAACGACTCGTAACATCGTCCTTGTACGGAAACCTTTCTTTCACAGCTGCCAAGAGCCTCCTCCAAAGGCTGAGGGACTTTTTCTCTCTTGCAATTGCTTTGTCAATTCCCCCTTCTCTAGCAAGTGATCCCAGCTGCTTGGCTTCTGTACCTTCTAGTTCGTGACCATCAGCCCCATTGTCCCAGCATCGGAGTAACCAGGTGATGATGTGCTCCCCTGGTTGACGGGTAAAATCTTTTCGCATATTCCGCAGCTCGGTTGAGGTCCGAGGTCGAGAAGTTACCTCTTCTTCTTCTTCTTCGTCATGTGATGATGACTCCTGATCAGATTCTGGACCGGGTGGTGAATTCATCGGTTCTTCATCTCGCTTCACCCTTTTTGCCTCCTTTTTGCTTGTTCTCTTGCGTACAGGGGCAACTGATATTGGTACGAATTGGTCCTCTGGTTTGGCTGCAGTGATTATCACTGTGGTTTGAGTAGCAACTGTACTTGTTACTGGGGGTGGTGTAGCTACTGTGCTTGGAGCTGGGGTAACCGCGCTGTCTGTTGCAGTTGAAGTTTGAGCACCTGCTGTACTTGCCACTGGGACAGCTGTGCTGTTCATTGCAGCCAAAGTTTGAGTAGCGACTGTTGCTTTGCCCTCAGATCCGCCGACATTCTTTTCCTTTTGAAGGTGCTGGATAGTGTTGAACAAGGCCCTGTAAGCATAGGCCAAGCCCCAGCACGTTGCCGTGATTTGTCCATCTCTGGTATGGCCAGAATGACAACACACCTCATTTAAGTGTTTTACTAATTCTTCTGGATTTTGCAGTTGTTCGGTAGTGAAATTCCAAAGTACTGGAGGGGCCCACTGACCTAGATACTTGCCCATACTATCCCACACACCCTGCCACTCATGGCTGTCCAGCCTCAGGGAAAATCTCTCGGTCCTCCTACATCGTCGTTTGACCCCAGACAAGACCCAAACCTGAATCTGCTTAACTCTTGAAATCAGTAGTGGGTAAAACACACTCTGTATGCGTGTTAGCATGGTGATTCCCATCACCATCAGCAAACAAGTCTCAACAGCATTAAAAGGCCATTCAAAAAATTCAAAACTCTCAAATGTAAATGGTCTGGGGGGACGACTAGGAGGGTAAAAGGATGTCTCCTTCCCAGGTTGAGCACCTGAGAAGGAGAAAAAAGATGTGTAATTGCTAAGCACCTCCATCATATACCTCCCAAAGTATAAAGGTGGTGACCACACTGGGAACATAAGCCAGATCAGTTTCATGATCAATGATTCTATTGTATTACAAGTCATTACCATAAGGTACAATGGGATAAAAACCTTAGCCCAAGCCCCACACTTGAAAAACACTAACACAGCAAGTACCGGATGGACGTAAGATATCATATACTGAAACTGTGAGATCAAGAGGAACAACCTTGAGAGCCAATAAATCAGCATTGTGACGAGTGACTATCAATCCAGTCAGATCTGTTCTTATCTCAACCCTTCGTGCCCCACGTTGGGCGCCAAAAATAACTGTCGTGGTTTAAACCCAGTCAGGTAGCTTGTTCACTCACTCCCAGTGAGTGGTGCCGAGCTGACAACAATCGAGGTCCGTGTCCGTCTCCCCCCCCTGCCTCCCCGCACCGGGGCTCTCCCCTTCCCCGCTCCCGGAGGAACGGGGAGGAGGATCGAGAGAGTGCAACTCCTACGGGTTGAGACAAAAACAGTCCAGCAACAAATCACCACCGCTACTATCAGCTACAACAATGATAAGGGAAAATAACAAGGGAAGAGAATACGATACCACCGCCCAAGAGAAACGAACTCCACCCGGAAGCCCCTGTCCTTCCGGGTAACTCCCAGTTACCCCTCACCCCGGGCATGACGTGCTGTGGTATGGAATACCTCCCCGGCTAGCCCGGGTCAGGCGCCCCGTCTCTGCTTCCTCACAGCCTCCCCTCCTCCCTGGCAGAGCATGAGCCTCACAGAGTCCTTGGTCAGGGTAAACATCACTTAGCAACAACCGAGAACATCGGCTTCACCAACACTGTTCTCAAACTGGAAGTCAAAACACAGCACTGTACCAGTTAACACAAAGGAAAAACATGACTGCTACTGCGGAACCCAGGACACAGATAATAACCAATATTCTTTTCTCTGAGCCTGTGAATCCAATTAGTAAGGAGATTGAGGCATCATGAGCATTCTTGAGACTCCAGTCTGAGGAAAACTCTGCCCTGTGGGAAAGTACCTTTTTTAAACAGAGCACTAATAAAATATTCCATGGTAAACACATTTTCTTGCTCTGAGAATCTCAGGATAGATTAATTGGTGCTTGTATGGACTTCTAGGGCTATATACTTTTAGTAGTGAGTTCACAATGGTTATCATAATGTAATCATAAAAATTTAAATTAGACTTCCAACAGTGAACATTTCAATCCAAGATAGCTGAAAAATAGCTCTTCTGAAGTATTCTTAATTTGCTTAAATAAATTTGTCAGCATTATATATGTGTTATGCAATTACTTCATGCAATATATTATTACTACTTCCTTAATATATTATAGTGATATTAAGTGTATTTTTGCACAGTCATAGCTGTGCATACCAATCATAACAACCACTAAGAAATTATGTGACAGGACATTACCTGTGTATGCACATTTCCCTTTTGGAGCCAAAAGACAGGGTAGCATAATGTCTTTTTTTCAGTTTAATGAGTTCCTGTGAAGTTCAAGGTAAACCACAGAAGGACTGGTGCTTGGAAAGCTGGATCTTGCATATAAGTGGTTTGGGGAAGGAACAATTTTCTCTATAGCTATGGAGGCAGGTTTTCTTCAGTTCCTTCAGGCTCTTACGGAGAGAGTGGGGTCTCAAAGGACCTTGCACAGAACTAATTTGAGTCTGCCAAGGGGAAGAGTGACAACCTATACAGCTAAATGCTATAGGCCACATAAAGCTACATTATCTTTATGGATAGGCTACTCTGCAGAAGCCTTTTCTAAGCCAAAGCAAATTAAAGGACACATCTAGAGAGGACATACTAATGTAAATGCAGTCAGAACTAAGGTTTTGAATGAGCATGGGATAAGCCTTAGTGGAGATGCTTTGCAAGGATAAACCTTGCAATTTTTTGTGGTATAAAAGCAAACTAAAAAGAGGGTTATTATGGAATGAGGAGCATGTAAAATAAAGAACACTTCAGACAGAATAGCTGAAGCTGGGAATCCTTTAGGCACCACCAAAGTGGATGTGAGAAGTGCCCTTTTGTGTCTGTTTTGAGCAGCTTTGTCAGCAGATGCTATTGCATCCACAGATTTCTATGTCAGTCTTTTTCATACAGAGCCCATGTTTTTTTCCCCAGACTAGCTCTTATTCATGTGCTCAGTGATATTATTCCTTATTCCACACTGTGCGGTGTGGAGGTGAGTCACTGGTTAGTAGTTCCCGCTCCCTCTGGAGCCATTCTCCAGCTGGGAAGCACAGTGGCATCTGGTGCCCTGTCAGTCCTCTGACACGTGGCTGTTTACAATGGCCTGTTACACACCTTGGCCAGCACTCCTGCAATTTCACGTTTAAGCTCCTTCAAGACTCATGGGTTAACACTACCTGGTCCCAATGATTTACTGAAATCTAGTCTGGGCCTGAGGCTTCTGTATGTTTTCTTCAAATTCATCTCACTCTTCTGACCAATCTGTGGCAAAGGTGTGAGGTCTTGATTACTCCACATCATCTTCAACAGTTAAAAACAATGCAAGGAAATTACAGGGCTTCCCTGTTGTTCTCTTATTGTCCCCATGCATTTTACACCTTTACCATTAAGCAGCTGTAGCAGTTCCCTGGTCTGATTCTGATTTTTAATGTACTTGGGGGAGCACTGTAGTTTAAGAAGACTGAAATACTACTGGAGTTATTTTTTAAATTATCAGTATTTCCTCTTTACATTCCACCTGCCATGATTTATGGGCTTTAGTGTTTCCCTTATTTGACTGAACTTCCTATTTCTCAAATACCAACCAACTTGCTAGTCTCTTTACCTTGAGCTATGCAAGTTATTTTCTCAAGCAGCTCTTTATTTTTGAATTATGTCACATTTTACCTCCATTTCTAACAGGCAGGGGAGATGAGGAGGAGATGTCTGTGTCAGTGACCAGCTGGAGTTCATAGAGCTCTGCTTGGGATGGATGCGAAGCTGATTGAGAGCTTACTGTTCAGGATTAAAGGGACAGGTGACATTATAGTGGGTGTCTGCTACAGGCTGCCTGACCTGAGAGATAGAGCAGATATGTCTATAGACAGATTGAAGCAGCCTCATGTTTACAAGCCCTGCTCCTCATGGGGGACTTCAACCACCCTGATACCTCTTGGAGAAACAACACAGCAAGACATAAGCAATCCGGGAGGTTCCTGGAATGTGTTGGTGATAACTTCCTTCTCCAAGCGATGGAGGAGAAAACAAGGGGAGTTGCTACGCTGGACCTTGTTCTCATCAAGAGGGAGGGCTGGTGGGGAATGTGAAGCTGGATGACAGCTTTGGCTTCAGTGACCATAAAGTGGTGAAGTTCAAGATCCTGAAGGCAGTGAGGAGGGTGCACAGCACACTCACTACACTGGGCTTCAGGAGAGCAGAATTTGGCCTCTTCAAGGATCTTCTTGGTAGAGTACCATGAGATAAAGCCTTGGAGGTAAGAGGAGCCCCAGAAAGCTGGTTAAAACTGCAGAATTTCCTTCTCCAAATTCATGAGAGATGCACCTGACAAAGAGGATGTCTGGTGGACTGTGGGGACGAACAAGGAGCACCTGAACAAACTCCAACATAGAAATGAAGCCTAGAGAGGGTGGAAGCAAGGACAGGCACCCTATAAGTACCATGCTGGATAAGGCTTTGAGCAACCTGGTCTCCTGGAAGGTGCTCCTCCTCATGGCAGGGGAGGATTGGAACTAGATGATCTTTAAGGTCCTTTCCAACCCAAAACAGTCTATGACTGTTTGAGATTCTCCAGGATTCTCATGGTGTTTTTACTTGTTTTTGACTGCTCTATGCCCTTCTCCACCCCTTGTCTAGCTTGACTCATTTTCATATTGTTCCATCCCTTTAGGCTGAATATCCATATGGAGCATATTGGATTTCTGCTCTCTTTGTATACCCATGTTAAACCTGCTACAGTGTGACTTCTCTATGGCTACCCCCTTCTTGTGCACAAAGCAAGATCAAGTCCAGAAGTTTATCTTTTCTTTTGTTTTTGAGACCAAGTCTTCTACAAAGAGTCTTTTGCTGCATATCTGTATCACAGTGAGGTGTGGCTGCAGTCCATACGTAGCTGAAATACGCTATTAGTGCCTCCCCTAAACTTACAGTTTCTCTAATCTCACATAACACTTCCTGATAACTGCTGTCATCCTGTTTGGGGTGTTGGTTGTGCAACCCAAACAGTTCCGCTTATCAGGGATGTGCATCTGAGAGAAGTCCATGAGGCTTTTTCTTTACGTAATATTTTGAAAGTGTTACGCATCCATCCACAGGCCGCTCCCCTGCCTTTCATTCCTACTATGTTCTTCCTGTACTGTTAGTTACTTGATAATACAATATCCCTCTGGATTTCCTCCTCCATCATGTGTCTGAGACGGCTATTACATTAGTCTTGTCATTTTATCTGAGCATTTCAGTTCTTCCATCTTTTTTGTTTTTAGGCTTTTAGCACTGGAATAGAAACATCTGCAAGTTCTACCCTCACCCTGTCACCTGAAACTGGCATGAGCAAGCGAAATGAGATTATAAGAGGTCTAATTCACCTTCCTTATTTACAGTGTTTGTGCTGCAATTGTTCTACCATTTCTCTCAGAGGTACACTGAGCACTACCCACAATAGGTCAGTAGGTCACATAAGTCTGAAACAGGTGCTCTTACGTTGTCAGCTTTTCTTCCTCTCCCACTCTAAGCACTCCTCCCTGATGCATTGAATTTTGGTGCCAGCAGCCTGGATCTATTATGATTAATGTACATCTAATTCTTCTTGCACAAGTTTCCCAAGTTCCTAAAACACCCAAGTCCCATGCATTCATTAAATTAGTTCTTCGTTAGTTGTGAAGTTTCCTTCCTTACTGTCTGTTTCAGCCTTGTGGCTACATTACCCATAGTGCTCCCAGTGCTAACACAACCCTCTAATAATAGAAATGCTGATCACTGTAACTCAGGTGCTGGAAAAAACCTACAGGTCAAATTCACCTTTAGTGTAACCCTAAAGTTTCCCAGGGACAAGTTTGACACCTTGTGTAGCAGTTCATTTGGTTATAAACCCTTGCACATTTCTACTCAAGGGGAAGTCTGATTGTTTAGATGAGGGGTTAGGCAACTGTTACAGTAAGTTACCTCTTCTTTCTTGAGCTACATGCTCATTGTCTCCCAACCAGTATAGCTGTTCTTACATTTAAAAAGCATATGAAGCAGGAGCATGCATCCTGATGCTCTTTCTAAAAGCTTCATTTATTTGCTAGGTGTCTCTCTGGTGCTGAGGTAGTGAGCGTGCATAATACTATGAGGATGAACCTTTCAAAGCTCATATCTGAGAAGGTTACACAATTGAAATGAAAAAGGAATCTTTTTCTTCTCTTAAAATTTTAAGTTTTGATGGAGAAATATTTTTTCTTAAAAGATTTTAAAGAAGGTATAGCTGCTGTCACATATGGGTGACAGAAAACTTCAAGACAAAATACGATAGGTCTGATTAACCCTTTCTTCCTCTAAAAGTAAATAGAGGAAGGGATTAATATCTCATGATCGAGGTACCTAGAAGTTAGATTTGTACAATATTTCTCATTTATCTGTGTAGAAAAAACAGTCTTCATTACTCATCCAAAGATAAGCATATAAAATGGACCGCTATTGCACCATGGAAGTGTTTTTCTCCATCCACTGACTATGTGATATCTGTGGCAGCTAGGTCTGCTTAAGATATCTAACACTTAAGACTTCTGAAGTGAGGTGAGGTGAAGCTACTCAGAGGTCTCTGAGACCACAGGATCCCACAGCATGACATGCTGCAGCAAAACCTGAGGTCCGGCTTCTGTCCTTGCCCATGCTGTGTTGCAGTGATACCAGTATCTGTCCATGTCCCATCTCCACCATGGCCCTCCACTGCATCACCTTGGACCTGCCCATAGCTGGAGGCTCGTCTGGCCATCCCTGGGCTGTGGCTGACCCCGTTCACCATCCCTGTCCCCTCTCTTCTCTTCTGGCTGGCAGCTGTGGGATGATGCTCTGTTGCAGCTGGCCATCACCTTTGGCTCCTGGCTTGACTGCTCTCACCCGTCATATGTTCTCATACACTTATCTTAGGTTTCCAAAACAGATTCATACGTGTGTGTGTGATCCAAAATAACCATTCATAAAAAACAGGGAGAAGCACCATGATGGTAATGCTGAAATATTTAAAAAATCCTAGTCTATATGGCAAAGATACGAGATTTCAGGAAAGAATTAGAGATTTTGGATGCCCAGTCTAGTACAATTTAGATATGCTTGACTAGAAATGTCTAAGTCTTGCTCTTGGGAATTTTGGCCCTTGAACGTGTAACAGAAGTTGGACATCCAAAATCAAATCAGTGTAGCTGTCCAGTCATTTCTGAAAACTTTGACCTATAGGTACAGAGAAATAAAGTTACTAGCATTTGCAAATGGTTAATACCTCCAAAAAATTGAACTGCTGAGGCTGATGCTTAAATATGAATTTCTGTTCCTAAATTTAGACAGCCTTTTTTAAAAAATGTTGGCTAACATCCATATCCCCTAAATAAGTGTCCTGATTTTCAGAGATGCTGAGACTTTCAGGTCTCATTAAAATCAGTACCTTGAATAATAACTGCTACTGTTTTGCAGAATTTCTTTGGATGCTGAAATATGTATTTGTGTCTTTAAACCTAAGGCTCATAATCATGCTTTTATGTGAATGTGTATGTGTCGGTTTTTGACTTGAAGGGCTTGGACTATGACTTATTAAATACATTTGACCTAGAGAAAATTAATTGAATCCAAGCAGAAAAACATGAGAGAGAAACTATGTGGGTTGGAATTTTAATGTTTTCTCTTGTGTACCCCTAGAAATGATTAAAAAAGTTTTCAAATTCTTTCAAAACTTTCCTTTTGCTATTGATTTAGATAGAAACTGGAGCTTCACTGTCTCTTTCTTTCTTTAAATGAAATGGAGGGACAAAGCTGGACCTTTCTTAGAGACGTGGTTGATGCCCCAAGCCTGCCAGTGTTTAAGAGGCATTTAGACAATTCCCTTAATATGCTCTAACTTTTGGTCATTCCTGAACCGGTCAGGCAGTTGGACTAGATGATTGTTGTAGGCACCTTCTAATTGAACTACTCTACTCTACTCTACTCTACTCTACTCTACTCCTCTATTCTGTTCTGTTCTGCTCCTTTTCTGTTCTATCACAGATTAAAAGATTTAAAAGGATAGATCTTTAAAGGACAGATCTTCATAATCTAACTTTCCTTTTTAGTTTATCATATAGATTAAAAAAACATTACCATGTTTTTTATAAGACCAAGTGAAGGTCTGAAGTTTAAATGCTGAGAGACCCTTATTGTTAAAATGCAGACATAAACAGTGACACCTGAATATTTGTAATATTCAATTTTTGCTAGATAAACAGTAAAAGAATCCATAAGACAAAAACATCTGTTGCAGCCTAGGGATATACGATGGAGCTGCTCAGTGTTACTGCTGGCACATCAACTAATCATACAGACATTGTTAAAACAAAGATTGTTTTTTAATCCTATATAAGCATAGTATAATAAAAGCTTAAATAGCCTGCAAACATATTTGACATTGACATACAATGCCAATAAATAAGAGCTGTACAATAGACTGTGAACTGCAGATGGATGAGCAGAAACTAAACTCATTCCAGTTTTCTATCAGCCTCCTGCTATTCTTGAAGGAGGAAACATTAAAAATGACCTAGTGCTTTATTTTCTATGGCAAAAGAAGTCTTCTTTGATTATTTTTGTTTTTTTTTAAGAAAAAGCCAATATTGTAGGGAAATGAGTATTTTATATTCATGCTATTTGCAGCTCACAGAGCTCAGATGGATTAGTAATTATGCTGCATCAACTTTCATTCAGAAGACCCTTGAAGAAGAGCTGTAGGTATGATGTAGCACTGACAGAGGATTAGCTAGCTTAAACAATAACGAATAACCTGTCCTTTATCATTAAATTTGATTTTGTTCACAGAACTGTGACAGAACCTACACTTGGTATGTAGATACTGTACTGTGTGGGCACAAATAAATTATTTTCATTAAATACTCAGAACTAATCAAAGAGATTGTCCTCAGTGACACTGCCTAACTATGTTTGCATACATTCATCCCAAGCTTTCATGTTAAGACATCCTGATTACAGTAATTTCCACAATTGCCACTTGGAAAGCTAATGATATTTCCAGTAGTTTATAGGAGAGATAGGTGCTCCCTAAATGAAATGTTTTTGCTGGCATGAAACTGAGTTATTCAACAGTACCCTTAGGACTCTTTTCTCAGTGATGCCACATATTGGTAGCTTTAACAGATGTAAGTTTAAATACCAGATTTCAGTTTGGGATAGTCACGGAATTAATTCAGTGGGAGCTGAGGGAAATAAACATGCCTCAGTTTTTTACAGACTCAGAAAAAAGCACTCTCTTCTACCCTTTCCCATAATTCCCTTTGCCCCTGCACAAAAAAACCCTCTCAAAGATGGATTACTTATACTATGCGCAAATATATTGTTTTCTTTTTATTTTTATTTTCTGTGGAATTTCTTAGGACAAGTGGAGGAAAAATATTGTGTGCAAAATGTTTTACCAAACCCTTCCTAAGGGGTGCCAGCACCTATTAGTAAACTTCCTAGGCCAACTACTTTCTGGTGATTATGATTTTTATATTTGCAAGGATTAGCAGATAGTCAGTCTTTCAGATATAGGACATGAGTTGAACACTAAAGACCTTGATCACCTCACAGGAGCATCCCAGGTTCTGCATGGATAAGACTTGTGTCCTCTGGCAGTACAGGGGACATGCAGCCATGGGAAAATTCTGGCTGCAGGAGAATAAGTGAACAGGAATGATGTCCCACTTGCAAACCCTGGGGAAGAGGCCATCTTAAGGTTATGTGCTGTGTAACATTCTGCATGCTGCCTCTGTCTGATAGCTTTCTTTGCAGGTTCCTATCTTTTTTTAAAATCAGTGATAAGAACATGTAAGCATGTAAAGCTTTCCACTGTATCACTGTGAATTACGCAGGCAGAGGGATCCAAGTCCTGTAGGACCATACACACAGCTCTTAATAGAGTACAATGCACAGTGAAATCTTGTGGTACTGATGACCACGGATTGCACTCTCTTTTTTCTTTTATCTTTCTCTTTTTCTTTTTTTTGGTAATAGTACCAGAAAAATACAAGTATGCAAGTTAATGGAGCACTAAAATAATCTTGCAGGGCAAAATACTTTTCCTTTCAAGTTCAAAGCTATTTCGACCATTTTATTATATAAACCAATGAATCAGACCATTTGAGGTTATTGCTAGATGTTTTATTCAGAAAAATGTGCTTAATATTTGTTAATTAACAAAAAATTATTAATTAACTTCTAGGGACACTAGAGGAAGTTGACTACACTTTGCTGTCTTTCACTGTCAAAACTTGGAATGAAACACAAAAAGAGCAGAGAAGGTTTAGTTTCCACATCTACTCTAAGGACTTTATATTTTGTCATTATTACTGTTATAATTGCCTTGGAAATTTCTAAGAAAACTATTGTGAGTCCAGTTCATCTTTCCATTTTGCTGGCTTGTAATGTGTTGAAATTAGTCATTCTGGATGGTATTTATGTAGGGAATCAGACATGTTAAGGGTTTTTGCTGATTGTGTGAGTCTAACAGAAAAGGCAGTTTAAACTGAGGTACAAGTCAATACATTCAATTGGTTTCACTCTATGCTGATAGCATGAGAGTGAGCCACTGTCATAGTTTAACCCCAGCCAGCAGCAGGCATCCATTTGCCTTTCTCTTTCATGCAAAAGGAGCTTAAGTATGTGGCTAGTAGGTCTGGCTGATTGAGAATCAGTGCCACTCTACACTAAATTTGATCAGAATTGCAGCTCTTAGAGACTGATCAGACTGAGAAACATAGAGTGATTCAGTGGGATTGCAGATTTGATGGTGCCTGTCTGCTCAGTGGGTGTACAAAATAGGAAGGTAAAACACACCTTCTTCCTTCGTGCCCAATAGTAAAATCTATTCCCAAGTACTGGATTCTTTAAAGTGTTAAGATAATTCTTTTCTCATTTTTCTGTGAATGCATATCACCTACAAAGGGGTATGGTCTTATGGTCAAAAGATCACTTACAATGTTGATGCCACATGGAAGCTCCTAAAACCTTCTTTGCCCCATTCAGAGATGTGATGGTTTGCATGAAACTCAGTCTTTGCCCTGAGCAATAGTGTCTGGGAAAATGGATTTCTCAGAACTATTTCTAAGGGAGTGGAAACAATCATTCTTCATCTCCAATATCCACTTTCCTAACTAAAATGAAAAAACTAGTCAGTAGGTCAGATGTGTGGCCAGTATTAGCCTATCTCCACTGACTACTACAGCATTTTGATGACTTAAACTGCTCACCCATGTTTCTTTTTAGAAGTCATCTAGTGTGTGTGATGTTAAAAAGAAGTGTGTCTAATGGAGTTCATCATACCAGCTATTCTGGGGAGTCTTTATCTTTTCCTAAACACATCAAAACATGTTTCCTGAAAGGAATGCTGTTTTCTCATTTCAGCAAATATGCAATATGAAATGCAAAAACAAATTAATCAAATGTCCTCCTTCCTCCTAAGAGCTGGAGTGACACACAAGTGACTTAATTGTAGACTGTTTAGCAAGCTAATTTACAAATAGTTCAAACCTCTGTGATGCTCAGTGAATTCAGCTGGTTTTAGATTAATGCCATTACAGTATGTTATGTTACTGGGTATTCTGGAAGTGATACATAGGTTTAGAAACTAATTATGTATGGATATTCCTCTTGGCTTTTTCCTTTTAATTGGGCTGATGCTTTTGTATCCTTGGGTAAGTATTTGGCTACACTGGGTCCACGCGTACAGGGCTCAATGGGAAATTAAGAAGCTCCAGGAGTATCTTATGGCCTTTTTTCTATTTGATAAAAAAATGTTCATTTAAACAGTGATAATATGGGTCATTGTACTTAAGTGAGAAGTGGTGAATTTAGAAGTGTAAGAAATACCTAAGCAAAGTTGACTTTTAAAAGATCCTGAGATTTGGCATGTTAAAAGAAATCCTTGGGGAAACAGTTGCTGGGAATACATTCTAGAAAAATGCTGATGTCATTTTGCCACCTTGATTTCCTCTTTGTACACAGATGATGCAATTGATGATGATGTAACTGAATGGTTGTATTTGATTCTTGGTGTGGTATTCATCTGACTAACTGGAGATGGCTACATCTGGACTAAGCTTCCCTTATAGTCGTTGCACAGAAAGAGACACTTCTGAACACAGTCCAATCCATCCTTAAGTACACTGGTCAAATACATAAACTGAAACAGGTCAAATAACTTTCACTATAAATGACCTTGTGCAGATGTGAATTCATTTCTGGTCTCTTCTCCATATATACTGAAGTACATGCTATGCCCAAAAAACTCATGCTAAATATTATTACTGTGCTCTAGACATGTGTAATCTATTTTTGTTGCCGTCTCTGCTCTGTGTAGGGGACAGGAACAAATGACCTTGTAAGGTCCCCTCCAAGCAATTTTTTTTTCTATGGTTCTAATAAGATTTATAAGAACTAGGATATTCAAAGTGAAGTTCTAAAACACAATTCAAACTGTTTCTCTCAGCTGATCTTTTTACAATGTCATTTTTCAAACTAAAACATTTTAAAATTTGTAGGCTAAGAAGTTACAAGCAGCTGGTAGATTTGACTGGCCAGGTTTGCTTTGTAAAGTATTTCCCTGTTTGAAAATGGTGAATGCTGTTACAGGGAAAACCCTATTGACACCACGTTTTTCAAATTCTCTGTCCATCCAGGGTAATTATAATGGGCTTGAGTATGAACTTCTCCCTGGGGCAAAATTCCTCATGAAAGAAGTAAGCGCTGCTGACCTTTATCCTTTAAGAGATTATATTGTCAAAATAATCTCATGCTCCTGGAAACAGCCTGAAATGAGCCTATGAAGAGTTTCAAAATACATGATTAATTCAACCTTAGAGTGTTTAGCTGCTTGCTTACTCGGATTGGCACACCAGCTAGGAGATTAAAACCAGTGTTTCTTTGCCTCTGTTAACATGACTGGGAGGGATATGGAAATATAAATAGAAGGATTATTGCTGTCAAAGCATGAAGCTCACGCTGATGGTTCTGGTGTGCATCCACCTGTGTTCCCAAAATGTACCGGTGGAGGACAGAGCAAGAGTTACTTGTGACTTGGTCCCACTTAGGTCTTCTGGAGGTTAAACTGAAGGCAATACAATCCTAACCTACCTTCACACTCTTTGAAACTTTCTCAGTTGTAAGGCAGCAAGTGAAATCATATAATAAAAGCAGCAGGGCACAATTTCTGCCTGAATTTATGACTGGAGGCTTTTCTAATATATAGCCTCTGGAACCAAGAGTCTGTATAAAATATGTCTCCCCAAACAAAACCAAACCCAACCCCCTGAATATTAACCAAGAAACAAATTGCAGTATCTGCAAATCCTCCCTTAGTGCCTTCACTGACATGATTAATATTTGTATCTTGAGACATGAGGGAAAAAAAAACCAACACAAAACTACCAACTTGGATTACCAGGCTGAGAGCCCTAAATCTTGGTGATGTTCCACATCATGTCCTATGGATGATACCAAAGGTTTTCTGAATGACTTCGGTAAATTCTTCAATCCAAGTACTACTAAAACTACACTACTGCTCAAACAACTTCAGTTGAGGAAATTTGCCTGTAGAAAGAATTTTGGTGAATTTAGTTACAAAAGATTTTTATGGCTAACTCTGAGTTACTTACCCTAAGCTCCTTTCATTGGATCTATTTGAGATTCAATTTTAGAATAACAAACACATCTTGAATCAGAGGCCTACATGTAAGCCCCATGAGATGCACGAGGGTCTCCTGCCAAGGCACAGATTTACTAATCTAATTTGATAGACTCCCATTACTTTGTGGGTGTCCCAGATATCTTTGAAGAGTTCAGGTGGCGCTGGAGTTTTTTAACTTATGGGCAGTAAAAGCAAGCCCTGTACCTCATCCCTAACATCCCTAACATTCCTAGCCAGGAATTAATAGGTGAAGTATTGGTGTTCATCAATCAGATGTCTAGATTGAAGATAAAAATACCCCACACTGTCTTTTAGGACACTGGCTTAAGTAAGACTTTGATGTGAAAACTGAGCCTACTGAGTCAGGATTTGTTTTAATTGAGAGTGTCGTGGCTATATCCTTTAAAAAATCTAAATGTTATTGATCCAAGTTGATTTAATTTATAAGTGGTGCAAAATAATTCTTTTCAAATGATCCCCTGCTGCTCCCTCAGGAGCCTGACAAGCCAGCTGACAGAAAATCATTTAGTTGAGAAAGAGAATATTAATACTGCCTGAAGACTCAGTTGAAGTGTTTATTTTAAAACACATTTTTAATGCTTGGAGTGATTGATAAGGGGGATTGAAAGCATTATTAAGGCTGCTGAATTTGGGGTGAATATGAGAAAAAACTTTTGCTTGGCGACATCCCTGAAGGTTTCATGTGTTGAGGGGAGCAGATAGGAAAGTTGAATTGTTGGTAATCAAACTTAGGTTATTTATTTTCAGTTCTTTAATGCAATGGCATTTGATTCCCCCTCCTCTCCTATTTACTGGAGCTATTGAAGCTCAGCCAGTATCAGAGAGCAGAAAAATCAATGCAAGGTATAATATCTGTGAAAGGTCAGAAGTGAAAAGGAGTTCAGTCTAATAATATTTTAAAGTCCTATGGAAAAGATATTTCATGAAATATTAAAAAAAATTGAGTTTTCATAAAACTTTAGTATCAGTACTGAACAGGAGATAACTTTGCAAGGAAGGATATATGAGTGGGGCATTCAGACTTCTGCAGTTTCCCTTGTTAGTTTTTGTTTCCCTGAATTGACTGGGGAAGAACACTCTTTTCAAACACACTTTTCAAAGGAAAACTAGAGAGATCCCAACTCCCCTCCAGATAGACATGTATCTTTCTAACTTATTTGCTGTATGCATGATGTGGTAACTTAAAATGCCACAGTCTGCATGACAAGGCTTCATGCTGCCCCACCTTCTTTCAGCTCTAACGAAGTACATCAGCCCAAGAATTGAAAATTGCTTGCTTTTTATTCTGTTGCTTACATTTGGCTTCATAAAATCATCTCATCTGATCCTTGACCTGTTTTTAGGATTTCAGTCTGACAGATGGGATCACCTGATTCTACCATCTTGGTTCCATGACTTGGAAAACTTTAAAAATATAAAGAAGTAACAGTATCGTTCAGGACCTGCAGCATCAGTGAGTAAGTTACCACCAGTTTCCCCATTAAAATATACTAAATATTTGCTCATTCACTAATGGTTGAAATGTTCTTTCCTTTAATGACAGCTCTAGACTATAAATTAAATTAAACCATTAGCTAATTACCCATTTTCTATCCTATTTCTATCACATTTACTACTGTTTGATTACCTACTCAATGTTATCTGAAATACTATATACATATTGATTTGTGGACATTAATATAAGATGAAGAGCACACTAAAAATGTAGCTAAAGGAAACCACAGAGGAATAATTAGACTATTAGGACTTCCTAATTGTCCTTTATCTCCTTTGAGTGTTTAAAAAAACCTCAGATTTTAAATATATTATCAGTAAGTCATTGAATTTTAGGAAATAGTAATAAGCAAGTGACCATAATTGTTAATCAATACGGTGAGAAAACACAAGCATGACAACAATTGTTAATAGCAATAATACAACATGGTCTGGTCTTAAATTAGATTTGGACTCTGGCATCCTGACTCGCCCTGAACAACATATTCTGGGAGCTATTCCCACAGCATCATGCTCTCTATCTGTACCAGGCTGGAAAAGTGATAGGAAACATGATGTAGTTGATGGCATGCCCATGATGCTCACAGATTGCCTGTCTGAGAAAATCTGGACCTTCCTGACCAATCTGGGTGTTTGGGTTTGGCCCTTCACACAGGCTGGTTTTGGACTCTCAGAGTAAAGTACCACTATGTTTCAGAGTGATGGATTGTATACTGTATTTTTTACTCAGGTTTAATTCAGACAAATTACCACTTAAGAAACAGTGGTCAAAATATAGTAAATATATATATATATATACATGCACACACACACACTACATTTTATACTATACTGTATATGTATATATATAAAGGTATACACACTACAGTATAGTATATTATTACCCTGAAGGGGTAGACATTTCCAGCTCTTCCTCCCATGGCTTGGTGATATGAGTTGGAATCCACGAAAGCAGAGAAGGGAATAATCCCATTTGACACAAATAATTTCCAGCATCAAGGCCACCATAATTTGCATTTGCCAATAATAACAGCCAGGACTACTGAGTTTTCTGCTGAAGTTGCTCCTGTCATTTGTTGGGTATGCACAGTTTGCCTCTTGGACTAGACTGATTTGCACTAGTTAACCAAAATTATGTGTAGTCTGTGATTTTAATGAACTAGATCAAAGGTAGGCACTGTGCTGTTCAGCCCTGGCAGTATGGATTCTCTTCTCTTTGGGGAGTTTAATTTATGAAAAATGAGCACTTACAATTTCCCAGGTATCTATAGAGAGGGTTAAATGAGAGTTTTGCCGATCACATTTGCAGACCAAAGCCATGATTTCTGGCTGGCCTAAAGCATGCCAAGAAACTTACAAGAAACTTAAGGCCTGGATAAAACCCTGTCAGGTGGATTTTACTGAAAGATTTGGGGTGAGAAAGTTGTGATCTGCAGCAATCCCATTATGACTGAATGCCCATTATAACACACTCAGTTAAAGAAGTTGTGTGCCCATTTGTATTCCCAAATATTTTAAAGTACTGCTTCTTTAAGCTTCCATGTGTAAAAGTCCTGATGTAATCAAGATCGTTCTAAGAATAATCCACTCCTGAAGGAGAAAAAAGTGACAGGACTCTTCAGACAATTAATCTGACACTTCTTAGCACAGGAAAAATACTCATTTTTGCTGAAGCCCAATAAAACATGAATGAAGCACTGAAAAAATTAAACCAATGGAACAAACACCAGCTATTTTAAATGTTCCAGTAACAGAATAATAACTAAAGGAATAAAATCCAAACTGGGGAGATATGGGTTGTTTGTGAAAACCACTGCCATAGTATAAAGGCTACATGGGTAATGGCCATTAGGTTTTTTAATTTGGAAATTACACAAAGTTTTCTGATCCCCTAGTCATTAGTCTTTTAGCAATCAGAACCACATTTGGAAGACAACCAAAAGTAATAGTTTTGAGCAATATGAAGACAAAAATGACAAAATATAAAGGCAAAATGGAGAGACATCAATTTGATAGCTGGACCACTTGGTGGATAAAGAACTGGCTGGATGGCTGCACACAAAGTGTTGGGGTCAATGGCTCAATGTCCGGCTGGAGACCAGTAACGAGTGGTGTCCATCAGGGATCGGTGTTGGGACCGGTCTTGTTCAACTTCTTTGTCGCTGACATGGACAGTGGGATTGAGTGCACCCTCAGCAAGTTTGCCGATGACACCAAGCTGTGTGGTTCAGTTTGTGGTATATCAAAGACGGACTTAGCTCTGGTGAAATCTGAAGACCTTTATTTCATTTCTTGCATCCCTTTTATAGTCTACTAAATGTTAAGCAGTAACTTTCCACTCTTTTGGTCCCTTGTCATCCCGATTTAGCAAAACTACTAAGGGTTGCAAATATTCACACTGTTTGGTCTGTCTTTGAGATGCACATCCTGCTTTATCTTGCAAACCGCCTGCTTTGTTTTGCTAACTGATCTTTACCCTTCATTGTTTTCTTTACAGTTCCCAAGGCTTAGGCCCGAAGAGGGCATTGACACCTGGTGTTTTCTTCACAGTCCCCAAGGCTTGTCCAGGACAACAACACCTGGTATTTTCTTTATCATTCCCCAGATTTAAGCCCTATCAGAGCAATAATGCCTGGATCCATTTCGTTAGCTATTTCTATCCCATCACCCACATCAGTTGATACGCTGGAGGGAAGGAATGCCATCCAGAGGGACCTCTACACGCTTGTGAGGTGGGCTGATGCCAACCTCATGAAGTTCAACCATGCCAAGTGCAAGGTCCTACACCTGGGTTGGAGCAATCCCAGGCACAGCTACAGGTTGGGCAGAGAAGAGATTCAGAGCAGCCCTGTGGAGAAGGACTTGGGGGTGTTGGTTGATGAGAAAATGAACATGAGCCGGCTTCAGTGTGCGCTTGCAGCCCAGAAAGCCAACCGTATCCTGGGCTGCATCAAAAGGAGCGTGACCAGCAGGTTGAAGGAGGTGATCCTGCCCCTCTACTCTGCTCTTGTGAGACCTCACCTGAAGTATTGTGTGCAGTTCTGGTGTCCTCAACATAAAAAGGACATGGGACTGTTGGAACAAGTCCAGAGAAGGGCCACGAGGATGATCAGGGGCCTGGAGCACCTCCTGTATGAAGACAGGCTGAGAGTGTTGGAGCTGTTCATCCTGGAGAAGAGAAGGCTTCGTGGAGACCTCATAGCAGCCTTCCAGTATCTGAAGGGGACTTATAAGGATGCTGGGGAGGGACTCTTCATGAGGGACTGTAGTGATAGGACAAGGGGTAACGGGTTAAAACTTAGGGGAAGTTTAGATTGATACAAGGAAGAAGTTTTTTATTGTAAGAGTAGTGAGGCACTGGAATGGGTTGCTTAAACCACAACACCAGGGAGGCTGTGAATGCTCCATCGCTGGCGGTGTTCAAGGCCAGATTGGACAGAGCCTTGGGTGACATGGTTTAGTGTGAGGTGTCCCTGCCCATGTCAGGGGGTTTGGAACTTGGTGATCTTAAGGTCCTTTCCAACATTAACTATTCTATGATTCTATGATTCTAAGTGCCTTTTCGGTTATTTCCTGGAGAATCTGGGAGGTATCCCTGAAAAGATGGGGTACTGTAATTAAAAGCAGAAATTATGGAATGATTAGAAAATTTGCCTTGGGTGATTGGGGGAGAGAATTATTGCTGCATTTTGTCTGTTGGTGGAGGAAACACACAACCGCTTTCCAAAGAATGAAGTCAGTGAGAACACTGTTGTTGTTTCCTGCCTCCATAATGCTGAACCATATAAGAGCAGCTTGCAATGTTCTGCCACACTGTGAAACTGTATTTCACACCTTTAATTAGCTCCAAATACCAACCATTTCAAGCTATGGAAGCAAAATGATGAGAGGTATGCCATTTTCTGCAGACAGTGATTCCACTTCAAATACTCCAACTTTTAGTGAAAAGAAGTCTGAAATCTGTCTGCTGTTAGGAAGAGTTGTGTAACACAGATACCTACCTGTGTTTGTGATCATTACCTTGGGCTAGAAAGCAAATGGAATTCCTCTCAGAAGCATATATCATAAACTTGGATATCATAAAGATGGTCAGCTTTGCTCACAGATAAATCCCATATACAGTTGTGTTGAGCTCCTTTGCATAATCAGTTAAGATATTAACTTACATAATAGCACCATCTATTGAGGATTTACAATAATATTTAGAGTAGATTTTAAAATACCATTTGCTAACTCGCTTTTGTAGGCACTACAAACTGAAATATGTATTAAGATCCTAATTTTAGCATTGTATCTGACATCTGCTTGTAATTTATTGAGGATGATTAATTAAGACTATCCGCCTGTTAGTAAAAAGTTTCCCATACTGGCTAGCAGAAACTCTTCTTCAAGGAGCTTTCTTTTTGTTGTTTTTGGTTTTGTGTTATTTTAGGAAAGTAATTTTCCGCTTCCCACACTATGGCTGGGCAGAGAAGTTAATGAAGTTATTCTGTCTTCCTTTTAAAATACATCATGATTCTAGCAGCACTCTGTTCTTATATATGCATAATCTTTAGTTGCAACAGTCTTGCTGTAGTCATAGCCAACAATGTGTTCTCTTTGTTTTTGAATGGTTCCTCATATTGATGTTAAAGTTATCACACATTTATAGCCAGGACTTTCAAAAGCATAGAGCACTATTAGTGATGCTGGCATTACATGTTCATATTTAAAAATTTATTTAAAGAAAGCACCAGAATAACATATATGTGAGAAAGATTGATATTGTTGAGGTAAAGTGTAGGGACACAGTCTCCCACAGCATCCTCACAGCTAAATTGAGGAAGTGTGGACTGGATGATCAGGTAGTGAGGTGGACTGCGAACTGGCTGAAGGAGAGAAGCCAGAGAGTTGTAGTCTATGGGGCTGAGTCTAGTTGGAGGCCTGTAACTAGTGGAGTGCCTCAAGGGTCAGTGCTGGGACCAGTATTATTTAATATATTCATCAACGATTTAGATGAGGGAATTGAGTGTACTATCAGCAAGTTTGCTGATGACACTAAGCTGGGAGGAGTGGCTGACACACCAGAAGGCTGTGCTGCCATCCAGCGAGACCTGGACAGGCTGGAGAGTTGGGCAGGGAGTAACTTGATGAAATATAACAAGGGAAAGTGTAGAGTCCTGCATCTGGGCAGGAACAACCCCAGGTTCCAGTATAGGTTGGGGAACGACCTGTTAGAGAGCAGTGTAGGGGAGAGGGACCTGGAGGTCCTAGTGGACGACAGGATGGCCATGAGCCAACACTGTGCCCTTGTGGCTAAGAAGGCCAATGGCATCCTGGGGTGTATCAAAAGGGGGGTGGTTAGTAGGTCGAGAGAGGTCCTCCTTCCCCTCTACTCTGCCCTGGTGAGACCCCATCTGGAATATTGTGTCCAGTTCTGGGCCCCTCAGTTCAAGAAGGACAGGGAGCTGCTGGAGAGAGTCCAGTGCAGGGCAACAAAGATGATTAAGGGAGTGGAGCATCTCCCTTATGAGGAAAGACTGAGGGAGCTGGGTCTCTATAGTTTGGAGAAGAGGAGGCTGAGGGGTGACCTTATTAGTGTCTATAAATATATAAAGGGGGAGTGTCATGAGGATGGAGCCAGGCTCTACTCAGTGGCAAACAATGATAGGACAAGGGGTAATGGGTACAAACTGGAACACAAGAGGTTCCACTTAAACTTGAGAAGAAACTTCTTCTCAGTGAGGGTGACGGAACACTGGAACAGGCTGCCCAGGGAGGTTGTGGAGTCTCCTTCCCTGGAGACATTCAAAACCCGCCTGGACACATTCCTGGGTAACATTATCTAGGTGTTCCTGCTCTGGCAGGGGGATTGGACTAGATGATCTTTCGAGGTCCCTTCCAATCTCTAGCATGCTGTGATACTGTGATAAGAAGACATGGGTAAAATCTTGTCACTTAGGCTTTCTCTGGTGATATAATAACTGAGAAGTTATTTTAGCTTCTTATCTATAAAATGGAGGTAGAAGCTGGAGAGAGTTCTCACAGTGCTTGTGTTTCTATGCTGACTGGACTTTTCAGGGTAGGGATAGAGTATTTCACTGGTCTTCAAAATTATCTGTCCCTGAATTTGTCTGGTCTCTTGGCACAAATTTAACAGATGTTTGTGAGATTCCTTCTTCCAAATGATATTTTTCTCAAATATCAGTGGGTTTGTTTCATTAACACAAATTTCCCTGTGCTGACTGTCTTTATTGAACTGCAAAGCAAGCCAAAAATGCTGGTTTGCATTCGGCATCAATTTTTAAGAAACTCCAGTTTTCTCTACCACACACAGCATCCTTCCCTGCAAGCCCCTATTTACTTCATGAGCCAGCTGAGTTTTGGGGTGACATCAGGAGCAAGACAGCATTCCAGGAGCTGCTTTTTAGGCAGCCCATTAAACTGGATGGAGGCTTGAACCTATTTCCCTGCTGAGCATGGAGCTCGCTCTTTCTGGATATTAGCAATCTCACAGGCCAAGAAAATATCCTGAGACTCGTTAAGATATTTATGAGAAGCAACATTGTTAAAATGAATGTGACTGCAATCAGCATCAACTCACAAAAGCTTATCCCATCCATAACAGGGTCTCCTGATCTTGTCTTAATACATGTGTGAACTGCACCACAGTATAGCTAATCAGTGTAGAGGTTTTATTTTTATAGAAGGACATTAATCAGCGTTTGCAGGCAGTCTGATTTGTATAAGTCTTCCAAATGCTGCTTCTATGACATTGCTTTTGTTAAAGCAAGAAAAGCAGAAAGTGCAATTTCTGCATGATTGTCCCCCTGTTTCTGCAAGACAGGCATATCTGGAATTTATTCTGGCCTAAGAGAAACCTGTTGTCAGATATTCCTGTAAAATATCTGCAGTAAGCTGTGGCTGTTCTGTCTATCTTTCTGGACACTAATGTTCATGAAATATAAATAAAAGAAGGCACAGTGCAAATAAAAATAGGTACTATTTTTTTTTCAGATGTCTCAAGCCAAATCTAAAACTGGCAGAAAAATGCTCACTATGGTGCTGTCAGTAGAGAAGTTAGTTTTTTGGTGTTTTATGCTATTTCCCATTCCTTTTGCACAGTTTTCCCTGTCTCCTACTGAACCATGTCATCATTTTAATGAACGTGAGAGAGTGAGAGCTACTCTACATTGAACAGGAGTACAGCTGTCAGGAACTTCAGAGAAGTTTTCTTAGTTATACTTGCGATGTAATATGAAGTATACATGAGCCTGGGTATCTCTGTGTGAAAGACTGACAATAAGATCCTTTGTTGTTGAATCAACAAAGCTGAAATTCCCAGCCATAGACCAAAAGAAACAACATTGTTTTGACATTGCAGCAGTACGTATTTGAGACCTTTATAAACATTCATAAAGGTTTATCTCCTTTCAGAGTCCCACATCCTAAAAACACATAAAGGCAATCCCACACACCTGGATCAGTACTAAAATTTCACTAGGTTCAGTATCTCTACATGGAAAAGCACTTGAAATACAGAGCTATTTGATAAGCCTGGAGACAAACTTAGCTTTTGGTTGCTTACCAGACATGTTACTTATTGCTTTGATTTCAGCACCTGTCCCTATTCGATACAGCACATAAGTACATCCTTGCAGCCTCTTACGTGTTCAAGCACAGGACTGAGCAGAATGAACTGAAGGGTGTAATTCAGAGACTGGCTGAATCTGGGCCTAATTGAATCTAGGCGTAAACAAGAAATCACTTTCGTGTATTACCTAACAAGGTAGCTTTATCCATTGCCTTTCTCTAAACAAATTTTCTTCTCTCCACCTCAGACCATTAATTTCATGCTTGGCTTTTGTATTGTAATGTAGAAGAAATTACTTGCGTTTTTAGTGGGACTGTGATCCTGAAAAGGAAAATTCTTAAATACTTGATCTAGCAGAACTATGGGAGTTCCCATTTCATATTGTCAATTAGTAACATCCTTGAGGAAGTGAAATTGCTGTAGACAATGTTTGTGGACATCTGCATGTGCTGTGTAGAAGGAGAGTCTCATGGCTGAGACATTATTTCTTGGATCCCAGCACATCTGTGTCCTGTAATCCACTTAAAGATTTTCCCAATGACTTTGGGCAAAATGCCTCCCAGCATCTTAGTTTATCAGTAAAGTCTAAAGCTTATGAAGATAATGAAGATGCTCATTGGAGGTTTCTCGTAGTATGAGAACCATGAGTTCAAATAAAAGGCAGCCGATTTAAAATTAAGCAAAAAGAAGCTCTCAATTAAGCTGTAGAGACCATTGCCACAAAATGTTATGAAGGCCAAACCTCACATGAGTTCCAGAAGTGGCTAAACAAATTTATGGTTCATTAAAGTCTACTAAGCTTGTATTTCTTGGTATGGTTTAAGACTTAGCATATGCTCCCACAACAGGTTAACAAAAGCTGGGTAACAAGCAGGAGAGTTATCACCCAATGTTTCCTTCCTCCTTAATTTCTTCTTCCACTGACCACTGTGAAATTCACTCTGGTCTTGCCTATAGTGCTTGTCCTTGTGTCTCTATATTATTTTTTTAAGAATAAAATTTCATAGATGGCAATCCAGTTTTCTCCCAGTTTTTTCTATCCTCCCAGTTCTGCTGCAGTCTGCTAGAACTTACACCTGCCTGTCTTGGCACATTGTGAGCAGCACTATTAAATTAAATGGGCTCCTTATTGTGGGTATGTCATGGTTGCTTAACCCAGGACAGGGTAGTTCACACATGCCATGGTTGGCCTGAGGTGCTTAGCTGGGAAGCTAGGCTGCAGCTCTTTGAAACCAGACAGTCTTCTGCTGGTTTTATTTTCACAGGCACCCAGAGCAGTGGAGCCTTGAGTCTGGCTGGGACCACTTCATGCTACTTGGGTATCAACAATTGATGTTAATGATAACTAAAAGTAAAGGGATGATTAACTCTGTTAGAGCAAACGTACTGTCACTGCATAGTAGCAACATTTTATCTCTCAAATTTGAAAAGAAAACTTTATCTATTTATTACTTACTAGAGAAAGATTTATTCTTTTTCACTACAAAAATGAACTACATCAGAGCATAGAATTGAAAGGGATCTGCTAGGCACAGTCCCCTGCTATTTCAAATAAACATTTCATTATGCCTTTTATAAACTGATTAAGGCAGGCTGTTTCCACCCACTATTACTCCTTGAGGGATGCTCCAGTCTCATTTTTCTCCTGATTCAAGTCTTCCAGAGCATATTAATGCTATTTTGTTTAGTGCTAACTTTGTGCCTTCACTTAAGTATTTTTTTTTCAACTAGTTTTGTCCCTGGCATATTTACAAAGAGTATGAATTACCCTGCTCAGGCCTTATTACACTCTGCTAAACTAGTTTTCACTGAAGAGAGGGTCTCTGCTCCCCTGTAACCCCTGTCTAAGCCGGGTCCTATTTGACTTCATGTTTTTATTTTAACATTTTTGCATTTTCTTCCAAATAAGACTTCTTCATAAGCTCATCATTCACCTATCCTTGGGGATATGCCACTGCTATAGAGAGGAAGTTCTATTTTCCAGAGAAACATCTCTTCTGGAGAGGAAAAGTCCTTCTAGGACTTCTATGGGCTACATAAAAGACTGCTGGCTGTTAGAAATATTTCAACTGATTTATACAGCTAACACATTCCTATTTTCTGGAGTCATCAGATTGTGGATGTGTGGACATCCTGTGGTGAACAGATATATCAAGGTCTTGCTCTATGGTTTGAAACCAGTGAGCACCCATTACATAGCTAAAGTTCAAGTGAGTAGTCCTTAAGGGAATAACCTTGCTCTTGGTATTATTAGATTTCTTCTTATTACTATTATTCCAGTTTGCAAGGTCATACAGAGCTACTTCATGAATAACATAACTCTATATTGAAAGCAACTACCAACTTTACTGTCATTAAGTTTCATGGGCACATCTGTATCTAATTCATTAATGAAAATATTATTTAATATTTTATATAAGTGGTTTTGTGGCTATTGTTTAGTGTAAATAAGTAAAACAATTCAATAATATTTTTCCATGACTAATCCTTGAGGAACTCTACTAGCAATTCACTTCAACCCAACATGTGATTATCTCATTTTCTAGCCATTTTCTTGTTACTTGTAGGGTTTTGTGCTAACTCCTAGTTCAGTTTATCCTTTTCTGTGCATCATCATAGGAAATACTTTACTCAGCTTCAGTTAGATAGGATTTATATCACTTCTTTGTCTTGCAACTCAGTTATTTTATCGAAGAAATGTTAAAGAACAGTCTTGAATAGTGTACCTTTGATGAAATTCTGTTGTGTTGTGTCCTATTCTCTTTCTACTATTGTGTCCTTAATTACTTTATCTTAGAAAACTGTCTGAAAGCCTTGATTGTTACTGAATCTAACTAACATATCTTTGGGTACCTCTTCCATTCACTCCCCTCTTTCACTGACACCTTAAGGGTGAATGCAGCATTCATTTATGGGGCTAATACTAGTCCCATGACAGAACTGCTTTTAAACATAACTTTGGACTGCCAATAACTAGTCTATCATACAGGAGCAAAAGAAAAAATTGCTGCATAAAGTGCTAGATTTCTGATCTTCATACTATATTGCTTGATAAAATTGGCTTAACAACACACATACACTGGGAAGTAGCAGCAGCAAATCCGTACAGATATATTACCAGGTTAGGGCATGAGTGCTGAAGCCTTGCTAGAATCTGTACTGAGTAAACTGTGGTACTTATGAAAACATCATAAAATCACTTAGGATCTGATTAATTGAAGTAGGGTTTTTAATGTTTTGAAAAGATGAGGAAAACCTAACAATTCCTAGGGCTTTAAAGGAATGTTATAAAAAATATGGGACTTTCTCCCAGCTAACCAAAATTGAAGCACTCCAAGGACATTGGAATTGAGGTGGATCCCATGCACAGAAATCTTATTCCTAAAATCTTCAAGCCTGGCCAGGATATGGAGAATATTAACTTTAAAAAGTTAGGCTTCTGATTACTTCCTTGCTTATGGGTGCTGTGTATCAAGACACCATCAATGTGGAGCAAGTAAATGAAAATGCAATAGCCATACAGCTTGCCAAGAACACAAACATGCTGCTAAATAAATACTATTGAAGAAAAGTCTACAGGGAGCTCCATCCTCCATCAAAACAAGCCAAGCTGTCAGATGTCTTCCCTATTTTCAGGACTCTCTTAGTATAAAAGATGAGCAAAGGACTGAATCCATAAAAGGCTTCTGTACTTGATATCTTTTCAGAGCTTCTCAAGAAATCAGGATGAAAAGAAAAGCTATAATTTAGTTTTGTGAGAACTGGCCCTACTGGTAAAAAACCTCTTGAGAAGAAGACCATGAATACTAAAGAATTCATGTTTGAATAAAAGTGATCATTTGATCAGCTTTTATTCACCTTTATTCAACTGGATATCACCACTTCGTCCTTGGCACAAGACACTAGCATGGCTATTCCTTTCAGTTACTCTAAGCCAGGTTTAGCTGACCTGTTTTTATAAAGGGGAATTTAACTTCGGTTAATGCTACCTTTTCTTTTCACTAACAACACCTATGAAACTAACTACTTAAAAAAATTAAAGACAGAAGCTCATTAACTTCCCTTCACGTACGTTTCTGCCTGTCAGAAAGCTATGAGACATCATAAATTGTTACTTTATCTGTTACTATTATTGGACAGTATGTCCATCTCTATGTCTAGACTGACTCAGTCTCATGGGAACATTTAGAAGTGGAGTTTCTCTTATAAATACATTTCTGTCTTTATTTCGTTGGTACTCTATCTTCTACCACTCATTAATTCATTTAGGTGAATGAATTTGCAGTTTGGACACATACTCTTCAAAATTCCAGGCAAAAGACAGGGGACTGAAACAAATAGCTTAAGGCTGCTATAGATCTATTTCACCTGTGTAATCAAGAATTGATGTTACAGTGAAACTGAACACAGAGAGTCTCATCAGATTAGTGAATAAGAATTTTCTAAGGTACCATGTGAAGAACTTTTAGCTCTAAAAGTCATTTGGAGAACACCAAGTAAGTGACAGAAGTCTATATAAATATAATTTGGGAATAAGCCTGTACTATCAAGGAGAGTGGTGAGCATACCCTCAGGCTGTCAACACAAGCATTGATTCCCTGACATCAGAGTATTGCTTGTCTGGTGTAACAGCCCTAATACAAAGCTAATGGTGCTTTGAAGGAGATAAATAGAGCACTAAACTATTCTTTAGTTCTCAACTTCAAGTACTGTTGCATACTCTACAAGCAACTACAAGACATGAAGTAGTTGTAGTACAGGAACGCTTGAAAATTACTGACAGTGTTTGACAAAGTTGCTTCAGTTCATGACCTAATATCTAAGAAATCCTACCAGTATGTGTCCAAATCTTTTAGCAGAACACAAAAATAACATTAAATGAGGCAATCTGTCATATTATTGTCAGAAAAATTACTTCCCTCAGCATCTGAGCAACTTACAGCAGATGCAGATTTCTTTTCTATGTGTGGAGGATTTCGTTATTAATTTTACGGAAATCACAGACGTCATGACTGTGGCAAACTTCAGACTGTCAATCATCCTCTTAATGACTCTATGGTATGTTTTTTTATTTGAGATATAAAAGGGACTCTTCAGGTTTTTCTGTACTCGACTGAATGGTTTTGAAAGTTTTGGTATGAATTTATAATTTATTTTTTTAAAACTTGAAATGTTATACAAGATAAAAGATTAGAGATAAAGCAAGGGTGAGAACAAGAGCAAGAGAGAAAAAGAAAGAGACCATCTTTATTAGTCTCTAGTACTACTCCCAGCTTACATCATAAAAGTTGTACGGGTGTAGGAAGAGATCTCAATGGGTCTCCTAATTCATCCCTGTTCGTATGGGACTAGGCTGATAAGTGACTGTAGTGTGTTCATTAATGCTTCAGGTAACGAGGAGCCAGTAGAAAGCTTTTCCTATTATTGAACCTGAAACAACACAATAAAATAGAGAAGTTTATTTCTTGTCAAACCTTCAATAGACATAGAGAAAAAATTATCACTGTCTTCCTCACAACAGCTTTTTGCACAGTGAGAAGTCTGTTACCATGTTTCAGTTATACTTTCCACTTGCTGGCAAAACCAAGGCTGATTCCTTATAGGTCCCATTTCCTAAAATTTTTGGCATTATTTCTCTCTCAGTACATATGTTTACCAAATCTCCTGACTCTCCAGATTGCATTTTCCCTAGTGTGAGGCCCTCAAGAAGACACAGTATGACAGCACTTGGTGGAATAACCACATTAATTCAGGGCACTTTCTGAATACTGCTGAATCAAGAGACTTTTTTGCAATAGCAGATCGTTGTCAGCTGACTGAGTTTATGGTCCACTATGATGCTGCTGATCAAGTTATTAAAAGGTTTTGCTGCAGAAGCCAGTTGTCTCCAATTCATGCATTGGATGATCATCTTCATCCCAAAGTGCTTCTCGCTTCCTCCTCTGAGGGGTAATCCCTGTTTGCTTACAGTCAACTCCATTTCCTCCCATAATTCTCACCGAAAATGGAATTAAAGCATATGTTTTGTGTTGGACAATTCCTAGGCTATCTTGAACCTGTACCTGTAACACTTTTAAATTAGAATTTATTTCATTGCCATGGTTTAAGCCCACCCGGCAGCAAGAAAAAGGAGAAAAAAAGAGAAAAATGACTGCTACTGCTGAACCCAGGACATTCATATAGAGAAAAAAAAGGTTGGTTTTGTTTGGTTTTTTAATATTCTCTAAATAATTTAAATATTTGGCCTAAATTAGATAAAAAGAAACATGGTACACGTTATTTGCTAGATTACTTAGTTTACAGATATTGACTTAAAAGAAACCAACAATATCTGTAGAAGAAGCTTGCATAATATATCAGTGTTTCAATAGAACAATATTTGTGGCATTTTCTAGAATATTCTAAGGTAGTATAGTAACTATGAATCCATCAACTAAGAATCCATTAACTGAGATATTTGTGTAGTACTTTGTGATATGTGATTTACTTATAATTTGATTGTATACAGTTTAAAAGTAGAAGACAACTTTTACCACATTCACAAATCCAGGTTCAATAAGAAATTGCAATTTCCTTATTAGTAATTTTTAGCTGAGACTACTGCTATATGAATGTAAACTTTTCTATTTCAAACTTTAAAGTAGTTACATACAAATATTCAACTTTCTAATAATTTCAGATATAAATTAGTTAAATGCAAGTTATGGGCAGAAAATATTCTTGATATAATACTACTTGCAGCTGCTGTGACTAGCATCAGCCTTTTAGAGAAAGGGAATAATTAGACATCTTAAAATAGTAAATTACACTGGCTGCAGACAAATCTCCTATTGTGAGAGGGCCTTGTACTTGAAATTTCCAAAATGGTCAAAGTATAACTCTGTCCATCCTGTTTATAGGAGCAGACAAAAAAATAGATAGGGGGATTGAATTAGTCCAGACATAAAGATCTACTTCTTTGATGAAACGACTGTGTTGAGATCATGTCTGTTCAATACGAGGATAGGACTGCAAATTATGATCAAATACAGTTGTGCCAGAAATAAGGTCTAAGTCAATAGCAAATAATGTGAAAGAATGGAGCCTTTTTTATCCATCAATCGCTTCTGGGGCTCCTGGTACAACACTGATACCATGAAATTTGAGATAGAGGGACCAATATTTACCTTTGTTAATTTGAAATATTACATTTGAATTGTTATCTTTGAGTTGTTACCTTTTCAATTACCTTTGTTAATTGAATGTTAATTTTATTGTCTTCAGAGACATCAGGCCACAATACTTTCACTGAGTTTTCATCATCCTGATCACAGTGGAAGAGAAGAAGGCACCTTCTTTACCACACTGCAAATGGGAGCACTGGCTCCTTCAGTTGTGTCTTCCTGCTTTCAAAAGAGGTTTTTTCTGTCTTGCTTACTCTCTTTCCATGTTTATACATTTTTAAACAGGTTTTGGAACAGTCAGGAATGTGGCAGATTCTGTAGTACTGCCATTAACGGAGAAGGAGCTATAAGCAGTGTCTCAAACAGCTCAAGCTCACAAACATTTGCTGGCTTTTAGTAGATAACATGTTTGCTGTATTTATATTTTTCTTCCTCTAACAGTTATGGGTAAGGATTACTGAAAGCAGAATTTCTGGCTCTTTAGTTATCCATTTTCCATTATGTTTGGGTTTTTTTGCTGTTTTGTCTACAGGAAAAAAGACCTGGGTTCTACTAATAACCATTTCATCATCTCAGGTGGCCCTTTATGCCCTTACCCTCAAGCAATTTTTGTTTTTATATAATCTGAAATCTTGGACAAAGGATGCTGAGACAGGCTTACAGGTGCAAAACTTTACTAGGGTGTCCATGGCTGATGGCAGACATCAATTGCAGCAGGTGATGACGATAAAGATGACATGGTGAATTTTCACTGTGCTTTTTCTTTAGCGCTATACACTTTGACAGGGAACTACTCACACTTTCATATGGAGCAATCCTCTAATATAAACTATAACCTATAAAGGAAGGGGGTGAGTAAAGGGGAAAAAAAGGAGCAGGTGAGTTTCACACATTGGCTCTCATGAGAAATCTGATATAACCAGAACATTGGAGTTTGCAGATGCAGGACTATGAGAATAGCAACCTGAGAACAGCAGCATGAGATTAAGGCAAAACCCCTGCTCTAGAAAAAACCCTGCCACAGCAGATCAGGTGAAGGGCACAGAGTTGTAAGTGAAAGGCAAAGATAGAACTGCAAATGCTATCCTTTGCTTTACTGCACAGAGGCACTGTGCAACAAAAAGTTTTCCAGACACGTTTTCCCTACAGCTCAATGGAAGGGGAGGAAGGGTGTTCACTAAAAGTGCCTTAGCTGCTGCTTTGGTATTTAAATAGCAGTCTCATAGAGGAATAGAAATTGCTTGTAAACTTTGTTAAACAAAGATTAAAGTGATATACTTGAATTCCTCCTCTTCACAACAGAGCCAGAAGCATGTCTTCTTCAGGACACGTCCTACCTTTCTTGGTTTCCTAAGTCTAACTTTTAAATACTGTTTTTTTTCCTACCTGTCTAGTTAGCTGTCCCCTCGAATCTAACCTTAATCTGCTGCATAGAAATTTATCTGATTATGCCTAATCCTACAGCAGGTTTAATTATTGACTACCATCATCCTCATAATGGGCTCTTATATCTTTGAAGACTGCTGTCAGCTTTCTTATTTCTGGACTGCAATTTCTGTTCTTCAGCATTTCATCACTGCTATTGGTTTTTAACCCACATCATTAATGATCTCCTTTCATTCTTTTCAAATTTTCCCTTCATTTCTTTGAAAGTAAGTCCCCCAGAAGAGTACAGCAATTCGTCTTGTGCCTCATTCAGAACCAGCAATTGTGTCCTGCCTTTAACTTTGGAAATTCCTGATAATAATTCTCACAGTTAGGTTTATCCTCTTTTGCACCAGCACTGTATTGTTGACTCACTGGATTTGAATCCACTCTGCCACTATGCTGATATTTTCCTGCAGATTGTCTGCATAGACAGGTATTCCCTATTATTTATTTGCACTTTTACATATTTTTCCTTGAATAATTTTTCATTTGTGGTTATGTATTTCAGCCTTTCTATTATCTTCAAGCTTCTGGGCAGCTTTTATTTATCAAGATGCTTTTCAAAACTAATATTGTCTTTTCTATTGCTCCTAGCTCTCTATATCTGTGTAGTTCTAGCAAACAGATTCATCCAAATCGCAAGTGAAAATACTAATAAATCCTATAATAATAGTTTGCCTGAGGATTAACCAAGAATTCTCACTCTCCAATTTAGTAGTGAACTGAATATAGTTTTTCAATTGAATGTGTACCTATCTTATTCAGAGCAGATTATTTTATGTACAATATCCAAACTCCTTGTTTCACAGCTTCCATTCCTCACATTCCATTGGGCTACCTAATAAAGTCAATTTTGTTGTACCTGATTTTTAATTCACAATTACATCTTATCTGTGTTGTATGTGCTAAGTGTTTATAAATTGACAGTTTCATAATTTTAACTTGGTATTAGTCTGAGAATCAGTGTTAGGTTAACTGATCCATAATTCTGATCTTTTCCCTCCTTTGTTGTTTATACAGATAGGTACTGTGACAGCCAATTTGCAGTTCTCTGGGACCTCCCCCACTTTTAGAGGTAATTATTAATGACTCAGAGATTACATTGGGTATATTCTTAAGTCGTCTAGGGTGAATTTCATCAGTTCCTGCTGACTCAGATAAATCTAACTTGTCTTAGTGATCATTGACCTGTTCTTCCTTTGGCTTGTACTACTGCCACCTCATTTAAACTAGTTTAGTTAAATGTCTGTTCATGCTTAATCATTTTTGATGAAGATTGAAGATGAGAGAGTCTAGTGCTGCTCTTTGTCATATCTTGTTTGTATTAGTGTTTTGATTTCTGTTAGATTCTCAAGTCATTAGAAGTCCCTGATATAGCTGAGGCAGCTGTAACAGTTTTTTACTATATTTCTCTCCTTTCTTTAGTATAATAATGTTATTCTGCCCTTTCCCAGTCTTTTTCAGAGATAAATGAAAATTATTATACTTTAAAGCTGGTCCAACCTTTAGAACTGTTTCCTTGCTAGAAGGCAGTAGTTCAGATGTGCTTTTGTTTCTTAAATTGATGTTTTAAAAGTATTTTTAAACATTATGGTTACAGCACGAAGAGGCTGAAGTGTTGCTACTGGACTTTTTAATATTAATACTATATGAGGTACTCATATGAACAGCTGATGCTCAATGTCTGTGTTGTGAAAATAAACACACTTTACTTGGAATTTAAAATGAATTTAAGGTTTTGGGATTCTTTTCCTTTGGAAAGTTTAATTTCCTTGGCAAATGTCTGAATACTGAAAAAAGAAGTTCTACCAAAATTATTTTAAGATAAAACACTACTGTGTTTTCTTGTAGTCCAACTCCCTGTGGTAAATTGATGTCACTGACTTGATTTCATCTCTTATGATGGACTACAAGGGTCCTTATTTATATATATGCTTACAAGTATAAAAAATGAAGAAGTCAACAAACCATGTGCCACAGAAAGTTGACTCTTGAGGGAAAAAAAGAGATGTTTAATCAAACCCACAATTTTCTAATCAACAATAGGGTTAGGTAGAATCCGCTATCCATCTCTAACCCTGGCACTAGCTGCTTGTCTTCTGGCCCTCTTTCTGCTGAGATATGTATCTGTGCTACTGGATTTTCTGAGGCTGCCTCTTCTACCCCAGAAACTACACAACCCTTCAGTCTGCAGTAGAAGATATAGACCCAGCCTGAGATATATTTGCAGGGCTATAAATTATGGCAACTTGTGACATCCCACTGATTGTGTATTTGAGAATCTTCATTCTGACATACAAAACAATGGGCAACCCATAGCTGAAAGCTGAGCTGACCTTTGAGGATTTCTGGAAGGCTGTGGTGGACAATACTTTTCAGAAGAAGAATAACCATCTTTGGTGTTATTTTCCAGCAGGATTCATTTATTGAGGGCACAAAACAAGGCCCCTCTGTCATTGGGTAAGCAATACTTTCGTATGACAGCTGATGAGGGAAAGTCAGAGGTGGCTGATCTTTCCCAGGCTCCATATTTTGTGCCACTGTCTATCAATAAAAGAGTTCAACACTTTTATTAGACATTCTGATGAATGGGCGAAAGATGTGGAATCACTGAAGGCCATACTTTGATCAAGCTGAAAACTAAAACAATTGGAACTGTTGGAGATGGGAGGGAGAAGCAGAGAGAAAATCTCATGGAAGAAAATAAATACTGGAAATGTCCCTTCTGCAATGTGAATGATGCCATGGTAAAACAGAGACGTTAATTAAAATTAATCAATTTACTTTTGGTAATCATGAATGCTTCCCAGATGCAGCTAATTAGTATGGATGGTTTTGGTTTACTCTAAAAGCTTATTTTCCTACAATCCATCCACTTCTTCTTCTTCCACCTGATGATGTTAGAAAACTATAGCGTGATATGACTGCTATTTTAATAACAGATTATTATGGTAACATATATGGATTAATGCCAGTTATGCCTGAATAGGAATTGTAGCAATTGGCCCTTGAGACTTCATTAAATGGAGTCAGAAAAAGGAGAACTAATTATGAAAGAGGAAAGATTTCTATACTTTGAACATGTATGTTGTTGGGAATTGTCTCTCTCTTTTAATGCAAAAATCAATAGCATAACAACAAAATGATCAAAGAAAGTAAAATACAATCAGAGTGCATGTGCAAAAAAGCTATTTCAGCAATAGTCTGCCTGCATTCAATAAGACACAGTGTTTGCAAGCCAGTGTAAAATGTGTTTAGAAATATAGAGGCAAATTGCTTCCCCTACAGGAAAATGAATGGATATGAGTTTTATTTCCTGGAAAAAAACACCTTTGTTTTTGCCGTGGTTTAAAACCAGACAGAGGGCTCGTTCACTCACTCCCCCCCTTCTTTCCCTCCCCCTACTCCCAGAGGGACGGAGAGGAGAATCGAAAAGAATGCAACTCCCACGGGTTGAGATAAGAACAGTTTAGTAAGTAAGGTATAACACAAATCACTACTGCTACCACCAATGATAATAATGATAAAGGAAATAACAAGGGAAGAGAATACAACACCTCAGCACCAGCCGACTGATAACTCGCGCCCCCCCCCAGCCCGACCAGGCACCGACCCATACCTCCTCCAACCCTGCAGACACCCAGTCCTTCCGGCTAACTCTCAGTTACATCCCAGGCATGCCGTGCTGTGGTATGGAATATCTCTTTGGTTAGCTTGGGTCAGGTGTCCTGTCTCTGCTTCCTCCTGGCTTCCCCTCCTCCCTGGCAGAGCATGGGGCTCACAAAGTCCTTCGTCAGACCAAAACATCAGCGTTATCAGCTCTGTTCCCGAGCCAAAAGTCAAAACACTGCACTGCACCAGCTACCAAGAAGAAGAAAAATGACTGCTACTGCTGAACCCAGGACAGTTTTATTTAGAGGAACAGGGGAATGCAGAGGTGATTTTCACTAGAGCCTAGTGATTCTAATTTCCTCAGTTGTTGAGTAAGTGGAGACTCCTTACAGAAGATGGTTTCCTATAGACTGAGTAATGAGCTTTTCTGAAAAATAGACCCCTTGAGGGAATGTCCAGTTTGGCACCTAAAAATTGACTTTTTTGCTAGTTTTGTCACTGCAAATAGCTGACTATTTTGGATCAGATCTCCATATTTCATTTGTAGAAGGCAAAAATAGTTGTTTCTTGCCCCCTTTAGAATACTGTTAGGGATTTCTAATTGTTCTCATAATACAATGGCAATGGGCCCATACTTACACCAAAAAAGTTCAAGAGTTATACAAAAAGTTTCAGATTGGGATCTGTAAAAATCTGAGTGCCTTTTTATATGCATGGTCACTACTAAAACAATTCCAGCTTGAGTTACTGAGGAGAGTGTGTCACTTTAAAAGGATTAACCTAAAGGAAAAGAAAAAAAAACTCTTTTTTTTTTCCACTCTTATAAAGAAGCATAAGGAGTTAGGTAATGTCTGGGTATATCTGGCACTGATTTCGTGTTCTCTGTCATGTTCTGTCAATTTAAAGTGATGTTTCTGTGCTATCCACAGGGAACAACGATAAATACAATAGGTGCCCCAAGGGCTCGACACTGCCGAACAGTCAAACTGTGGGACCTCACCAATTAAACAGCTGCTTTTCCTTGGCAGACCTGTGTGTTAATTCATGGCTATGAAACTGTCGGCACAGCTTGTGTTGCAGCACTGACACCAGATCTGTTACATAGAGAGAGCTTTGCCCAAAGAGCAAACATCATACTTGCGTGTTTTTTAAGTGGCACTTCATGGCATGCCAGTGCAGGAGTGAGCTCATAGTTAAAACCTGAGGATGGGACAGACATACTAAAAATGCAGACGACAGATGCCATTGAAGATATCTTTGTGCAGGGAGAGGGGAAATGAAGAATAATGTTGAGCTATGAATGTTTCACCACCTTGACATACCACTTCTTTTTGTGATGAACCCTGGCAGCTGCATGAATTCCATAGTAATTGCAATGTTAGAGGACATTTAGGCTGGAAAGTGCTGAGATGAAAGGGTTTGGAGGTACTTTGTGTTGTGTATTGTAGAGATGCAGAAATCCTGGTTTTGCGATGTGGAATCAAGGGTAAATGGGGTCTTATCAGTGGTCTGGATGGGAAAGGAGTCATTTAAACTGGACTACTGAGAAAAGCTGAGGAAAAAATAAAGCAGTAGAAGGATGAGAGGAAAGAGAACAAAAGAAAGGATTAGTGTGAAAAGTGATGGAGAGGTTTGAAACATGCAGACGGCACAAACAAGACTGATATCTAAGACAGACTTTTCTAAAGTACTTTTGGAGAGAGACTACAGCAGTCCAAACTGTTAGGCTTTGGGATCTATTACAGACAAATTCATTTGTACAAACTCTTTGACAGAGATTTCTCTATTCTTAGAAAATCACCTGATCTCTTAAAGTTAGGAGAACCTTCCCTAACCTCCTTACTGGGTTGTGTGATATCTAGCCAGCTCCAGGTCAGTCCAAAAGAGACACACTTGCTGGTGGCTCAGAGAACTGCTGGGCTCTGGACTGGATGATTTTGCTGGATGTGCATGGACCCGAATAACAGGAATTGTGATTCCACTCCTGTATTTGTTTCCACAGTGATTTGTGCATGCACACGACTGTCCAAGCACCGTGCAGGTGGATGCACTGGGTCCTTTCGGAGTTGTAGACTTCACTGAGAAAGCTTGGGCAGTTCATCCATTAATTCTTCCTTGAGTCATTTTCTGATACATAGAGTCACTGCAATCCATTTGTGCTGGTTTGTAGAGCACGAAGTGAATTCCCCCTGTGTAGGATGTGTGGGGGAAGGTAGAAGAGTGGGTTGCGCAACCCTGCACTTACGTGCTGCAGCCACCTTGCAGTCAGCTGTAAAAACCTCACATGCATGAGAGACACAGAGCTGTTTGCACATCTGTGCTAGTATTTTTGAACCTATTTCTTCTGTGGCTTTTTACACCTCCTCAGGTGGTTCTCCAAGGATAGAGCTTTGTAGGTAGGAGCCATCTCAGGCTTTTAAAGTTCTTGCTCACCCCTGCAGAGTGCCTTCTTCCCAGAGGTCTTTGCATCAGCAAAAAATGTTTATTGTAGCTTTATATGTACAGAAAAAGCTCGTGAGAGTTTAAAATGGCATATTGAGCCTTCTCAAAGTCTTGGCTTTTGGCCTGGTGTCCTTCCAGAGCTTCTGGAGGCAGTTTAAGTGTTGTCTTGAGCTGATCCGAGTCTGGCTGGCACCCAGAAATTCAGTCTTGATCCACATATACACATATGACAGTGTGATGCTTCCCACCTCATTTTTCTTGCCATTTCCTCTCTGGTTTGACAGGGTCATGAACCTGTATAGAGATCTGACACAACTGAAAATTAGGGTGCTGGGGTTTTTTGGTTTTGTTGGATTTTTTTTCAATAGGGTTACTGTTTACACAGATCAGCTTCTAAGCAGTCAGTTGCAGGGTCTCCTGAGCTGGCTTTCATGAAGAAGAGGAAGCATGGTGTGCACATTAACCAGCATGAAAGTGTAGACTGATCTGAAACTAGTTGATAGCTGTATAACGCATAATATCTACCAGTTGAAGCTGTGGACAATGGCTTTGTCTTTGAGGGATGCCAGGTATCGTGAAACAATCCCTTCTGGAACAGCTGCTCTCAGGAATGCTGTTTCATCACATCTACCTTCAGGCCTTACTGAGGCACTTGAGCTGGGAGTGCTTTCTACAGCTAATAGAAAACTGGCTTCTGCAGAGAATGTTTTGTATCAGGAGTAGGCTGACAGAAGAATGCTTTCTCTTCATGTTAACTATACAGGAAGCCTACCTTTACCAGCCTTTTAACTTACATACCTCATGTAAAGACATATAAGAATCTGTAATCATAAATTAAAGTTTTCCTCTCCCTTAGGACTGTTGTAACTAATTTGAAAGTAACTTTCTGGAGCAGACAGTGGAGAAGAAACTGGATGTAGTTCATGATCTTGATCCAGTGGTGGTCAGAGAACCAATAACCTCTTCAAGTTCACAAAGATATTTTAGGACAATTTATTCTGCAATAGATATTCTGGACAAGTTCCTTGTGTTGACAAACCCTAAATTACACCTTTCTCACAGTCAGAATATATCTGTCTTATAGAAACTAGTCAGAAACATACATATTTTCAGAATGGAGAATAGCAGTAGCTCATATTTGTCAGTGGGGAACATATATATATATACCTTCTGGAAAACACTCTAGAGAGTTTGAACCCTTATTCTCTGCTGTAGTAAATCCCTACCATACAAAGCTGTGTGCAATGCTGTCCCTGCCGGCACACCTGCCCTGGGTTTTTATTATGATGCATCCATGTCGTGGTTTAAAACCAGTCAGACAGCTCGTTCACTCACTTGCCCTCCCCCTACTCCAGGAGGGATGGAGAGGAGAATCGAAAAGAATGCAACTCCCACGGGTTGAGATAAGAACAGTTTAGTAACTAAGGTATAACACAAATCACTGCTGCTACCACCAATGATAATAATGATAAATGAAATAACAAGGGAAGAGAATACAACACCTCACCACCAGCTGACCGATAACTCACCCCCTCCCAGCCTGACCAAGCACCAGCCGATACCTCGTCCAACCCCGCAGTCCCAGCCCTTCTGGGTAACTCCCAGTTACCTCCTGGGCATGACGTGCTGTGGTATGGAATGCCTCTTTGGTCAGTTTGGGTCAGGTGTCCTGTCTCTGCTTCCTCCCAGCCTCCCCTCCTCCCTGGCAGAGCATGAGGCTCAGGAAGTCATTGGCCAGACTAAAACATTTCAACGGTAACTAAAATCATTGGTGTTATCAACACTGTTCCCAGGCCAAAAGTCGAAATACAGCACTGCACCAGCTACTAAGAAGGAGAAAAATGACTGCTACTGCTGAACCCAGGACAATCCACCACTAGACTCTAGCAGGGCTATCAAGATCAAGTCAACCTTGTGCCTGAAAGTCAAGCTGGGTTCTCTCCAGGTCTTGTTTTGCTGTTGTCAATAAAGATTCCAGAGGCCACACTCTGGGTTCAGCTGTGCTCAACTTCCTTTCTTCATGGGAGTTAGAAGGTATAACTGGAGGCAGAATCTGACTTTGTAATTGCAGCATAAATTCTGTTTATGTTGCACAAAATGAAGCAAGATTCAGAGTCATTTCTCTTAACTGCATTGGAGCAGCAGGATAACAGGATCAAAAAGCAGTATAAAAAATTTTAGTTACTGGAGTAAGCAGATGACTCCAAGTATATTCAGTAAGTAGAATTGCTCAGTAAGAAATTGCCGTATTTGCCCGTCTGCTTTTTGAGGCAGAAACACTCATTTTTTTCCCTCTTAGATTTTCTCCAGTGCCATTTAAAATGTGTGAAGGGTTCTGTGCTGTTGTGTTGCAAGAAAGAATACAGTGTTTGCTATCATCGGTTCCTAATGGGAAAAGCAATGAAACAAGTAGATTGCTTCTTCAGAGGGCTGAAAGATTTGGAAACTTTTTTAATGCATATAACTCACCTATACTGCAGCTAGTCTTTGGCTTTCCAGGTAAGAATATGAAGTATATTTATCAGTTAGTATTCTTGTAAGTCAAACACAGCACAGAGCACATGTGTTTGAGCAGCTATACCTGACAGTGAACTGTTTTCTTCCTCTGCTTTTGTGACAAATGTGCTATTACCTGAACTGACACAAATTCTCCCTGCACATCAGCTGCCTCTAAGGGCACAAAGCATTGCAAGGGCCATTTAAAAACCCTGCAAGTTAAAGCACTAGAAGCTATTTGTGCGTTTGTATTGTCTGGTTGATGGCTGTTCAGCCTGGCAAATAGTGACAGCGTGTGCCAGCTTGCTCTTATTTCCATTCTAGTTCTGCACCAGCATGTCTGTGGGCTTTCAGTGGAGTCATTGCTCATTTGCACTTGCCAGAGATCAGAATTAGGAAAGTTACTCCAGCTGACCTTAAAAGAGTGATTGCTTAAACCTGAATGTCTGGCAAGGAGAAATAGACCCTCTCTACATTAGTTCATTTTTCCAAATCAAAGTTGGTAATGGCAGAAAGTTACTGCTGTTCGGTAGCTGTTCATTAGTTGCCTTTAAATTAGATGACATTTTCAGCTGTTCTTTGCCCTGTTTGAGCTGAAGAACTGAGCCTCTTGGGAATGGTGTTGCATTTGGAGTTGTGTATTGTAGAGGCAGCAAAGTTATTGGGTCAATATTGAATAAAAACTTGACATAATTATTCCTGCAGCATTGTATGTGGGATTTTCTGGCTGCTAACACTCCCAGCCTGGCTTGCTAGTGATGGAAAAGATAACCTTAGGCCATCCAGCAGCCTGTTAGGATAGCAGAGAACTTTGGTGCCAGTGATCCTTGCCTCTTGAGCCTTTGTTCCAAAATGAGAGTAGCTGGACTTTTAGGTAGGCAGGTGCTGGGCTCTGAGCAGTGACAAACTTGAGGAAAGCAGCATGGGGCAGATGACCTTCAGAGGTCCCTTCCAACCTGAACCATTCTCTGCATCTTTAAACCAAAATGATAATGAACAAAACATCTAGGATGTATTGTAATTCCCCAAATGCAACAAAGATCGCCCTTAGGGCCTCCTCATTTGCACAGGATGCAATTCCAGGATCTCAGCAGAAAGCAGGGTACCTTCTAATCATTATGTAAAAGGCAAAATCTGAAGTATTTAGTTAAGCACTTGGATAAACTTGCTGCTGCTAAATGTAGAGAGCTTTCAACTCCAGAATGTATAATGCGCTTCCTAAAATCAAAAGATATTCAGCTTTTCCATGAATGGCGAGGGTTATAAATGGGTTTTTGATGGACTCTCCAGCTAAATGGTAAATAAATAGGAATTTAAATACATATGCTTTTAAAGAGCATTTTGCTGTTTTGTTTTTGTATTATCTAATGGCTGTCAACAATATTCCAACTGATCCTGTGATGAAAAGTTATCTCTGCAAACATCAGAAATAAAAGTCAGGAAATAAATGCTAGCAAAAAAATTTCCAACATATAAATAATGCAGGTTTGTCAACAAAATTCACATTTTTTTATTTGAATACATACATATATGCATTTATACCTGAATGTGCATGAATAAAGGTAATAATTTGAATATATTTGAATCCATGCATTTTTATAGGTCTTTTAAAGGAATGTATGCTAGATAACATAGAACTCCACCCGATACAGGTTTTTGGATTGATAAGACTTCAGACATTAACTGTTTAGCAGGATTTTGCTGGATTTGGGATAACACATTAGTCTCCAGTTCTTTGCTCAGTTAATGGAAATCAGCAGTTCTGTTGGTTTCAATATTTTATGCCACTTCAGGGTATATTTATAAAGCATTTTTGCAACTTTTTACAGGTTGGTAATACTTTTTTTTCCCTCCTCCATATGTCGAACTTGAAGGTTTTATCATTATCTTGTACATTCTCCCAACAGTAGCCAAAAGCCAATGACCTTTCTTTAACTTGTTGAGAAATCAAATGAAAGAATATGATTTTTAATGTATAAAATTAAGTTCCTGAATTCTTTATAAGCATAATCAGAAATTATTTTTCAGCCATGAGACCTTACATATTTCTCATCCCTCTCCAAACTGGAAGACCTTCTACTCAGTGTTTGATTCATTTTCCATCCAAGTTTGATTTGAAGATCTTTTCTTGAAGAATGCACTAGCAGATTTTTTTATCTGCTCAGAAAACTAAATAAAAGAAAATGCAATAATGAAGTAATTCACACCCAATCTTTAGAATATCTCTTTTAAACTCTCATTTTATAAACTAGAAAAAGATTTTCATTAAGTTAAAAAAAAATAAAATCAACATTTGTGTGTTTGTAAACTAGAAAAAGAGTGCTTTCTTCAAAACTGGCTGTCTGAAGGCATTATTACCATATGAGGACAGGGTATTATAATAAGCATTTCTTTATTTATTGAAAATATGTTGTGTGAATTAAATTTGAAAGAAGCTTAGAAATCAACTTATGGCTCCCTGTTTTCTTAGTTCAGTCTTCAGAGTGTTTATTTTTCTCTCAATAGTTATCTCTTAAACTGGCAAATATTTGGGAAGAGATGTGTTTCTTCTTCAGAGTCGAGTACTAAAATTCCTTTTGCTCAAGGTATGTGTTAGCTGCAGCAAACAGACTGAGACACACTTCTCTCCACTTGATTTTGTTCATTTGAAGAAAAAAGAAAAAAGCTCTCTTAAAGTTGCAATCATCATTAAAAAATAAAAAAGATATAAATAATTTTAAATTAATTAAATTGAATCACATTATTTAAATTAATTAAATTAATTAAATTGAATCACAGTAAAACTGGGATCCCTTTTATACCTGGAAAATTGGTATGTCATCAAAATTCATACAGAAGATAAAGTCTAATAAAACATGTTACTGGCTTTCTCCTGGAATATGATGTCCATCAGGTACTTCACATATTGTTAGATACCAACAAGATATTAAAATAATTTGCAAATTCATTATCGCTTCTATGGATTAAATCTTCAGGTGCAGTTGAAAATTCTTGGCAGGAACGGTTCAGGCATACAACTGGGTTGCTATTTTCTACAAGAGAGTAAACATCTTCTGGCTGACATTCTGAGTGGAAATCAGTAAAAGGGTGGGAAAAAAGGATACAGCAATTAGCACATAGCAAAATATTACATTGGAGAAAGTTATGGTGGAGCCCAGATTTTTACCGTTGTGCTTTTATTCAGCACATCAGTTGCAAATGCTTCTGTCATATAAAGTAGAAACAAAAAGCCTCAGTTTAATCAGAACCCCCCTAAGTTTTGCAGCAGTTACATAACCAAAGTTATTAAAAAAATCTGCAAAGAAAGTTTTGCATAAGCAAATGACAGATGCAGCTTTTTGAAGTCTGGTTTTTTTTTTTTAAGTACCATGGTTTATTTTTGAAATTGTTCTTGGCACTGTAAAATATTTCTGAAGATCATGAAAGGGTTTAAAATAAGAGAATCAGACAGATTTGCTGATATTTTCCCAGTCTAAATTAGGCATTAATCTTGTGATTGGAACCCTATCATCTTATGTACAAACAACAGGTGGTGAGAGATAGCAAGTTCTTCAATTAGAAAAAACTTCTCTCTTGCCTTCCCTACAATTTCATAGGTATTCTCAAGCACTCAGTTAAGTCTGTAAGCTAAAGTAGCACAAGAATTATGCACCAGAACAGATAAATGGTCCATCTAGTCTGGCATCCTGTCTCTTATTGTGGCTCATGCCAGATGTTTCACAGGAAGGTAAAATACCCACATAATGCACCTGATTGCATAATATTATACCATGAGATAAAATCTCTGTCTGTCCCCAGCTGGTGATCATCTTATGTCTGAAATAAAGGCTGTTTGCCCTATAATTTTTAGCCTAGTTAACATAATTATAAAGCATATTCTTTTTCATATAAATGCTTAATCATTTTTTAATCTTACTAAACTGATTTTGCCTCTTAGAATCTAATGTCTTCTTTCAAGTTCTTCTGCCTTTTCAAATGCACAGGTTTGCTGACTATGCTTTAAGGGGTTGTGGCAGCTCATTGTGGCTGGCTTGAGTGTCCCACTACCCAGAGACCTGTTGCACTCTCTGGAGATTTCTGTCCTTCTCCTTGTTAACAGAGTTATCCTGCATTTCAGTGGCCTGGATATAGATTTTCATCAGGTGAATTCTTTTGCTAGTTGAGATAAATCCCATCCTTACAGATGGTAATGACTTGGAGCACACAGAAACCCCTTTAGCTGAGGTGGTGCAGATGACTACACCATTCAGATGTTCACAAGAGGAGGAAAGGTCTGACTGTCGTGGAAGATTTACAGAACCAGAAGCTGTATTGATTCCTAGTGCTGAGCTGCTCTAAGAAAGCTGATTTTTAATCCCAGTATGAAGGTACATTTATTGGTTTTTAAATAGAATGTTCCAGTGCTAATGAACTCATCAATATAAAAATACATTGACTTCAGTTGCAATCAGTTGGGTTTTTTAAACAGGCATTTGTCTCTCCTTAAATCCATTATATTTTCTGTATATATCAGCATGAATGAATACAGTAAATAGCAACCTGTGCGACTTCATTGAAAGTCATATATTTTCGTCGGGGCACCTATACATAACTTAATTACATGCAAGTTAGCAGAATAAACAAACACCGGTGAAACACTGCTTTGTTTCTTTCTTTTCTGAACTTTAATGAAGTCTGGTAAGTCATTGCTTCTCTGAACCTGGTATACTTGCTGCTTTGCAAGTGTTGCAAACAACCATGAAATTCAAATGCTTCTGGATTTCAGTAGAGCTTATTACTTCATTTCTCTGACATTAGTTACAGACAAAAGCAAAAAGCTCACTTGTAGTAAGTTTGCCACTTGCATGACATCAAAGTCGATTTGACCTAAGTATATGCAGAGACTGTAGATGAATAATTCAGAAGTGCCCCTAATTTGTCATTAACAGATGAAAAACGTCTATCAAATCAAGATTCTCATACACCCTGTTACAAAGTATTACATTGTAGGTCATGATGTGTCATGTCATGCTGATGATATCTTCAATTATAACGAAAGCTCATGATTATCTATGATGAACTAGGATATGAAATGCCAGTCTCAGAGATGTCTTTTCCAGGACCTGACTTTCCCCAGACCTGACTTTCCCCATGGAAAATTGTGCTGAAAATAGGGACTTCTTGTCAGCAGAAAATAAAGACCTTTCTTGCTGAAACACTGGAACCAACCTTTTGCTTTTAAAACTGCTATAGCTCGAAAACATCCCAGTTTTTTGATTGAAATTCAGTTTTTAGACTGGTGTTTTCAGTTTCCCATTAGAAAAGCAATATTTATAACAGTTTTATCATATTGTATAAATACATTATATTATGTTTCATAATACATATGGTATCATATATATACTCATAGGTAATATGATCTAAAGAAACTTTTTTAAATGTAAAGTTTTTCATTAAAATATTATTCCAAAGGAAAAAAAAATGTAAACAGCAGGACTTATAAATGGAATAATCAGCTTTTACTGAGATATTACCTTAATTATGATAGTGGTCCCTAATCTTCTTGTCCGTAGACATGCGTTCCCCAATAGAGAAATACCATTCAACTGAAATTTATTATTTCATTTTTCGTATTCTCATAAGATATCAAAAATTCCTTTTTATTCTTGCCTACAGTTCACCTATTCGTTAGGTAGTTCTTGTGTAGCTTTTCATTACAAAAGTAACCACCTCCTCCCACCTCTGATTTTCAGTATCACGTTTGCTAAAAGGAACAAAACATTTATAAATTATACCAGTCAAGTCTCTGAGATATATGTTTGCATTTGTGGGGTGCATATAGATACATGGCTGTGTGTTTTTGTGAATGAAACCAACTGGCATGCTCTGAAAGTCAGATAGCAAATAAATGTAAGCAAATTTAAAAATACATATTTTTATAAACAATATCTATCTATATGTGTATTTTCTCCACTTTATTTTCCCAAGGAAATAATTCAGAGTAACCTCTGGAATTTTATATGCAAATTTCTGGTTTATGATAAAATATGAAACCAGATTTTGAACCAATTTGCATGTACTGCAGTCACAGAAAGGGATGGTTAAAGCTGTGAAGTGTCATGGGGAATGAGGGAAACCACTGGTGGTTCACCACCTTCTGCTGCAGAGTATTTGCTGCACTGAGCACTGCTAAAAAACCTATTACAGACCTCATATCATCCTATGGTAAATCTTCTTCTGGATCAAAATAGCTGTGGAAAGCCTCTTTAAGGTTGTTTGATTGCTAATATATTCTGGACCAGAAAAGGCAATCCTTGCTCCACCCTTCAGTAAAGACATAGAACCTTTTCTCTCAAGCCAGAAAAAGAGATGTTTCCCTCTGGTTTTGGTGCAGAGAGGTGCTGCAGTTCCATTTGCTTTAATTTCTATTTATTTAAACCACTTTTCACAAAAGTGTATCATTGCTCAGCACAGGCCTTTCACCAAGTCAAGGGTGGCACAGCTCCACTGGCATCAATAGGTTCAGCTGGTTTGCACTATCTCAGAATATGCCAAAAAGGCAAAAAATCACCCCTTTATTATTTTTAATCTGTGGTATCAGTCATGTGTTACAAGACAATATCCAGTTATTTCTTTTCTAAGATCTAACTTCAATCTGGACACTCAATTCAGCATCAAAAGTTGATCTGGGAGGCCTTAAAGTCCTTCACCTCAACCTTTCTGAAACACAATTTTAATTGAAAGGTAACAGTGCTGACTTTCTTTCATGTGCTTCATTTTACATTGTGATGCCTTGCTCTCTTTTATTGAGATGTCAAAATGAGTGTATCTGGAGATTTCCCCATGTGGTGCTTTCAAAGCCTATGATTTAAACTTCTTCTTTTTTCACTTGAGATGAAACAGTTTCAATTCTCCTGTCTACTGTGACTAAAATTTCCTAAAACTTGTCAAACTTCATGTGATGATCCAAACTTCTAGGAACCACAGATTTAAGTTAAAAAAAATAAGCTCTGTGGTGCCACTGAAATTGAAGGATATATTTGAGGGGATGGAGCCATTCTGGGCTTGAAGAAAGCCATTTCAGAAAAAACTATTACGAAACAAACCATAGGGTGAAATCTTCCTTGCACTATTCTCGCTTCAGTCATCCTTCTTTTCTGCAGAGTCTTTTGTCTCAGTTGAATACAGACCATCTACAAAGGAAGCTCTTCCCTCAGAATTTAAGGATTCCATTTATTTGTACCAGAAGCAATGGTACAAATGAAGTGCGTGAAGTTCTAGAGGAAATATGTTTTGTGGAAATTGCATTGAAAATGGGAATAAAAAAATCTTAATGAAAAAGATGAGTGACTGCACTGTTGCCTTCTAGCACCTGTGCCGTAATTGATGGTAATAATAAAATTATTATTAATGTAAACTTAGATTATTTAGATAACTTCAGGTAACTGGAAGCAGAGGGCCATAATGAAAATGAGGACTAACATTTCATCTAATTTAGATCACATCCCTGCAGAAGTGCTGAAGGTGGAGATCACGTACTGTGGTGTCTGACCTCCTTGTATTATCTTTTGCAAAATGCTGCCTTTGAATGTGCATACAAAGGTACATGAATCATTTCCAGTGAAGGGTAATACAAGAGAAAGTGAGGACTTCAGGGATATTCCTTTCTTTTGAATATCAGATGAAGCAGTTTCAGTGGTAATATCAATAGGGATCGAAGAAGCAGGTGTGAAAGGTCTTGCACAATGGCATGGTATCATTTAATTCATACTAAAGGAAATTATAGCAAAGTGATTGTAATATCAAAGGCTAATAGAAACTTATTTCATCAATTTCGTAAAGTATTGATTTTGGAGGGCACAAAGCCTGTGTCTGAGAATATACAACTAAGTTATGGTCCTGCTAAAATGTAAATTAATAGCAGGAATATCATCTTTACATTAACAGCAAATATTCAGACTTGATTACTAGAGGAAGACAGAAAGAGGAAATTATCCTCTCATCTTTGTTTTTCCAATTAGACATACAACTGTAAATAAACTGTTTGCCTATAACAAGATGGAAATACAACAGACAAAATACATATCACATAGGATTCATCACCTAGATTTTGCTTGTGATATTACATATCTGATGAAGATATTAAAAACAGAAGATAGAGAAAGCTGGAGGGTTAGCTGCTCCTAATGGTCTTTGAAAGCCAGTGAGAAGGAGTTCAAAGTGATAGAACTAAAGATACAAACTGCATCTTGAAATAAACAGAAATCATATGTTTTAGAAGCCATAATTTGCATCGTTGAGATGTACATTTCTTGTGCAGGTTAACAGCTCAGGAGTGAAACAACTTTTTTTTAGGTTCTGTAGAATCTGGAAATCTGGCAACATCTGTGGAAAAATAAAGATGCCAAAATGCAACATGGTGAATTTTGAAGTGTACCATGTGCTGTGGAAACAGAGTGTGAGCTGAAAAGATGCTTGCAAGCCATTGAGAAATGTTTCAGCATTGACTGAAAGATCACAAATTGAATTGAGAAGGCATCCTTTTCAAATGTGAAAATAAGAAAAATGTGTTGGAAGTGAACTATTTCTCATGATATTATGAACAAATGAGAAGGTCATGTGGGAAGGATGGGGATATAAAAATCTTGTAAGATCTCTTACAGAGACATGAAAGAATAACTTCTGTTTAGAAGTGGAGCATCCTTCAAATTGTATAAGAAAGTAGAGCAGGGTGACATTTCTGCATAACCCATCACTGTGGATCAAGGATCATACCCATGCTAGAATCCCTCTTATTGAGACGTGGCATGAAAGGGGACAACAAAGATCTGTTTGAAATTGGTGACTTGGTGGACTGGTAGAAAAATGGCATGGATTAATTTGACCACATTTTAAAGAAAACAGTGGGATCTGATAACATTGGCTCAAGCTCACAGCTGCCTTTGCCATCCAGTTGTAAGTCTTGGCAGGGAAGTTCTGTATCTGGGCAATGAATCCACTGTGTCCTGGGATAGCACTAGAGCAGCATGGCACCTGTACCCAGCAGGTACATGGACTTTATTTCATGCAGCAAGAAACATCAGCTGCATGAAACAGAGCACTAAAATGGCCAGCCATGAGTGGTCAGCTCCCTTTACATCTCCACCTCATTTAACTTGTTTGGAAGGCATAGGCAGCAGTGCAGATAGTTCTAATTTTTCTAACCTTTATAAGTAAGTAAAATGCTTGAATCTCTGCCACTCTGATCCTTTTTCCTGTAGTTTCTGCTAACACAACAATTATTTCAGTAGCTTTCTGTACAATTTATCAATAGCTTCTCAGAAAATGATAAAAATATCCTCCCTTATAAATCAATATATCACAGCAACTTTATTAGCTGTTTTTTGCTGGAGCTCTTTTCACATGGCTGATTATAGAGTTCCCTGAAACTAGTATTTTTGAATGCAATGTTTTGTCTTTCATTATTTGAAATGCAAACAATTTAGGTTCTTTTCTGGAGCTGAGTATGTTTTATGCCATTTATTTTAGCTATATCAATGTCTGTGAAGAATTTGGCCAGATACTTTAGGCAGAATTGAAATCCCAATTAAAAACTCTGTTTTTTTTTCTGGGATTTATGGGTTCAATTCCTCCTTCCACGACTGATATCTTTTTTTTTTTTTTTTTTTTTAATAGAATTGTGAAATGCTTAGTACATTACTGAAATGTACTTGGGAAAAAGTATTCAAATGATATCACTCGGTCTACTGCAACTAGATTTGATACTCTTGTACTCTGATTCTTTAGTCAAAATTAGATCTCCTTATAGCTAAAAGTCTGTAAACTACTTCTACTTAGCTGGAAGAGAGCGCTTAGTAGCGGCTGAGCTTCTATTTTTGCTGTAGGCTGCAATTTCACACTAAGAAGTCATACACAGGAAATTTCATGGCTGGCAGAATGGTGAGCCCAGCTGGATGAGATATGCGCCCTGAGAAAAAGGGTCCAGTTACCAAAACTGTGTTTGCCTTCTGAACACAAGCACAGGCACCTTCTCATTCTGATTTATCCCACTATAAAGAAAGAAGCTCCTTGGATTTTTCTTGCCCTGTTCACTAGGGTAGGATTTATTACATCATCTCATGTTAAAATGGGGACTCTATGAGAAATCTCAGAGGACCTTGCTCTCCATTGACAGGGAAAATTTTTTTCAGTCATTCACTGCCACTGACTTTCTCTATGACTTGTAAGCAATATAAGATTACAGAAATATTTTGTGTCTTGGCTTTGAAATGATTCTTATTTTATTTTCATTTGATAGTAATTAATATTATTTCCTTTAAGAGTTCTTGGGTTATACTGGTGGATTGTTGGTCCAGCTTTATAACTCCTGTGCTAATTGCATGAGGGGCTTTAGATCAAAGGTTTTGGTCAAATGAAACATTGTCAAAATCTCATATAGTTAAATGCAGCAAAGGGAATATTGGTGACCTGCTGAGGAAAAACACAGGTAAATAAAAAGTGTGGAACACCTAATAGGGAAGAAATGGCATGACTCTGCTAACTTTATGTTTCCTCACATTTCCAGAGGCAATCGGGTTCTAAGCATTTTGGAAATCAAGTTTTTGCCTACATTTCCTAACTGCAAATTTAGGAATCTAACTTCATGGTTCTGTTTGTTTCTGAAAATCTCTGCTGGGGCTTTGGAATTAAGCTAGCACACTAGCATGGAGCTTGGACACTAGCATTTAACACATTTACCAGCCCTGGATTACAATACCTTCTTGCTTGAAATACAGTGCTCAAATGACAGTGTAAACACCTCCGTTTTAGCAACAAACCAACATTAATGCACAAATGTTCATTGTGTCTCCCATAATTTACACTAACTAACTGCAGAGTGGATGCTTTTGTCTAAAGCTTCCTGAATGTGTGGTAGATTGCTACCCGCTGTGCCCCCTTCCTGCTCAGCTGGTGATCTAAGGAACTCTAGACTTGTCTCAGTATTACAAATTTCCAAAGTCATCATTTCACCTTTGCCTTGCAGAGGAAAGGAAGGAAAGCAGTTATGTTTCTGCTCCTTCTGTTTCAAAAAGCCTCTGGAGATAGTTTTAAGCTGGTATCTGTAAACTAGCTTTGCTTTCATCTGCCTACTGCTCACTATTAATTTTCATGTTTTTATCATCAGCTTTCACAGTTGGTATCTTTTTCAAGGTTAGACTTCTGATTCTTTTCTCTTGCAGATGATTCCCTTTTAATAAATTCCTAGATAATGTGACTTCACAAAGATGCATTTCCTGCTGCCATTTGCAATGCCACACTGAAAAGACATTTCTGATTGTTTTTGTAGCTCCTTGAAGTTCCATGTGCCATTCTGCGGGAGAATTTTGTGAGTTAGGAAAGGATAAGGGTTCATAAGAAAAATAAAAGCTTTGATAGGCCTATTTTAAACCTGAAGGGTTATCCTAATTCAATTAACAGTATGCAGGAAAGATTAAGAAACTGGGGAAATAATACATGCATCAAAACAGTATTTTTTAGCCTTAAAATACATTAATATGATTTAGGATCATAGATTTTTACTTTCTCTCTACTGAGGACCAGGAGTCCTAGGAGATACCACAGGAAATTGAGGAACATATTGCAGACAGGCTACATATGTTACTGACTGGTACTTTTGATCAGCCTTTTCTCATGATAGTTGGTTCTGCCCAGTCAGAATGAAATACTGTGTGAGTTCTGCTGGGATTTGAAAGCTGAACAAAGAGTTCAGAGTCCAGCTATTTTGACTTTTCTGTGCTTTTCTTAAAAACTTGCTTGTTTGAAGTAGAAATTCCCATCAGGTCCATTCTCCCATCTGACATGTGTTGTTGGTCTGCTTTGTCCTAACGTCCGCTCCATTTTTTCCATTTCTGTCCATGCTGCTCATGTGTATTTTTTGTTTGCAGAATATGATTGTGCTCAGAAACAGGCAAAGATGAGCATTCCAAATACTTTTCAGTAAAATAACTCTTCTCAAAAGCAATCTTATTTTTTCCTACTCAATTTCTGCCCTGTTTCACTGGTAAATTAACCAGCTTCTCTAAATTTTGCTATCTTAGCAACAATTGGTTTCAGAAAGGATCTATTAAAAAATTTAAAAAGTCACTTGAAAAACTTCAATTTCCATGTCCTCTTGTGTTTCATTTTATTATTTTGCATGTACTCATTTTACAATTGGTCCCTCTGTTTCTAAATCCAAGGCACAAGGAAGTGTGAAGGAGAAGCGTTACGTTGCTCTTGCCTTTGGTAAAAGCAGTTTGCCTCTATTTGGATAAATTAGAGACCTTCCGTTTCAAGTGCTGTCAATCTTGTACTTTTCACAGTCTTACATGTAAAATAAAAATTAAAGCAATCTCTACGCAGATGGAATAATTGCACATTTAGTAGCCTGGTAAATAAGGGAGCTGATTGGAGAAGTGATTACCTTTGACTGTCAGATTCTTTCCCTGTTGCTGAAATTACAGACTTCAGAAAGTTTCTGAAAGAAAAAGATCTAACTATAGCTTTTCATATTAGTTTTCTTGTCCTCAGTGTATTATTTTCACATACATAAGTCTTTAAAATCTCATCTATGACAGGCATAAAAGGAGTTAGGAGAGACACATTGCATTAAGAAAAAGCATTACACTATCCTAATCTAGATGTACTGGAAATGGCACCAGTACTGCTCAATAGCGGCTGATGGCTGCTATGTATTTTTGCTATTTGCAGCTTTAATGGAGAGGATGACAGGATGACCACCTCCTAGCATAATGGGATCCACTGGTTTGTGGATAACTGAACACCACTAGGCTCAAACTGTGAAGCAAAGGGTGGCTGCATGCTTCCAGATAATTTAGTACTCACCAAAGATTCATTTGAGGCGCATTCTGACAGGAAACTAAAGAGAGTCCTATTTTTGAGAACTGTCCAGCTAGAACTGAGTAACATTGTGACTTGTTTCTGCCCTGGTGTTTAATCCATGTGCTTTCACTTGGAACATGCCCAGACCAGGGATGCTGGCCCTGGCCCTGTGTGTGTGAGATGTCTGGCTACCAGCATATTTGAACTGGAGAACTGCACTGCAGAAAACACTGCAGCTCACTTCAATCACGTTGCAAAGAAACACACCAGTGTTTTAGCTGTGGCTGATCAAGGACATTTCAGTCTCTCATGACCTCTCAGTGTGGAGGGGCAAAAGAAGGTGGGAAGGAGCAGAGACAGGACACCTAACCCAAACTAGCCAAAGGGGTATTCCATACCACGCCACGTCATGCCCAGTATATAAACTGGGGGGGGGGGGGGGGTGTCACACAGATCATTGCTGAGGTCAGGCTGTGTTTTGGTCAGCAGATGATGAGCAGTTGTATTGTGCACCACTGTTGTTGCTTTTTTTTTTTCCTTTCCCCTATAGGTTTTATATTTTTGCTCCTTGATATTTCTTTTTTTTTTATTATTATTAGTTGTATATTGTACTTTATTAAGTTGTACTTATTTCAACCCATGGGGTTTACATTCTTTCAGTTCTCCTCCTCGTCTTATCTGCAGAGGGGAAAAGGAAAGGAGTGAGCAGGAGGCTGTGTGGTGCTGAGTTACCAGCTGGGTTTGAACCACGACACTGGTCTTCATCCACTGGTAGCCTATATAGTCAAAAATGAACATCAGGGGATAGGAGATGACTGCAGAAGTTATAGTGGCCCTGGGGACCAGTCATAACAAAGTTATGATGTTCCAGAGGCAAAACAATAAGCACTATCTCATGGTAGGAACCAGGGTGCAAAAGATGTTCCAGTCCTCCTAGCAGTCAATATAGTGGTATTGTTAGGGTTCCATTCTGCAAGTGGTTTCTCTTTTCCCATTTAGCAACAACTCAATTATAACTCTTCCTGAGCCTGGCATGAGGTAATTTTTCCTTCCCTCACATTAATGTCTGTCATCTGCCCTTTGTCTCCCTAATAGTTCTCACCCAGTCTGCTGTAGCGGCTCTGGATATGCTACCTGCTCGTGTTCTGATAGGTAGCGCTGGAAGGTAACACACCTGTGATATGATTCAGTAGGAAAACTCCAAGTAGAAATAGCTTAAATATGAGATTTAAAAGTGAGACACGTTGGCCAGCCTTGTCACAACTAAAATATTGGTTTTGTTTCTTTAGGGGCAGGAGTGCAGTTTGGATTAAGCATCTCTGCAGAAGTGTAAGTGGGAATAAAATTCGATTTGACATTCTGAATTTTAATTGGGGGCATGAATGGACAAAAAAGGCAAGGGGGAGATGCTGCAGTTTTCTTCCTTCTCAGAAGAAACTGCGTTACCAATGACCTACTTTTGATATGAACGTATGGGGTTGTTTTCAGTAACTGTGCACAAACCAAACCACTTGTTCAGGAGACATCTTATTTTTAAAATATACATGTACTTCAAAAGTTGCAGCTGTCGGAGAGACTCATCGGTATGGGAGGATCGTAGGAAAGGAGTGTGGATGACCCAGCCTTCTTGGCAGGCTGGGAAGCTAATGGACATAGAAGGAGAGGCCAGTTATATGCTGCTGAGCTGAATCACAAGAAAGTGATTATTTTACAAAGCAGAGTGAAGTGAGCTTTAATACACCATAGTCTTCTCTGTGGATTGATCTGAGACTTGTATGACCCTGAGTAAATGCGTGCCTTTGGGACATAATCTGACCTTTACTAACGAACCATAAACGATGTTAAATAGGTCCTCTTACTGCCTTATATTTAAAACTAATTCTTTCCCTCTTTTAAATATTGAAAAATCAAACTCACCCACAGCTTAATTTCCTTAATTTTTAAATTATTTTTCATATGATATATTATGAAAAAACAAGTTTAGTCACCTTCTGATTTTCAGCCTGCTTTTGCATAAACACTTTTTTTTGTGGTCTGCTTGTCTTATTTAAATCAACTTGGAAATCCATGCAGTGTCTCAGCCTCTAAATGACACATTATCTCTCTCTCTCATCCCTGTCAGACTCTACAGGCAAGGACTGGTTGCCACAGCAGTCTGTATTAAAGCCATGGTTCTGGATGATGAACTCTGTAGTGTGAGCCTTTTTTCGTAATGCCACAGCAGATTCTCAAATTGTATTCTGCCTGTGACTCAGGTTCCAAATGTATCTTTTTGAATAATAACTTCAGGGTGTACAGCTGTTGAAACTTCAAGAAGTGTGACAGTGCATTCAGCTGCTATCAGTCAGTGATGGATCTGACCTTTTTTTCCCTTAACTGAAATAAAACTCCTTTTGTAAGCACTTTTCCACTTCTCAGGGGGATAAGGTTTCTTCCCCCTGCAAGGCTTTTTGGCTTTTGGTGGGATACAGAGACTTTTCAAGCCTTCCATCAGCTTAGATAATTCATCACAAACACCTAGGAATGCAAAGGTGTTTTTTTTCCCCCCCTTGAAAATGTAGGTCTTTATTTGTTAAGATGTTTGTGCTTTTCATTCCACTTTGGTTTTTCCTTTCTTATCCCAAATGTCAGCCAGTGGGGAACGTATTTATTTTCTGTTTTCTATCTTCTTCTGAAAGGAATTTGCCCCTTCTGACGAACTGGGAGCATCCTCTGGGTTTTTTTTGGTTTGGTTTTTTTTTCTCTATAACTCTCCCTTTCCCCCACTTTTCCTAGCTTAAAGCTCCTACAAGGTTGGCTAGTCTGTTGGCCCACTAAGCGAAGTGGATCTCATCTCTCCCAGACAGTTACTGATCTTCAAATAGGGTCCCATAGTTACAGAAACCAAAACTTTGTTGTCAACACCAGTGATGTAACCAGCTTTTTACTTGGTAAATCTGTCTATTTCTCCTCTCATCATTTACCCTAACTGGTAGGATTGAGGAGAAAACTACCTGGGCCCCCAGACCTTAGACCACAGTCCCCAGAGATCTGAAATCCCTTTTGATAATTCCTAAATTATCCTCGGTATCATTGGTGCCCACTTGAAAGATCAGCAGGGGGTGATAGCCAGATGTGTGGACAAGCTTTAGTAGTCTTTCCATGGCACTTCAAATTCAAGCCCTTGGCAGACATCAAGCCTCTATAGACAAGCGGCTGGGTCAGCACATGGGTACCTCTATCCCCTGCAGCAGCTCAACAGCATCGCATGTGCTGCAGAAAGGATGACTCTCAGCCCCAGCTTCACAGAGTGGCACCAGGTACTTCAGGCAAACAGAGACCTGCAGAGCTACATCTAATCTCAGAAGATCTTTCTGAGTGGAAGCGTCTGACGCAGTTGGTGCAGTAACATCTGCTGGGAAACGGGCTCTGTGGTGTGTCGTAGGCATATTGTAGGGAGTTTACACTGGGGATTAAGGCGCCTCTTTGTACGTTTCTATGATACTTACTGCATCTGTCTGCTGCCTCTGTTTTATGTCCATGTAAACAGCTTCTTAGTCTCACAAATTCTGTTGTTAATGTCCTTCACGCCCTGGTAAGAGGTATGTAAAAATGTAACGTGTATAAGTCTGCTAGCTCTGTGCTGTCTCATTTTGACTCTGTAACATTCAAGCATAAAAGGTCTATAAAATAAACGTAAAAAAGAAGGAATTTGTCATGCTTCTGCCCTGTATACCTCTTCTTCCATCTGAAGAGGTCTATGTTGGATGTTATGCCTTCTGACTTACATCCGTCTTCCTCTAAAAGCAGACTTATCCAAAGTGATTCCTGAACTTATGCAAGAAAGCCCGAATCTCAGTGGGAAAAACAGTATGTGTTGGCCCAAGATTTCTTGAGTAAACAAATGTATAAAGTGTAGATTTGGCTAAATTGTGACATTTTGCAAATTCATGTCAGGTTTTGTCAAACTGTTCTTCTTGGTCACCTTCTCCCGAAGAGATATTCTGAAATCTGAAATCATTGTAACATTTTAAGCATAATATATACATTACTTAAAACAGCCTTTTCCTTTTTTAAAAGAGATATCTGTTTTTCTTCTAAAAAATATGACTACTGAAATGTAAACCAAAACATTCCCCCTTGAACTAAATGGAACAAAATGCTTGAGCTGACCCAAAGCAACTTATTTTAACACATTTCTAAGGGTGAAAGTGAACTGATATGTCAGTTATTCATGCAGCTTTCTTCTGTGTTTCTCCTCAGTGTCTTTGGACACTCAGTATTAGCATCATTAGTTTTTTGAGGAGGTTTTTTTGTGCTTTCCCCTTCCCCAAAAGGAATTACGGGGATGGGGATAGAGCTGGAAAGCTCAGACTGTTCTATTAGTTTCTCATTTCTTTTTCTGTTATCACTTTCTGCGTGTAACCCATTTGCAAATAATGAAAAGAGTTTCCTCACTTCCATCAAAGGCATTTTATCTTATTGAAAGCAACCAGCAGGTGGGTTTTGTACAATCACATTAGCCTATGATTGTTTTTGACACTTCTTTGAAGGAATGCTATGAAACCTTACAATTGGAAATACACCCTGTGTCTAGGCTAATTGTCATGGATTATAATGTAGGGAACACTATCTTTTTCAAGATTTATTTTTAAAAAGAGAGAATATTTTAGCAATCTAAGATAGTTTTATGGCCTTCCTTACAGAGTGTATTGAAAACTTGGTATTCTCTTTCAGTGGTGTCCCTCTGTGCAGGGGAAGTGCCATAGGCTGCTGCAGAAGGATGAAAACCAAGCACAGAGATTTGAGTCCAGCTGTTGTAAAGTTATTTTGGCTCTTGGTTCTTCAAGAACTATGTAGATAATCTAATCATGTAGATAACTAAAACACGTTTTCCAATTGTGATACAACCACTGAGCATGTTTCTAAAAGCTGCACCTAAATCAGAACGTGAAGATAAAGATCATCCTGTCTAAACACATGCTAAAGGGCAATTTTGTTATTCCATGGAGAGGAGCCAAGAAGGAGAAAGAAAATGAGACAGCTACTTGGGCACTGATGTGGAGTGAGGAAATATACCCATATTCAGTCACTCTTTAGTGTCTGCTTCTGGGTTGTTTCGTGCTCTTTTTAAGGCCAGATTTCCACTGGCATAATTCCTAACTAGGCAACCACTGATGAGAGATCAAACAGTCCAAGCAGATGTAGTTTAGACCTGAAACTCCTTCTGAGCACTCTTAGAAGGTTGTCCGGGTCAGGACTGTGGTAATAGGTTACGCTAACAATATAATAGCAGCTCAGACAGAAATATTCAGAATCTCTTGTTTCAGTTTAAATGGGTGGGCTGATTTTAGTTTAAACATATTGAGAGGAGTTATTTTTATGATTTTCACTAAGTGATAGCAGTCTTTCAGTCCTTAAAGGAGTCCTCCAAGAAAGCTGGAGAGGGACTTTTTTGCAAGGGTATGGAGGGGTAGGATAGCCAAGGGGTAATAGCTTTAAACTGAAAGTGGGTAGATTCAGATTAGATATAAGGAAGGAATTATTCACTATGAGAGTTGCACAGGTTGCCCAGAGACTGTGACTGCCTGATCCCTGCTTGGAAGTGTTTGAGGTTAGATGGGGCTTTGAATAACTTGGTCTAGTAAAAGGTGTCCCTGCCCATGGCAGGGGGTTGGAACAGAATGAGTTTTAAGATATCTTCCAACCCAAACCATTCTATGATTCTACAATTCTATGATTACTGTGGGTATATGGCCCAAAAGAGCAGTTATTTTCTGTTTGTTTTGTTGTTTGGGGTTTTTTCTTGCCTTTTTTTTTAAAATGTATTTATATTCTGACTTGTCATAGTTGTTTATCTCCTAAAGCTTTGGAGAGATACTATACCATGTAAATGTATGTGCATATTCATGGTATAATAGAAAAATACATTAAAATGTTGTAATTTACAACTGTCAGGGCAGTGTTTATGTTCCAGCTTTTCCTCATACATACAAAATGAAATACATGCAAGTTAGGAAGGGAAGACTTCATACAGAACAAAGAAACCTAATGAGCGTGGCTGCACTTCTCAGCTTATGCCCAAAGTGGCAGAAAAAAAGAAAACTCAAATAGACCATCCATTCTGGCTCACAAGGAAAACCACAGTCGCAGACAAAGTCATACAGACTCAGCATACAACACAAACGATTCCCTGATGTCAACGAGTTTCCCACTTACTCATGGCATTTTTGTTTTCCAAAAGATTTAACTGTATCACCTGAGGGATTAGCTTTTTTATATTATTAAGTTCTGCTTCTGCTTTTCACTAACTTCGGTAAAACAGATCCTCAATTAAAGATAACCAGTGGATGCATAATGTCATTTTCACAGTCTGTTATCTGTTTAAAGTGACAAGGATTTCTCTTCTTAGCATTCCCTCTAGGTCCATAAAATACTCTTTGACCCTGAAATAATTTTCATAAGGTTTCCCTTCAGAAAAATAACCACACTTTAATATTCTCTCTTCTGTTCTTAAAGAAATGGTGAATCTACTTTTCTTCAGTTTCTCCTTCCTTTTTAGACTAAGGTGAAAGATATCTCAGAAAAATCATTCTACTTCTGTCTCCTGGGCTTCCAGAATGTTTTGCAATATGGTGAAATAGAGAATTAATCTTTGGACAATGAGGACAACAGCATGGTTAACCTGACCTAGTTGCAAAGAATATGTCTTTACAGCTGCATCACCAGATTTGGGAAGTGATTTACAAAATAGTCATATACAAGGTAATTTCAAGGAGTAGCGATTTATCATCAGTGTTTTATTCATTATTTCAAGTGATTTGGCAGAATACAGTGCTTTTGTTTTATCACAAAAGAATGATAACCACTCCTCTGCAGCAAAACCAAGCAAATGCAGATGTTTTTTCCTGGAGGAAGAGATGCGTGTACACACCTAGAAATTAACGAGATAGGTAGATATATAATTAGTGGTTGTGGCCGTATTGCCAAACCTTTGAAAAGGTGTTTAGCACATCCCCATCAGTCTCTGAGGTAGCTGGAGTTAAGATGTCCAAGCACTGATGAAATGGAAGTATAAAATATGCTATGGGTGCTGAGCTGAGCCAGGGAGGAAATAAGAGGTGTTTTAAATGAGGTACATTACTGATGAAAAAGAATTCTTGTGTCAGCAGCCCAGATGTTACCTAGGTGAGGCAGAGTACTTAAGATGCTGTTGTATGATGCACAATGAGATATAGAGAAATGTAGATAACAGCTTTAGGGTGATAATGAGATTCTGAGACTCAGAGCTTGTCTAGTCCTTTTTTTTTTTTTTAATGATTTGTTTTGCCTTTTTGGCTCTATCATGTGTCCCTGCAATCCTCTCTTAGACGCTGACTATTATAAATCTTCTGCACCAAAGCTATAACTTAAGATAGAGGTAAGTAAAAGCATTACAGAAAATGAGACACAACTCCAGAGGGTTTCAAACCAGTGAAGATAGAGGCCATAGAAAGACATAAGTGAAATCCCAAGAGGTAAAAAACCCTCTTGAAGCTCAGTTTCATTGCCGGGCCTTGTGGAACACATTCAGCACACAGACAGGGTCCCACAGCATTTTGGGTTGATCTTGTTTTCAGTAGTCAATCACTTCAAATTGTATTACAGCTCTGACAAATCTGCTAAACTGCTAATTGTATCAGGAACAGACCAGATACCGTAACATTTAGCCTCATGTTTTATTAAAACAATGTTTAAATGGTTCAGTGAGATATTTTAAATCACAGATTTTATTGCTATCTAAAGAGGCAGTAAAAGTCTAAGTCTACTGTCATTATCACATGAACATTTTTACCATAGTCCAGAGCTGGAGGTGTGAGTCCTGTGCCTGTACATGTACTCTTTGACAACAGAGCCTGTGGCATCTGGATGTGACAGATCTGCCATTGCTGAGAAGCCCATCATCTCCCACCTCCCCAAAAAGTCACGCTTCATCATCAGAGCCGCTTGTCAGAGTGAAGGACAGAAGGATACCTGCGTCCTGAACTTGGTAGGTATTTCAGCTGGTGCTGGGCTATCATATGTGTCATATATAAGGAAAAAATATTCAAATTTCACTGTTTTAATCACACTGATAAGGGCAATTCTGTCTGGGATAATGTGGCAGATGAAATGGAATCATTTTCCACAAGGAGTATTCTAGACTGACCATAAGCAATAGTTGACAAAATGCTTGTGAGAAATAGAACAATTGCAAACATTAAATCCAGATAAATATATATTGATTTTCATTCATATAAAATTAGAAATCTCCCTCAGTTTGCTAAAATCACTGTGTAGTTAGAACTATCAAATCATGCATCGCCTGGAAAACATCATCCTTATAAAATGTTTGCTACACACAGATTAATAATGATTCTTGAACTTCATAACTTGGTGATTAATAGAAATGACTGAATAATTCCTGGTGGGTTTCATAAGGATGTTATTGACTTGAAGAGAGGCTCAAACTACACATGTCTTAATAAAAAACTGAATAATTTGGTACATGGAACTAATCTTGACATAAATTCAGAAATAATCAGCATTGCATTAAAGAGAATTTGACAGCAACTAATTGACTTCATGTTTTTTCTCTCAAAAAAGCAATACAATCAGTGGCAAAACTATGTTTCAACCAGTGTTTGGGTTCAGTTTAAAGAAGTACCGGTAGTGTATGTTTTGTTTTCAAAAGACACTGGGCACTGGGGGGGGCGTGGCAGGAGCATGAAAGTAGCAGTCTTGTACGCAGAAAAAACTCAGGTACTATTTGGCTTTTCTGAGTAAGAAAGTCAAAGTGAACTCACTGAAGAAAATCTTGCATTCCAAATAACAGCATCTTGAAAGATGGCAGAAACCAATAAGCTATTTGTTGGTGGCTTCTTGCCTATAAAAAAAGGGCTCACTGAATGCCCCACTCCAGGCAGTGGAAGCTGAAGTTTAATGGGATCTTTTGTACGTACAAAGCAACACAAAGTTGCTCCTGAGGGACTGGTAATTCCAGTCACATTCCTTCTGAGGTGGATCAACTTCAAGGATCTTACAGAAACCTGAAAACTCATAAAAATGAGCAACAGTGATAGAAACCAAATGAGAAGTACTATAATATTATTTTGGTGTAATGTGATAAGTTCTAGAAATGTTAAGGAAACTTAGGTAAAATGACTCACCCATTCGGAAAACAGAAACATTGACATACTAATTGGTGTGAATGGACAGAGTAATAATAGAAAGTAGGGCTTAAACAGTCCTCAAATTCACTCCCTTACATCAAAGAATGAGAAACTAAAGGTAAACTTGACATATAATTGTCTAAGTCATTCTTAAAAATCTTCTACAAAGAAGATTTCAAAAACAGCTTCCATCTTCCCACACTAAGCAATCTGCTCTGCTTGCCAAGTTTTTCCCCAAATCACCTCAAATATTTGGTGAATTTTAATCTATTAAATGATTAACTATTCACAGTGCTTTTCTTTCATCTTTGTTGCTATGCATCTGATGAACACTGCATCATTTGTCCCTCTGGTCATGTATTCTTCAGCTGAAACAACCTCCAGTGTTTTTTATTTTCCCTGCAGATCATATTTTCTACACTTCAGAGTATTTTCCTTGTTTTCCTTGCCCACGTCTTTTTCAGAGAGTGGTGTCCTGAAATAGATGTACTACTGTAATTGGGAGATGAATGAAAAAAAGATTGGAAAGACTGCATCATGTGTCTTTCAGAAGATATTTCTCATATATTTACTATAACTCTGCCACCTAGGTTAAGCATCATCCATGTTTGTGGAGGTGATTATTTTTAGTTAGCGTAGAACATTAGTTTATTCACACTGAATAGTCCCCCCCATTTGACTTAGATCCTACTGCCAAAATGCCAAGACCGCCATGGATTCTAATCTTGTCTGCATGGTCCTTCTCAAATCGATACTGCCATCCAGGTCACAATGAAAATATTACTGGTTGTAGATCTCTAATTATCCCATTGTATCTTTCCATATTTGAGAGTACTCTATGATTATCAAATCCAAACAAATTTTAACTTCCCTAATATTTTAAAGTACCCATATGTCCTCAGGTTACCTCAGAACTTCAGCCTGAAACAGTGTCAAAAACCTTACAAAAGCTGGAACAGAATATCAGCTCTTTGCCTCTATTCGCTGGGGCTGCTGTTCTATGACAGAAGGAAATAGAATCAATTTTGAGTGATTTGTGTGGACCTCCTGCTCGGTACTTGATTATCTTCTGGATGTTTACAGATTGTTTATTTTTTCAGTGTTTTTCTAGGAACTGAAGTTAACCTGCTGAGCAGTAATCATCACATCCTCTTCTGTTCTCCCTTTTTGAAGAGTCATTTTTTCCCTTTATATTTGGGAAATTTTGTTCTCCATGAGCTTTCCAGAATAAAAAATGAGCTTTCCAGAACTGCATCTGGGTCAGAGCAATCCCAGGCAGAGCTACAGTTCGGGTAGAGAAGAGATTCAGATCAGCCCTGCGGATAAGGACTTGGGGGTGTTGGTTCATGAGAAAATGAACATGAGCCGGCTACAGCGTGCGCTCGCAACGCAGAAAGCCAACCGTATCCTGGGCTGCATCAAAAGGAGCGTGACCAGCAGGTCGAAGGAGGTGATCCTGCCCCTTTATTCTGCTCTTGTGAAACCTCACTTGGAGTATTGTGTGCAGTTCTGGTGTCCTCAACAGGACATGGAACTGTTGGAACAAGTCCAGAGGAGGGCCACGAGGATGAGCAGGGGACTGGAGCACCTCCCATATGAAGACAGGCTGGGAAAGTTGGGACTGTTCAGCCTGGAGAAGAGAAGGCTGCGTGGAGACCTCATAGCAGCCTTCCAGTTTCTGAAGGGGGCCTATAGGGATGCTGGGGAGGGACTCTTCATTAGGGACTGTAGTGATAGGACAAGGGGTAATGGGCTCAAACTTAAACAGGGGAAATTCAGGTTAAATGTAAGGAAGAATTTCTCTGCTGTTAGGGTGGTGAGGCACTGGAATGGGTTGCCCAAGGAAGCTGTGAATGCTCCACCCCTGGTGGTGTTCAAAGCTGTGTTAGACAGTGCTTTGGGTGATATGGTTTAGTGTGAGGTGTCCCTGCCCATGGCAGGGGGGTTGGAACTAGATGATCTTAAGGTCCTTTCCAACCCTAACTATTTTATGATTCAGTGATACTATAATAATTGCTAATGCCTCTCAGATTTCTTTACCCAGTATTTAAGTACCCTGTTGTTAATTTCAACAAGTTTTTAAATTTCAGTGAATTACAAATGAAGACATTTCATAAAGATACTGAGCTTTATGAAATTCTGGGCTCAGCCTATTCTTATTCTTAAACATATACATACATATCTCTATCTACATCTACATCATCTACATAATATACATTTATATCTACATGATCTACATCTACATGATCTACATCTATATCTACATCTACCTATATCTTTATTTGTATCCGTATCTGTATCTATATAGATACACATGCATGTAAAACATGCGTCCCAAGGAAAAGCATTGGATAAGAGTTGAATCACCTTTGCATTTTCCCAGCAGTGGGCACCCTTTCCTAATTATTGTAGCTATAATTTTAGCACAACTGCTAAGAGCTGTGCCTTTCAGAATATAGTTGTGCTGCTCCATATGGAAGTCTTGAACATCATGGGGATGGAGGATAAATCTCAGCTCTTTTAACATTTCTCACATCCTAATCCAGTATGTTGGAATCGGTAATGGAAATCTGCTAATGCAGTGACATATGCTTCTAAATATTTCCAGTCAAACTCTGTGGCAGGCAAAATCATTAGCTCAGTATGTTTCAAATCCAAGGAGCTACAACTGTGTTACTTAGTGGACAAGAAGATCAGTTAAGAGATGGCAGTGATTTAAGGGTGAGGGAATAAAGAATGGTAAGGTCTCCTATTTGATAAGCCCATCTCAAAGGGAAACTTTCTTAGGGAAAACAGTGAATTAGGAGCTTTTTCACCAGCCAGCTTGTCAAGAATTGCTCAAACTGCTGGAAGCAATGCCATGTTCAGTTATATTATGGCTCAAGAAGTTATCCAGAATTATCTGCAGCGTAGATAGAGAAGAACCTCAAATAGGATGATGAAGGTGAACATGAAAGGTTTTGACAGACACAAGCTCTCTAAATATGTTACCCCTCCCTGCCATAAATGATAATTTTTTGGTCCTGAATGTCCTTAGAAGGTTGAAATGGTGAAAGATGTCATAGCCACCAGGTACAAGCTCTGAGACAGACCACATTTTCCTTTGAGGAATACATAGCCCCGGGTACCTGCTACCTGGCCTATCTAGACAATTGGTGCCTAATTTAACACAGGATTTAATACTGACTCAAAGGAAAACGCCAAAACCTGTCTGCTGGTTATAGAAAATCAGAAAATTTGCACCATGAGAAAGTAAGTATATGAAGGAATTTTCTGTCAGCCTCTCCTATCTGCTGGAATTACTTGCCCTTCATAGGAGCCTGCATTAGCTGACTGAAGTACGTGCAGATTCTTTTATGTGCAGTGTCCATGAAGTTATAAGGGGTCTTGTCCTTGGAGCTGACAAAATTAAGATGGTTACAAAAAGCTTTTCTAGCTTTTCATACATAAAAAGAAAAAAAAATTCCTGCCAGGAAGAGAGCCAAGCATTTGTTCCCAGCTACCATATAATCTTTTTTCCCCAAATCAATAGCACATTATGCAGCAATGCATCAGACAGTGGGCAGTTATATTGAGTAGTTATTAAATTAGACTCTCATTCATCCACATCTATTTGTATTTCATTCTCTATCCTATTCCTTTTGCAGGGGTAATGGATAATGGAGCTAGGGTAGTTTTTGTTGGGATTTCCAAAGGCAGCTATAAGCGGTAGTTGCCCCCATAGGCTATTTTTAAATGGAAGATGAGTAATTGGGCTGTTCAGAAACCTTTGAAGATCATAATGACAGAATTTAGATTTGTTTCTAAGAAATATCTAACGGAGGCTTCCTCCATTCTTCATGTTAAAAACCAGCACTGGAATCACTTAAAAAGGCATTTATTTCCAGAATAGAATTTCTAATTACGAGAAATCAACTCAAGTAACAATTAAGTTTTTCTGAATTATCCCAGTTTTCTGATTCTGCAAATTTGGGAATAACATATCAAACAGAAATTATTTTTTCCTTATTCTTACACTTTAAATTCAGGCCTAGGGTTTGTTTGTAAGTTCATACATTAAAATAAATGTACTTAAGTACATTTATTTAAGAGCTATCTTTCCCTCCATGGAGAGTTTTTCTCCCTGAAGAAATATTAGAGAGTACTTTTCATCTGCGATATCAAAGAGAAAAATGTAAGATTTTGTGTAGAAAACGTACTGATTTTTGGATAGCAGAATTCAGGGAAATATTAAATTTCTTAGGACATATGCATCTGATTATTTTTTTTTTTTTTAACATTGGAAGTAAATACAAAAAGAAAAAATCCAAGATGAGTAAATGAATGAAATGCATATCTACAGGATGCTGACTGTCTGCCTTATTTCAATATGGAATTATAGTACTCATGCCTTCCTGTAGATTCCCAGCATCTTTCTACATCAGAGATATTCTTTGAGCTGCAAAAGAAATATATATCCATGTAAAATAAAAGGCATAGAAAATACCAAACCTTTGTTCTCAAAGTGTTTGTGAATATTAGATATTATCAGAATGCTGACTGTAATCCATTTTGAATAGAACTGATTTTCAATCCAAAGAACAATCAAAATTGTGTCAGGAAATAATAGATACGAAAGAAAAATAGAGTTTGGTCTCAGGGTCAAATCCCTGACTAAAGTGCAATAGATCCACTGTGTTGAGTGGCCATAATTTACAATGGTCAATGATTTGCCCTGTATGTCTTGCACTCTGACCTTCACTAATGCCTGAGGCCATTGATTCACTTTTTTCTCTGAGAAAACGATTTCAGTGGGGAATTGTGCACATGAAAGCAGGGCAGAATAGGGCCCTTTCATTCTGAGTTGCCATTTCCCAGTGTGGAAGTGCAGTGTATTAATCAGTGTATCAATCAATAGTCCCCTGACCCTCAACAAATCCCACTCAAGCAAAAAGACATCGCCCTATTTTTGATTAAACAGTGCCAGGTATCCATTTCTGAAATAAGTTCGTCTGAGAATAATTATACTAACCATATTTAGGACATGATTTGAACTCCATTCAGGAGAGTTTATAGAACAGGAAGTTTATTTTTAGGTACTTGAGAGTCTCAAACCCAGGAGAATATTTCCATTGTGTCCAATGATATGTGGGTCTCCCCCTTCAAGGATCTTTTCTCAATCCATTCATCACCCAGTCTATACTGATACTGGTGATTGCGCTGACCCAGCTTCAAGTTCCTGCGTTTGGGTCAGCGCAATAACCAGTACCAGTACAGACTGGGTGATGAATGGATTAAGAACAGCTCTGAGAAGAAGGTCTTGGGGACATAGATGGATGAAAAATTGGACATGACCTGGCAATGTGTACTTATAGCCCAGAAAGCCAACCGTATTCTGGGCTGTATCAAAAAGACTGTGGCCATCAGTTCAAGGGAGGTGATTTTCCCACTCTACTCTGCTCTTGTGATACCCCACCTGGAGTACTGCATTCATTTGTGGGGCCCCTAATGTAAGAAGGATGTTGGAGAAGTCCAAAGGAGGCCACAAAGATGATCAAAGTGTTAGAGCAGCTTTCTTATGAAGACAGGCTGAGAGAGCTGGGGTTGTTCAGCCTGGAGAAGAGAGGGCTCTGGGAAGATCTGAAGCAGCCTTCCAATACCTAAAGGAGGCGTACAAGAAATCTGGAGAGGGACGTTTTACAAGGGCATGTAGTGACAGGACAAGGGAGAATGGCTTTAAGCTGAAAGAGGGTGGATTTAGTTTAGATATTAGGAAGTTCTTTACTATGAGGATGATAGGGCGCTGGCACAGGTTTCCTGGAGAAGTTGTGGGTGCTCCATCATTGCATTCAGGGTCAGTCTGGATGGGGCTTTGAGCAGCCTAGTCTAGAGAAACAAGTCGCTGCCCATGGCAGAGGGGTTGGATTAGATGATCCTTCCAAACTAAACCATTCAATGAGTCTATGATCTCTCTTTTACTTTATTTGTACAAGTCTCTGTTTTAAATAGTTCTAATAGGAGGCAGTGATTTTCATAAAGTGTGATGGCAAAAGAATAACTTTAGCATGATGGTGGGAGGAAAGAGAGGTGAGTTCTGAAAGGCAAGGCTGGGTGGGCACGTTTGCTTCAGAGTTCTGAATGATCCATGTGTACAGTGTGGAGGATGCACAGCAGTCAGCACTTGCCAGTTATTCCTTTGTTACCTACTCAATGAATCAACTTAATGAGAGAAGGTAAACTTCAATGCTTTACATGCAAACAAATGCTTTCATACGCAGTTCTGAAACATGCCCTGTTACCTGTTTAAACTGTGGTGCACTCATTTTCTCCCACGGGCTCACAGAGACAGAATTAGTTTTTCTCCTTTTTTTAACATTATTATTTACTTTCTTGCCTGTCGGTCACTTTAATGTCAGTGGATATTTTAGTCTTCCCCCATATCGTTATGAATCTGCCTCCCAGGGAAGATGTGAGAATAAAAATAGAACATTTTTAGTGCTTTGCATTGCTGGGGTTTTATACTTTAATATATTTTTTTAATTTTTTTTTTCTGTTGGAAGTTCTTATGTACATTAGGAAACCAACAGCATGTCAATATAGATCATGTTAATAATGTCATCAACAGTGCCTGCCTGATTAACGCTGGTACCTAATGAAACTAAATTTAGTCAGAATGGCTGTACAATTTTTCCCCCCTTTTTTGTTTGTCGTTTCTTTCTTTTCTTGTCTAAAATTTTTGCGTGAGAGTAGAGCCAATGGCCTGGTCAGTTAAATAGCCCCAGAGGTTTGTGTAATAAAGTAAATTAAACTTCCCTTTCCCCCAACTAATGATTGCTGGAGTAAAAAGCAAGAGGCAGGATCACAGTGTGCTCCTGTAAAATGAGTTTTTCTGTGAAATTCTCTGATTCAAGTGAATAATGTACACTTCAGCCCTTGTGCATAGCAGTTTCTGTATTCAATTTAACTAGCTCTGCAAGAAAATGCCAGTATATTGAGATGCCCCAATTAAATTTTGTTGATGCAGTGAACTTCTTTATGGCTGAGCAATGGCACTGCTAGCAATTAGACTAACAGCATAGCATACATCACTCAGAAATAATCAGTTGAATTTTGCATGGCAATATGAGGGAGTTTCAGATGTTAAGTAAGCACTATTCCAAACAACCTTTTTTCAACTATTCCACAAGTTTTCAAGGAGCATGTCCATCCTCATTTATTTTAATCAAGGAAGTGAAGGACTGCTATTAGAATATTTTATTATATGAAAAAAACATGCAGAAATCATGTAAGGAGATGTTATAAAAAGAATGGATATGCTTATCTAGAGAATATGAGAAAGGCATAAAAAAGACACCATTATTTCCCTTCTCCTCACCCCAGAAAAAAAAAGAAAATTAGATTTTGGAACATATAATGCTTACCAAGTCATTTCCACACATTCAGTGATCATCCTAATTCCATCTAGAAACTGTGCTGCTTTAGGTAAAACTGAATGGCTCTAGGGTGATGTGCTCAAGGTGATAGGAAGATCAAGAGAGGAAGGGAAAAAGAGAGGAAAGGGGAGATGTTTCTTTATATTTTGATAAAGTTAAATCAAAAGAATAAGACCTATTTGTGCTTGTCAGACTATTCTGTGTCTGAAAGGCAAGGTTTGCCTGGTCTCTGATTTCATGAGTAATAATTGGTACCCCCTGCTATTTTGCACAGTGTTTGTATATGATATTGCAACCCCCGCTGACATTAATGTTTGAGCTTGTTTTTATTTATTTTTTGTTTTTAAATCGGGAGGGATTTGGAAAGACTTCTGATTATTTAATACCTTGTCTTTATATATATAGACTGCAACATTTCCTCACTCTCATCTCAGACTTGCCCCAGTTTGTAGGGAGCAATATATTATGGCAGGTGGTAGCAAAAGCTTTAGGAAAAGCTTTCTTCTAGGGAAATTACAGCCCCTTGGCACAAAACTGTGGTCCTCAACTTGCCCTTAAGGCCTATATTCTTAGGTCAGTTATCTGTGCTGGTGTTCAAGCCTATTGTTAATTAGTAAATGATGTACCTGTAGATGGTGTTCAAGATGGTGCTTTTTGTGGGACCAGCATAAGTTATTTTGTGCCATGGAAATGATTCCTCTGAACCTGAGGGCTGCTCCCTTCAGAGGTGTGACGCTGGGAGAAACCAGCTATGGAAAGTCACAGTTGAGTCAAAGGACAGTGTTTCAGAGCACAGTCACCGCTGATCCACAGTTTCAGTGGCTGGGAAACCTCAAAAGCTTAGTTACCATTCACCTCTTCTGATTATTTGGTGAGAAACGGCAAGATTGATGCTGCTTAATTTTAGTTACTTGCAATGCAGTAATTCCAGGAGAAGTTGATACTGTTTGGTCTCTGCTTTAAATATCTGTTTTGGGTGAGATGGTAGTAACGTAAAAGATCTTATTTCTCTTTTCTTACTATAAGGTAAATCTACATAAGTTAGATCTAAAGTGCATCACTGACTTCTATATTTGGTTAGATAAGTTGTGCCCTAAATTTTCCAGAAAGTCTACTTCTTTTAAATGTACAGATATCCCAAGAAATCTAATAATCAGCTCATCAGTGTCTCTTTCTTCTTTTGAGAATCATCAGGCTGCGTTTGAATTACCTCTGAAATAGCAGTTAGAGGTTGAATTGCAATTTTCAGCTGACTCATCACATTCAGAGATGTGATTCTGCTGATGAAACCTTTGTATTTAAGTGAATGTATCATTAGAAATAGAAACTATCACAGCCTAAAATTTCCTCATTCAAAGAGGACCTAAAGCTAAAAGACATGCTCTGAACTGTGCTTGAACAGCATCAGTGCACTGGTAGGTATTCTGAGTTTTGTAGTTTCAAGTCGTCACTCAGTTTTTCCTCAGATAAGTGTACTAAATGTCTATCAAACTTAGCACATCCCCGGCTTTCTAGCTTGTTTTGTGTTATTCTCGTGATTCCTGATGTGAAGAGGGGAACATTACTGAGTTGCTTTAGTAGCAAGATGGGAAAAAACTGATATTTAAGCGCACATCATTACTCTACTCTGCATGCATAGACAGCTTTGGTTCAGACTTGATTCAGGCACAGGAGGCCTAAAGTTCCACCTCAGGACACTGGTGCTTTGCGGGGACCAGTTTATTCCATTTTTTCCTGGTGATGAATCTTCAACCTATTTTTCTAGGACAGAAGATGTTCATGAGGAAGGAGACTTCCACTGGTGAAAGGTATGAGTCTCCTTTCTTGCTTCATGGATCTCTACGCATGAAGATACCTCTGAATAGGGTGGTGAACATGCCACACGTGGCAAATCTCATTTTACATCTCCAGGAAATAGAGACACTTCTCTGCTTTCCTCTGGGTTTATCACCCTATGTGTTGAAACCAACCTTTCAAGTCCACTTTGACTTGTCTTGTAACCCAACCTCTCGTCTGCTGGGAGGATAATATCCAGATACCCATCTCCCCAAAGCAGTGACTTCAGGAAATGTTAGTCACCTCAAATCTGCAACTGAGAGCAAACTGCACTATATCTGTAATGGGTTTTTATCTGACATAAGGTTTTCTGGAACATTCTCTCCTTTAATAATGTCATAACTTTTGCTATTAATATAAAGGTCACTGAAGCATGAAGTCAGGCAAAATCTTCCTCATTCCTTTCCATCTTCCACCAGCTAATTTGAAGGTTCTTGAAGCAGTTTCTGACGCTGTATTGTGTATGTGTGTCAAGGTTTTGATAGTGGTGGGGATACAGGAATGGCTTCTGTGAGAAGCTGCTAGAAGCTTCCCCCACACCCCATAAAGCCAATGCCATCTGGCTCCAAGGCAGACCCATCACTGACTAGAGCTGAGCCCATCCAATGTGATAAGTAAGAAGGGGTGTGTGTGTGTATGTGTGTGTGTGTGTGTGTGTAGGAAATCTGCTGCACAGCAGCAGCAGGGAAGAGGACTGAGAATATGTTAGAGAAACATTCTTGCAGACACCAAGGTCAGTGCAGAAGGAGGAAAGAAGATGCTGCAGGGTACTGGAGGCTCCAGAGCGGAGACTCTCTTGCAGCTCACGGTGCAGCCCGTGGTGAGGCAGGCTGTGCCCCTGCAGCCCATAGAGGTCCATGGTGGAGCAGATATCTACCTGAAGCCCAGGGAGGACCCTACGCTGGAGCAGGGGGTTGCCCAAAGGATTCTCTGACCCTATGGGAAGCCTGCACTGGAGCAGGCTCCTGGCAGGACCTGTGGCTTCATGGAGAGAGGAGCCTGCTCTGGAGCAGGTTTGCTGCAGGACTTGTGAGCCCATGGAAGGAACCCACACTGGAGCAGCCTGTTCCTGAAGGACTGCACCCACGAAGGGACCCACGCTGGAGCAGAGGAAGGGTGTGGGGAGTCCTCCCCTGAGGAGTAAGGTGCAGCAGAGACGTGTGATGAACTGACCACAACCCCCATTCGCCATCTGCCTATGCCGGGGGAGAAGAGGCAGGAAAATTGTTAGTGAGCCCAGAAAGAAGGGATGGGTTGAGGGGAAGGTGTTTTAACTTTTAGTTTTGATTTCTCATTATCGTACTCTGATTTGATTAGTAATAAATTAAGCTAATTTCCCTGAGTCAAGTCTGTTTTGTCCATGATGGTAACTGCTGAGTGATGGTAACTGCTGAGTGATCTCTCCTCATCTCAGCTATACATCATGGAAGTGGAGCTGTGCATTGCTCCACTTGATTTACCATCCCTGGCACTAGGACCGCATCCTGCAGGGCTGTAAGACCGGTAAGATACAGAAATCACTATTGGTAAATCCTCTCCTGAAGTGGATCTTATGGTTTTCTGGTCTAACTTCTCCAGGACAACAGTTTTAGGCATGATTTGTCATAATTTCTGATGACTCTCAGCATGGCAAGATTGATCTTTCATGTAAGAGAACTCAGTTACTGTCCCTGTGTCTCCTTTATTTAATAAGGGTCAATGCTGTAGCCTCCTACAGGGCTCAGCTGATCAAGAACAAGAAGTGACCAGAGGTCCATCTGCCTCCAACAATGACCAGAGACAAGGCTGTTCATGGACAATGTGAAAGCCTGACCACTTTGCCTGGTCTCTTCGTGCTTCCCAGCATCCACAGGTGTTGCAGCTGGAATAGCAGCAGTATGTACATACCTGCCCAGCACTTCTAGCATCCCCTGTTCATGAATTTCTCTGGTCCCTTTGCGAGCCTGCTGTTGCTGTCTCCTTAGCCTCCAGTGGCAGTAGGTTTTACAAATTCACTACCTGCTGTGTATAGAAATACTTTCTTTTGATTGTTTTAAACTGATGTTTTCCAAACTAGTTTCAGCAATTGCCTCTTGCATTGCAGTATTTGATAAAGAACTGTTCAGCATTCAACCTACCCACTCTCTTTGGGAGTTTGTAAAACTCAGTCATGATCCTCTTTCCTAAGCTGACTAGACCTAGCATGAAGAAATCAAAGCAAATGATTCCTCCCCTTGTTTTGGCACTTCTGAGGTCACATCTGTGCCCAGTTTTGGGCCTTCAGTGCAGGAAAGTCCTTGATGAGCTGGAGGGAGTTCAAGGGGGGTCCCAAGGATGGTGGGACTGGAGCACGTGTACTGTAAGGAGAAGCTGGGGGAGCTGGAAGCTTGGTCATTCTCAAATAGAGCTGGCTCTGGAGGGTCCTAGAAATGTTCTGCACATAAATAATGAGAGGTGTTTGGTGATGAGAAGCAGCAAACAATTGCAATAGAGGAAACATGACTAGATGTAAGGCAAAAATATTTCACTGTGAGGGACCAGCCTGTCCCTTAATTCGCACCCACAGACTTTCCACTTGCTCCTCATCTGTCCCTGGGCAGAACTCAATACATTCTAGTCGCTCTTTCACATAAAGAGCAACTCCACCACCTCGCTTTGCTGACCTATCTTTCCTAAAAAGGACATAGCCATCCATAACCACATTCCAGTCATGTGAGCTGTCCCACCATGTCTCTGTAATTGCCACCAGGTCATAACCTTTAGACCGCACACAGACTTCTAACTCCTCCTGTTTATTCCCCATGCTGCGTGCATTGGTGTACAGGCAATAGTACAGTACAGTACAGTACTTTCCCCTGTGCCCTTTCACTAAGCTTTAGTTTTCCATTTGTGTTTGCCTGTAAGCCTCATGCAGCATCCCTAAAGGTCTGAGGCTTCAGAGCAGAAATTCCCACATTGCTATTTAGACTGAGGCATCACCATGAAGCCCCAGTGGAGATCAGAAATCCACTGTTCTGGGGCTGTGTGTGCATCTATTGACTGAACAGAGATCCCCAGAACAGCATCACTTGTACTATCGTTGAATAAGCACTGTTGCGCCAGGGCTGGAAGTTACGGTGGGAATTGGTGAGCTGGGAGGCAGGGTCCAACTGAGTATGAACAACGGTCTTGGTGTACCAGGCAGTATTTCTGCATAGTGTGAGCACTGTAGATGCACCCAAACCACCTATTGTGAGCTTGAGGGTCTTTGCAGTGTGCAGCATGTGCTTTCTGTCCCTGTCTGACAGGCAGAGAACTTGTATTATTTGCATGGTTATTTTTACAAGTGTGGAAGAAAAGATGTATTTTGTAGGGTTTCTGTTTATTGCTTTGTTTAGAGCTGTGCAAAACAAAACATCAAGGGAGACTGAAGTCCAGATCCTGCATCCATTTACACCACTGCCAGATCACAGTCTTGACTTCAAACGTGAGGAACTTGAAGAAGTTTTGGACATGAGTGAAGCCTTATTGTCAGGGGACACTCAGAGCAGTGTTTTATTCATACAGCACCCTTTCCTTCTGATCATCAAGGAGTTTAAGAGAAAGCTGCCTTCAAGCCTTAAGGTATTTGTCTTATTAAATAAATATATAGTGTGAAAGTGCCCAGCTTTAAAAGATACTTTTATAAGCAATAGCTTATGTTAAAAACAAACACAGAAAAAGTCAAGTTGTTTAAAATTTGCTGCAGAAAGGACTAAGAAACTAACCACTTTATAGTATACCCTTTTTCCAAGCTTCCTAGTATGCAGCCATGTACAAGATGCTCAAACACCTCTCACAGCCCGATTAGCCTAAGGCTGGTGATGAGAAGGCTTTTTGTGCTTTCAAGGTGAAGAGATGAAACAACACAATAAAAACTAAACCCCCTCCCCCACAATTTTGCATTTCTCTGGCTCTCCAGTGAGAGCTTCTGGCAGAACACTTTTCCTCAAGGAAAAAGAATAAATCAGTGAAGTAGGTTAAGGCGAGAAAGAATAACACAGTGTGCGGCTTGATTTTAAATCCAGAGAAAGTGAGAGAATTTTCAGGCACAGAACTTGTTTGCTTGCCTGAACTAGTTTCACTGAGAGTTGCCTGCTGAACATGTTTATGTTTACTGTACCTAATTGGTAATCAACCAACATAACATCTATTCCAGTCTGATGTCTGAAGTGTCACAGTAGTTTGTTGTGTTTCTTTGACCTTAATTTTAATTAAATGTAATTGTTTTGGCTGCTGCTTAAATATAGCTGGTATGTTCCAATAAATCACTTTTAGATATTTCATTAGTGGTGAGTGCTGAAAACCAAATTGAGCTCTGGATGCAAATGTAGCTTGACTCTTTTAGCTTGTGCTTATACAGCCAAAAGCAGTTACAGGGTAGGAAAATATTTCAATGGATTTTTTTTATTTTTGAATGACTGACTCCCAGTCCATAGGAACCATGACAAAGATGTGTGGGAATGCAGATGGGAATTTACCCCAGTGAGGGTAACTATGAATGGTCAACCTTTCAGCCTCAGATAAGCTTTCTTCAAACTGGGACTCTATCAAACCATTCAGATGGCAATCTCCTCATGAGCTGGAGCATGAAGTCCTTCCAGGAATCAGTCTTGGATAAAATATTTAATATGGAAGTGCCTTTAATGCTAAAAGGGAGAGGTGAAACCACCCTGACTTGTCAACTAGTTTGTGACTGTAAGGATAAGCAGTTGCTTCTCCAAAAGATTTGGCCCAAAGCCTGCTGAACTTACTAGGTGTGTGCAGGTGTCATAGAAATGTTGTTTCTTCTTTGCTCTTTAATGCACTATGCTGGGGTGGTTATTGAAAGCTTTAGCATTCAAATTCTTTGTACTTTTGATATGGTAGAACACAGTCTGGTTTAAAATCAGTGAAAAGCTCTGTTTGTGCTGCATTGGACTTAGTACTCTCATCAAGATGGATGGACCTACAAGGAGAGGCCTTTGGGGGACCTGGTCTTAGTCCTGCTGCCTCCTCAACCTTTCACTGCACTCAGCTGTGCTTCTAACTACTCATTCCTTCAAAAGTTTAAGTGAGGAGATGATGGCAGGGGTCTTCTGTTTGCTTGCAACTTCACTCAGTCTCCACTACACATATTCCTTTGAGGCCTAAGATTAAATCTCCTTCAAACTGGTTTTGCTATGCTTACTGTTCTCCCATCTTCAGCCCCACTTTCCTACTTCTGAATGTTTCTGTTTTCACCCATCCTTCTTGATCCTCCCAATACACACCAACTTAAACTGCTGCTCCTCAGCTGTCAATACTATTGTCATTATGTGTGCTACCCATGTTATTTTCTAACTACAATAAAAAGCTCCCTTTATTCTTTTGGGTTCCGGCGGTAAAAAGGCTTGTTACTGAAAAAGACACAAATAAAATAGCCTTATTTTTGTATGTGATTGCAAAGCACAGCGATCAGGGCCAATAAGGTTCTTAAACCATCTAGAAACAGAGAATTCAGTCTTTGCTTAAAATCAGACTAGGCTTTTAAATCAGTCAGTGAGATCTGAAGGTCAGATTAGAGCTGTGAATTAAAGGTTTTTTGTAATTTTTTTTTCTTGTTTAAACTTAGTCCAAATATACCAGAGATTTCAGCTGATTTCAGTGGGATTGTTCAGGGAAAGAGTCTATCTTTTCTAAGACTGCTTCTGAAAAGGACAAAGTGAAACTGCTGCAATGGAGATATTAACCTTCTATAGGGTCACTTTTCTTTAAGACTCAAAGCTCTTTGGGGAAATGGATAATTTTCTACAAATTTCTGCAGGGTGTAACATAATGGGCTTAAAATTTTTGGTTAATAGATGTTACTGAAAAAGTGCATTTTAAATTATAATAAATTTCATAATAGATATTTGTAAGCATCTGTAGGCAGCAGTAGAATACTATTTAAGGAATAATTTCCTACTCAGTATAAAGTAAGGTGGCAGAATCAGGTTATGTCCTAGTCATTGGCTAGAGTGATTGTACTGTGTTATGTGAACTGGGTTTAATTTAATGTCCAGAGGAGAGATACTTCCTCTCCTGTTAAAAGTGTTTTGGAAAAGTTTAGTCTAATAAGGCAAAAGCTAAAACCATTATGTCAGGAATAAACTTCATCAACCCAGTAACCAAGGTGATATTAATAACATAAGCTAAAAGAACTGTACATAAGGTGGTTTTGTAAAACCCACTATACCACTTTCTTTATTCAAAACAGAGGCTTAATTGGTTACGGTGTAGCTGAATTGAGCCAATAAAAGGTATAATTGATTATAACCCCTATATAGCACTAATAGCAGCCATTTTTTATTTTATTGGCAGCCAAAATTGCATTTCCTCTCTGTCTCAGGTCACTTACCATCCAAATGAGCATTTGTTAATGGAACCAGATCATTAGTAGCTGCTTTACTGATTTCCATGTCACTGCTTGAGTGCACATTTAAATGTACATGAAATGCTCAGGCTTGGCTTCCTCTGCCACCTGAATATGAAGTTCTTTGCATTTTGACAAACTGCTCATTTTGCAGCATACAGAAGGGCTGAAAAGTGCTGACCATTAACTGGTTCAGTCTAATTGCCCTGGCAGAAAAATTTAGATCATTGTTATAGAGAGGAAACTGAGGAAAGAGAGAGCAGCTCAAGAAAATACAGTGTTCTTATTTTTGTGAAGGGACCATGTTTGCTGCAGAACCATAGATATAAGTGTATATGTAGATATACATATATATATATATTTGTTCCTACTGTTGTGAGGAGAAAGTGGCTTCTTCTGGGCAGATTTCACATTTCATCTGTGTGCAAATATATGTGTGACACAACTGTGTAAAAATTAATATTATTTTGTGTGTGTAGTGAAATAGATAACCAGCATCTCAAGGTGTATTTTTAGGTCCACTGTGTCAGGCATGCTGCTCACTGCAGACAGCCTTACTTCCACCCCAAGCCTGCTGCATCCCGTGGTTTTGGCATCAGTTGCCAATAGGGAACAAGGACAGATGGGTGAATATATGTGGATGAAAATTAAAGGATCTGAATATGGAAGAAAAAAGTGGTCTCCACCCTCATGTAAGCACATTTTAAACAGATTTCATTTACCAAATGAATGCCTAAAGTACAACCCTCTATTCTGTTTCATGGAAATGGAATACAGTTCAATTCCCCTGAGTACACAGACTGGGAGATGTGTTGTATAAACCACACAGAACCTTCTGAGATTCACCACACCACTTACATGTATACAATACATTTATAGAAACTGCTGTTATTCTTCTGATTCAGTCCTTGGTGGTTTTTTTATTTTGAAATAATAAAGCACAAACATTTATGATATTTCACATGCAAAGATTTCTTCTGGTTTCATGCTTTCACTTTAAAAAAGAAAAAGAATTTCCATTTATAGTCATGTTGAGAATATGTAGAGTTTTAAGCATAGAGCAATGGAATGGTTTGGGTTGGAAGGAACCTTAAAGCTCATCCAGTTCCAATCCCCCTGCCATTGACAGGGACACCTTCCACTAAACCAGGTTGCTCCAAACCCCATCCAACCTGGCTTTGAACACTGCCAGGGGTGGGGCAGCCACAGCTTCTCTGTGCAGCTTGTGCCAGTGCCTCAGCACCCTCACAGGGAAGAATTTCTTCATAATATCTAATCTAAATCTATCTTTCACTTTAAGGCCATTTCTCTATCACCAGTTGCTGTTGTGCAAAGTCCTTGTCCAGCTTTCATGTGGGTTACTTTAGGCACTGGATGGCTGCTCTAAGGTCTCCCTGAAGCCTTCTCTTCTCCAGCCTGAACAAACCCAACTCTCTCAGCCTGTCATAATAGCAGAGGTGCTCCAGCCCTTTGAGCATCTTTGTACCCTTCTCTGGACTTTCTCCAAAATGTCCATGTCCTTCTTATTTTGGGGGCCCCAGACCTGAATGCAATATTCCAGGTGGTGTCTCATGAGAGCAGAGAGGGTGAATCACCTCCCATGCAGGATATGGTTGGCACATTGCATGGCAATGTTGAGTTTCGTGTCAACCAGGAGCCCCGAGTCTTGCTCCTCATGGCTGTTCTCCTGTGACAAATGTTGCTTTTGAAGAATCAACACTTTCTTTGCGTCTTTTGATGTGACTTGACCAATTATAGGTATTATATAAAACTTGTTCCTTCTGTACTGTGAGAATTAAATAGATTTTAAAGGAAATATCTTCGATGACAATTATGCCCCAATGAAAACACAACAAGTAAAGATCTCCTACCATATCAGGCTGTGAGTGACAACTGTGTAAGTTCAGCAAGAAGGCTTCAAAAAATCAGGTGTAGTAGTTCTTGGTAATGCTCTCCTGAATCTCTTAATGCATTTTCCTTACACTGATGTAGTTTAGTATCCCACACACAGCCCAGTGCTGAGCTGTGCCAGGTCACAAGAGCTGCTCAGCACACCTCAGCCCTTGTCCTTGTGCAACACTCTAGAGGCTGATGTTTCACAGACTCCTTCATGGAGATGCTGGGGATGGTGTGTTGATCGTGAATGGCGCACCCGAGCTGTTACTATGTGACACCTAACTCTCAAATTACATTTTTTAAACATTGTTGGATTAAAACCCCAAAGAAATCAGGACAAATTTCACCTATTAGATGAAAAAGGACATTAAAACGAAAAAAAAAGATAAAAATTTCATGGTAAAGTACTTTTAGAAGCACTCTTTAGTTCAGAATTCCACCCCAAGGAGCACAACTCTGAGCAGGAATGTGTGCCCCTGCCTTGGGCACCATGGATGAGACAGCTTAGAATAGGTAAGAGACTATCCAGGGTACAATACAATTTTCTTACGTTAACACAAAGCTGAACTTGCAAGACAAGGATAGACAAGGCTTTGAAATGTAATAGTTGACATGCTGTTGTTGCATTAATTTGACAGGGTATGAATCAGCAAAAAATTTAGGTCTCAGCACTGAAACATCAAAGCAACTACATATTTAGAAATTGTATGCAGGAGGCTAAGTATTTGTTTATGTAACACCAAGCAACAGTGTTTTCTTATTATAAAAAGTAATTCTCTTTCAGGGATCAAACTCCTCAGGAGTGGTTTTATTTGGTGGTTTGTCGTTTTTATTTTAATAAAAAAGGCACAGCTGTTTGCATCACTAACCCATTTTCTTTGCTGAATTGTAAGAGCTTTCAGTATAGAACTATTATAGGAAAATGGAAGGCCCATTCAGCATAAAAACAATTTCAAAGATTTTGAAATATATTTAAATATTTCCTTATTGTTACATATCAGTATGTAGCTGTCATTAGTGTCCCAGCTGCTCTTTCTGACAGATCTCATGTTTGGCAGCTTAAGAATACATAACACTTGATTGAAATAAATGCTCTGCCTGGGGTGGCCTTTATTGCTAATATCAGCAGATACCAAAATTTATTGTTCATGGGATCTTCTGACTAAGAAATAATGGTGAAACTCACTGTTGAAATAAATTATGCTTTGTTCATAGTAATACCTGACATTTCCTTTTGTTTCCCTTTTTACAGTAAAGGAATGACATTTTTAAGTAGAAAAAAAATGAATTATAAAAAAATCTAAATAATCCCCAAATTCTTGTTTTCTTTGACACGCCTGCTTTCTCTTCTTACAGAAGTGGTCGTTTACCTATGTTACCTTCACAGAACAGCATACAAATGAACTGTTTGTTACATGACAGAGCGAAATAAAATGTGAGAGTGAATCATTGCCTCTTAAGTGAAAAGTTGGATGCTACTGTATTGTCAAATAAACAGTTCCCATCTGAATGGATTAAAACCCCACAGGAGGGCATACAAAGTTATATTCTGCTTTTCTGGCAGTTGGGATATTAATAATAATGTGCTTGATTCATCAAGTAGCGCCAAACTGAATCAGCTGATATTGCTAGCAAACCTTCCTTAGAAAGTGGAAAATATTAGGAGTAAAAGACACTTTACTGCTGCCATTGGCTATTCTGAACCAGCACAAGAAAAAGATTACCCTAAATACCTATTTATTGCAGAGGGTGGAAACTTGATTTTGTCTAGCATCTTCAACTACATGCGCCAAACTGAAGCCAGACACGTTAAAGCACAAAGTGAACATTAACCGTTACAAAGAGGAGAGAGCTTGTGCTTCATGCCCCTGCACAGCTGAAGGAGTACCACATCAAGCAGTGGCATGAAAATTTCAGCCTGCCATGGTAATACATTCTGGGTCACCTGAAAGATGTAAAGGACAATGGTATATAAGCAAAAGTGTGGCTCAGAGCTGTTATCTGGCCAAGCATGATGTAAGGAAGAAAGGAAATATTTCCAATAACGTGAATGACCATTCACTCTAACTAAAAATGTCTCTTGCTCAAAAAATAATGTCTAAGTCTTTCTTTGCTCCAGTCTGTTCTGGGCCTGTACCAAGTACAATGTTAATGAGACTGCTTTTCAAGCTGGCAGCAATCACTGTAGTTGCCATGGTGTTACACCAGATGACAGCAACTGGAGGTCAGCCTTACCATTGATGTTAGGAGGAGTTGCATGGCTTGTGTGATGAGAACTGCTGAGAGCCCAGGGCTTTGTTGTGCTCTGGAATTTGGATCATGGAGCAAGGACTGGAAAGCCTGGAAATCTAGCTTTCACAAAGTTCTCTCTACGATAAGACATATCTGAGACTGTAGGTGAAAAACTGTTCCCATGGTTGAAGCTGTAAGACAGTTGTTTGCATGTGTTCAGAAACAGAATAATCTTTCCAGCAGCCTTTTCCCCTCCTGTCTTCAATGCAATCATTACAGTAGTTGTGTTTGACGGGGACTAGGAAGAGCAGGGGTGCTGTCAGTGAGAACAGCCCTGGCAGCTGTGTCCTGCACTGAACAGGACCACAGAGCACCCTGTGTACTCATTTCATATATCCTGTGGGAAACCCTGGGTTACTAAATGTGGCTTTCAGGATATGTGGCACCATGACATCTCCTGGGGCCAGACCTTCTGCACAAAATGGGTACCCATACTGCTTTCCCCAGGTACCCTGATCGCCAAGTAGAGTGAGTATGTGCAAAAAAAAAGTCTATAGAGTAGCTCATTTTATATCTCCTCAGCTTTTTGCCTCTTTACTACTCAAAGCTGGGGTTCATTTCCCCCAGCTTTAGCCATCCAAAAGTGAAGAGCAGCCTCAGGCAACAGCTGGGCTCCTTGCAAGACCCAGTGGAGATGCTAAAGGGTGGGAGAGAAGAAGAGGGAGAGGCAAAGGTACCTTTGTATGAGATTTGAGTGGCATTTTATTAGGTAGTGTGAATTGGCACCTGACATGGATGTCAGTGATGTGTGAACTGCTTCCCAAGCATGGGCAGCTGCCAAACTGAGATACCTAAACTCTGATGGCAAAACTTAAACATGACAAATCCCTCGCTGCATGCATTTGCATGCTCAAGTGTGTGGGATATGGGATGAGTTGTTTACCTGTGGCCTTTCGCTCACGAATTTGAAGCTACTGGCACTTTTGTGTAGGCCACAAAGCAACAAATGGTTTTTATACTCAGAATGCTTTGGAAATTGCCTGAGCAGTGACTGATAGATTGGTGTGTTGCTTTGCTAATACTTCCCCACTTGGTTTTAAATCAGCAGAAATATAAACGGCTTTATTCTGTATTTTTTATTTTCCCTTATTGCAAAGTCTTAGAAGGTTTCATGGTCTTTTGATGGGCTTGGGAAATAGTTATTAGTCATCTCTTTCCCCTCATACTAGGCAGCAGGCCATTTAATGTTAAATCTTCCTGTGAGCTCCAGAGGGCTGCAAATTAGTGCTCTGTAGAAAGCAATGAAGGAAGTGATGGGCATTGGTATATGTCCCATATAAGTACCAGTTCAGCATATATGTTTTCACAGTAATCTTATTAAAACACTGTAAATCAATAAACAAAAGCCGTAAAACTGTAAATGCTCAAACACTGTGTGATTAAATTGAGTGAATCAAAATCCCAGATGCTATTTTGGTCCTGTGCCGTGCTGAGATTTTGTTATTGTTACTGACACCACAACATCTGCAAGGATAATTTTTACGTTCATTATATTTACTGTGTTGCTGAGAGAATTAGAAGCCCCTGAAGTACATCTTAAAAGGTTTTATTGCACTATAAAAGACTCTGTCACTTTAAACTCCATTAGCTGAGCTCTTCAGGTTCATAATGAGATTCTTTGGAAGAGGCCAAGACAATAGAGCGACCTCGATCCTTGAGGAGCGACCCCAGCTCCTCGATCGCAGTGCAACATGTCCTGCACTGACTCAAGAGAAAACAATTGGTGCAAAAGGCTTGCTGAATTCATGGCCTCAGAACGGTGGCATGGATTTGTCAGGGCTTCTGTTTGCTGCTTTGTTTAGAGCCATACTATATGTCTGCCTTCAGTTCTGTGCTGGCAGGCAAGATATGTGATCGTGCTGGAGAACCTGTGGCTATCTCATTAACTTCACCCTGATTTTTCAGGACTGTTGCTGTATTTCACATCAAAAAATGTATTTTATAGATCTTTATGCAATGGAAACCTCAGCAGCATCTGGAGGACTTCCAAGTGGCCTGGGCTGCTCTGGTACAAGTGGTACAGCCACCAGAAAACCTTTCAAGCTTTGTAATTCCTTTCTTTAAGTTTTTCTCTACCTTTTATTTCCTAGTAAAGAAACCCTTTTGGTTTTCCAAAAGGGAAGAGTGCGTTGGGCCAGCAAAAAAAAAAAAGTAAAAAAAAATAATCAATGAAAACATCTGTCCGTAACACAGTTTTCTGGAGTTTTCTGGATCAGAGATGTGAAATGATCCTTTCATAAATTTTTACAGGAACATTGGCATGCCTGAATGTATTCCTTGTTTCAGCTGTTACAGAGAGGTAAGCAGCTTTGCTGGATGATGTAGCCTTTCATGAAGAAGCTCTTGAAGATGGTGAGATTCACCTCCTCAAGTGCCTTTTGCTATTGATTATAGTGACTGTGGAGACCCTTTGCACTTTGAGATCACTGAAATGGGATAAAATGAACTCCTTACTGTGTTAATCATTATCTTTTGCACATGACTTTATACAATGGTCTGCAAAGGCAGCGCTGTAAGACCGTTTTTCAGAGACCATTTTCCAGATATGTAACAGAGTTGGTCATTTCGGGAGGTTGCTGCTTATTGACAAGAACACTATAAGCTGGCTTATAGATTTAATTTTGCCATTGCAAGAACAAAAGATTTCAAGTACCTGTTTAGTACTGAGGTACTTCCTCCCCACCATAAAATGAACTAAAAAACTGCTAAACAACTCAAAACCCAAAGCTTTTTCTTCCTTCTGTATCAGAGAGAAAATATAGTCCCAACCTTCACTGAGTTCTGCTAAGATAGATAAATAATTTTCCACAGCTGGTGAAATTAATGGGTAATTCAAAGTTTCAGAATCACTAGGAAGTTATTATATTTCTCTGTACTAATAAAACCTCAGAACAACATAAGGCATTACAGAGAATATCTTATACACAGTGAGCACTTTTTTCTTTATTAAAAAAAAACTGAAACACTTTTTCTTTCCTAAAATCTTTGTTATAAAAAAATAGACATCATCAAAACAAACCAAGAAACATGACTGAATGGCTGAAGCTTTGTGTTTGGCTTAAAAGAGTTACACAAATTAATGTACAAATACAGACCCTAGAACCACATTTGCATGACCCTCAGAACAGCATGTGACATAGTCAGCACAACCCTGTATGACATTAGATGTGAACCTTTTTAGACCTGATGTAGATGTCAAATTCTATATGCTGCAGGTCTCCAAGCTGATGATAAAACCACCTTTCAGATACTACTCACTAGTCGCATTTGGCAAAACCTGATTTTTCTGTGTGCCAATTTCTGCTTTTTTATTAAAATTTTGCATGGCTTTTACCATGTACGACTTCATCAGCAGACAATACAGATTTAGATCCAGCTACACTAATATACAAGAGCAATCTGGTAGCAGTGTAAGAATTTCTTTCCCGGATTATCAGTTTCCTTATGTAGCTAAGAATTGCAGGGGTGAAACCAAGTTAACTTCCTAAACGAGACAAAACATGGCTCATCTATAGAAATCCACACCATCTGTGTTTGGATCCATAGTGCTGCCATTTCACTGAGGTGATAATTTTGTATCCAATTTTTTGGATTAGCCTAGTGTTTTGATGGGATTTCTCATGCCATTTGTCTATCAGTTCAATGATGATTAAATTACTCTTTTGCCAGATAGTTAATCAAGCCAGATCATTTCTATCAAATTTCTCACTGAAGATATCTCAAACTGCTCCATTACAGGCATCATCAGCTCAGGACCAGAGAATCTCAGAATGATATGCGTCCATTATATAAAGCCCACATTCACTGGCAGTGCTTTAAGCCTGTATGTTTCTGTCATAAGCACACCCGGAAAAGGAGGAAAAAGGCCAGTTTTGGGATGGCAGAAGGAGTTTATTAAACCTTATGGATTTGCTTCTTGGAGGTATTTCTGGAACAGGCATTACAGGACCCATCACAGTCCTCAAAAACACAAAAGTTTGCCAGAGGAAGGATAGAAGGAAAAGATCAGATACAAAAAGAGAAAGGATGAAAAAGCCTTCTGACAAGCACCTTTAGTGTATTCCTTGAATGGAAATTTTGCCAATGATTTTCTTAGGAAAAGCAAAGATGCTGGAGTAGTAATGGGAAGTGCACAGGATAGGGAGTTGGGTAAGAAAATGTGGGACTAGTGTAATTTGAATGTCTGTCTTCTTAAATCACTTGTAAATTCACAAAGGAAATCCAGTTTAAAGTCACAGTTCCTTGTGCTTTTATCCTGGTAACTGTTCATACTTGCAAGAGGGAGAGAAAGATTTTTTGATAGTAGTTAAGTTTCAGCAGCAGTCAGTAAAAAAGGACTGGAGCCTCCTTTGACTTCTTCAGTTTTACCATGGTGCATCTCCAACAACTCTCAGAGAGCCGCAGGGGTTGTTAAGCTGAAGTGTTAACGGCAGTGAACTGAGAGAAGCAAAATATGATTGCCATCCCAATGCGAACAGAAAAATTGTTGACCATAAACTGTTGTTAAGTTGTGGTTCTGTTCTTATTTAATTTAGCTGTGTGATTATAAAGTTTCTTTTTGCTGTAGACTGATGATGGAACATCATAAATAGTCCAAAACTGAAGTGTGTTTGTTTCATTTTGGCAGAGACAGAGCTGGCCAATATTTTACTCTGCCTGTGGGACTAGTGAAAGGTCAATAAACACTTCTACATAACTGCTTTAGGACTTTGCATGAGAGCAACGTTTAGCAACCAGTTTTTGCAGCCTTATCCATGGAGACTGGCCTGCCATCTCTCCTCCTGATGTCCCTTTTGTTGCTTTCACTGCCCGTCATTTTGTGATTGCCTCTCCCTCTCTTTCATGCATAAGGCAAAACACAGGCAAGGGCATAATTGCTTAATCAGTGCCCACCATTTCTGAGTGTGATTATTTTCATTATGTAGAAAACATATTTTTGACATAATGTATTAGTTGTAGGTCAAGGAATATTTGGAAATTCAACCCTGATAATTTCCATTTGATTTCTTAATTGTTCTTTTAACTGGATCCTGATTATTATTTCATACTTTATTTGCTTTTTCTAATTCTAACTTCAGCATACGTTTTTTCAGCAACCTTCCCTTTAGTTTGTAACCAGCCACACTTTACAGCTTTAAACAATAATAATGCATAATCCCTTTTATCTTTATAATACCAGCAAAATTAAATTCAGTAGCATTCATTCTGTTTGTTCCTTAATTATAGGCTTCTCCATGGTGACTAAACAGTGTCTAAAACACATTTTATCAAAACCCAGTTCAGTAGTCATTTGTTATATTTCTGCTTGTTGACTTGTTTGATTTCAATATATTAATAAATTCTCAGTGTATCTGTGTTCTAGGAAAGTGTGAGAAGTGACTAAAGAAATCATCCTAATGTGATACATCTCTTGGCTTCATAAAATTAAAGCTTTTGGTTTTATTGTGCAAAATGTTGTAAGAATAGAACCTTTGCTGTAATAGACAATCCTGACTCTAAAATTCCATTTTTCTGCATCTTTTTGATAAAGATTTTCTCTGTCAAGCCATGGTGTTGCAGATGGCTGAAAGGCCTTAACCATGGGGGTATGGTTGATCACTTTTCTATTGTTTAGGTAGTATAGGTACACCTTGTGTACATCAAGATTTATATATATTATATATATATATAATCATAGAATCGTAGAATAGTTAGGGCTGGAAAGGACCTTAAGATCATCTAGTTCCAACCCCCCCTGCCATGGGCAGGGACACCTCACACTAAGCCATCTCACCCAAGGCTCTATCCAAACTGGCCTTGAACACTGCCAGGGATGGAGCATTCACAACTCCCTTGGGCAACCCATTCCAGTGCCTCACCACCCTCACAGTAGAGAACTTCTTCCTTATATCCAATCTAAGCTTCCCCTGTTTAAGTTTTAACCCATTACCCCTTGTCCATCACTACAGTCCCTAATGAAAGTGTTCCCCCACCCCGGATCCTTATAGGCCCATATCATTATATATTTATACGTACTATCAAGACATGGATGCAAAGAATATTCTCAAGATACATGCTTTCTAAATATTGGTCCCATACTAAAGGTTAAGCTTGTGAATTAGTTCAGAACTTTCCTGTTTAAGAAAAATACAAGATTCTAGTGTAGCAGAGCTGATCAACAACTGAGCCAGTTAGGCAATGTTCCCAATTGACACCTTCTTGTCTAGTTTAATTAAATAAAAGGGATCTCTTAAGAGGGGAGTTGTCTTGTCTAAAGAACATTTGAAAAGCATTTATATATGGATCTCTGTGTGCCCACTCAGAAGTACATTGGATTGTTAGTGTAGGTCTTGGTAAAGGTAACCGGTAAGGCAGAGAAAAGCAGAGAGGATTTCTCTCCATACCAGAACCCACTACCCCAAACTGCAATGAGACAGTCACGTGCTGAGATACATCCCACTGCTCAGTTCAGGAAATAGGTGTTACTAGGAAAGTGGTAATAGTTGGGGATCATTCCTGCTTTTGTATGAATGAGGGAGAGCTTGAAAAGTATATTCAAGAGCTGGCAAGTCAATGATTTCCAGTAGTGGGTTAATGCATTTGATAATTTTCTTTTTATATCCTTGTTTCAGAACTGTCACATTTCTGTGTTTGTCTTTATCCTTTCTAAAATAAGTAAGAATTGGCATTTGGATTTTAGCTTTTTAGCTCCACCCTGAGCCAACTGCACAAAGTTGCCCTGTGTCTGCTGCACTGCGAGACCCTGGGACATTCACCAGCCCCCTGGTGCAGCTGCACTCACTCCCCTCCCGCCATACCCAGCTTTTGTGCCAAGATGAGACTTGAGCAAAAGCCATGTCTCCCATCAATATTTTTTAACTTGGGAAGGAAAATGGGGTGTGTGGTTAGAAAGAAGTCAGAACATATTTCTGCCACAGACTAATCTAGATAGCTGGAAGAGAGTACTTGGGTATAGTCTGGGCTCCTGGAGTGGACCAGAATAGAAGTAGAGTAGGAAATATATTTAGCTGAGTATGAATTGGGAGTTTACACCTCACTTTCAGGGCCATTTCCAGAAGCTCATGATGCCATATCCATTTTGTTTAAATTCTTCTCTGGCAATCAATCACTTTACTGTAGAAACTTTGTAAAAATGTACCTTAACATTGAAAACCCATTGTTTCCTTGGTAATGCTTTCACATGAGCTGGTTGGGCAAGCACCCCCCTTCCAGACATCTTTTTAGGGGAGAAAGGAGAGGGGAGGAAGAGCCTTTCATATGCTGTGCAGTGTGGTGTTGCCTGAACCCCTGAACTCCCACAGCATAACTCTGTCACATCTGGAGATACTGAATTGAATCCAGAAGCTTTGTGACTGCATTTGGTTAGTGCTGTGTCAAGATGAACATCACTTCTTTTAAATTTAGGCTATATCACCCAATGCTTGTGACAGGGGATCTCTGCAATCCACTGTCTGAGCTCAAGTCAGGCTGCCTTGACACTGCTGTGATCAAGATTTTAAAGCTGCCTTGCGCGCTTTGGGACTTTATTTGTTCACCTTTTGAGCCAGAAGTGATTTAATACTATATTATCCTGTGCCTTAAAATGAGGAAATGTGGCATATAACCAGGACACAGGCTGGAGACAATTGTCTGCACAGTGTCTGTCTTTTGGGACTCTCTAGTTACTTGCAGAGTTCCAAGGAGCCATTGCAAGCCAGTGCTGGAGAAAGTCACGCTGAGGGTGGGCATCATGTGTGAGAAAAAGGTAACCCTCAGGCACCCAGAATTTAGGAGAAGAGTCTTGCCTTTGGCTACATATAGCTCCACCTATGTTTAGAGTCTTAACACCATTTCAGCTTCTCCCATCTCCAACTTACCATGCAGCCTTCACAAAACTTCTCAGACTGTAGGAAAAGCACCTGAAGTGACATTCATCTGACTGTATGAAATCATGTACAAGGCAGGTACTGACAGCTAAGCAGCTGACCTAGAGTGATGTAGGCAGATTTAGGGTGCAACTAATACCATTCTAAGTGAGACGTTGAAAATCAGACTTGAAAGTGGATGGGAGAAGTAGCTCAAAAATAGAAATTGCCTTTATAGGCATCTACCATTTAATGTGGTTAATTCTACTGCTCATGAGCCTACTTGTTGAGCTTAAAAACATGCTATGAGGAAATGGTGGCACTGCAGAAATACTGTTGTTGAGGGAGAGAGGGAATGGAAATGTTTACAGGTACCCTGGTGATTTTGCAGTGACTGCTGACTGAAAAAGGATCAGCTACCAAATGTGTTTAATATAATGACAGATCTCACATTGCCTTATTTATTTCCCTTGATTCAGGCAAACCTAGCCTTTCACCACACCAGCCGTACAGGATGCTTCATTTCCCAGGATTTTACTAATAACACAACTTTCCTTAACTGTCTCATATTTGTTAAAAGTAACTCTTATTTGATTAATCACGAGTAATACCTTCTCATAAATCTACATTAGTCCCAGCATAATTTTATTGCCCAGCTGCCCAAGTTCACCTTTCTTGATCTCCTGCTCTAGCCTTTATGTGTGATTCTGTGGATGATGAAATACATTTCTGAGCTATTGGATGAGTTCTTACCCTTAGAATAACAACAAAAATGCAGGATAATTCTGATTAGAAGAAACCTCAGGGACAGCAATGAGATCTGGACAGCTTGCTCCAGAGTTTATACACTTAAGTCTTGAAAACCTCAAAAAAGGATGAAAGATGCACATCCTCTCTGGCCAACCTGTGCCACAGTCTGACTATCCTCATGACATGTCCTCTTCTGTTACTTTTATTGTTTCTCATCTTGTTGCCCCACACTGCTGTGGACAGCCCAGCTCTGTCAGCTCAATGACCTTGTTGTAGGCACTGGAAGATGGTGTCCCAGGGAGTGCCTGGCCTGTGCTGTTGCAGGACCCTGTCCTTCCCAGGTAAGGAACTTTACATTTGCTGGTGTTGAATTTCCTCATGTTCCTGTTGGCCCACTTCGCCTCCCTGCCTAGGTCCATCTGGACCTTAAGCCTGCCCTTCATCATATTGGTTGTTCACCCAGTTTGGTGTCACCTGCAAATTTAACAAGAGTACACCCTGTCACTTATTCCAGGTCACTGATGAAGATGTTAAGCAGGTTTTAGGACTGAACCCTGTGGTATTCTACTTGTTACCAGCCTTGAGGTATAGAATGACCCATTAGCCACTACCCTCTGAGCATGATCATGCAACCACAGTTTTATGCCATGGAAAGATCCACCCATCCAAACCATGACATCCCAACCTGAATACAAGAGTATGTGGGAAATAAGTTGAAAGCCTTGTTAAGCCTTGCTGAAATTGAGATTAACGACATGCACTGCTCTTTCCTCATCTAGACATCTAGTCATTTTACCTTAGAAAGCATTTAGATTGATTAGCATTGAAATACCCTTTGTCAATCCATGCTGAGCGTTGCCAGCTGTACTATTCTTCTTCATGTGTGCAGAAATATGCTGCAAGAGGACTCACTCAGTGATTTTTCTATGGTCTGAAGTGGAACTGTTCGATATTTAATTCCCCAGATGTTCCTCTTGGCCTTTTTTCAAAGTGGGTGCAACATTTACCTTCCTCCATATGTCAGGGACTGCCCCTCATTTCCACAGCCTTTGAAAGATGATAATCTGGGCAGATTAACAAACAGGTATGGTTTTCTGAAAGTGGTGACTGAAACAAGATTGGCCATGGTGCTTCTAAATTTGGTACAGTGACCTGAACAGCACAGTCCACTTGTACATATCTCCTTGCTTTTTGCATAGCCTTCATTCAACACATCCCAAACTGCATTTGATAGTTCACAGCCAGCTGACATTGATGCATTATTGTCTTAACTTTTTATGTTCTTGAATAATATTTAAGGGGTACAAAATCATCTCGCATTTGTCTAATCAGTACTTGGGCTTAGTGATTGGTATTTTGATATTATATACTTAAGGATTAACCTTGTCTCTTTTTAGTCATAATATAAAACAAAGAGGAGGGGAAAAAAAAACAGCAAAAAATGGATTAGGAAAATTAAAGAGTTTTCATTACTATACACATTAACATAGAAGGAGATTTATTTATTTGCAGGAGAGCTACTAACCATTTTAAGCATCTTTGAGTATAAACCAATCATTAGAGGCTTACTAATGGCACGTTAATTAATGATAAGATAATTACAACCGCTCAAAAACCAGATTCAGAATCAGATGTATCAATTAAGTGTTTAAAACAGGCATCAATGAGGTCTGTCAGTTCACGTCCTTCTTTCAGCAATCACCTTTGTTTGATATATTCAGTAGTGTTATTGTCATCCAGTAGTGATGTACTAAATTCAGATGATGGAAAATCCATTGCGTCAGTCATTAAATTGCTTCACTGGGTATTTAATGTCATTTGAAGATTGACACCTGATTTCTTACCACTAATTTGTCTAGGTTCAGCTTTCAGATAATAGATTTCTATGCACCTTTATCTACTACCAACATTCCTCTGCTCTTTGAAATCTTTTCCTGTGTATGCTGTGTAGGCTGCGATCAAGTGGTGATGTAATCTGTGTTTTAAGTAATTAAATAAATGAAGTGCCTTTACTTTCTTATACTGACGTGGCTTTTGAAACCTCACTTCTGTCTTCCAGTTTGTTTATTTTGCTTTGGTTTGGTTTTTAAATCTTTTAAATATTTTTGCCTCTTTTTGCAAAGTATAATGTTTAGCAAAAGTTTCCAGAAAAGGTCTCATTAATTCTATGTGTCGCAGTAATCATCTCTTTATTTCTTTTCACTGTACCCCCGCTGCTTTTATGTCAAAGATTGCACCTGCTTTAACAGTTGCAGTATCAGGCAGAAAAGCATAGCTGGCTATTCTTGCCCTGCAGCATAAAATTTCTTTAAAGAGCCAGGGGCTGAAATCTTGATATGATGCAAGTAAAATAACAGCAACAGCAGTTAAATATGTGTTATGGAAACACAGCAAGGCCGTATTTTGTCTGGATCTCAGCAGGGTGGAGGGAAGGTTTCTTGCTACCTGCTGAAGGTTTCAGAACCGTGTGGGGTTATGGCTAGCAATACAATCAGCTGGGAAAAGGTTTCTGAAGCATTTTCTTAGCTTCAAGACTGTGATTAAGCAAATCATGCCAATGGATAGAACCTAGCTTTATTCTTGGACAACAATTCAACCCGCTTGGTTCCCAGAACTGGTTAACCCTCCTGCTGCCAGCGTGAATTGGAAGCTGACTAGTTTTAATCATATCCCACCAAATACCAGGTTTTGGTCCCTGCTTCCATAACTGCTTTTGATGTTCACAGAAGCAGAGTGACTGAGGTAGCAAGGCATCTCTGGAGAGCATGTCAAAGCAGGGTCACTTATAGCAACTTGCTCAGGGTCATGTCCAGTCAGGTTTTGAATATCTCTGAGGACTGATACTCTATAAGCCCTCTGAGGAACATGTTCCAGTGACTGATCACTCACCATAAAAAAGTTGGGGTTTATTTCTTAACTTTAAATGGAAATTTCTTGTATTTCAGTTTATGCATGTTATTCCTGTCGCTGGGCACAACTGAGAGGAGTGTGGCTCTGTCCTATTTAATCTCCCCTATCAGATATTTTTACACATCGATAAAATCTCCCTGAGCCTCCTCTTCTCCAAGCTGCACAGTCCCAACTCTCAGACTCTCCTTGTATGACAGATGCTCCAGTCCCTCAGTTATCTTTGTAGACCTTTTCTGGACTCAATCTAGTGTGTTTGTATCTTTCATTTTGAGGGGAGCCCAGCCCTGGGCATAGCACTTCAGATTTGTCTCACCAGGGCTGAGAGAAGGGGAAAAGATCACCTCCCTCAATATGATGGTGATGTTCTGTCTTATTCAGTCTGAGATGCTGCTAATAAACAGCAAAATCTACTGTGAACTGCATGTACCTCCCTGGGCCAAAGCTTTTGATTTGTTAGTATAACATGAGTTTTCTCACATTGAGCCCCTCAGGGGAAATCAGTGGTTAGAAAGAGTGAAATTGGTTATATGATTTAGATATGACCAATGGCACTTGGTCCTTCTAGTATCACTGCTTTGCTAAAGTCTACCTGCTCCATTTCTAAGGAAATGAAACATTGGTATTATTGTCTTCTGGAAAGATTAGAGAAGGAAAAGAAAAGTAAGGATCCTCTTTATTTTGTTTTGTTTTTTTTATTGCAAAACTGAAATTCATCTGCCTGGCCAGTTGTCCTCCGAGATGCAGGGTGTGATCTCAGCCTCCATTGTCCTCTGTTGTGTTCGAGTTCCTTGTTTCCCCATTGCTGTTGGTCATCAGAAGCAGCAGTTGTGAGACCTGCCTCTTAGGAATGTGAAAGCAATTTGCTGTCTGCTCCCCATAGTCCAGACCACTTGTGAAATACAGTTTTGTATTAAACCCAGAAGAGACCTCTTAGTAGATTCTGTCACTTTGGGCTTGAAAACTTGACTCCTGGTCCAATTGATACTGAGTGGGAAGGCTTTTGCTGGCTAAACGGGTGTTATCGAAATCTTTGATAATCCACCCCTATGAATGTAGGCATGTGAATAAATATGAAAAGAAAGATGCTTTTATAAGAGAAAAAGCAGAAACCAGCAGTTTCCCTCCTATACTTCTGCAAGTGAATACTGTGCAGTAACATACTTTTCTTGTCAGTTTGGCAGGATGTATTTTTTCACCAATTTTATTCCCAAGCTGAATTATTTCCCTAGTGTTTATAAATTACACTCTTTGTGGTGGTTTTTCTCCATATACAGTATATAGCATTTGCCTTGTCATTAATAATAGTACCTGTCTCCCTTCCATTCTTAATGTCATTATTTTTTCAGAATAGACTGAAAGAACAAGTTCCACAAAAGGGAAAAAGAAATAACGGGTTTGAAACATCAGATTGGTTGAATTTCCAGGCATATTTCTTGATCAACAAAGCTTACATTAACAGAGGTAGTGGGGTGATCATTCTATAAACTGATCTAGACTTACCAGGTCTAAATATCATCTGAGTGGCTTTACTCTGTACTCCATTATTGACTAGGGAGCATGGCAGGCCTGGAGCCAGCTGATGGGAGGATGAAAAGCTGAGACTTTGCTGAATTTATACTGGATAAAACTAAGACTTAAATATTGCAGTGGTGGGTTGCAATGTCTAAAATAAATCAGAGAATGGTACCTTGATATTGTTAAAGGAAATCCTGAATTTGATTCCTTAAAAATGTTAAATCTTTAGTTGAAGTTGAAGCCTCAGTCTCAGTCTTGATCTCTGATCAGATGTGAATTCAGAGCAAACATTACAACTGTCTGTAAAGTCTGGCATTTTCAAAGCAAGGAAAGGATGAATTCCAAATACTTCCCTCATGATAAATTGCAATCCTACAGATTTGCAGTAGAAATACACAAAAGTCTATTCATGATCTTGTCCAAAGTCACAGGGACCTCTTTCCTATAGCCGCTTCCAGAAACCTAGCAATCTCCAAGGAGATGGCTCTAAAACAGCTGCTCTAACACTGGGTGGGGGGGAGTTTGTGTTAGACGTGTTGAGGTTAATTGGATGTGGTATCCCCTAAAATAAAAGGTAAGCATTATCTTTTGTTAAGTTCTCCACTTTTTCCCTTTGACAATAGAGATTGTAAAACTAGTTGAGGCTCCTATATAGATGTGAATTTGTTGGTTTGGGTTTTTTTTTGAGGTGAAATGCAGTTGTCTATATTTGGATCTAATTGCCCATCATTGCAATCTTGCAGCTTTCCTCTATATGCTTCTTATTTTGGGTTGACATGGTACAGCTTCTCATTTTTAATCTTTTTCTCAGTGTTTGACTCTCACTTGAAATTATGTTTAATTTTGTCCATGCTCCAATATAAATTAAAATGCCACTGTCAACACCTGTCTGAGACTGACTCAGAATTGAGGCTTCTTTTGCATTCAGATAAAATATCTCATACCTTAATAATAAATTGCAAAGTCTTCCACTCAATGAGTGCCAATACAATTTGATTCAGGATTAAGACCATTTTTAACTGCAGTTGCAAATATTTAATGTGTGAAACACAAATATATTTTTCCTCAGCTGTGAAAGTTGGAGTTAAAATGGCAAATCTTTTTGATCATTCTATGTTGCAGTCATTGGAATGACATTGTAATAGAAGGGTCTTGGGGACAAGGTAACATTTTTATGTATTTACTTGAGTAATGAAACAGTCCAGTTACATATATAGGAGTAATAAATTGAAATTACTTGAAAAAGAGAAGAAAATTTAGCTTGTGGTCGGGGCTTTGGCATTGGCCTCAAGAAATCAAGATTCAAACCCTGAAATATGTCCTGGTAATTTAGTCTCTAGTTGCCTCAGATATTTTTAGTAGTGTTCATTAGAATGCAAACCTCTGAAACTTTTCTTATGCTTGTGCTGTATATATGAAGAAATCCTCTTTACTGTTCTCTGTGTGACTGTATGTCATTCAAACTACATTTGCTCATTAACAAAACTTCCAATGGAGTCATTAAGCAGAAGGTGAGGACTTCTATGGGTGAAGGAACATCACAAGAATTGCTGAGAAACAAGTATCAGTTCTTGAGGGCACCAGTAGACCTCATCTCCCTGTCCATGGACCCAGCAACCCCATTTTTAGCTCAGGTAGTGGCCATCAGTCGCCACCTCAGCAGAATGATAGCATCACAAAGAGTGCCAGTCTCCAGCTCTAACTCTGGCTGCATCCGCTGAATGGATTCTGCCTTGTTTCTGGCTCTGCCTCCAGTCCCATTTCCTTTTCCTCCTGCCAAGGCTCCCTGGAGAGCCCCCTGCTCTTCTTCGTTTCTTGCCATGCCCAGGACTGTTGAATGACCCTGCTACCAGCCCCTTGCTCTGCCTGATATATATTGGACCCTGTGGGATGTCACCCTATGGAGTGTGATGGGATGAGCCGTAGTTGCTGGCTCCTTTCCCTTTGGGAATAGCCACCTACTCCTGCACCCTGACAGCTCTGAGAATTACTAAGATGGGGTACTTGGCACCACACGCTAATGTTGGTGCTCCCCAAATACCAGCATAGTCATTATGGCATTCTTTAAAAACTATAGAGCCCTAATAAGGATAATGAATCAATAAATGGGCTGCCAAAGAGCAAACCATGAAGTTCCTGAGGCTAAATTTCTTACAGAAAGCACAGCCTTAAAGCATTTGCAGGCTATGTTTATCCCAATATTACATTTCAAGCTCAATGTTACGTTTCAACCGACTGTTTTTTACCTTCATACTGCCATCCACCACAGTACAGCATCTAATTGCCTTCCATGCAAAGTCAGTGGCAGAGGGAGAGTACTATAAAATAGGTAGATAAACACAAACCATGGCAGAAAATGAGCACTTAAAGTCCTTGTAAGACCTATTTCAATGATTTTGTGCCTAAAAATCCCTTAATACCCCTTTCTCAGTAAAAAGTACTTGAGATCAAATTCTAGTGTATAATTTTAGTCAATATTTTTTGTATTTGCTGTTATGAAAGGGGCATTTTTCTGCTAACAACTTTGTTTATGGAAATGCCTTTCCTGAAGGGCCATGTTCTGTAAGAATTACTGAAGGAAGACACACCAGATATGTTTCTTTTCCACTGAAAGCTTGCCATAAGGCTGGGCTGTCTGGCACTTCTGTAATTCAGGATGGGCAATCTGCTGTGCATCATTTCCTGTAGAGTGCAAATATTGTAGTGACTTTAAGATACGAATTTCATCTTTAATGTAATTTGGCTTGATTTTTAGTTGTTTTGAAGATAAAGGCCAATGTCTTTGACATTAGAGGCAAATGAGGAGTTGAGGAGTAACTTGTCCTGAAAAAGAACCTGATTTGTTAGTAGTAGACTGCTCACAGGGAGGAGGGGCAGCCACGTCCGCAAATGTAGTCCTGTTCATTTTGTCCCTAATACTCTGAATTACAGCCTGACTCCCGCAAATAAATAAAGGCAAGAGGGAATAGAGTACAGAAAGGTAGATGTAAACAAGTCAATTTTTTACTGGTCTACAAAGGCAAACCAGACCATTTAAAAAAGTGGGAATCTCGATGGTTAATTTATTGTTTCATATATCTATTAGGGCATATTAAAAAGCCTTTTAGCTTCCTAAAAAGTTGGTCTCCAATTGATGCAACTGCTACCTTCCTTTCAGCTCACCTCTCTTAAGTTTTCTCACATATCAGTCATGGTGAGCGGTGGCATCAGCTGAGAAAACCATCAGCCGTGAGAATCACCCTACCTCCAAACACATCTGTGCTTCACTTGCTTGCTTGTAAATTTTTTTTATTTTAAATATTTGTTTTAAAGTTTGAGGTTTAGTTTTCGAAATCTGCCTTTTTTTTTCCTCCAGTGAATATTCTGCAGCAATTAATGGGGATAAATTATTTAAAATAATTCATAGTGTTATGCAAAATATCCTGCCACTATAACAGGTCTCTTAAACTTTTGTTTAGAGAGATGAATTTAAAACCCCACTGTTCCAGTACCACTGAGTGGCCATTGCCTGCTCCAAATACATATTTTGATAAATACTGCTTAAGCCATTGCCTCTATCTTGCTGTAGAGACAAAAAAAAATCTGCCATGGAGTAATAGATATAGCTTTGGGCAAGAACAGAAGAAATTCTTGTAATGCCTAAGCCTTGGAAGAAGAAAGAACATTTGCTCAACAAAATGAAAGTCCTGTGTAGGAACGGATGGAACTGATTTACTGCAAATAGAAAACATAAGGGATCACTAGGATCAATGTCCCCTCCTCAGCTTTCTGTTTTTTTAATGGTTTACCTAATACTATTGAGAGTTGAATTTTCAGGTGTGGATATGATACTAATGCAGGAAATACAGCAAATAATGAAGAACAATGAAGCTTGACACAGAGGACTTAAATCATTGAAATGCCTTTTTCTGGGAGACAATGTAGAATAGCAAAGAATCCAATGACGTAACAAATAGAATGTTGCTGCAGTGTGTTACTAGGAGTTCGTAATAAATTTGGGGAGTTATTATGGAGATACTCCCCATGGCCTTCAACCTACTGTGCTTCTGTATTGGATAAGGCAAACAGAATTGCCAGGAATACAATATAAATCAGAGAAGATAGTATTATTGTATATAAAGTAGTTAGACTGCACCTAGAGCACTATAAACAACACTGATCATCACACCTAAGAAAAGACATAAGTGCCCATGAGGGTGCAATAGGGAGCAGACAGATTTGGTCTCAAAGGCGTTTGCCTGAGGAACCAGGGTGTGTTTTTAGTAGCTGAGATAAGATTTTGTGCTGCTATAGCAGAGATCTTCCAAACTGTGAAAGGGATTAATGGAAGAGGGTCAGGCAAATCTGCCAAGTACGCATCCGCTAAACAGAGATTGCCCAAAGCATTATGGGGCAGTGGGCAAGCATCTAATGGGTTACTTTTGTCTGTCTCTAGAGCTCCTAGCTGCTTCAGGAATTCCCTGCAGCAGATGGATGCTCAGAGTCACCGAAGAGTGAAAGAGCTAGAAAATTCAGTGGTCAGTGAATTTCAGTGGTCAGTGTTTGCTAAAGGAGGGTGGTAAGAGTGAAGTGCATTGTGTAGTTCCCTGAACTTGAGGTAGTCCACCAACCTCTCATGAGCAGGAACTACTCAGTGACATCTAAGCCATTGGATAGCAACAGCATCCAGGCTGGGCATTTTAATGCAGTTTATATAAGAGACTGCCTTCAAAGCTGATCCTGGGGGGAAAAAAAGCAAGGTTATAGGTATTATGGAGATGCCTGGCAGTTCTCTATATCCAGTTTTTCACCTACTTCATGACATAACACTGACTTCAGGAAGACAGGATGGCCCAAAATCTTTCTTGGAGTACTATCAAAATAGGAAATAAGGATCCACCATGAAGTTCGGCCAGAAGACTTGACAAGGGAAGCATACATGTAAGATCAAGTGTTGGAAGCATCAGAGTGCTCCAGAAGACCAACAAGTGTAAATTACAGCTATACATTTTCATAGAACTGTGTAGGGAGGAATTGCAGTTCATAAGGAGTTATTCTAGGTAGTAATAGAAAAGCTATGAAATGTAAATACAGGAGTTCATCCCAACTTTCTTGGTGTTAACACCTTTGTGTTTCAGTTGTGCAGAGCTGCATATATACAGAGCTGTAAAGAGAGCAATGTTGCTGAAAAACTTTGTCATGATCAATGGCATAAGAGGGGCTTCATGACCCAGACCTGGGTGAGACTCTGAGATCCAAACAATTTCTGAACACCACCACTCCCAGAATATGTAGCCCCACAGCAGACACAGTGGATATTTACATTCTTCAAATTATTTCAATTTATATTATTTTCTATAGTTATTTATATAGGAAGAGATGATCTGACCTTCTTTAATTCAAATTTGAGCTGTAAATCCAATTGCTGCTGTGGCTGTAAACCAAGCACTGTCATCTGCCATGTCTAACTCAAATTTACTATCTGTTCTCTTCTGCATTCCCTGTACTTGCCTCACACATCTCAAATACACAGAGATCTGCAGTGTGGCTGCCAAGGGTCACATGAAGCCTTTGGCCTTCCAGCCACAGGGATACCTTGTTTGGCTGGCAGAAAGAGCCTGTAATGTGAGATGTGCATGTCTTCCATGCCTATGATTGCAGAAAAAGGTACCTGATGACCCTTTCAATTCTGGATACCACCTTTTCTCCCCCAGTATTACTGCCTGTGCAACTGAACCAAGGTAGGAAAAATGGTGGTGCAGAGAGCTCTCATTTGACACTGGAGTGTGAAAATTCAGTATGCAGAACAGTTGTTTTGACTGTGAAGCAGAGGTTGCAGTCTTGGTGGTTCTCAATGAACTGATGATAATGATGGATATTTATACGGAGGTTTTGCTACCCAACAGCAAAAAAAAAAAAAGAAACAACCAATAGGTTGTGAAAGTTTCAAAACAATTTAGTAAAAATATTGTTTTCTGAATCTTTGCTAGTTTTCATCTTCACACTGATACAGATAGGAACGATGGCCTCTGCTGCACAGATGATAAGTAGCATGTCTGACATAAGAAATGACTTAGTGAATGCACTGTCATTTAGGGTGTGGAAGATCTTGAACCCTGGTATAACTGTTGCTTAAAGGATTTTTATCTCACATCCATGGAACATATTGTTATGTGGCAAAGAAACATTCCACTTGCTTTAAATTAGAGATGTAGGAGCTGGCAGCAGCCCAAAGCATACGTTAAATCATACTGTGAGCCACTCAGTGTTCAAAGAGGCTGCTGGTGGTGCCTGAGATAGCTCATTTGAAGCTGGCCTGTGCTAGTTTCACAGTGCTGTGTTGGAGAAGACATCACTTTAGGGCTAAGCTCTGTCTGACTTGCACAGTGGGAGAGAGGAAAAGATTGGAGCTCTTGCTCAGCTCTTGGGTAAGAGGAAACCTGTATTAAAACCTTATGTTCTGAGATGGTTCCTCAAAAGAATCTCAGGATCTCCAAGGAGAGGGAAAATAAAAAGGGCAGAAAACATGAGAACTGGAGCTGTGGCTCTCAGTCCTTCCCTTGCTGGTGGATTGGCTTGGTGGCACAGACAGGATGTCATGCCCCTCCACTGCAGGGTCACATTATGATCCTGACTGCCAGGCACGTTTGGTGCTTTCACCATAGATCTCTTCCTACAACATGCTAAATGCAACTGATGTCAGAAAAAATACCATTCCAAAAGTTAAAGGGTCAGATCATCTGGATACATGTCCCCAAGCATTTTAGTCAGGAACAAAAGCTTTGCGTTAGCTCTGTGGCTGGATGACTGGAGATGGCAATATTGTGCCTGATTTCAGGAAAAGAGTCCAGCCCTGAAAACAGTCATTATTTTAAAACTCCAGTATAGAAATACATGTAGACAGCATGATCACCACAAACCTTGGACCATATTTCTGTATGATATTCACTAAATGTAATTCAACATCTGTGTCTTTCTTAAATATTAACCAAGACAATGCTATACAACATGCAAGAAAATGTTTAATATAGATCAGAAAAATGAGTTACATAAATCTGCACAAAATAGGATTGCTTGACAGATAATATGTAATTTAATTTATAAAAGTCTAATAACAATAACAGATAAATACAGAACTACAATTTAAAACTATCATGAAAAGATTAGATAACTTATAAGGTAATGGCACTTGTGTTCTGGTAAAAACTGCTAAACAATTATTTCTTCCAAAAAAATATTACAGTGCTTTGAATAGAGTGACACCATTGATCAGTGTAGTGACAAAAGAAGTTTGCAAGTTTATTAGAACTGCATTTTCATCCAACATTTCAGTAACTTTTTTTTCATCCAACATTTTAGTAAAGAACAGTTTTTAGTTGATCTTTGGTGGTCAGAAATTTTGGAGTGGAAAAGTCTGGTACTTCAGTGTAAACAGATATGAATCCTTTATGGGATAAACAGATCTATTGTTAGTTTACTGTGCTACTTTTACACTTAAAGCAAAATAACGTACATAAATAAAAATAGGTAGATAACCATAGGCATTAACATTCTTTACATTATTACTAAGCATGGAGGAAACACCAGATAAACCATGTCAAGTTGATTGTCAGGATACACTGAATAGCTCAGATAATAATGAACATGGCAAGTTCTCAAAAAGAGTAAAATTTCCTTGCCTGCATCAGTTTTGCTCTCAAGTTTAGAATGATCCCTGGGTGTCTGGGAGCTTTTCAGGTTCTTGATCTTACCAGGGTGCATTCCTGCTGCCAGACTGAGGGTAGATAAAAGGAATAGAAAGAGCCTGTGCTGGAATGGAAGACCACTTATTGATTGCAGTAGATTAGGTTTAAAGACAGAAATCAACTGCAGGGCATGATTGACACTGCTCAATATTGGAGTCAGCATAAGTATGGGAGATATCAGCTCTTGCTGTTTCAGTAGTCTCAAATTCTGCTCGTATGGCCCAAAACAGTTCACAGTTGCAATATAATTCCAAAACTTTACCTGTATGAATTACAATAAACCAGCTCATTCATTCAACTTGATGAGACATTTTGACTTTCTTGGGCCATGAGAAACACAGAGAGCCTGTCGTGGCTATGAAAGCTAAAAGGTCACTACCACATCATGGAGAACCAGGGTACAGCCAGGAGCAGAAGACGTGTGGGAGATGACAGTGTTCTGCTGCCTTTGTCTTGAAGGATAGATGCAGCTGTGTGCTAAAGGAACATGGCCAGGTTGGTCCAGCTGACTACCTCCTCCTTGCAGTCAAAGGTGTGGGATTCTCCTGCAGTGCCAGCACTGAACTCATGGTTGAGAAGTAAGATGCTTTTGAATGAGCAGAGGGTTGTGCACAGCCCGCGATGTATAAGCTGGCTTTGAAGATCAGGATGAAGGTCATGCTGTATTTCCAGAGGTTTGCATTTATAAGAACATGTATTGTCCAGATATTTTAAAGCTAGCCTCTAAACTTCAGATGGTGATCCACTAAGTGTGATAAATGCTTGTGGAGTTATTGCTGAAATGACTGCAGTATCTTGAGTAAAATGTTTTGGAAGCTTATTAAATTGGAATGGAACAGCTGTTTAATATATTCATGAAGGTTGTATTGATTGTGGCATGTTTGTCTTAGAATCAGATGGTCATAGTCTTCAAAATGCAAGATGTATTGAGTACTTTTAATATTTTATTAATCTTTGACTGCTTTGGAAATTTGAGTTTATGGATTGTTAAGTTAAAAATTTTTCAGAATTTAGCTTCTTTTAACACTGTTTGTGTGTTATTTTTTCCAAAGCGCAATATGCAAGACACTGGGGAAATAAAATCGATTTCATAATGGATAAGGCTTCTGAAACGAACAAAATAACATACACTCAAGTGTACCCCAATGACATCAGAGTGGGGTTCGGATTGTAGCACTTTTATACAAACTAATTAACATCTCACTGAACTTGTTCTGTCTACAGGATTAAGGTACTTTTAAGAGTCAGTAAAGTGAATCATGACAATAAAAGTTAGCTAGATATGTTCCTACATGAGTTATCACTGAATAAAGCTGAGAGTTTCTTAAAATTACTCATGACATTCCCCAGATGCTGATCTTATTTTCTACATTTTTTCTTCTTCAGCTGCTATGCAGAATATTGCAAGAAGCATGAATTCTGTGTTATAGACTGTACAGAATGTTAATTAAGAGTGAATAATTGATTTTTACTTTTGTGTGGACTCAAATTATTCCACTTAGAGTGAAAGTGTGTGGTTTTACTACTGACATTAAACAAAGAAAGGAAGAAGAGGGCTGCTTTTGGTGTGCCAACTTTAAAGAGACTGTACCTATATAGCAATTAGACTTCAGTGACTGTACAGCTCCACTCCTTTCTCTCTTGACCTTCCCCTGGGGACACTTAATAACCTGTAGGAAGAGTATCTTGGCTGGTGTGTTACTCTTATTAAGATGGTTTGACAGAACTTTAAGGCTACATTTACAACATCTTAAAATCCCACAGTACTGTCAGATCATTGTAAAGCAGGGCTAAAACTGCACTTCTTGTGAATAGTTTGTGGACAATTGTCCGTGGTTTTACAGAAGGGAAACTGGGATACAGAAAAGTGTATTTTGCTCTAGCTCAAGGCAGGTGCTGAAAGAAAATACAGAATAGATACTTAAGAGACTAGTGTGATGTTTCTTAAGTCACACTACCTTTTCAGTGAAAGCTGTCTCTTTGTTGAAGTGTTCTGTAACCCACACCTATATTTATAAGGAATTAAGGACATTTCAGTACCAGCATGAAGTATGTGAGAAACCATGCATTTTTCAAGGAAAAGGAAAGGGGTTGCAGCTGTTCTATCAGTAGTATTTCTCATCATGGAAAGCCCTTCCTTTCACTATATTTCCATAAACAGAAATGTGTTGTTTTTCTTATATATGTTATGATTGCAAGTGCCTTGGAAGAAGGGGCATCTTTTTCATTGACAAAGCCTCAGGTATGGGAAAAACTGGAGCTGCTGAAGGCTGACTGAAGGAAAGATACATGCAATCATATCTAGCTCTGTTTTATAAACTGTGTTCTGATCACAACAACCAGGAGAAGTGGTCCCTGTGGTTCCAGAAGTATCAGAGGAAAGAGGTGCTTGCAGGTTTGCTTTCAGCATTGCTCTTGCCTGGGCCTTCATTGACAAGACCTCCAGCCACACTGCCTAAGAAACAGAAGGCGAAGCCAGAGGCAGGGACTGGGAGAGTGAAGAACCGTCTGCTGTAAGAGAAGATCAGGTTTGAGATCATCTAAGAAACCTGAAGGTGAAGAAGTCACTGGGACCTGATGAGATACATCTATGAGTCCTGAAGGAACTGGTGGATTTAGTTGTCAAACCATTATCTATCATATTTGAGAAGTCATGGCAGTCTGGTGAAGTTCCTGCTGACTGGAAAAAGGTAAATATAACCCCCATTTAAAAAAAAAAAAAAAAGGAAGACCCAGGAAACTACAGGTCACTCAATTTCACTTTGATGTATTGCAAGATCATGAAGCAGATCCTTCTGGAAACTATGCTAAGGTACATGGACAATAATAGGGTGATTGGTGACAGCCAACATGGCTTCACTAAGAGCAAATCGTGCTTGACAAATCAGGTGGCCTTCTATGATGGGGTCACAGAAGTGGTAGATAAGGGAAGAGCAACAGAACAGGGTAACAGAGCAACAGAACAAGCTCAGAAACAGCTAAAAATCAGAGAGCTTTTTTCTCTTCTTTTTTTATTGGGAATTTCAAATTGAAAAAGTGAAGGGATTTAAACTCTGTGTTTATTTACTTTTGATTTGTGTAATATTTGCTCCTACAGTCAGAAAAGCAAATTAATAAATATGATACACAATAGGAGAAATGAATGCATTTGGGAGGACATATGAGCTAGGTATAGGTTAAAAAATAACATAATTAGCTTTCTACATGTTTTGTTTATCTGGGAATATGACTATATTAGTATCAAAAGTAGATGTAAACACTGATACCTAGTGGTTTGTAATTGGACACGTATTGATAAGTAATGAGTGCTCGTAAAGTGCAGGGTGGAATTCTGACATGACTCTCAGATCTTTGAATGTTATTTCTTGGGGAAAGGCATTATGGAATATATTTGGAGATAGATGTCTATATATAAATACATACACACACAATTCCTTTTGTTCTCTCTGAGCAAGAAACAATGCCTGAGGAGAAATCTCACTACAAATTCTTTGTTACTGGGAACTTCTGCTGCTGGAATGAGGTTCTCTTTTCAGCATAGCGCATGAAAAATAATTTATCCCCTTGGCATTCTTTATCTTGATTGACATCAAGAACACGTACTGCTGTATTTTAGAATAGGTTCTCAGCCAGTTTGAATTGTTATAACACCACTTTAGCCAATAGGTTTATGACAGTACACAGCATCTGAGAATCTTTACACATCAGCAGGATCAAAAAACTCAGGTTACTAATTACAATTTGAAAACACACAAGATGAAATTGGAGGAGGAATGGTCTGAAACAGTTTGGCTCAGTGGCAAGATGAAGCAGAAGAAAGTGATAGTGCTAGAAAGGTCCTGCAGGTAATTTTGCAATATAATAAGCCAGGAAAAAAAGGTCAGAGTGATTCAGAGTTTCATATTCAGAGGTGGCATGTTTCAGAGTGGCGTAGTTATATTTCTTCTTTCTATCAGTGCGGCATAACCTCAGCAAGCACATTGTGTTCAGTCTGGAGCACATAACTGCCAAGTAGATCCTGATGAATTTGGGCTTTTTCTTAGGTGAAAACTAAAAATGATTAGAGAACTGAAAGGATTTTTAAAAAAATGGTGAAGGAGCCAAATATTTCCCCTTGCAAGTGGAGACTTTGCCTGGCTGCAAGTTGGGTGAGTATAAGTCTGAAGAACTGACAGTAAATGTTGGTGTTAAGAGGGAACTAAAATAAAGAGTATGTAGAGAGGTCAAGAGCTAAAAGGAAAGCCTAATAATATATATAAACCTCAACAAAGCAAAGAATTCCATGCAGTTATTCAGACCTGCGAGTCTCACTGAAGTCAGTGTGATATTTGTTATTTAAATATCTTCACAGTTTCTCAGCAAGGCTTGCCAAGCCAAACAACATTTGTGTTTTGTCTCTTGTGCTTACCCAGAGCTGTAGAATGGGTTGACACATTGGAGTCTCTGAAGAGTGACAACATGCTGTCAGGGATCAATCTAAGAGCAGTTTTTGGCAGTGTAAAAGGTCAAAACATCCAGAAAGGTGGGAGAATCAGTGGTCAGCAGCTGGTTTGTTATCAGTGATGGCACCGCCTTCTGCTGACAAGGTGTTATGCTGTTCTTGGTTTGGTATGAAATGCAGGCCTTTTCTCAACTGCAAGCTGAATATGATCCTCTGTTACAGCTGATCGTGTTTGGCATGGGTTATATCTGAGAACTGACTCTTCATGTTAAGTCTGAATCTGTGCTTGGTTACTTAGCCATCACAATGGATCTGGATCCAATGCTCCTGAGAACACTCTTGTGTCAAAATATAATTGTATGTTAAGTCCAGGATGTAACGGACAACCCTAAAGAAATAGTTCTGGAGCTGAGGGTGCAAGAAGGACTGCACACATGTCCAGAAGAGATGCAGTGTTGAAGAGCTCAGCTAATAGAAGGTAGCTGTTGATTTAATGTCCCCACCTAGGTTGCTTAATATTTCCTGAAAGGTTAGTATTGAATCTTGAGTTCCAATGGCACAAGTAGAATATGGTTTGCTATTTTAGATGCTGCTCCTTATAATACTGTTAGGTTGTGGAGCACTGACATAAATGAAATATCTGTTTGAAGTGGGAGATCCCTGAGCAGAGTGATATGTGACACTGATTTAGTTGACTGAAAATTTTTCTTAGGGCAATTCTAAGCTACACTGGATGTTAAAGCGGTAAGTTGGTAAAGAAGCAGAGAAACATGGATATTGACTGAGACTGTCAGCATCTACTAAGAGGACCAGACATGACCTTTTTATCTGCAGAAAAGATGATGGGCAGGTCTTTCTATATTCTAATTTCTACATCTTATTGATTTCTTGTCATTCATTTGTAGCCTGATAACAGCTAGTCAGGAACCATGCTGCTTTCCAACAGTACCTCTGAAGAAATTCAGAGGCAAAATGAGATGACACTAGCATCAAGTTGCCATCTCCTCTTTTTTTTCTGTTGCCGTGCTTGCTGGTTATCTTCTGACTTTAGAAATGCCATCCAGAGGGACCTTGACACACTTGTGAGGTGGGCTGATGCCAACCTCATGAAGTTTAACCATGAAAAGTGCAAGGTCCTACGCCTGGGTCGGAGCAATCCCAGGCACAGCTACAGGTTGGGCAGAGAAGAGATTCAGAGCAGCCCTGCGGAGAAGGACTCGGGGGTGTTGGCTGATGAGAAAATGAACATGAGCCGGCTTCAGTGTGCGCTTGCAGCCCAGAAAGCCAACCGTATCCTGGGCTGCATCAAAAGGAGCGTGACCAGCAGGTCGAAGGAGGTGATCCTGCCCCTCTGCTCTTGTGAGACCTCACCTGGAGTATTGTGTGCAGTTCTGGTGTCCTCAACATAAAAAGGACATGGAACTGTTGGAACAAGTCCAGAGGAGGGCCACGAGGGTGCTCAGGGGACTAGAGCACCTCCTGTATAAAGACAGGCTGAGAAAGTTGGGGGTGTTCAGCCTGGAGAAGAGAAGGCTGCGTGGAGACCTCCTAGCAGCCTTCCAGTATCTGAAGGGGGGCTATAGGGATGCTGGGGAGGGACTCTTCATTGGGGACTGTAGTGACAGAGCAAGGGGTAATGGGCTCAAACTTAAACAGGGGAAGTTTAGTTTGGATATAAGGAGGAAATTCTTTCCTGTTAGGGTGGTGAGGCACTGGAATGGGTTGCCCAAAGAGGCTGTGAATGCTCCATCCCTGGCAGTGTTCAAGACCAGGTTGGAAGAAGCCTTGGGTGATATGGTTTAGTGTGAGGTGTCCCTGCCCATGTCAGGGGGGTTTGGAACTAGGTGATCTTAAGGTCCTTTCCAACACTAAGTATTCTATGCTTCTATGACCCGTGTCGTCTGTTATTGCTTCTCTTTAGCAAATATTATAAAAGTATACTATGGAATTTTCACCACAGGTTTCGGTCCTGCCCCCTACATCTGCCATCTACTGTCAAACGTTTTATTTCTTTGCTGCCACATAAGAGTTTCTAGTGACGGAAATTTGAGGACATTATGGTACCTCTGCCTGGGTGTCTTGTCCTTGCTTATTCTTCTGAATACTTTTCTTCTGGTATTTTCCTCCTTCTCACTGTGATATTGTATTTGAAATGAGGGAAAGGGAGAATAAAATGAGAGAAAGAGAGAATACATGTAATGCAAGGTGGTTTTTAGCTCAATTTAGTCCTTAGGCTGGTATCTAGAAATTAGACATATTGCAAAGGTTTGTTTCCAGTAATTTCTGATGTGGTGGTGTGTGAGGAACTAAACAGAAACTGTGTGATGGACACTTGGAGTAACTCCTGGTAACATTTCTTGTACAGTCCTTTCCTCTTCCATTATATTTTTTCCTTAGACTTTAGTGGGCACTTAAAAGCTTTATAGCATCCACAATGCAAAGCCTTAATCATATAGCTTTTGCATGCAAAGGCTTTTCATGAGGCCTTAAAAATAAATTTATACAAGAAGACTAAACCACACTCTGGAGCGAGTTCTATGTTAAAAGGGAAAAAAAAAAGGTATTTCATTACAGAACCATACAAATTGGGGTGAGTGGAAGTGAAACTACAGTGAAATGCTTAGTGCACTCTCCAGAAGGAATACAGATTTAAAATGAAAATAAAGGATAGAAACATTATGTTGTCCTGTGGGGTAATATAATTTGTTTGCTGAAGAGTATGGGTAATTTGTCACAGTGTAACATACATGTTGTTTTAAGCAATAGATCAGTCAGGTATATAGTTATAGGTGGATGTCTTTCTCACAGTATTATTTATGTTTCCAGTGTTGCAAGAAAAATGTGCAACCACCCCTGCTATAGGCCCTTAAAAAATTAGGCAGCTGTATTTTGAAGTATTTTGGCTTATTATTAATGAATAAAACATTTCACATGAGAGAAAGAGGCACCTTTCTCTCACCAGAACCAAATTACTCTACTGTAGTTCTTCATCTTCTTCACTGCATTAACTGTACAAGCTTAAAACAAACAAACGTTTACCAGACTCTGGCCCACATAGATCTCATTTACTTTGTGAAGACCCTGGAGGAACACAAGGCTGAGGGCACTAAAAATGCTGTAGGGCTCCTTGAGGCTGTTTTCTCTTAATTCTAAATGTTGTCAGAGTCAACACAGGAACATCCTGCAAGTGTGAGAGGAAAGAATAATGTCTTTGTGTTACAAAGGGAGAGGCAGATGGCTGCAAGATAAACCTGTGAAGATAAGTACCCCATAACTGGCAACTGTTTAAAAGGTTTCTACCCATGTGGTGGGCACTTGGGTCCTTACACAGAGGGGTAGTTTATCCTCCCCATGGGAGCGCCAGTGCAGAGGTGAGTCCAGCAGCGCTCACTGCAGATGCAGGCTCAGGTGCTTATTCTTGCAAACTCTTTCCACAGGGCTGAAAATGATATCATGTGTGAAAAATCCCTGTTCCTGCACAGGTAAAATATTAAGACAGCATTGAGAAATTGCTGCTCGGTTGGGTGATTTTTACTGTACCATTTGCACAGGAACAAGCAACAAACCATCATGAACCGAAGTTTCAGAAAAACAGATCACAGTAAATTCTTCTTCATAAGGATGGGACTAATATTCCCTGTGTGCTTGATTTATACACCAGTAACTGAAACTTTATTCAGCTGATGAAAAAGGAGGAGGAAGTATTAATTCTTGTGGAGTACCAGCCAAAGCATTCATGTTACAGCCCTCTCTGGGGAATGGAGTGGCTTTGTGCAGGGATGATGGAAAAACATGTGCTCCAGAAAGCTTTTCTCAGGCTTTTTCAGCCACCTGAACTGGGTGCTGCACAGAAAAGCTGTGACCAAAGCACTGCCTACCCTATTGTTCCCTACCCTATGTCTGCCCTGGCAGGCAGTTCTTCCTGGCCCACAGCTGAATAAACGTGGGCACCCCCTGCCTTCCCAGGAGTTCATGGAATCTGTACATAATCCCTGAGTGGATGGCTCTCTCCATGCCTTTTCCTGAAAGGACTATGCCTGCAGGCACTTACTCAGCATAGCAAATGCTGTTGCACCTTGGTTACCTGAAGGATCCTGACAGTCAGCCTCTGCAACTGCATTTAGGCCCAAACAGCAGCCCTGTCAATACATGCTATTCCTTTGGTCCTTCTCAACTTCATTTCTGTTCCTGCTGTTATACTGAGAATCTGGCTTCATACACAACATGCTCCGTACACGACGTTTTTATTATTGCTAAACAGTGCTGACACAGAGTTGGGGTCTTTTCTGCTCCTCACACCACCATAGCAGCATGTAGGCTGGGGGTGAACAAGGAGTTAGGAGGGGATGCAACTGGGACAGCTGACCCCAAGTGACCAAAGGGATATTGCATAGGATATGGCATTGTGCTTAACAATAAAACAGGGAGGAAGGTTGGCTGGGGAGGTGTTGCTCGGGGACTGGCTGGGCAGCATTTTGTTGGTGGTTGTTTTCATTTGCATTCATTTTCTTTCTTGGGTCCTTAATTCATTACAAATTATTACTATTATTACTATTTTATTTTATTTCAATTATTAAAATGCTTTTATCCCAACACACAAGTTTTCTTACTCTTAGTCTTCCAATTCTCTTCCCCCATCCTGCTACAAGGGAGTGAGTGAGCAGCTGTGTGGTGCTTAGCTTTTGACTGGGGTTAAACCACAACACTTGAGCTTCTATTCCATAACTACTTGACTTGAGACCTGAGGATTTATTACAGTTTGAGTAATGACCTGTCTGGTATGGATCACAGTCAATCATTATAATTTTGAAGTGAAAAATGAAGCTCAATTGGAAAGATTTGTTTTTCCTTCTAACTCGTTTGTATCTCTCCTATTCAGATTATAGAATTTCAATAGCAGGCTGTTCCTGCAGGTACAAGAAATATGTTCCTGCAGGTACAAGAGTCACATTGAAATAGTGTCCTCTCAATAAAGTTTATTTGCTAGCTATTTAATGGTATGGTTTTTTTTTCAAATCAGAAGTAGATCAGTGATTGTCTTTTGCAATATCATGGACATGGCTGAACTTTACAAGGAACCCCAGGTAAGATGAGCCCTTGGCGGTGATTGATAGAACGTCTTTCATATCAGAACCTCGGCTGTACTGACAGATGAGAACACATGGAAGGTGCAAAACTTTGACAAAAAGTGTGGGATACTTTAAAAGGAAGAAGATGAAGTAGGAGAGGAAATAAAGATTCATCTGTCTTTCTGTGGGAAATGGGTAGAGTGTAGTGTCCTTCTGTGCTTCCTGTGCTACCCACCAGTGGCTGTCATGGGCTTCTTGACAGGGTTTCCTGCTTTGAGCATAGAGGTACTGTGGAGACCTGGCTTGAGTTGGAGGTGTTTCAGTTTAGGGAATTCAATATGTTTTTGCAGTGTCTACGACATCCCTGTGGGGATGGTCGATAAAACACAGGCCCTATGGGGCACCCCACCTGGAACGTCATCTGGAGTCCCTGAGTGATACCTGAAAGTCTTCAAAAGGGCAGGAGGCAGCTGCCTCCATTCTGGTCTGTCCATGCTGCTCCGGGTAGGCTGACTGTCCACCCATCATGATGCCACAGGTAGGCAAGGATTCTCCAGAGATGGACCTCTAATAGACCAGAGGCTATGACTATAGGGAAATACAGAAGCTGTGCCAGTGTGTCCCTTCTGCATCTTCTCCTGGCTCTATTCGCACGTACTTTTCAGCTTGCCAAACAGCGAGGAAATGTTAAAGTGATGCCAGCGTATTGAAAATATAGCTTTTGATGTAAAAAGATTTTAATAAACCCCATTTATTAACAGGTAGGCTAGACTCTGAGAGAATAATCAATATAGATCCATTGATTTCCGGGGATTAACTGTAGCTAGTGTGTCTTGGAAATTATTTACAAACTTCCTTTTCAAAAACATATACATTTGTTTGGCTTTGTTCTCTTCTTGGTATTGATAAGAGTCTTCTCAGCAGAGGAAAATTGATTTAATAAATGACTACACACAAAGTGCTGTCAAATGCACAATGTAACAAACTGCAGGAAATAGAGATCATTCTTCTTTCACCTATAGTAATTTTAGGAGTTGCTTGCAACTATAACAGGCACTAGATTTTCAGGGAGAAATGAGATTTTCATTTTCATGGTGTCTCTTCAATTTCTAGAGCTAAGATTTTAATACTTTTCCCCAGCATTTGTTTCAAATATAGAGCATTTAATGATAGCTTGAAAAATTGTATTTGCTTTTATATGATTTATTTATTTGTGAATTATTTGATAGGTTACACAAAAAAAGACAGTGTATATTTTTATTACCCATATTAAATAAGCTCAGAGTGTACTAAGCAAACCATAAAATATACGATATATCTTATATGACTGCAGTAATTCACAAAGCCATTGTGAGTTTCACAGAACTGTGAGGGCATGGGGAAAACCAGACTGTCTTGAGAAAACTCAATAAACAGGATGTTCAGACTGATGAGTTTAAATAAGAAGGAGGTTTAAATTCAGAGAGAAGATATGATGGAATATCTTGATAAGCCTTCTTAAAGCACCTTTCACCTCACTTTCTTATTTTGGTATGTTTTTATATGCCTGGTTTCTACTAGCTAACACATGTCCTCCTACTGCTTTTGATGAGGTTGTACTGACATGGAGAGAAGCAGAGACGGATCCAATTGCTTTTACTAGTAGAGTCTTCTCCCATTTTGAAGGAGAAAATATCCTGTTTGAAACTAAACTTGTGTGGCTGGTCTGGTACAAAACCCAGACTTAAGAACCAAGCTCTTGGACTCTGATTCCCCACATCTACCCCCATGACTTAGCACTTACATTTAATATTAACTTTGTTGGGATCTATTGGTCAGCAACATTTCTAACAGCTATTCCTCATCATTCAGCATATCCCCCAGAGCTGTCAATGTGGTCATTCTAGCTTTAGAACATCCTGAGGGTTTTTTCCTTGTGCAGAACTTCATTAGATCTTATAGCCTACCCAAACATTATCATAAGAACAAAGAGAAACACCTACACACGCTTAACACTGAAGTGTGGCACCACTGCTGTATAAGCAACCACTGCTCTGACATTGTGAAAGGAAAGAAAGTCTCTTCCCATGAAAACCTGGGTTACCAGATGCATTGAGATGGCTATTATTGCAGGAGATGCACTGCTGCAGAAGCGGTCCTGGCTCCTTCACCCTCAGCCTTGAGCCTTTTCTCAAAGTCTGCTTCCATGTTGAAATCAATTCCACTTTGTTTCATGATCAGCATGCACTGAGAAGTTAAAAGGGCTTTGTTATGATAAAAAAACATGGGAATGAGAGGGATCCACAAGAAACAGCCATCACCAAGCAATTAGAGATCCTGCATTTCTTCTGAAAATGTCAGTACTTCATTTCTGATAATTCAATCTCTTTGGGACCTGGGTATAATCAACAGAAGGAGCTAGAGAAACTGATTTTGAGATAGTTGTTTCTGCTCTTACTGCATTTGTACACCACACATCAGGTCAAATAGCAGGGTAAGACAAAGATCTGTGAAGAAACTGCAGATAGATGGCAGAAGACTGGGTAATTTGAAGAGTATAAATGTTTCTGTTGTTCTTGTCTTGGGTGCAAAAAACTACCCACAACCTTGAGGGAACGGTTATGGCTGGCATATCTGTCATAGCTTACAGCATCCAAAATATCAAGGTCAAGACAACAAGAAAGCCTCACAATCCAGCAAGCCTCACAGTTGATAGATTGCTTAATTATCTCAGTCTTGGGATAAATAAAACCAGGAACCATTCCCAGGAGATACCCTGTAGAATCCAAGCTGACAAAGGTTTAGTCAAGTATGGCAACACTAACAAGGATCTGATAAGAAACAACAAAACCCTAACGATTACAAAGCCTCTCTGCTCTGTCTTTAAATACACTGTGCATTTGACAGGTACTTAGAAATAGAACAAGATAGAAGTCTTTATGAGCTGCCAGCAATGGTACTCATCAAATGTGAAGAAAAATGGCTGGTACCCTTAACAGTTGTTTCTCACAAGTATCCAGCATCTGGGGTGGACTGATTACGTTCATGTCTCAAACATAAAAAATGAGATTCTAGAATGAAGTTGTCTCATAGACAGCAGAGATTATGGTGATTTGATGCCATCCAGGGAGGAGGTTTCTCAATTAATCACAGAGAAAGTAAAAGAAGAGGAAAAATATCCAGCGCCCACTAACTCTCAAAATGGAAAGTGATATTAAGTTTTCAACTGCTGGGGTCACTTCATTAAGGAGGAGAACATTTCCTCTGCATTCTGACTCAGGTTGTGTGCATTGAACCTGGAAATAACGTTTGGAGACAGGTTATTCTTTTTAATTTTCTCCTTTGCAGACAGTGACAAAAATGAGTGTGATAGGAAATAATTTCTCCCAACAGCCTGTCAAAGGTGTTTTCCTTTAGGACTAGGAAACCTTCTTAAAGCTGCCGTTACACTGCTCTAAATTATACTGGAATTAGGACAGCTGAATTTTGGAAACTTTGGAAATGTTGATAATTTTAAGATGGGTAATTTTAATTTACTGTTTTATGTGCTGAGGGGAGGGAGAGGACAGAAATCCTACCCAAAACTTGCTAACACTTCTCTGGTTTAAATGGTAATGGGCCATGTACTCAACCTATAGAACCCACAGGTCAAATATAGCCTTAAACTGATTCTCCTGAGAAAAAGGGAAAATACAGTCTCTGGAGAAGACTTTGATATTTCTGACTGTTTCTAGAAATACCATTCCTTGTATCAGGGTATATAAATGGTCACCTTCAGAAGGTATAAAGGGATAAATGGACTGAAAAGGAGAGGAGAAAGGCGTAGAAAAGCAAATTGCATGGAGATTTTAGACTACAAAATTAGTGAGGGGTTTTCATTATGAATTATGGACTAAGGGAGAATTGTTCCCTGCAGGAGGTGGAGAAAGACCCCTTCAGACTTCCTGCATCTCAAAGGAAAAAAAAACCCGAACAAAACACAAGAGGAGAAAAGCATATTACTAGTGGGATGACACTGGAGAGGGTGAAAGCACTAATGGCTCAAGGACTGTATCACAGGGATACATTATTGCTTTAGCATTGTAGTGGTAAAATAATATCTCAGAGCAAGCATGCTGTAACAAAATATATTCTGGTTTGTTGGGATTGAAGGTTAATACTAGCTAGTTTCTATGCTTTGGGCTGCAGTGGCAGGGTTGACCTCAAGCTTTAGATTTGTGTTGACTTGGGTCCCTTACAGTCAAATAAGCTGTAAAGCTGTCACTGGTCATTTGGACAAAACAAAAAAGGACAGGCATCTTCATTACTCTGTCACTGGACTGGTGCTGGGAGCTGCCCTAACCTCTGTGCTCTTATATGCACCTAACCTTCTAACCTTATCTTTGACCTCACTTTACCTGGGAGAGAGCTCTTTACTGGTGTCTGAAGCACTGGAATCACATTGATCTCCCTCGTGTAGGACCTCTAAAGAAAGGTGAGGAAGGGGTGAAGGGTGACAATTAGGTAGGGTCTTTTACCAGTGGGGATCGGACTTGTTTCAAATGTCATTTGTCACAGTATAGACATCTGTAGGAAGGACAGGGGTTGATAATCATACAAAAAATATCACTTACCTTTTCCTCTTTCTCCATATATATGCAGAGGGGTCACAGATGGCCTGCAGAGGGCAGGGTTTATTGGTGTAATGCTAATATACACAGTTTGTTATCTAACTTATACCAAGGTTCTCAGTAACTTATCAGACACGTAAGGGAAAACAAGGCAGAAAGCATTGCCTAATTTGTGTCTATGCAGTACACAAGGTGGTGCTAAGGCAATGATATGCCTAAGTATCTCCATACTGTCCTCAGTAAATCACTGAATGTACCAATTTCTGTTCATTTGGCCCTTAACTACGGTCTATTAAACAATCATAATTAATCATAATTTATTTTGCTTGCATATTTAACTTATAAAAATAAGTATCAATCTTGTGTGATTATACAAATAGACACATGATATTGATAAATTTAGTTTTGTTTTTTCTTGCAAAGTGAGATAAACTGTAGTAGAGAATTTATGTGCTATTTTGCTATATCTGTATTGTTATACATGTTTCTATATTAAGGGCGTGGAACACAGTGTTTCTCACTTCTGTACTGAAACCAAAGCAGTCAAACTTTCCAGTGTGGGAAGTCCTGAGAGCAAGTAACTTTCCTTTGTCAGTATTCAACAGATATTTGTAGTTCTTAGGAGATTCAGCCTCTGAAGGTGGCAATGAATGTTGCAAAAAAAGAAAAAAGAAAAGCCAGATGAATGCATGTAAGCTATAGATGTCCATCCATATATTTATTGACACTTTTAGCCTTTGGGATCGGCCAGAAAACCCCAGGTGAAGACGATGTTTGGACTGGGTTTTAGTTTACATGGACATGTAACTGAGTCTTTATGGTAAGCCATCCTATGGGCTCAGCACTGCAAGTGAGTTGGGCACATTCCCATTTGTCACCTGGGAGTAAATCATGGTTTTAGAATCTGTCTTTTAAGGCACAGGCTGTTTGTTGCTGCTGAGGTACCACAGGAGATGTCATGGGAGATTTGTTCCAGGTTCCTGCCTTGTTCATGTGTCTGTAGCCTTGAGTTAACTATCAATTTACTGGAGTTAAAGCAGGGCTGCTATGAAAGGTGACCTACTAAAACATGATAGACAGCTTACACATGTATTCTCTACTGAACAAATTAAATAAAATAGACTTATTTTTCATAGTGCCTTCTTGGAGATCACACTGCACTTGACAAAGTGTTTGTGGAAGCAGTGCACTGCTGGGAGTTTGGAGACTGGATATGCCCCTATCGAAATACCAGCTTTTTCCTGGAAACATTTCCTGCTGTATGGGGTTACTGTAGCCTTGAGCAGTACCCTTGGCAAACATCTGTCTTCTGCAGATGACCTTACATCATGAGCAGAGTTTTGTTTTAAGGTCTGGAAAACCATCCCCTTTCAACAAGGCTGATCCGCTGTACCTAATGTGTTCCCAGCAAACGCTTGTCTGTCTTTGCTTAAACATCTAGTGGACAGCATTCTGCAGTCTCCCTAGCAATCTCCCTTTGTGTTCATCAAGCCTTAAGTGATAGCTTGGTGTCTTGAAAATGTCTAACAACTGGAAACACTGTCATTCTTGCTACAAAACTTGGGTATCTTTGTGTAAAGTCTCTGGGGACAGAAAATTAAAAATGCAAAGAAGCAAATAGCTATTTAATTGGTATAAATGTAGGCACACAAATAATCACATTTTAAACATGGGAAGCTGGGATAATCTTCAAAGTTAGCTTGCATTTCTGTTCACTGCTTTCTCCACTTTCTACTGCATGAAGATCACCCTGGGTGTTTTACCTACTGAATATTAGAAAAGAAAGGCTTGTGAGGTTTTTCTGTAGTTTCTGAATGACCCTTTGGAGTTGTCATCAGAGCTGTTTATATTCCTCTCTCCTGTCTGAGAGGTCAGAGTCTTCAGAGAATAAATTCTCATTCTCTAGCTGCTTCTGATTAAAAAAGGGTTGAACAAATCAAGAACATTTTAAACAGCCAAGCAAAAAAGTGTTCTCCATTTATGTTAATCACGTATCACTGCTCTGGGGTCTCAGTCTCTTCCTCCTTACCCAAATTCCAGCAGTTTTCAAAGAAAACAGAACTTTCTGAAATGAATATCAGCAAATGTGTAAATGCATGCACTTAAGTACATGTAAGTGTGCAAACTCCTGCCAGCACCTATTCTTTTACGGTGTTAGCTTAGTTATCCACAGCAGTGAAAGGCGAAAGCTATTTTCACCTTAGTTCAGCCATTTTTAGTGAGTACAACTAAGTTTTCAGTATTTCACAGTACTCATTTTAGACTTATATTAGGGTTGAAGGCAGCAGACAAATGAGACTGTAATGGATTAGGCATCGGAGAAGACTGGAAAATACAAATATAGATGCATATTTTATGAGGTGTTTTTACCCTCTGTGCAGCTATTTTCATGTTGAAACCATCTGTTTCGTAACTTTGAGTTATCTCTGGAACTTTGCCAAATTTTAAACTAATATTTGAATAATTTTTGAACGTGTGACCTGGCTTAAGACAAATTCAGCTTTTCAAAATAAATTCTCAGAGTTTCCAGATGTGGCAGAACAGCATGCAGTACTTTTCTGGAGGGCGAAAATGTTATGATCCAGCTCTGCAATTTTCTAAATGCTTTATGACAGACAGTAAATGTAGCTATATCTGACTGACTCATGCAGTGGGTACAAGTAATATATACCAGGGTGTGCATTCATCAGTCAACACTTTCAGACACATAAGAGCTGTGAATTTTTATTTTTCTTTAGATTTTTGATGGTATTGGTTGGTGACTTTGCAGTGAAATTGCATCCGTTTCAGAGGTGCTCGATACTAAACGCAGTAGCCTTCGGGAGACTCGTTGAACAGAACATTACCAGAGGAATAAAATGCAATTTAGGGCAGACTTAACCATATAGTGCAGACTTAACCAGCCCTTAGACTGCAGGGTTGAGGATGGAGGATGTCAAAAGGACAGGACAGTTTGAAACTCTCCCAAAGAGTGATTGGTGAAAGGCGCTCCCTGCAGAGGAAATGTGTCAGCTGCTGCGTTATTTTGGTGAACACTTGGTATCTTGCAGTTTTCTTAGACTTGTATTTTTGTTTGCCTTCTTGGTAGGATCTGTAGTATTCTTTCATGTCTACAAAAAAAAAAAAAAAAGATAAAGTCTTTTTTATCCATTTTCTTTATGATGAATGAATATGGAAAAAAACCCCTCAAACCAAAAAACCCAAATTAAATTTCTTATAACTTTTAAATTTCTTCCTGTTTTGATTTTTTTTTTTTGCATTAGAAACATATTTGAAATTCACATATATTTCTTTTTTAAAGGCTGTTGGAATGATTGAAAACCAGACATAAAAAGTATGTAGGTGATTAATATCTGTTTGACTGGAACAGTTGGTAGAAAAGATTTCTTTGTCAAATGTTCACCAATCCTATCCTTTTAACTGTGGCTAAGAAAATTATCCTGTACTTAATCTTTGAAGCATGTAAAAAAACAAGACAGACAAAAAAAATCATGTAAGTAGCCACTGACAGCAAAAAAAACACCCTCAAACAGTGACAAATATCTGACTTTATTTTTTTGCAAGGGAAAAAACTCACGAAAATAAAGATTACTTCAAACCTCATTTCAGCTGCTTTTATACTTTATACAGGAACATGAAGGAACTTAAATATATTTTTTTTCTGTTTGCTGTTTACATTTTGAAACTGTTTTTAAAACAGGAAATCATGTGAACTTTTTCAAATAGTGTTTGAATCAGTGAAGAGGTAATTAGTTAGGATAATATGTTATTATGCAGTAAGTCATATACCTAGCAAACAATTTCATATCTTGCAAGTGGCCAGATAAGGAAAATATTATTTTCAGGGGATGGTTCTTTATCCAAAAGAATGACCCTCTGATGTAATTAGTGCTGTATATGCTGGTTAAAAACATAATTAGGAATCCAATCTGGAATTTCTTTCATTTTGTTTTTGATTGAGTTGCACTGCTCAGATCTACTGATAAGGTCTCACTTCTTGTTATGCAATGGCTTAGGGTCTCATTCTGCTCCAGACACTTTTCTGCTGAGACACTGTGACACAGAACTGGCCTTTTAAATAATGGTAGTGCTTTCTATGAGGTCAGAGTCTTTTTCAAGACACTGTATATACCAAGCAGAGGAACAGTGCTGCAGATGATATGTACAGTTATATATCTATTTTGGCATCCTGCTGGGATTTTTAAACAGTCCTTTCTGCCAAAATATTCTATCCAGAAAGGATTGGCAGCTCTAGTTTAGATGGTGGCAGAAGGTCGCTTACAGAGGTACCTACACAGGCATGTGGGAGGTATGCTGAGAGGTCTGTATTCCCCTCTAACACAGCTTGCTATAAAGTTCCTTACTCCATGACACAGTTGTAAGCTTGTGCAGTTTCCATCCTTTCCTTCCTCTATTTCTAAGTGGGATTTTTTTTTCTCTGCCTTTATAAACACTTTGTAACTGGGTAGAATACGTTTTGTCTCCTGTTTTTATTTCATTTTAGGACTGTCTCATAATGGATAGCTATCTAACTGGTGCACACTACAGCAATGTTCTCTTTGAACATTGTTCCTAAATTATGAAAGCTGCTGCTATAACAGTGTTGTTCACAAAAGCTTCCATTGCATATTGAACAAAGAAATCATTAATCGGGCTCTTGATAGCACTGTGTCTATGAGAATGGTGTCAACACCTTTGGACACAGCATATGACACCTTCGCTGCCTTTCTGTAATGGTGGAAAGCATCCAGGCTGAGCTGAGGGAGCTGTGCAGCTGTCTCCTGTCAGCAGCAAGAGCAGCCTCCCATTGTGCTGGTGTCCTTTCAGCATGTCTGGGCTGCTAGGGCTGAGAGCTGACAAAGCATGGTGATGTTCATGGAAATAAACCTCTTTCTTCATAGTCAAAGGACTGTATTTTCTGTGGGACAAATTTGCTGCCTGCAAAAATGAGTTTGGAGAGAAGAGATTCTGTATCCCTGAACACCTGGATGCAGATGTGCACTTGGGAATTCAATTTCGAAGACTCCTTCCTCTCTAGCTTGGCTCTCCTAAGGTATGGAAATGATGAAGCACAGATATATTTTTACCTTTGGCAAGGAGCTCCACCAATCAGTTATAATATGCTGCATGAAAAACTCTCTTTATATTCACTTTTAACTGTCTTCAATCAACTTCAACTTATGGACCCCAGTTCTTGTACTGCAGGAGGCAGAGACAGTCCACCCTTTCAGGAACTCTGGGATTAGAAAACAGTAGTTGTATCTGTCTGCAGGACACCTCCTCGCCAGTTGAAGGGTCTAACCTGTCCTTTGGATAGAAGTGATTCTGTACCTTTGATTTCCTTGGTGCTTTTATGTGAGCCTTTTACAGTGCTACCACACGTTATTTGTATGTTTGTTTTTCAGGTATGGGAGCTAAATGTATCGAGGTGTGGGTGCAATCTGGCACAACAGTTTTTCTATTTTGTTCTCAGTTCCTTTCTTTCAGAATTTCTTGCATTTATTGTCACTTCCTGAGATTCTTTCAATGTTAAGCTAGTGTTTCCATGGTGCTATGGATCACAGCCCAAGTTCTGAATGGCCTTTGCCTACTTATTAGGTCTTTTGGAAATAACTTCCCAAAACAGCTGTGTGAAAGCTCTGTATATCATCCACCATTTCTGTGGATTAGTCTATACCTACATCTCTTGCTCCAAGTTCCTGTCAATACGCTTGGATAGCTATATGGCAAAGTCTGTAACCTTATGTATATTTTGCATCTTCCCCCATAAAAAGCTCTGAGACTAAAAACTTTATCAAATTCTTGGCCACTAAGGAAATATGGCGCAGCACTTTCTTCAGCATGTGTGGAAGTGGATTCAAGACCAGCGAAAAGGAGGCAGGAGGATGCTCTGTCATGATGATAGCCAAAGGTTTGGCTATCATAGAAAAAGCAGCAGTCTGGAGGTGAGGACATTGCCTGCAACGTCTTGTGCGCATCACTGCAGAGAGCAGCCTTCTGTATACTCTCTTGCAAACAAGCTGGAGAAGTTCTAAGCTATAAATTGTTCTATGCTGGGAAAGGATTCTGGGAAATTATTAGTCTTACCTGATAATAACAGCTATCCTGTTCTTATATTTTTCCCTAGCTATCTATTTTTTACCCCCATTGGAGACAGAAGGACTTTCATTCTATTTATGTTCCTTGGCTGCAATGCAGCAGTGTGCATCCTCACTAAACCATCTCTGCTTTGCTGTCCCTATAATGGGGGCAGAGGGAAGGAGGAGAGGAAGATATACACACTTTCTTGCCAGCTTTCTGCTTTAGCTGTCTCAGATCTGAATGACTGTACTGTAAGAACAGTGTTTTCATGGTCTGCCACCTGTGCTTTGGTTCTAACTATAAACAAGGAATGCATCAGTGTTCATGAACGTTCTTCTTTTCTAAGTGACCTGATAGTTTCCAAACTTCAGAAAAGGCCAGAGTTTCCTACCAAAGTTGAGTCCTCTTGCTCATCCCAAATTTTCTGCATGTTGTAAATACCCTATCAGCCAGTTGTCAGATGCAACTGCTCTGTGAGCCCCTTTTGACTGTTACAGCGTGCCTATATATATGGTAGCTATCTCCTGTGTCCTTGCACTGTCTGTTGTATCCACGTTATTTGAGACTGGGTGTATTTTATCAGTGGGCAACACAGGAATTTTTTATGGACCTTTCAGAGAAGCTGTAACTCAACCTCCAATTTATTTTTTCCTCTATAATGTAATAAAGCATCCTCTTTTTTTATTTAGCTGGAGTACCATTGGATTTGGGTAGAAACTCTTTTCGATTTCTTTGGCTCTTTTGTGAGGTTAAAAATAAAATTAAGTAACTGAAACAAATTCTACAAAACGTTACTGATATACAGAAAGCATGAAATACAGAGATAACTGGTCCACATTTTAAGTCACTCTAAAGGCTTGTGAAAGGTATTCATCCAAAAACAGGTAATTTGCATTGGGTCCCCATACAAGGTATTAGAGCAAACCTACACCCATTGCTAATCCATAAATGGTTGAATCACATTCTCCTGTGCTTCTCAGTGTTTCTGGTTTCAGGCTGCTCTGATATATTCACTAGGTATTTTCTGGGGGGATGGTGAAGGGCTTTTTTTGGTTTATTTTGTATTTTCCCCAAATGCAGAAGAATGTGAATATCACATTTAACTTCATCAACATGTAAACTTATATTTCCATAGACTCAGTCTAACTGCTATAACAACTGTCAGTAATTACTGGAAATGGGACTAGCATCCTCAGAAGTAATATACATCAACTCCAATTTTGTCTGTTGGACACTGTGCAATAAACTCCTGAATCCCCAAATGTAGCTGCCTTTGAAGTTTTTGACTCCTGGAAGAAGAGCGATCTATGAGATCTGCACAGCATACAGGGAGCTCAGCCTTGGGAAGAGAAAGCCTCATTTAAGAAAAATACAGAATGTTTTCATTTAACTAGCATGGCATCAGCAGTCTAAGACAAGAGTGTCCCTGTTATTTGAGATATGGTCTTCCCTTCTGGAGGAGGATGTGGTGTGACTACTCACGTGTTTTCATGCACTTTCTTGGGGACAGTCTGGGAATGCTCAGAGAAGATATCCAGGAGTATATCAGCCATGTTCTGTTTGATTAGCAAGTCAAACATGCCTTTAGGAAGGGTTATGGTTGTTGTAATATGTCTGGAGAGGCTGCTGCTGAAGCTGGAGCACTGAACCCTATAGATTTCACAGACTTGAGTTTTGTGAGCACAGCACACAGGGTTTCTCTTATCATCTGCTAGCAATTTTCTTAAGGGCAGTCAAATCTTTTGTTTAAGTGATGATGAGAAACTAAAGAGGAAGTAAAAGAAGCAAATAAAAAATAAATATGTACACCTTTTGAAAGAGAAGGAGTTTATCCCCACGTATTTTTACCAGCTTACTCCTCTGTACTGCTTCTGTCCACCAAGGTAAAACACAATACACAAGCACACAGCTAACAGTCTTAGTCACAGCCTGGTTTGAAGTCTTTCAGCAGGGAAGCAGAAAGTGAACTGCCAAGGGGAACACTTTCTTCGAAAACTGAGTGAACCCTTTTCAGTTAAGATTTGTGGATAACTGAGACCTTTAGTAAAAGGCCTGCCAAAGATAATAAATCAACAGGAAGAGAGTATGGCCAAAGCAAAGGTAAAGTCATATTGCCCATTAAAAGGAAGAATTTGTTTCAAAGTCCTACTGATATTCTCTGGCACAACACAATGCCTTTCCCCTGTTACAGCACAGCCTGCTGATCCTATTGTTGGACCTGCAGAAACAGCTACTTATTAAAAAAAAGAAAAAGGAAGAGGAAGAAAAAGTTGTAGATTTAAAAAAATAAGTAATGAACATAAATCCCCCAGCAATGAGAGCAGCTGTCCAAAACCAACATGGCTATTATCAGAGAAACTCAAAAAGAGGCCAGAAAGGGCAAAGTAAAACTATTTTTTTAACCAGTTCTTTTGTTTCACATGTGCTAGTGCCCCAGTGACGTTCTTGGATCATAGGAAAAGCTCATCTGAATACCAAATTTTGCAAAAGCATTTTGGTAGGGATTGCCATCAACAAGATAAAAGAGCATAGACCTGGTCTTTATACATTCCTTTTTAAACTGTTATCAAGAATTTAGGAAACAATGTTTAAAAATATCAACTTTTTTCTTTTTACAAATGTTAATTAAAAACCCCAACAAAAGAAAGCAGCAACAACCAGAACTTTACAAAATGTATAGCTGATTTTGGGGCTAGAGATACAAGATGCTGACTGCCTCTTCTCATTAAGATAAGCATATACAGAAATAGTGCAAGATCAAGATGAGCCTGCATTTTAGATGTCTTCCTGACAATAGTCATTAACAAGTCATGGGGAAATACCTCATTAAGCAAATAACATATAAATTATGGGGTAATTTAAAAATACTTCCAACTCATTACAATAGACTGATTAAAAGCCGATTTCTTTCATAGTATCCTCTATTTATCCTTAATGACATTGAACCTGACTTTTGTTCTGCTCCTCTGAAGTCCAAAATGTGGGAACTTTGCACAGTGTTTTCTCCAGCTTATGTACCAGACCCTGGGTAGGGATATGTTTCTTTCTTCTCTAGATGCCATAGAGATGGACTGTTCAAGAAAGTAAATACTTGCAGAGGCAGCCACACTGATCTGGAAGTGGGCTTGTTTTCTCTATTGATGGGCTTCAGCACCTTCATGAAACTAAGAAAGTTTCTGGAGCTTTGTAGAAATTCTCATGAAAAAAAGTGAAGCCAAGGAGCTGCCCCAGTCATACTATTGAGAATCTGTAAGTTTGACTTTTCTTTCCACTTGGACTCAGAGCTCTTTCTTGGCAGGGTCACATCCCAGTTGTGTTCTTTGAGTAGTGAAGAGCTGCCAGACTAAGGAGACCATAACTCTCATAACAGAGGGCTCAACATCAATCACATGGCAACAGTTCGCAGATACAGATTTTGGAGCAGGATGAAAAAAAGTAACTCTGTGATAAGAAAATGTTCAACAACATCTCTAATTAGAGGTGTTCTCTCTCTTATTCCATAAGCAGGAAATTCACAACTTTTCAGTGGACGTCTCCTGATAACATAGCACCCTGCCATCAATGAATAGATGAAGTAATTTGTCATTTATATTCACAAATAAAATTGTGTTCAAATTATGAATAATGGCTATGCAGTAAGATATAATCTAACACTCTCCCATGCAAATCTAGTGATATGAGTGTCACATAGAAATAAAAGGTGTGGGCCAGCAGATTGGAGCCGGATGTTCATTTCAGATGCCTATTCAAACTCAGCTTTGCAGGGAAAACTAGGAACACTTTGCAAGATTTAATTACAGAGATTTGAGACCACTCCTTGTCATGCTGGCTATTATTTTCTTATTTTCCTGTCCTCACTCACCTGATTGCTTCCATCTGTTGGCTCTTGTCTCATATACAGGCTGGAAACACATGGTGAAGAGACTGCGGATTTTGTTCTGCGTTAGTACCTGCTGTGGCACAACGTGATCCATGCTAGACAACTAGTTTTAATAAGTACTATATGCTAGTACTGAAAATCTGATCAATTTTGTATGATCAATTTTTTCCTCTTTTGTTTGCTAAATTTTATATTATTTTCTAATGTTAAGAATTCTACTGAGACAAAATTAATATCGTTTTCTCTGCAGCTTCACAAAGCAGTGTACTTCAGATGGTGAAAAATGAAAGGATGCTGATGGAGTCTGAAGGTGCACAGGAAGGAAACTCTTGGGTAAAGAAAAATTATTTCTTGTATTAGTATCCTGGCAAAAGAGGGAATGGTACAATAACTTAAGGAGAGTCATAAAATACTTCGCCAGCATCTAGGCCTCCATCCAACAAAATTCATAACCATCTGCTTGGTCTCAGTCAACTGTTACACCACTGAAAGCTGTATACAGGTCAGCCCAAGAAGTTAAGCATGTGCTTGGGTATTTTACTTGCAAGCCTACAGTCTTATATAAATATGGAATGGAATCACACCACTTGCAGGTCTTTTAGAATGTAAGGTGGAGTCACTGCCTTCTGGGTTGGAAGTCAGGCTTATTCATGTGGTTGTAATGGAATTGTCTTGCCAGTGTTCAGGAATGTATTTGATGCAAACCTTGGTGTAGAAGTAATTTCTTAGAGGAAGACAGGTGCCTCTCACTTTTATAGCTAAGTTCTTAAATGTTTTCTCCATGGATGACCATGAAGTACATTTAGTCAATCATTCCAAGTAGCTTTCGAACTGCTGATCTTTGCAAGTTAGATTATACCTGATTTGAAAAAGTAAAAAGCCATTGTTTTGCCTCAGGGCATTAGTGCTCTAATTGGCCATTACCTAACCAGAAACATATATCCATTATTGTTGTTATAAATCTTTCTTCTTTTTTTTTTTTAAGCCAACTGGAAATGAGAAAAAATCTAGCTAGAGCATGTCTCCTTCAGAATTTTTTGTATTTCAAATGTTTTGGTGCCGAGTTTAGAGATGGGGTTTCCTTGAGTACTTTAAGTACTATTTGTGTTTAAATTGTTTGCATTAGGACAGTTGAGTTATCTTCACTGAGAGAGAATTTGAAGTAGATCTTAATTTTTCTGCATGTTATTATGGGCAATCAATCATTAAAGATGGTGTGACAGCCAAATCCAAAACTCAGAATCTGGAAACATTTGGATTTTATCATCCTGTTAAAGGAGGAGGGTATGTGTGAGAGAGATTGATGCCAATAAAAACAGTGAATATCTGGCAAGAGAGATATTTGAAAAATAGTTTCCTTGGAAACCGCTTTATACTTCATACATGTTATCTTTGAGATAACAGCCTTTCCTCATCAAAACACCCACATGTCAGCAAGTGCCTGTTTGTAATTTCCCCCTCTGTTTCAGGGGGAAAGAAAGGTTACAAAAATTGATTAGTTTGGAATATTTTCCCTTTCTTCTGGCCTGTTCTTTCTTAGTACAATTATTCTCCCTCCCAAAAGGAAATGCATGAAGGTTTATGTATGTCAGTCCTGCTGCTTAACTCGCAGTACTGATGAGAGGTAATATTTGAAGTCTGAGAAGTGATTTATTGTCTCTGAAAGAGTGTTTCACAATTGGGAAATGCCACAGAACTTGTTTCCAGTGTTTGATAGTATTCTGTATTTAAAACAATGATGTAATAATTATGTCCCAAAGGCTAATACAAGTTTTATTTTCTGATGGTGACAGTTGATATCAACTTTGCTTTCCTAAAACTTGCTCATGCATTCTCTTTGAAACCCAAAGAATATACTGACAGAGTTTAATGAATGATGAACCCTGAAAACAACACCTATCTGGAGAAGATGGAGGCAGAAACACCTTCTGGTATCTTTTTCATTTTTATGTAGAGTCACTTGACTCTGCATCATTAAATTGCATTATTATATTTAAGAAGTTTTGAACATGTCTTTGATTTAGGAGTTTGGCATACAACAGTATTATTATGGCCTCAAATTTTAACAGTAAATACAGCTTTAAGTCAGATACTGTAGAATAGCTGCTGCCCTACAAGGTGCAAATCCAAAGGACTCATGTGAACTATGATGAAGTGTGAATTCAGGAAATGGCCTCAAGCGGAAGCTACTTCAGGTTCATAAAGTAGAAGCCTGCTCTACAGCCAAGCTGGAATCCTTACCAGCTTTCAATGTTTTGGGATGGTTATAGCCTGTTCACTTATATATAGTAGTATCTGACTCACAATCTTCAACATATTTATCCTCATAATGCTCTGTTTCCTCATAAAAACTTAGCAGTTTAAAAGTTTATGGTGGGATTCATCATACCTAATTTTAGCTGTCATCTAAAAGCAAAATATTTTGTCTGAGATGTCTACTGCTTCCACAGTAAATAGTGCATCAACCATCTCCAGAGGACAATTCCCAACACCCTACAATGGTTGTATAGAGTAGTCTTGATAAGTACCTTTCAAACATGTCTCTCTTTTTCCACTGGCAGGGTGAGAGACTTGATGACTGAGATGGACTAGATGTAGAAGTTTTAGGCCTGAAGTATGTATATTGCACAGGACGTGGTCCAGGGACCAAGGCAATGGCCTTGATCTCTTCTTGCTCCTTTGCAGAGACGTAGAATATTAAATCAGTCCAAAAGAAAAAGACAATGCAAAACAATAAGACAGTTCTTTTTAATGATGTAACCGGAAATTAATTTTTTCTATGGAATCCAAACCTTCAGTGTTAAAATCTGCAGGTGGCAAAACAGAGTTCTGTTTTGGTCTAGTGGTAGCGCCTCACCACAAAAATTGTAAGCCAAGTACTTCTCCATTTCCTACTCACAATAGTTCCTCCTAATTCAGTTACTGAAATTTCTCTGGGTGTCTACAAAAGGGAAAGTTTCTAAATGAGTGAAAATTAAGCTAGTCAATACATATAAACCAAATGATAATGTACTGCATTTTAAACAGGTGGGGGGGCTATATTACTGCTCTTTTGAACTGCAAATATAAAATAATGTAACCAATTGAGAATATAAAAGCACAGCTTTATTGCAGTCTTTATGGGAAGTAAGAAAAATCTGCTTACTTATGTGTCAGTGGGAAAGCATCTATAATCTTTCTGAGAAATAATGATGACAGTATTCATTTTAATTGACCTTTATCAGTGATTTCTGTTCACAACCCCAAAATTTCAGATGGTGAGTTTTCTATCTTTATTTTCTGTTTCCTTTGCCTCATTTCAGATAAAAAAGAATAACAACACCTTGGTGAAACTCTGAGTCATGTAGATATGAAAGACAGCTTGGTAGCCTACTGCTATTGTCTAAAAATTCAGAGAAACCTTCTAGTACTGGAAAAATTGATTATGAAAATAGCAGTGACTCATGCTGACCCATCTTTTCTTTGGCTTTACAGCTTTGCAGCTGCTTGTTTTTGCCTTGGTAAAGATAATCAATTTCTTCACTTTGGATTATAGGGTTTTAACACAAGCAGTTTCACTGGATGTGAAGTCTGTTCACTTAACTGTAACTTTCATACAGGTTGTAGGGAAAGTTGTACAAAACTGTATTTGCCAGAGCGAGTCGAAGCATGCAATATTTATAGAAAAAATACTCTTTGTTTTACTCAAGTTCTATAGTTTCTAGTGATATAAATTAGTATTGATTGTCTTTATTAATCTAGGTATGGCTCATTAGAGGCATGATCCTGTATCTACTGGAGTAATTTGGAGAGTTTTCCACTTAGGTCTTCAGAAACTGAATCAAGTCTTAACTAAAGCACTGTGGTCTCTCAGTTAATTGTATGAATGTTATTTGGGGAAAATATACTTATGTTTTTAATTTGTTTTAATGGTTAAAAGTTGGTTTTGTTGTTTTTTTTTTTCAGTTAGTTTTAGGGCATATCCTACCTGAATGTAGGCATCTTTAGAAATGCCTGAGTTCAAGACTTCAGGAGGATCCTCAGGCCCCTCTGCAGTCACTGGAGAGGGAGAGGCACCTTCACAGTGGACTTTTTATCTGAGGTTCAGAGGACAGTCTGGAGATGCTCTCTCTTCACCTCTCTCTTCACCTTAAATGCTTAGGATTCAGATCCTACATGCATTGTTGATATGTTACTATAACTGTATTGTGACTGTCAAGCATGGAATGAATGCTTTGCTGTATCGATGTGGAAAAAGCCATATAAGATTTTTTGTCCCTACTGCTGCAGCCTATATAAGCCACAGAAATCTCAGCCTGTATTATATGGTAACTTCTTGATTTTGATAAGGTATCGTCGTTTAAGCTCAGTCATAAATCACACAGTAGCTCTCTCACTCCCTCCCCCTCTCTTCCTTGCACTCCCGGAAGGATGGGGAGGAGAATCGAAAGAATGCAACTCCCACGTGTTGAGATAAGAACAGTCCAGCAACTAAGGTATAACACAAACCACTGCTGCTACCATCAATAATAATAATGATAAGGGAAATAACAAGGGAAGAGAATACAACTGCTCACCACCTGCCGACAGATAATATCCTGCCTGACCTAGCTGTGAACTAGCCCTTCGGGGTAACTGCCCCCAGCTCTACATCCTGGGCATGACTTGCTGTGGTATGGAATACTTCTTTGGCTAGTTTGGATCAGATGTCCTGTCTCTGCTTCTTCCTGGCTTCCCCTCCTCCCTGGCAGAGCATGAGACTTAAAAAGTCTTTGGCCAGTCTAAACATTTGAGCAGTAACTAAAAACATCGGTGTTATCAGCTCTGTTCCCAGGCTGAAAGTAAAAAACACAGCATTGCACCAGCTACTAAGGATTAAAAATGACTGCTACTGCTGAACCCAGGGCATAAGGATGAGAATAGTAGGATATCGTTTATTGCTTTTTGTTCTCAGAAACATTCCAGAATTAGCATCCCTTTTGTGATAATTTAGTAAAGTTTCTGTGTAGAGGTCTATGTTCCTTTGGCTTCAGCATGACACAAGTATTGGGTTTAAATATGTTCCTGAACATGGTCCGTACTTCTTCATTTATGTTTTTAGATAGAGCTGAAAAGCTTGAAAAATTGTAGTATTTGCAAATAGTCAAAAATTAAGATGTTTTAATTAAATACATGAGCTTTTTAACCCTGTTTTCATGCTTTCTAGAATGAAATGAAATCCTTAAAATGTAGTCATGAAAAAAGAAATTAACCCCAGTTCTGGTGAGTGTTTCTGAACTGCCTAATTTTTTCCTGCTGTCCCATTACTGAACTGTTTATCCCAATTGAGAACGATTCAGCCAGGGAATGTGAGAGAAGCTGTCTTTATAGCTTGAAGATTAGTGCACTCATCTGAGTTGTGGGTAATCCCTTCTCAGGTTCCTTCAGCAAGTGTACACTGCATTCCTTCCTCACTTTTGATCATAAATGTAATCTTCAGAATGAAATTCTTTTCTTCTAAGGATTTTTTGGGATTGAAGAAAAGAAAAAAGGATACCTTGGTTAATTGTCATTTTATATTGGAAAAAAAATGCAAGACAATTCCCAAACCTAAATTATCAGGACAAGTAGTTAAGAAAAGCAACAGAACCAACCTAATAATGTAAGCTTTCTATTATAGTCTGGAAATTCTGATCTTCCCTACATACAGTGTTCTGTGTATTTCGACAAAAGATTTCATTTAAACAAGTTGTTCATGTTAAATCCTCATTGATAACACAAGTTAAAAAAAAAAAAAAAAAGAAAAGACATAGTAACAACTGGCAAATGTCTAGCACAGCTGCATTATTGCCTATAAAATTGGGAATGTAACAAACTCATATCCAAGGTAAATGAGATAGATAAAGCCATATAGTGTGCCCTCCAAAAAAATGATTTTAACTCACCATCAATAATGAGAAAAATGTCTAAATACCTTAAAGGGACATTTGAAATTTATATGGTCTGACACTTAAAAAATTCAGAAACATCCGAAGTAGTACGAAAATAACAGGTCTGGGGGTTACAAAACTGCACAGCAATCTGCACTATGATTCTTAGTCAGCCAATATTTATTTTGAGAGGAAAACTTAAAACAAGATGTCAATTTAAGGAAAGCAACAATTTCATTTTGGAATAGAAACAAAATCAACAACCAGGAAAAAAAAAAGGCATGAGGAGAGGAAAACTGAATTGTGTTTGTGGCTTAAAATGTCAACTTTTGCTCTGTCAGCTCCTGATCATAGTTCAAGATTCATACAACAAGAAAATGTGCTTTGCAGCTCACAGTTGCTAAGAACTTTACCATATATTTGTATAGGCTAGAACAACTTAATTTGAATTTGTTTCTAAGGAGATATTTCTTTGTCAATTTATTACTCTTTTATTTGATACTTCTTAGTATTTTAACTGGTAACTTCATCTTGAAAGATAACAAACGTTTTGACCTCCCTCCAGGGAAGTAGTTTTTAATATGCTTTATCATTAATTGATTGAATTTCAGGATAAAGATCTAAAATATATCTGACTACTGTTGCATGGTTCTGCTGTCTTCTGTTTCTTCTTTTTTAAAAAATTCCCTACTCTCAATTTCATTTTTTTCTCTTGTGCATTTGGTTTCTGGGCATCTGACAGCAGCAATGATCTCTGTGCATGGTCAACCTATCTAAACCAAGTTTTGTCTGCCTTGAACCATCCCCTATCCCTTAGTTTTCAGTTTCCCTGTTGGGAGCTCACTCAGAAGCACACTTGCCATCTGTATCTTCAAGAACCTCTGTGGCCTGTCTTCTTTTCTATTAAATTTTTGCATCCTGCTTCTGACTGAAGATGTCTGCTGCCACCGACCCTCTGATTGTTCATTTATTACACAGTCCAACAGTGTTTTGAGAATATACCCTATGCTGTCCTTTGCATGTGGGAGAAGCTACCTATAAACAGCTACAAAGCATTTTGCTCCTCTGCATCATAACCTGCTATACAAATCACCTTTACCATGTCGCTAATATTGGATTTTTTTAGCATTTTTTTCCATCATGCTTACTGTATATTTTCATAATATATATATACACCATTTATTTGTTTTACTGTGAATGAAAGAAATGCTGCATTTTATGGTGCTGAAAAATAGACTTTCATTGAAACAATTTTAAAATTATGTCTTTATAAGCCTATGATTCCATGATATCTTTTCTAATGGACTACAGATTCATCTCAAAGGGGTATAAAATCTCCTGTGACAGGGAACAAGACACATAGCAGACCCTGAATCCGTCTCTGTGCTAATACAATTTTGTTTAAATAAAACTCAGTAAGAGTTTGCTATTTGTACAGCAGCAGACTCCAGGAAATCTAATCACTGACTCATTTCTCAGTGTTGGTGTGCCCTTCATTTACTTCCTCTTCTGCTCCTGACATTGCCTTTTTTCCCTTAATATACCATAATTCTCATGACCAGATCAAATGGCAACTGTGAACAATGACTAGAGGAAATGTTTCCAGCATTTAGAGCTGGAATTGTCAACTACAATTTCTTATTTCTAATTATTTTTTTTGAACCTTAATGTGATCTGCTGCATGTGTAAACTTACAATGCAGTGATTTTAACCAAGTTGTAGAGTTTTGTAGGTACTAAAACTTTACATAAATCATGCACTACATATGTTATTTTCTTATTTCCTGTGTGCCAGAACATTTAAACCTATAAAAAATATATACTGCAGGACAAGACATTTGCCCCTACAATCTAAGGGGCTGTTCTTCTCTGTGCTATTCTCTACCAACAGCATTTTATATATTTTAAGAGGAGTCTTATCTTCAGTACCTCTATGGTTATGTTCTCATTAAATTTTCACCTGCTTCAAAACACTGGTCCTTGGTTTGTGCTCAAACTATTCACTATTTTTTTCTTCTCTTACCTCCAGAAAACTGGAATATACTGCCTATTATTATTGTGTGAACTTTCTCTTTTCCACTTCCATTGTAAACTCTCTTCACACTAGTAAGTGTGACATTTTTGACATTTCTGTGACATTGCTGACATTTCTAATGACTTCTTCCTGCCTGCATCAAAGATCATAGTCCAATTTCATGGCCTGTGACCTATCAGGTATTTTAACACTCCTGATCATTATTGCAGTCTTGATTTCATTGATTTTCTTGATTGCATTTTGTTTTGTCAGCTTTTGCAACTCTATCACCTCCAGTGTCTCTTATTATTGCTTGAAATGACCATTGGGGTGACCTCCAATACTGTAATGTCAGCCTCCCCAAGTCCATTCAGAATGTTAATGGACAGTCGCTTTGTCATAAAAGACAACTTGAGCTTGTCAGAAAATGGTGCAAAAACCTTTCACAGGCAACTGCAACTTGAAAAGAAATAAACCCCATCACCTTCAAGTATTTTAACAAATTGCTTTTCAAAATATTTTTTTTCATTCTTAGTTTTATTAAAAACAAATGAGAAAAGGACAAGTTATTCCTTTTAAGAGTTCTACCTCCTCAGCCTCAGAGATTAAAAATGAAGATGGGATGGTGTTGACGCGGGAGTCACTGGCAACGGAGAGACGATCAATGTGATCAAGCGATTGCCAAATTTATTACAAAGCCTTAACTCCTTATATACTATTTCTTACATGCACTTACAATGATTTGGCATATTATGATTGGATGCATGTCTTGAAGACCCTTAGTGACTAACATATAATTGGTTAAACACAGGTGTGAGAACTTGACCTTGAAAGCTTGCCAACAGTCCACAGTTCTCATTAACTCAGTGAATTCCAGCTTCTTTTTATCTTGCTTGCTTAAGCTTCTTTGGGCCTCTCATGGCCTTGCTGTATCTTTCAGGATCATTCAGAGTTTATGTACCAATTATGCATTCTCCTGTGAGAACACTGTCTCCACAGGGTGGAAAAATCTTATTCAGTTCAACTCAGAATCAGAATCCTTATTTTGCATCTCCAGCAGCACCACAAAACATACAAAATATTCCTACAAGTGTGGATGTTACCAGGCCCTCAATAAACACCACAATAAGAAGACAAACGGGGCAAGTAAAATGGCAGCTACTACCTCATTCCCTTCTGTTTGTAATATATTTATAATACATCACCCTCACTTATACTGTACCCTCTCTGGGACACAGGTTATTTTTGTGTTTGTCTGACATCCAGGACAGCTGGTCCAGAACTGGAATAGTGACTTTTGGACATTAATTTAATACACTTTTAGAGCAATATTATCTGCTTTTCTTCTCTCTTTCTACAGATCCTGTCCAGATCTTCCACATTAGTTTTGCTTTTCTCCTCACAACCTTGCCCTCATGTTTTCCTTTTTGCCTAGAGTTAACTTCCACATATCTAGCCAGCATCAAGATACATTTCATCCTATCTATCCTGAAAAGTCACTCACCACGTTAGACCTCTTTAAAGAAAGTCTACTAAATTAGAAAGGATCATGCTGTTTCTTCTTTAGACAAGTATTATTTTTCAGATGTTGCCAGGATCTCACTCATAACAAGCATATCTGATTTACCTTGTTACCCCAGATACTGGTCTTTCAAAGAAGAGTGATCAAGATGGATAATGCTGCTGTACTGTGTCCTGGTGACCTCACCTTCCACAAGACGAGATAGTCTGGCTGGGGGGGAAACACTGCACAGCTAAAGGAGAACACTGACAATAAACGCTTTTTTCAAGTAGGAAACTATAATTAAATTGCAATTCTGTGAACAGTCCTTCACTGTAAAAAGCTGCTTTCCACCACCACAGAACTTCATGAAATATCTCCTGTAAAGTACAGTCAATCATTTTGCTTGTGGAAAAAGAAGAATGCAGAAACGGAATGCCCAGATTTTTAGCTGTGCCCAGCTGGATGTTTTTAAAATCTCTTTCCATGTGTGCCAGATTTCATATCTGTTTTAGGCGCTTTTCAGATGTTCTGAGTAGTGGGCCGTTTGGCTCAAGAGGAATTACACAAACCTCTGAGAGCTTGGCTGCTTTTATTTCTAGACAATATTAAAAAATCAGTGGCTGCTTTCAAAAATTTACAGTTCTGTCACCTGTTCCCGGAAGTGCAGGACAGCCTGGCTCTGTAATCCTGGCCCAGCACTCTCATTTCAGCACTTCTGTCTTCTTCACAGCAGCCTGTCTTTTTCCTCCTTTTTTCTTTCAAGTTAGAGAGTATATTAATAAACTGTGGTGGTTGCTAGTGCTGTTTTCTGTCTATGCAAGTTTACTACTCTGACCTCTTACAGCAGCAGACTCCAGAAATGCTTTATACAGACCCATGCATATTCAGCATAATACATACTCATGAAGGAAATAGATTAAATAATGCTTTAGAAAGTTGAGGCGTTATACATATAAATACATTCTGTTTATACCTCCCATGCTGACCTCTGGTGAATGAATATGCAACATCACCTTTTCTCAGAGGTGTACCTGTCATGAGATGGGGACAAATGCATTCATGTTTGCCAGTTGCAGAGGCACTTCATGGGGCCTCATCGGCAATTCTGAGTGGAGAAGGGAAAGCACTGATGCCACATCTGTCTTCCTCCATCAATAAAGGCAGTTAGTTACATGACACAGAAATTCAGCCTGTACATAAAAGTACTGGGGACCACGTGAGGTTGTTTGGAAATAATGCTGGTCACCAGATAATTCAGAAACAATGATGAGGCTCGTGACATGCCTCAAAGATAAATGAATCAGAGATGAGAGTTGGAAGAGACCTCCTATGTCCCCTCCTCTATAGGCAGCTGCCAGGGGAAGAGTTTTGCTTGCACAAAACCAGTGAAATCAGACTTGAACTTTTAGCCTGGATAAAGAGAGGTTTCTTTTTTGTTTGTTGTTTTTCTGTTTTTTTTCTTTTTCTTTAAAGAAAGCTGTTGGTCAAAAGGTTCATCTTCTGAGACATACAGCTCAATACAGATTTAGCCTCACCCTCACCAATAAAAATTTACCTCTCTCTGTACTTTTAGAACATTTTCTGAATCAAGACAATATATCATTTGTTTCTTTTTAGATTCTTCAATTTTTAAGTGTTTGTTTTGATGGGTTTATATATTCTGAAAGAGACAAATATCATTACTAGTTTCACTCAGGAATTTCCATGCAGAATTTAGGTTATATTGTACTATTTATTGTACAGATAAAGAAGTTTTTACACATGGGGCAATAAAAGTAGTGGTGGTTGATGGGCTGAAGAAGTGAAAACTGCAATTTCTACTTGGCAGGAAAAAATAATCCTTCTTTAAATCTTATTGCTGGGCAGTATTTTCACGAGACTCTAAACTTGGCTTTTTGTTCATAAAAATGTTTAAAAAGTTATATTTTTGTCTCTAGCTTTCCAGTCACATGAGCAAAGACCAGCAGCATGGCATCTCTCCATCTGTTTCTTCCCACAGTCTTTTCTCTCCAGCAAAAGCCCATATATATTGTTAGAATCTCAGCTAAAATACATTGCCTTGGCTGATTTTCCTTAGTCTGTGGTTGTATGAGTACACTCTAACAATTTCTGTGGATTATAGAAGTAGAGTTTTTCCTTACAGCACTGATGGAGTCTAGTTTTTTTCATGTAAGCCTTCTGTATTTCTGCTCAGCCAGTTAAGACGGGAAATCGGGAGCTGCCAGTCTAAGAAGCTGTTACATCCTACCTATAACAATGAATAGGAGTTGGTGGTTCTTGTAGAAAACTTGATAAAGGGTTTTCATGTTGGTGGCTAATTCTCAAATGAGCCAGGTCTAGTATAAATTCATTCAGGAATGTGGATCCAGCAGTCTTTGTACATATTTAACTCGAAGTATTTGAGCAGTGTTATTTAAAGTCTATGTTGGGCAAAAACCAAACGGGATTTTACCTTCATGTGTTTATTTTGTATGCTTACGGTTCTGAGACACAAGGAACGAAAAAAGTCATTTTTCATAGTGGATTTCCAAATAAGAATTTCAATTAGAAATAAAACCTGCACATTTGAAATTAGCCCATGAAGGGGATTTTCAGGGTCTTTTTAGTTTAAAGGCGGAATAGGTGAAGATGCTGTTAGAGATCTGTCAGAAAGCAAATACAGTTTTACTAAAATATTTGGGAAATGCAGTTGGTTCCTCTATGTAGACACACTGAAATAAAAGTCGCAATTAAACAAAATTGCAGTAAAATTTCTTTTCAGCCAACTCAGTATTGATAAAAAGTTTTCCCCAATTTTTTTCTCTCTTTTTTTTGTTTTTCTTCTCTGCCTTAAGTACCCATCAAGTTGTAATTGCTCCTATTTACATCAGTTGGACTGGTGAAGCAAGAGGTTGTGGTCTTTGCTTCATACATTTCTAAGCACTGCTGCTTTGAAAACAGGCTGATAAATTGAAGGCAATTCAGAGAAGAGCAGCAAAAATGGTCAAGAGAGTCAGGAAGGGCTGACTTACGAAGAAAGATCTATGTAGCTAGATGAGCTTAGCTTGGCAGAGGAGACAGGATAACGTAGCACAACACTGACAGGAGTCAGGTGAGAATAATTATGTAGTGCAGCAGACAGGATTGTAACTACGAGTAATGGGATGGAATTGCAAGAAAAAAATTTTTTCACTGACTCTACGTGCAAATATCTTGACAATGAGATATGTTGGACCCTTGAATAGTGTCCCAGGGGTCCGGCTGAAGCCTTATCACTTGAGACATTTGCTGATAGTGATGACAAAGCATTCACAACAAAGGAAACTATCTTTTTATTCTCCTCTAACACCAGTGTCTGTATTTCTGTAATGTGCTGTGATGGGTTGACCCTCACTAGATACAAGGTGCTCAGCAAGGCCTTTCTATACTATCCTTCTCAGCTGGACAGGAGAGAGAAAATATAACAAAAGGTTTGTGGGTTGAGATATGGACAGGCAGAGATCACCCACCAGTTACTGTCAGGGCAAAATAGACTCGACCTGAGGAATATTACTTTAATTTATTACCAACTAAATCAGAGTAGGTAATGAGAAATAAAAACTAAATCTTGAAACACTTGTTCTCACCTTTTCCTTCTTCCTGTGCTCAACTTCACTCCAGATTTCTCTACCTCCCCCGAGCAGCACAGGGGGATGAGGAGTGGGGACTGTGGTCAGTTCCGCATCTCCAGTGTGGGTTCCTTCCACAGGGTGCAGTCCTTCAGGAGCAGACTCCTCCAGTGTGGGTCCCCTGCAGGGTCACAAGTCCTCCAGCAAACCTGCTCCAGGGTGGGCTTCCCACAGGGTCACAGCCTCCTTTGGGCATCCCCATGCTCTGGCATGGGGTCTTCCACAGGCTGCAGGTGGAAACCTGCTCCACCATGGACCTCCATAGGCTGCAGGGGCACAGCCTGCCTCAACATAGTCTGCACCACAGGATTCAGGTGGGATCTCTTCTTGGTGACTGGGGCACCTCCTGCATCCTTCTGCACTGGCCTTGGTGTCTGTAGTTCTGCTTCACTCACAGTCTCACTCCTGTCTCTGTATGCTGTGGCAGAGCAGTGTTTTTTCCCCTTCTTATCTATATTATGCCAGAGGTGCCACCACCATTGCTGATGGGATTGGCCTTAGCCAGTGGTGGGCCCATCTTGGAGCTGGCTGGCATTGGCTCCTTTAGACATAGGGGAAGCTTCTGGTAGCTTTTCACAGAAGCTTCCTGCTACCACAGGTACTGTGGTAGCTTCCTGCTATCACAACCTTGACATGCAAAACCATTTTATGTACAATTATGAATTCACTGCAGGGGAAGCTCTGTTGGCAGAGGTAAGACCAATATCACTGTCAATAGGAAGGAACACAGGAATATAACTGCTAAATGTTTTCTGGTTTTGAAAATGTTTGCATTTCCAAGGTTGACTGTGCAAAACTCTTCTTTACGTTCTCACACATATGCGTGATTGGAAGCTGTGACAAGATGCTGATTTTAAACACAAGGGGAGGAAATTATGTCATTGTAAAATAAAAGGAAGAAAAAAAGGTAACGAGAAGTATTTGTCATGGGGAAAGAAAGGCAGTTTGGAAACTCAGCCAGCTCAAATGACTAAACCTACTGGCACATGCCCCAGCTCATAATCTGGCCCAAGAAAAGTATGTGTAATAATGCTTGATTTTAGTTTTCCACACTGCTTGGCCCTTTCACAAATTTCCTGTTTGATAATTCACAGTGCTCTGTCAATTGCTTTCTATTCTCATTGCAGATGAAGTGTGTTATTTACTGTTGTGATCTGCCTGCACTGCATTTTGTAGGAGGTCAAGGACAGTTAATACCTATGTGAGCATTTATTTCATCCTCTGACTATGCAGCTTGTCACATATTTGACTCCTTCACCTCTATTCTGCTCCCTGATCTATGCTGTATAGGGATTAAGCTTTCCATTCACTGCAAGTTATTTTCTATACATAACAGCAGGTATTAGAAGATCCCACACCAATGGGTCAGCAACCTCTCTGTATCAGGTTTTTATTCCTGTACATAACCAGAAACCCATAATTATATCTGGGGCCCTGTCTTCTGCTCAACTGTGTGAATGTGGGTCTCCAACACACCTTTGAGGACCTGGTTCCTGGGCTGTGTACAGATTTTCTGCAATTGGTGCTTACACCTGTGAATACTAATGTTGAAGAGAACAAAAATTCAAACCAAGATCTTGGTTTTCAAATGCTGACAGACACTGGTTTATTGAGGCAATTAGCTGTGAAATTTGGCTTAATAATGTGCAGAAGGCAATCTCAGTATGACCCCTCTTTTTCTACAGGAGGTTGTTGACTAGCAATCCCTAATGACATATCAGTTTTTCATTACTATTAAACATAATTGTGGTAGTGTTGAAATAGACATATGGATATAAGAGGGAAAAACTTATTTTAGATATCTCTCCCTATCTAAATCTTAATGGTGTGTGCTGCTTTAAAAGATTTTGAGATCTAAAAGCAATCTTTAAATTACAATGACATATCAGTGTTTCTGGTCTTTGCTTCTTGCTTCTGCATTGTTCAAGGTTGATTCACATCCAGAAAACTAACACTGCAATAAAGTTAGTTGCAAAACTATTAATTAAATACATGAAGTGTGAGAAGCATTCTATTTTGAATAACTATTCAGATGAGAGATTTAATACTACTTAAGTATTAAGTACTTTTTTTCACATAATAAAATTGCTTGCTCATACCTAGACCAAAAGAAGCAAAATTGGAGAAGATGAAGGCTGAGATACAAAAATAACAGGTTTTGAAATACACAATAAAGTAGAAAAATACTTTTTGATAAACAAAACTTACTAAGAGAACAAGGGGAGGAGGAAAGGGGGGAGGAATTGTATCACATTCACTACTGAAATGATCTGATGTTGAAAAGCTTTTAGTGAAAAATGAAAAAGCTTTGTGGAACCCAATTTAAGATGCTATTGTTTACTAAGCCCCCAAATTATTCTTAATTCCAAATTACCCCCAAGTAGGTACATATTTCTTCCTCTCCTTTATGAGACTGACAAAATTCAGCATTCTAGCTTGCTTCTAACCTTTCCCATGAGGCTCATTCCAGTCCTCCTTGGAAGTCTTTTAAGAGTGGCCGGACTGCTGAAATACTTGGCACTTTTATGAAGATGATTGAATAATAAACTGCTACAATAAAAAAGAAAAGGATGGGGGGAGAATTGCTGTGATTTTTTTTTCTTTCTTTTCCCAAAAATGTGGTAAGCTTGAGGTATGGCATTCAAGTAGAGCTGGTTTATCTTAAAGGGAACAGCTCTGTGCCACACAGAGCAGCATGCCTCTGAAGATGTGTACTTCTTTAGCCCCTTTAATGAAGAGATTAAAGGGTGTGCTCTGACCCTGGCCCAATTAACAAAATCCTCATTAAAACTGAGATGAGAGAAAGTGTCTGGTTTTGTATGCAAAAATGGAAAGGAAAGGACATATATTTATAGAAAAAAAAACCCCAACCAACAGACAGATAAATGAGCTTAAGAGAAATACTGCTGAAAATTAAGCCTCACTGTACTACTGTACTACTATACTTCCATGCAACTACAAGAAGAAAGTCAAAAGGATTTCAGTTAAAGAATGGTGGAAAATCGCACAAGTAGGAGGCTTTCCTTCTGTGGTTTCATGTACCTACCCTCTTGTCACACTCCAGTGCTGATGCTGCTTCTGAGAAAAAGTCTGCTGATTCCCTCTCAGACAGAACAATGAGCTGACCCTAGAATAAGAGCTGAAAATGCTCAGTGTACTCAAATAATTATATGGTGAAATCCACAATTTTTATTGTAAATTCACTGTGAATATTTTTTTCTAGTTGTCAAGTTTCCTGAAAACAGATAGAATATAGCCATTAACCGTTCCTTACTTTTCTGAGACTAGTCTGTGACCTGACCTACCTATTCTGATTGAAGAAATGATTAAGGTAAGTTTTCTTGCCCTGTGTCATATCGGCTTAGGTCTAAGCCTAACAAGGTTTTACCAGTTCTCTTGGATTTAAAAATCTATGAACCTAGAATACAAAAAAATCCCAATCTGTGTTATCTCAACTTGGAATAAAGTCCTGCATCCCTTTCTGCATTTCTGAGTCCAGGTCAGAACTGTCACCTTGTTTTAACAGGCTGATCTGGGAGTGGTGGAATGAAGCCTACCCTTGTGTCTCAAGGTTGCTATCCCATAAATAGTCTGTTTTCTAACAATGAGCTCTTTTGCAATGCATCCTTTCTGGTAGTTGGAAAGCTGTTTGGTGTTTTTTTTAACTCTCTCCTTCAACTGGTGACCTCCTTGTATGAAGCTATGAAGAGCTTTATCCTTTTTGATAGTTCAGCCTTACTGTCAAATCTGACTGCAATTTTTTTTCCGCATCTCTACAAGGGAAGTTGGAGAACCTAGAGATGTATGCACAGAGACGTTGTGATGGCGTAATTGTAATTTCTTTAGAAATTACAGATTAAAAAGTCTCCTCTAGACTTTTTCAGACAGACTTTCGGGATTGGATTGCCTCTTTCAGATGTAAATTCCCCTCTTTGGCCCTCTGACTTTCATTCGGACCTGTCCTCTGAAACTGCAAGCAAAAACCTTTTCCTATGTAATGTCTCCTGGAGCAGCAGTCAAACCTTTCTACGGATCTCAGCCGTTCTCAATCAGACTACTTGATTTTAAATCTCATGCTGAAACTTCTTGTATTCATAGAATCATGGAATCATAGAACAGTTAGGATCGGAAAAGACCTTCATATCATCTAGTTTCAACTCCCTGCCTTTCCAAATCCCATTTACCACTTGTAAGGGTATTTTTTTTTTGCCTTTTCCAATGTGCTGGGATTCATGGTTGACAGAAAGTAAATATATACCATCCAGACAATTTGCCACATTGCTCTGAGGGGTGTGATGATTGCTGGTATTAAGGAAAAAAGCACCACAATCTTTCAAGGAGTGATGCCTTCCTTCAGCCACTGGGAGGATTTATCAGAGGAATGTTGGATTAAATGCAGCAACAACAAAATCATCAGAAAGAGAAGGATAATTCATTTTCTTTAAGCAATTTAGATGCCATGTCCTGCAAGGTGCCAGGCCATTTATCCTGTGTGCTAAAGAAATCCCACACTCCACTAAGCTTTCCATTTTGTGATGAAACTTGTTTGTATACAGACAGTGGAGCCAGACATGTCTATACTAACTTAATACCTGTATTAGGGACTGAGAAATCCAGACACGCAAAGTCAGTCTAGAAGCCATGTTCATGCCACCCACCATCTGAAAACAAGGTTTTGTGCCACTATTAGTTTATATACAGAGGGGAGTTTTGACTCAGATTCTTTGGACAAGGGCTGCATGCTTCTGATTGCTAGCTGGGGCCAAGCACACTCGGTTATGCTTGGGACTTGCAGGATGATCTGTGTAATGAAACCTGTGTAAATATCCAACCTTGAATCAAATTTCGGGTTGAATGATTCATTTTAAAGGAAAAGAGGTGAGCTCTGGAGCAGACAAAGTTACTGATTGATAGCACATTAATGGCCAGTCCTGGAATGAAAATAATGGGGGTTGGATAGTGAGAGAAGCAAACTCTAGAAAGAAGATAAAGTGAATATAAAACTAGGTGTCTCCAAAGGATGATATTGGCTCCAGAGGGAGCATGCTCATAGAAATTCAGCTATGTGCTTAATTTTTACATAGCTGACATTATGTGAGAGGAATTTCACTCCTAGTTAGTCTCTACAGCAAGTTAATTCAGGAAATTTTCTCTCTGTTTTTGGCGAGCAAGGTAGCTTTCACACAGTCTTGTGCAAGTTATGTTTCTGGGGGCCAAAAACAGGTGCAGATGCGTGCAAGGGTTTTACAGCCAAAGTGTCCCATATTAGAATAGTATTTGTCTCTGAAAAAAACCTCCCTGTTATCACAATGAGAAAAGCCATCATTCTAAGGGCAACACAATGCACTGTATACCAAGTTTCAACATAAAATGAATATTTACAACAACTGAATAAACTCCTGGAAATGGCTAGGAAAGGGAAATACAGAAGCAGCCTTTCCTATAGCAGCATAAGTGGTGTTGCTTTAATGTTGCTTAGAATTTTGGCTGGAGGCACTGAGAACAGCAACTTTTTAATGAAAAGTCAAAGCATCCATAACAGTGTGAAAATTCCAACACTGTTGCATTCACATATCACTTTAACAGCTTGAAGGGAAAAAATCTTTAATTTTAAATGATTCTTGGTTAATTTACAAAGAAATTAGTAGAAGAAAACTTCTAGGAGGTAGTAGAATGGCATTACTTGTGCAAATCAAGCAAAATCAAGCCTAGAAAAATCGTCATAAACTACTTTTTCTTATATCAGAATTAACCTGCTCTTTTCAGACCCACTTATCAGAGACTCATGAATTAGTACCTGCTTTCAGGTCAACTGATCTTCAGGTGCCATGAGGTGGTATAACTCCTTTGACTTTGCTTGCTGAGGCTACGGCCCATTTATAAATTCCTAGAGGAAATGTATCATATGAATTAATCACCTGTTTTAAGCTGGAGTAGTTATTCAATCATTCTAATTAGCAAGGGACTGATGTCCTGAACTCCCCATAGCCACATAAAAGAGAGCAAGAATTGTAGTATTAAGCTGGTTATAAATATTTTGGAAAATGGGGAAGTCCTTGACTATTCTTAGGAGTGCAGTGCCAGTATTCCTAAACTTGAAGAGTGTTGTGGTTTATCCCAGGCCAAAATTCAAAGCAGCATGATTTTCATTCAGTTTTCAGTTAATAACTTGTATGCCAGGCATATGTGCTCATGCTCCAATGAACAGCACATATGTATGGTACATATGTGCATTCTGAAATGCTTTGATAGTTCTTAAATTCTTAGTTTTCACATCTTACAACATTACATTTGTAGATCTTTGTTTGTTAGTTACTTGATGGACTACAGGTTTGCTCATTTCTCTCTTAACTGCATCTGTCACATCACCAAGCTCCCCACTGTTTCATTTGCATAGTCATGATAATTAGATGTCTGTCTTTTTTTCCTTTGTTCTTGTTTTCACCCAGGTCTGTAAAACCTTGATTTAGCCTCACAGCATGGACTATACAGGAGATTAGAAAATTAATTTAGACTAGCTGCTTGGGTTTTAGATTTCTACACTTATGTGAGTTTAATACCAACCTCTTTTCATGCTGCTTACTTTAACACTAAGAAAAGCAGGTACAAATGGGTCTGTTTAATACAGATGATTATTTTTTTACTCCGTCTGTTTTCTTGATTTTGGCTAGAAAGGGATCATAGAATCATAGAGTCATAGATTCATAGACTCATAGAATAGTTTGGGTTGGAAAGATCTTTAAGATCATCTATTTCCAAACCCCCTGTCACAAGCGGGGACACCACACATGATGCATGGATATAGCATCTACTTACCTAATCAAAGGATAAAGTTCTATTCTAAACCCTCTCCTTTCAGTGTACATATATAAAGTGTCCTCTAGAGAGATCTTGAGCACTTTATGAAATATCTGAAAATAAAATCTGGTTCTTTTCCTTAAAAATGCGATATAGTGTTTAATAAGTGATATTAAAAAGAAATATTTTTCCAAAGAAACTACAGTGAAAATAAATGCAGTGTTGGGCAGGTTTACTTTTCACTTGTTTTCCAGAAAGTGCAAGATCATCCTCTTCCAAAATGCTGACAACCTCAGAGGTAAATTAGAGTGGCTTTATAGAACAGTTTGAAGTATGCTGGAGCTTACCTACGCTTTTTCTCAGGAGCAAAACAGCTATGTTAAGCTGGGGTTTGAAATATGTGGACAAAATGCATTCTTTTTTTTTTTTTAAATAAAAGATTTTTTTAAAATTTTCTTCAACAGTGAGAACAGCAAAGTCAAAGTTTGTCTTGCAGTTAAAAACAATGCTTGAGATTACAGAAAAAAACAGCTACAAAATGATTAGCTCATTTTATGGCTGGTTGAGCAGAGAAGGTATGAATAAAGTTTCTTATTTTTTTCCCATTAATGTCATTAATGAAACACTAATGAAATTAATTCATGCTTTTGTAACAAGAGCATGTTGGGTGTATGAAGATACCGGTTAAAGAAATGACAGCTCTTGATTCCAAAGTACCCCATGATCTGGAGGCATCGTGTTAAAGTGAAAGCAAAATCAATCTTGCAACTTCCTTGTACAGTTTTCCTCATAACTTACAGCAAATTAACTGTAAGATTCGTTTAATGGTGGGTTTCATTTAATCTTATTTCCTTGTCAGAAAATTAAGAATCCAGTCTAATCTATTCATCTGTGCTACCTCACTCAGGCTAGTTCTTCAGGTTGCAATTTAGCCCATACTAAAGTGGGTAGGAAAAAGCCACGTTAAATTGCAACTTAGGGCAAAGATATAGATGTTTGTATTGAATTTCTCTGCTTTGGTCAGATTCAAGCATTTCCAAAAATTCTTGAGTGGGCAAACTTGATAAGTTAGAGTGAAGGTCTCATATCTAAAAGGACTTCATAGGAACTGGGGATGATTAGCTTTAGGCTGTGATTGTATGCTATGAAGACTTTTGTATCAGTATCACATTAAGCTACATCTGCTCATACCACTTCATAAACCTACAAGTAGGCCAAGACTTTCTCTCTCTAAGGACTGTGCTCTGACCTAAACAGCAAATTTTGTGGTTTATGTAAGCAAAAATAACATTGTTTTCTGACAGTATCAGGTTCACTACACAGCCCCACAAATGGTTGTTACAGGACAGGCAAAGGGATAGTGTCTTGTGGCAGGGAGAAGGCATGACATGATAGGTGATGAAACTGGTAAGCTGTTATTGTCATCAAAGCTTTGTAGTGTTGAAGCTGAAGTTCAGAGCCTTAGCTCTTGCAGAACTCTTAGGAGATTCAAGCTCCCTTCCCTTAGTTGCTTAGCATTGCATGTTTGTCATATAAATTTACATCTGTAACAGCCTGTTGTACTTTGCCTTTTTTTAGCAGTTTGTGTTTGGTTTTAAGGTCTGTGTCCAAGAAGGCTCAGGTTTTTAAGCAATAAATGTCATTTTGATGGAAATACATGCATTTGCCATCCATTGCGAGGTGATGCCTACTGTGACCATAAAGCTAAACTTCATTGCCTTGACAAATAGTTCATCTCTTGGCTGCTTAGCAGAAGGATGTTCTAGAGTCTTTAAACTAGGAAGCTGTTTATGGCAAATGGTTTTTTGACTTCTGATTTTAACTTCTACATGAAACTGTTTATGAAATTTTCAAGGAAAAATAATCATAAAGATGCCTGTCTAGCTAATCATACTCCCCTTTTGGGCCAGAAATTGAATGGTTTTGTAGTACTATAGTAATAATTGATTTGAGCTGTGTCACTTTTGCTCTGTTATGCTCTATAAGCGCCAGCTTGTGTACTCTGGGAAAAAGTTATTACGGACCATGCCTGGACAAATATCAATAAGAAGACTCCATTTCCTTTTAATGCACTTTCCATAATTCTACTAATGTATTTTTTTATCCAAATGCATAGCACAGTATTCAAATTGGAAATACTGTGGTGCTTCTCTGGCTGTGATTTAACTAACAGGAAGGTCTGTCAACAAACACAGTGTAAGTTTTTCTTCTTCAAATGTTCATTGTGTCGTTTAATTATAACGCTACATCACAAAGAAGGATGTTTAACATGTAGGAAAGAAGGATGTTTAACATGTAAGAAAAAATCACATAAAGATATATATCCTGTGCCTGGTAAGTACTTTATAGCCTGTGGGCAAATTCTCAGCTGGAGCAAATCAAAACAGCTCAGAAGAAAATGCATTTATGCAGTGTACACTGACAGTAAGGCTCCTGAGCAGGCAGGCAAGCAAAATGTACTGTGGCAGGATGATTGCTGTGCCAAGCAGCTTTTTCATTTTACTTCCTCACAGAACCTTCCTGCACTTCTGCAGGTTGTAAATAACCTCTTGCTCCCTTTCCCCAGCTACCTAGAAATGCAACCTAAATCCTGGGAAAAAATCCATATTACAGAGAAAACATTTAAACAAGACAGGGAAAGTGTGTAACAAATATGAAAGTAATTGCTGTCAGCAAGTGCAGCTCTTATTGGCACTGCCCGAGGAAGCAATGGGAATATATAGGGTAAAGAAAACTTCCTGGATGGCTTCTTTCTACCCCTTGAGCCTTCTACTGTTAAAAAGCAAACATAAATCAGGGTGAGCTTTTGGTGTGTCCAATGCTGAACAAAGGATTTTCATGCACTGAGGTGTCTATACCTGTCATTGAAAGCCAACAGCCAAGAGATTTCCTTAGAAGGGTCCAATTCCTGAGCACCAATGTCACTGTCAGGTGAAATGCTCCCAAGAAAAGTCTGTTTTCTTCCATTGACAATACAGGGAGCTGAGGATGTCTATTTGGGGTGTAAGCAATGTAGACATACAAACTGGATGGGTTTGTTTGGTTAGTTGTGCAACTTACATAATTTATCTATGAGCATCTGCAAGATTTTGTTCATGACATAGACCTACCAGAGACAGGTCTGAACCTCTTTCTCTCTTTTGCTGTGTGAGCAGTAATTTGCTGAGAAATCACCTCAAGCTCCAAAGACCTGTCAGGGGCACAAAGCTCCTGCCTCTGGCTGCCTACTTACCTCCCAGACACCTTTGTGACAGAAAAAACTCCTTCATTTTGAACTATCTGTATATAAGTAAGGGCAAACTTAAAATCTCATCTGCAACATGATCAAAACCTGTGGGTTTTGTTAGCAGTTCAGCTGCCAAACTCTTGATGTCATATTTTCTGCCAAGTCCCCCGTGACTGTCTTTTTCCTGCTCCATGACAGCATGCATGCAGTGCAGTTAGCAGGGTCAGCACTCAGACATCAATCTTAGGGTGGTGGCACACATCAGCAGAGGATGCTTGGCCCAGCAGGTTGATTCAGCATGTTGTCTGGGTTCTGAGCTCCCTCACAGGAGCTGGGGAGAATTGGGTGCTTTTAAAGAGCATGTCAGACTGTCCCTGTCTGGCAACTACATCCTTCCACCATATTCAGAGAAGCTAAACTGCACTTCAGTATATTTGGTGACTTAAAACAATTAGATTCAGTTTTGAGTTTCAGTAGGGTAACAGTGTATTTTCTAACCTCTTGACTTCCAGACTTTCTTAGATATACCTGTAAATATACCTTTCATCAGTGAGTTGTAATGTGACTGGCCTCATTACTCTTGAACACTGGAAACTTCACTTATTTGTACGTGACATACTGAAGGTCTGTCATTCAAATGTAATCATCCTTTGGAACCAGAAAGAAATGGATGAGAGGGAAAGAGTGAGGATTATTAATTTCTTTAATGTGTGCTTTTGAAGAAGACATACTCCTTAACAAAGCAGCAGTGAAAGGAGTGGTTAAAATGTGATCAGATCTGTTTTGCAATCTGCTGTTGCACTCCATGCTGATTTTAATGTATTAAACATAACAATATGCCACATCTAATCCAAAATAATAAAAGGAGGCATCTATGTTGTGTCTGTCTATAACTGGTGGGTTTGCCTCTCTTGGCTAGCTTCTGTGATCCAGAATTTGTCATGATCAAAGAACATTTTGCAAAGAATGCAGGGGATGATTTTGCTTAAAACTCAGCTGCCGAAACAAACATCTAAGCATTCATTTGTTTCTTGTGTAGCAGTATTAAAATAATTGGCAGCACTGCAGCAAGCGTAACAGTAAAATGTATTTGTGCTTCATGCCACAACAGAATGATTTTAGTAGGAGCTAGCACAACTTGAATGCCAATAAGGTACTGAGAGTTGTGAAGCATAACTACCACACCGTATTTGAGGTTTAGGATTTATTCAACTTACTACAAAATCAATAATGGGATCATTTGCAACAAAACCTATTTGTTGGAGAAGGAATGTCAGTGCAGGTATTCATCACGGGAACGGGATGCAGACAGTACAGTGCCAAAGCCAAAGACACAAATGAAAGTCTCTTACAGTACACTGGCTAATAGCTGACAGTTTCAAAAGTCTTGGAGACTAGAAGGATCTTAATAGGACCACATGGATAGGAAGACATTATGGAGTATAAACATCCACAGAACAGTTAAGTTACTTTTGAACTCATGTTTCTCAAGACAGGCTGGAATCACAGTCCTTGTCATCTCAATATTTCCTGTTTTCTATTGTGAATGCTCTTTTCTGGCTAAGTGAAGCCATTGATAGTAAACCCCTTCAATTTTCCTCCCCCCATCTGTTCTGGACCATGTTAGAAATGCAGTATTTTTATCCTTTTGACAGTTTACTAAATTTTTCATTTGTAGATTTCGTTCTCTGCCTTAATTGTGCTTTGCATGGAAGAAAATTCCAGTGATATGGATCAAACAGTGTCACACATTGCTTCAAAGTAAGGATGGGATTGCCTTCCTCTAGCATCAGCTTGTGGCCCCGCATGTGTGAAATGGAAAAGACTGTCCCATTTGCTATGGTTTACTGTTCAAGGATGTATTGTGTTGGTAGAGATTCTGTCACTTCCACCAGGCAAAATGACAGAATTCTCCATGTTCTAATCTCCTCTGTGTCTAGCTTTAAACTAGGTGTCTCCTAATCTATACATATGAGAACCGCAAGTGATCCATACCATCTTGCATCCATCTTCTACAGTTCTTTGACTCTGCTTCAATTGGAATCTGTAAGCAGAAACTGAATTGAAGCTTCTAATATGAGATTCAGATATGGCATCTGCCTTTGACTGTTTTCTGTGTGGAAACTGAAGAGTAGAGTCAGAAATACTACCCATAACAATGCTGATTTTAGAGGCCATTGCAGGTGGTCTGAATATAGCTCCAAGATGATACAATCCACCAGAAGCTAGGGGGAAGAAAAAAAAAAGAGGATGAAGTTCACCGTAAGTGAAAACTTCAAACTTTAAAAAATCTGAAACTGTTAGTCTTGGATCTGAATCAATATTAACATTCAGGAATTGCAATATAATGTTTGAAATATACAGGAAAAAATGATTCAGTGTATTTATGATTAACAGAAACTGCTACAGATTCAGAATCTGATGGAAAGACAGGAGAAGAAAAAATGATTGGTGATAAGTTGCCTTGCTTTCTTGGAGAGAGTGGAAATGGATGGTTTGATTTCTGTGACACACAACAGTTTTGCAGGATGCTGCTGGTGGGACAAGAGCAGAGCAGTAGAAGAGTAGGATACCGGTTGATTAAGTACCCAGTTAAACTCAATCATGTATCCTTAAACGACCACTACAACTGCAGCACCTGGTATCTGACATTATCACTGCAACTTATTTGGCGCAAAAGGAAAAAAATTTTTTACAATGAACGCCTACTACTATGAATCATAGTACTAGCAAAGTGTTGTTCAGCAGTGAAAACTCAATGTTGTGTTGGCATGGCAAATAAGGATGAAGTCTCTAACGTTTCTTTTATACAGCACAGTCCACATCTGTCTGACAGTGGTGACTGAAACTTACAGAAATAAAACAGCATCTAAGTTCTTAAGTGTTTAAGGTGTAAGAGGAAACAGTCAATTTAAGGGATAAAAATGGGTGAAACAAATCATTCTAAATGAATGCCTGTCTAATGACAATTCTGTCAGCACAAATTAAAACAAGAGTTTAAACTTTGCTGTTACGAGAAAAGCTTGGAGGTATTTACAACAGGAACTTTTTTCTATTCCTTTGCAGCATCTGATACCAAATAAATGAATCTCTGTGTAATGAGCCAAATCTGCCACAGATTTTAGTGAGTGACTGTAATATGGTGCCAGATGGTGTAAATCAGTGCAAAATTTGGCAGTAAGTATTAACTGGAATCTGCAATGTATTCAGGGACTCGTATGCATGAAATCCATGAGTTCTGTCTGAAATCACGAATTTTTTTCTTGCATCTGGATGAACCCATGAGCCTGTTTTAGCCTCTCAGAGTATTCCTTGCATTTAAGTTATCATTACTCTTCACTGTGATTTAAAAGGAACAGTATACTAAGAAGTCAGACAGCAGAAACCAGTGACATCCAACCAATAAAACAGATGTTTGGCAATTTAGAGAAAAATCTCCTCAGACAAAATGCTGACGGCTGCTGCATGATAAGACAGTTCTTCCAGGTCTTCACTTTTAGCACAACTTGAAAGGAGGGTTTAGCAGAAGGAAGCCAGTCGTCTTGGAGAAGCACATGTTGGAAGAATGAAGTCTAGGAAACAGGACTCTGATTAAGCACAGCAACATACTGCTCAGCATTGCGGAGAGAAATGTCAAGGACAAAATTTGATATGGTTTTCCTTTTTCTTTCTTTAATCTTTTGATCAGTCTCTAGGAACAATTTATCACCTTTACAAATCATTTTGTGATGTACTGGTTTTATATACTGGTTACAATTTACTGTTTTTTCACCTTAATTTTACATTGAAATTTAGTGTGGTCAGGGACAGTGCAGAACTGTATATTCCCAGAAGAGTTCAAGTGCCTTACAGATTTACTTAGGTACTTTCTTTCTCGATGGCAACATGATCCTTCCTCTTTCCTCTCACAGCTTGTAACCATTATCCTGTGTCTTCTGTGTTTGTGGTGTTTTGTCCGGGGCACTTTGTAGCCACCAGATACCAATATACTTCCTATGTTTCAAGTGCAGATTCTGAAATTCATTTGCGTCCTGACAGAATAGGGGCAAATAGTGAAACATTCCTCCTTTCATCTGTTCATTACTGTGCATTAAGGTAAGGAACTATATGCCCTTGCATGCCTTGTGTACTAAACCTTCTGTTTTATAAAATCATTAGAACAGTGGCCAGGCACGTGACAAGAAGACTTATTGATAGAGAGTGAATACACAGTGATACAAGTTTACTTCTCTCTCTAAATCTTATGTACAGAAAGCACAAATACTAGAATCCTTAACACTCTACATACAGTCTTTAGCCATCAAGGGGAGATAGACACCTCTAGGCAACAATGCATAGAGAAACAGAAACGATCTCAAGGTGTCATCTCAGATATCATCACACAGTCCTTTCCAGTAAGTCTAGTTAATTATTTCTAGTTACCTGCAACATTCTTATTGAATATTTTCATATTTTTCCAGTTCATATTTTCAAACTATGAAGAAATTTGACCTCCAAGATATTAGCAGCTATCTACTGCCTATGCTTTGACACTCAGAGGTCATCATCCTCGGTGAACTTAATAAACACTGTGCTCCACCACTGAGATTATGGATGAGTTGAAGGATGAGGAGTGCTGCACTCAGAACACATACTTGCAGGATCCTTCTTAGTTTTCATATGGTTTGGTTTTGGTTTTGTTTTTTCCCTGAAACAACTTTGCTTTAATATCAGGGAAAATCTTCATGTTCTGAGGTGGTTTCCTCTTCCAGCTTCACTGTCGCAAATTCATTATTTAGATTGAGCAATGAAAATATCCATTGTAAAGAATCAGGGGCAAATCCTCTACCCCTCTGCACCTTATGTGGAAATGTGCACCACAGAAAGTGAAACGTAACCCATTCACATTGCTTACTTACTATTTTAGAAACATTTTAGCAAAGATTAATTCTATTGTTTTGAGATAACTAAATGATTTCAAAAGTAATTTTAAACTTCTGTGACTTTAGTCACCCTCTAGGGGTGCTTAGGTATGACTAGAGTCAGTGTAAAGCAACAGATTCCACTTTATAGGCATCCTAATCAAATACCTCCAAATCAAAGGCATTAACAAAGCAATTATCACAAAGGGCTTCTGTGAAAGATTTGCTGTTGTTTCAAGTAATTATGTTCAACTTTTCTTGAGATAACTCAGTCAAAATGCAGGTTTTCTTTCTTTAGTATTAATTTGTTACTATGACAAGCACTGGTTCAAAACAAAAATCTCTAGAGCAAGTCAAGGCAGGATAAAATGTTTTCCCTTTGTTTTTATTCCCCTCTGGAGCCATGGAGCTAAGTTTATGATTATGTTGAATATTTAGAAAGTAACCTTGAATTCACTGAGTAAAACCAAAAATCTTCATGCACTGAATTTCCAAATTAAAGAAAAAAGAACTACGAGGTAATACCAATGCATGCTATACATCAGTGTTTAAAAACAGTGATAAATGAGCAATGAAGGAAGTGTGAGGGCAAGACCAAAGAGATGGTTTGGTAGCAAATAGTATTTTGTTGTTTATTGGATCTGGGCCATACTTCAGTCAAAGCAATACACCATGGGTAACTGATGGATTTATTCAATGAATAGCTCTGGCTATATCCCCCTGGCCAAGAGAACTGGGAAATGTTTCTGATTTATTGATAAAATCTCATTTACGCAAGCTTGTCCTGTAAAAAAAAAGGCAAAACACAGTTAACCTGAAAATGATTTGTGGTGAAAGACTACCAGTGACAGACTCCAGCCAAACTAATTTAATGCCTGCAGCTCAAATATTTGGGTTGAAATGTTTGAAGGCAGGAAATATCTTGAGAAAACCTAACAGCTTTCTGAAGAGACTGAATAACTTGAGTTTTCAGCCATGAAAGCCTAGACTTTATACTGCTTCTTTACATGGGATGAGGTAAGTTTTGCTGCATATTAATACCATCAAGTAATTTCTCATGTGATGCTTTCTCTGTATTCTGACACTGGTTGCATGTCAGCTGTGTCTCAACTACATTTTCCTGCCTTTCCTACCTCTTTGTGTTCCCTAAATGGAGAGGTGAGGATTTCCCTTCTGATGTGAAGTCTAAGGTCCATGAAGAGCTAAGGTGACTCAACTGCCTCTGTCCATCCCTCCTAGATGCCTGAAGGGAGGAGCTGCGATGGGAAGTCCCCTAGGGACAAAAGTGTTGCAGGGTATCAGGATCCTGTCTGTGCAGCTGTGGTCATTGCTGAGTGCCTGAGGTTCGAGTTTCAAGAGCTGCTCCAAATTATGCTGAGAGTTGAACTGTTCCTACGATTATTGATTTTACAGGTTTGAGCCTGATGTTTCTGTCATATTACACCGTTGCTTTCAGAAAAGAGTGGTTGCCTTACTGTACTAGTCTAATTGTTGCTGTATCTTGTAATCTGGTTTATAAAGGATAGAGGGAAACATGAAAAGAATCCCAACAACCAACCAAACAACAGTTTAATTCAGCTTTTTTAGTGTTCCTGTTGCCAATCAGTAAAGTTGAGGGTTCAAAGTCGCAACCACACTGAGTAGAAGGTTCTTCTGCTTCTTCTTCTGTCTTTTTAAGTGGAAGAAAGAGACAGACAGAGCCATAATATATACACACATTGCACCTTCTGTGTGTCTGACTGCCTTTATATATGGAGATTGTTCCTCATGTCCAGTTGTCTTGGAAGTCTTCTCTGCCCTACCAATCATCAGAAATGTTTCTTCTTGAGAAACACATTTTAGGGGATTAATCAAACATTTGATCTGTCACTGTTTACAGGTACTTCAGGAGATCTCCCCTCCCAGATGAGCTCTTCTCTTCCTTTGGATATTTTAAGAGATTCTTATATTAGAATTGGACTTAGGTCAGTAAGTGCAAAAACTAAATTGGAGCTACAGTTCTCCCAGCAAATCAGTTTTGCTGGCTGCCTTCCATCTGGCAGCTTACAATATCTATTTAATTATTAAGCTGGGAAGAGATAACTGAGTTCTGCAACAGCTGAGTCATGTGCATGCTTGACAGACATGGGGGCTGAAGATTTCATCTTGGTAGATCCTGTGAAACGCTAAACGTCTGCAAAGGTACTGTCAGAAAGAGCTAGAACTCCTTATTAATGAGCACGTACATAGTCAGACACTGTTTCCTCTCCCACATTACCTCTCATGACTCCATAGCTTCAGGTATGCTATGCAAAAGCTGTTTTTATTGTGCCAGACACCAATTCACTTTCGTGGATGCATCCCACAAGTTCAACCAATAAATGGTCCATGTTTCCCAAAAACTTTCGTAAATCTAGTCTCTTCCTGCAAGCTTATAACTCCAGAGGCTGAGATTTCCTGCAGAGTACTGCGCATGAGCTTACTCGTGCTGTCAGTCCTAGCCCTCACTGCAGGAGTCAGATGCTACTGTCAGGTTTATTAGCAGAGTTTCTTCATTTCCAATCAATTGAGGCCACAGTCTGAAGCAGAAGGTCTTTTTTACTCCCTGCTCTTGTGATTTTGAGGAGCGCAGACACCTGAAACTTCCTCCGTTGTGGAAAGCAAAGCAAAGCAAAGCAAAACAAAGCAAAGCAAAGCAAAATAGAACAAAACAAAACAAGTTATCACTAGTTAAAGCCCCCTTTCATTTGGACAAAAGGATTTTATATGCTGATTACTAGGGAAACAATCTTTCACATCTTTCAAAGTCTTTCTGCAGCTGTCTCACTTTCAATGAAGACAAATGTTTTGCTTAGGGATGTCAGTCCATACCAGAATTTGAAACCAAAGCATTAGAAACAGTAAGATTTATTCCTTCTGAAATTTCTGTGTAATACTTGTCAACAAAATACTGTGTAAGTATATCCTTCACAAATAACTTCTAGAAGAAGCTGATAACCTTCAGAAAAACCTATGCAATTTCATTATTTTCTGAGACTAGAAATTTAGATAGAACCCCTCAAGAAAGAAAAGAAAGTTGCAGGTAACAAATAATATGCTTTAAAGGTATTTTTTATAAGAGTAAACACATGCAATTTGTATGTATGTGTATATAAGCTTATGAGCCCACATATATTTTATTATACATATTTAATTTGAATATTACATAAAAGGCATTTGCTTATAAAAATAATAAACACCTTCCCACCTGTAGATGGCCTATTACATGAAATGGTCTTTTACACAGCAATATCTCAGATGGTCACTTCTGAAAAAATTCGAATGTATGCTGAAAATTTTGACACCTGACTTCCTGAAGCACAGATTTGCCAGTGACTTCTGTTTCTATTATCACTACAATATTCAAATACATGTTTGAGATGTTTTGCAGTGTGTGACTCTTTTTTTTTGTGAAAATCTCAGACCTAAATAAGACAAACTAGTTCTTTGAAGTTATAAAACAAATAAAATCCCCACAGCACTTCTGCTATAGGTATTGGTTCAATATTTAAGATGCAGATGGCCAGGAGACCGGTGGCTCTTAAGGAAAAAGCAATATAACTTGTGCATTACAGCTAAGGTCCTTTTGGCAATAGCTGGAACAATGCATAGCCTCAGTCAAGGGTGACATTTATACCGCACAAGTGAGTTTTGCATTATCACAGCATGGTTTCGCTCTTGTAGAGTATTAATCGTCCACAGCTAAATGCAATTTGATTGCACTGCTCTCTAAAATCAGGGGTCTCCCTTTGCATGTTTCAAGCAACGTTTCCAACCAGAAGGCCTAAAGAGTTGTCTGACTCCTCTCAGCATCTGTTTTTTTTGCCTTTGCTCTCAGGAAGCCTGTTTAGCTGTTCCCACCAGGCTTTCAAATGTTTAACTAAGCGCGCTTTCCTTTCATGCGGTAACTCCAACACCTGATTTGCACCTCTGTCTACTTCACTTTGTGTGTTTTTGTAAAAGCATCTGGTCTGTATTTAAAACAAAGAAAAATGTTTCTGGCCGGGATTTTCTGTGTGGAAGAGGTACAAGGAAGCTGTTGTTTGCCTGCTTGATTAGTCACCGTTAAGCAACTACAGTTTGGTGCTCAATTAATGCAGTTACACAAATAGTATGAACTGTACGTAGACAACAGAACAGATGTTGGAAGATCATCATGGAACCAGAAATTATGCATCTTTAGATTTAACATGCTGGTCTTCTTCCCAGGCTGCTGATCTCCTCTTGATTATTAAACAAGAAAAGAGCAATTGTTTGGACCAGCCTTTTGTACAGTGTTCATGCAATGTGCAGCACAACAGGCTGCTGGTACTTCAAAAAGCAATGATTGATGATAACTCCATCTCCACACCTGTAATGGGTTTAAGCAGTAATTGCTGCATCAATGCCAAAAGATTTACAAAGGTGAAAGGTGAAAATTAAAAGTGAGAGAAGACCCCTATCTCTGTTTCTCTCCCTGCCACCAGGAGAGTAATTGTTGTCAGTAGCTCCAATAATGGCAAAAGTGCTGAGCTTGCTTTTTTGGTCCTTCCTTTAAAAACTTGATTATATTTCACTGGTATGAATGCCTCACTGGCAGGCACTGCATGCTGATGACAGTCATTTTTCTTCCCACTTATGTCGACCACTACCACTGTCCTTGTAAAAAAATCCCAGTATCATTATAGATCCAGCAATGCTCTTGCTGAACAAGGAGGGAGCCTCTGATATTCCAGCAGTGGTGGATAGCAGAAGGTGGTGCAACAGGAGAACAACTGCTCTTGGTTGGATCACACTGATACCCTGAGGAGGCAGAGAGACCATGCAGGGTTGACAGAAAGAGGCTTGAAGACATTCTGTAGACATCGAAGTGATTGTTGGGGATTCTGGCAGTGCTACTAAGCCTTTCAGTTCCAGCTTGGATTTTGTTATAGATTCTCTGATTAGCGCTGGCTGATCAGCAGTGAAATGGTTAGAGGCTGAGGGTGGTAAGGAAAATGTTGATGCTCCTGTTTTCCTTCATGTTTGTGGCTTGCCATGGAGACCCTGTGAACTTTGCCATCTCTGGTTTTGACAGCACAGCTGTGGTGTGCTATGCATGGGAACATGTCCTCCCTCATTCCCACTGACTTCGGCATATGTAGGAAAGCATGTCTTAGAATGCATCTGGAATGTGCTTGATCCTTCTCCTCTCTTCCATAGGTGTCAAAGCAATGCAAATTACTTTGTTTCCAGAAAGCCACTCCTAATTTCTGATGGTGAGGCTGGATAATTAAGCCAATCTAATTGACTATGTATTAATTTATCAGTTTTAGTGGTTAAAATATCCACTTTTCAGCAATGAAGTTTAAACCAGATAAAAATTAATTCATGGGTGAATAGTAAATTCTGACAAGACTTTGTTGAGCCTGGAGAAGAGAAGGCTGCGTGGAGACCTCAGAGCAGCCTTCCAGTATCCGAAGAGTGCCTACAAGAGTGCCTACAAGGGACTTTTCATTATGGACTGTAGTGATAGGACAAGGGGTAACGGGTTAAAACTTAAACAGGGGAAGTTTAGATTAGATATAAGGAAGAAGTTCTTTACTGTAAGGGTAGTGAGGCACTGGAATGGGCTGCCCAGGGAACCTGTGAATGCTCCATCCCTGGCGGTGTTCAAGGCCAGGCTGGACAGAGCCTTGGGTGAGATGGTTTAGTGTGAGGTGTCCCTGCCCATGGCAGGGGGGTTAGAAATAGGTGATCTTAAGGTCCTTTCCAACATTAACTATTCCATGATTCTATGATTCAGTCTAAAGAAGAGCTTTGTCTCCTAAAAATAATAATTTAATAATATTTTTGTTTCTGCAAGATTTCAAGACACTGCAGTAGCAATAAAGGATCTCCCCTCTACGCAGACCTCGGGTCCAGAAGACCCACAGTCTAGCTCAGCTTGTCGTGGGAGACCTGCAGGCACTGTAAGATGGCAGCTGTGGGCTTTAGAGAAGGCAGCTGGAGGGAGTGTTCCTCTGATGAGAAACACATCTCAGAAAACTCTTCGCTCCTGCTAATTAAATAAATCTGAAATTATTCCCTGACACACTGGACTTCAATCTCTTTTTCAGACTTCTTCCTAAAAGTCAAAAGGGTTACAGATGTGTGGCTGCTCACTGAAAAAACAATGATATTTACACCCCCAAGGTAAAGCCATGTTCATCTGGATGCACTTCTAACTTGCTGGGTTTATTAGACAAGTTGTCCTAGTGTAACTAAAGCAATTGGGTACACAGTGCATAGCCTTGGACACTCAAGCCATTTTAAAATTATATTTACATAGACTGATTTGAAAGGCTTAGCTTCAGCTCACTGGATAAAAGCAAAGATTTAACTAGTGTGAGTAATTCTCTACTAGATGTCCACATTCTTATAACTAGGTCAGAATTACATTGACTTGGCTACTCTGCTGCAATGTTTCAGACTAGGAAAGCCTCCCTGATCCTTAGGATTCATCACCTAATGAGGCTAGACAGTGCTTTACTAAGTGGTTAGGATAGAACACAAAGATGATATTTTTCCCTGTAATAACAGTTTTCTCTAAATACCTAGTTCTACTTCTAGTCATATAATCTGTTTATAACTCTTCCTTATATCACAGAATCATAGCAGGCTAGAAGACCTGAAAGATCACCTATTTCCAACCACCCTGCCACAGCACACCTGCCTCTAGAGCAGGCTGTTCAATGCCCCATCCAACCCAGATTCGACTCGCCCTTTCAAAACCCTTCCCTTTGACCAGAAGTATTGATGAAAATACTACCTCCACTCCACAGTCCCTTAGCACTGCCCCAGGGCTTTGTAATACTTCTTGATACTCCTCAGACTGTCATGGCCACCCAAATGAAACAACTGTAATAATAGTCAGTGGACTTAGTAGTCTCTCTGGGACATCCCTGATACAACACCCTGGTAAGCAGCACACCTCAAGAGAGTGCGTCAGGTTGGCAGACAGGTGCACCTCAAGTAAAACTCAGTGTTATGATTAATATAGTGGGGTTTGTAATTACTATGTAGTGGTATAAATACTGTTATAATTGTGATTAATTTATGAAGCAGTACCCTTTCACCAAAACACTGTTTATTTGTATCAGATACAAAAACAGATTCTTCGCATCTCAAAGGGAAGTCTAATTTGTCTATGATAGTGCGTATAACCTAATGTACAAGATCAGATGAGTGGCAACTAGCATATTGCTTAGTTGTGTAATTTAATAATGTGTCTTTAATTGCTAATTTGTTTGAAACAGCTTCTAATGTCCTTCACAATAGTGAAATGCAACTGCAAAGAGATCCCAACAACATAGCTAATATAAAAAATGTCCGAAAACTTCATTCTGGGTTCATGGCCATCTTTTTTGACAGCTATATTCATCAAGTAAAAGTTGAGATGTAGGAAACAGCTTTAAGAAATAATGAGAAACTAGAAATAAGATATTCATCTTATCACAGTTTAGTTAGAAGAAGCTGGGTGTAAGCCAGGATTTGAAATTGGAGATACAAAAATTAATGTCAGAGAGTGATAAGGGCTGTAAATCACATGCATTTACATGCCATCAATCTTGTTATACAGGAGGATTATACCATGATTGACAACAGAGGAAGTATTAATTTGTAGGGATCAAGATTTTGGTGTTAATAGAATTTGATCATCTGACTTACCAAATGTACAGAACTGAAATACTCAAATGACAAAAGTGTGAATCCTAACTATACAGTAGATGGCTTTGAAGAAACCTAGGGACCCTGACTTTTCTGTTCTTCAGCTGTAAAATTTTATTACTCCTGTGTATTGTGATTCTACATCCTTGGCCTATTCATCAGACAGTCTTGTATATGTCCTGGGCAGGTTACTGTCTTTCATGTTTTATACCTCTTATGTGATTTAACCTGTTTTGTTGAAACATCATTAAGTTATCTTTCTTTCTGATTTCCCTGGGTACATTAAAGGGAAGATTTTCTAGCTGTGACAGCTCTTATGAACTTGAAAGTGGATTTGGGTCAGAAGCTGAGGCACTTTAAAAGATTAGTTGAAGGAGGGCTTTGCAAGATCTTTTTCTCCCTTTTTCTTCTCTTTTTACTCCTGTTATAGGATCAGTGATACACAGGAGCTGTGTGTGATCTCTAGCAGGGAACTTCAGCAGACTCCAGTTATTTTTTTTTCCATGGGTCTTCAAAGATGATGGACCGTGATGTTATGTAGGCTGCAATGTTTTTCTGTCTTCCTCTCTTTCTTCTGTAATCTCATTCTGGTCAATATTATGGTCTACAATTGGGAAATTTTTTATTGCTGTCTGCATATCCAAATTTTATTGTTGCAATGTCAACATTATTCATTTAATTGAATGTTTTCTGAATACAAGAACCAGCATAAAAGTAACAGAAAGTGGGCTGTTGCTGGAAGTAAGAGCCTGTAAGAAGAATTCAGTCCTTGATCGGCAGTGTACATGCTAGCTGCATATCTGTAGACTTTTCTTAAAGCAATGGCTAGATTAGTTTTGTACTCATTATAATATGAAAGTTATAAACATGTTAGCATGTTGCACAGCACTGTGGACTTGTTTGGCATATAATAATTTCTGTGGTGTTTGCACAGATCTTTATGTCCTAGCTAATCATGTCCAGATTTCCATACACCATGTGCACTCTGCATATGCCACCTCCAAACCTGTTCCCAAAATGTGGTTTTGAAATGAACATTTCAAACCCCTATTTTGAAAAAGATCCACTCTGCAGTGGATCAGAAAAACTAGGTGTGCATGGCTTTGTGCTACATGCTGAATAGGAATGTGCATTGAGATGGGGACATTTAGACTTCAGAATGCAGAAGGCTGAAAGAAAATACATGCTGCTTTTCCTACACTCGTATTTGTGGTTCCTCATCTTCCCACTGCTCATTGGTGTAATGATTTTTTAACAAATATTTGGCATTTATACAGTTACTGTGCCATCAGCGAAATAGCTCATCAAAATAAAGAAGAAACAAGGCAAGGAATCAAAGCTCAAACCCTTCCTTTGCCCCTAATGTCTTATGTGCATTTTGACATCTTTGTTTTCCTATGCTTCTATTTCTTTATTTGAAAAGTAAAGCTACCAAATGCTACCGTGTGACTGGAAAAGTAATAGTGTGTAATATATGTAAACAAATAAGATATACACACAAAAGGCTTTCCCAAATCAGGTCCTCAATAGTCAGGAAAGATAAATATTGAGGAAAAGGTAAGTATTAAGGAAGGTCATTTTTAGTGCTTTTTTCTGGACAAAATTGCAGGAGTTTTAGGCATTAAGAGGCTGCAGTAACGAAGAATAGGAATGCCAAAGACTGTCAAGCTCACCACTTTTATTGCTGTGGGTGTAGGACATGGGGATAAAATAGAGTTTTTAACATCAAGTTTGAAAGTAGCAGCAGATCATACAATTAAGCTGATGACTCAGTGAATTGCATATTTTAAAATTTCCCTAGCTTTGACACATCATGGGGTGACTTTATGCCCTACTGTTTTCACATCCTTGTTGATATCTTGAATTAGCCAAGCAGCTGCTACTCCAATGAAATCAGATATCTGTTTTAATATGGTTGATTTCAATGCTGCAGTGTGTTTTGGTTACTATTTGTATTGAAAAAAAAAGGAAGAGGAAAGTGTTCAATTCTGTTCCTTTTTCCTTTGTTACAAAGGAAAATTACTTGTTCCAGTCTACTCTTTTTCTTACAGTCCAATTAGATTTACCTACCAGTAGCTTCTATAAAAACTTTTTATCTGATTTGGTATCTTTTAGATGAAAAATTATGAAATTCAGAAAAGAAATAATCTGAAATGTATACCCATTAAACAACTTTTTTTAGGTCTGACTGTAGATTCTTGGGATATTAGTAATGGTAAGGCCCTTTTTTCCCCACAAAACATTACATTTTCTAACCATACGGCCCTAATTTATTCTTGAAATATGTTCTTTTTAATGGTATTTTTTGAGAGGATGGCTTCTTTTCCAGGTCCAGCATGACTTATTGCTTTTAAGTCCCAGTTCATTTGCAAAATAAAGGAATAAAATGTTGTGTGTGATTTATGAATATAAATTTGGAGCAGTTCTAGGGAAGTGAGTGTGGTTGCTCCAGATTTACTCTGTATAATGGTAAGGTGCTTCCTGGACACGCATAAAACTCCGTTATTTTTGCAACAGCAAGGGGAGGAATGCTGCACTTCAAAGATATTGATGTGATTGACGATGTTTACAGACTTTGACATCTTCTAATAGAGTGTTTTTACGTTTTTCATTAGTAATGTGTAGAGTAGCTCACATCTTCAAGGGAATTAAATACTGTATTTTCTTGGACATTAAGAGAGATAGCTTCTAATCTGAAGGCAGAAAATATTGAAGGGGAGAAAGAACTGTCATATACCATCAGAAAATATTTCCCTTCTATTCAGTGCTGCATGATTCAATGCTTTGACCCAGTGATTATGGCCAGTCCAAAAAGAAAGATCTGGAATAAACTACTTTTCTTCTGTTCTAAAGGTTCATCAGACTCCACTGGAACTGGCAAAATGACCTTCATTGATTCTGAATGTCTTCAGATGATGTCCCAAAGACATAAGATAGGAATAATGGTACATTGTGTTTAAGGTTTTAGGATAGGTTTCAAGAAAACTCAGTATAGCTTCATTACGGTTCTGGACAAAAATCTTATCTCTGCTGTTTGTATACTGAGGGTAAAACTGCTGTAACTCATGTCAAAATCCTTACAAGGATAAATCCATAAAGTCTCAGGATGCACTGACACATATCGCCAGAGGGACTATATTGATAGATAAAAGCCACTGTGCTGTCAACAAATGTCTTACTGGTACATATAAAAATTGATGAGCTTTTCTTACTCTGTTGGGTGTCCTGAAAAATCAGGAGAATTGTGACCCATCTCTGTCAGTTATTTTAGCTGTGAGCTGAATTTTCTAAGTGCGAAAGGTCTAGCTTGAAGTGCTTATACCTGCATTAAACATAGAGCTGGATTTGCTTTACCAGTTGGAATATGTAGGCATTTTGCTTGTGTAGCAAGTCGTGAGCTACTACATTATTACTGGAAGAAACCAGACCACAAAATAGTTATGGTAGTTTCTGAGATACAGATTATCATTTGTGAAGAATTACAGACATATTCCATGATGTCTGAAATTGAAGTAGCTGCTTCATCTTTTAAAGTCCAACGAATTGTTTTGTATTGTTCCAGATAATGGCTCAGAATATGTGCAACAAAAGGATATAATTTTCAGCGTGGGTTGTGACTTTTTCTTTTTTCTCTATTTGAAACAAAACTGTCAGTCAAGAAATAAACTTTCTAATCAGTCAGGAAAGATATCACGTTGCATCACGTCATCCTGAAAAGTAGCTGACAAAATATTTTATAAAAATCAAGCTATGTGGCAGGTTTGATATGTTCAATGGGTGCTTTATTAAAAAATCTCACATTAGAGCAAATTAGCAACAAAAAGTCAGGAAACCATTCGTATTTACTAAGCCAGATAATAAATTTCCATAAGATATGCAGGAAATATGAAAAAATTGTATGCTTTTTGGGTGACTTTAACAACTGTTGAATAATATATTTCCAGATGTGGGAAGTGGCTTTTACTTTTGCCTGTAAGAGGATCAGGACCATCTATACATTCTGTCTGGGGACAGGCAACAGACTGGCTGTCCCACTGAAATCCTTTTCGGTATCATTTCCTATGACTGTCACTGGAATCACTTTAGATAAAGTTAACTGATTTGACTACTTGTAGATCTGAGCAGATAGCAAACCAAGCTAAGCTACCTTGCAGTGCATGCAGTTATTGCTATCCAGTGAGCTTACCACACTGGATACTCCCAGGTTGGTATAATAGACCCATCTTGTGGTTCTTCAGTGCTTGCCTGCCAGGTCTGAGCAGAGTTATGTTTGTCTTCAGCCAGTCATATATTTCAGCTCTTTGCCTGACCACTTCTTTGCAAATGATGATGAAACTTTCTACCTCTAAGTACTCTCCATAATAAGGAAGTATCCTTTCCCAGACAATGCAAATGTTCAAATTGTTCTGGTAGTAAAAGCAGAGAAAAATAACTTTGTAAGACAGCTTCTTAAACAAACACCCCTTTCACTCACAAAGACAGACTAGCCAGAGTATATGCTCAGCATCTTCCTTGCCTGGTGACCTGTGAGTTACCCTTGCAGTTAACCTCAGTGCAAAATCCCAAACTAATTCTATCTTCCTTGCTGTTCCATTTCTGAGAGCCATTCTGTCTCAAATAATTCTGTTCGGGAGCATAAGATACCCTTTTTCAGCCCAGGCTTCTTTCCATGTTTGGTCCATCATAACAAAGCTTCCTGAAAAGGTGTTTAAAGATGTTTTTACTCTTCTTCCTATCCACACTATTTACTCCTCTCATACCTGCTCTGTTGGTTGCATCTACTCTGTTCATGATTCATGATGCTCAATTGATCTCCAGTGTTTGATTTTTAACACCTTCTGATTTACAAGTTTAAGGTAGAAGCTGTAAGACAATATTCATTAATAAAATGGAGGTTGTGGTTTGATACAGACAGAGTAGGTTTAGACCTGCCAGATTTAGATGTCTATAGTGTAGATATCTACATCTGAGCATGTTGTTTACAATCCCTTCGTAGTCAGTGCAGAAAAACAGGTGCTTCCAAAGAGAGAAACCCTCTTATTTAAAGGCAGAAATCCAAAGTGAGGAGAGCTGCTTAATTCCCTCCATTTGCTGTCAGTGGACCTTGGTGACTGACCAACAAGGAGTTAGGTGAGATGAATCCTGATGAATATACCCACCAAGCTGACACATCTGTTGCACTATGTTGCTGTATGAAATCCGCAGAAGCGTGAGCAGAATCTGCTCTACTGAGGTGATTCTGTTTGGCTCAGTAGAAGCAGGATTTAGAAAATGCCTCCAGGAAACCCAATCATCCCACTGTTGCTGTCTTCTGAGAGCTGCAGGGCTCATGGTTGGCTCAGCAGGAGGTTTCTCCTCCCCATGCCTATAGTGTCACAGACTGTTTGCAGGGGAAGGGAAACTCAGTTGTCTACAGGATCCCCACCACCTCTTTGCTTTGACCCTATAGGAAAACACAAGTACATATATCTGGTCTCACTACCTAGCTTTTCCCCCCAAATCACCCTGTGTTTTACTTCACAGTCCTTATGTAACATTTTCTATAGGCAAGTGTTTCTACTGAATACCTGTTGATTGTACAAGGCCCAGATGAAGTTACGACATGGATGAGGAGGTAATACTGTGGTCAACCAGGAGTATTTGTTTTGCACAGAGCAGTGCTGATAGTTCTCCCAGCATCCTGCCAGGAAATCTATTCCTGGCTTATATTGTATATTATGCTAAATCTGTCTTGTCCATGGAGAGTAGAAATAGCTTGTTTACTTACAGTAAATACCTGTAGGTGTGAGTTGGGCTATAGCCTATTTTGCATATGGGAAAAATAAACTAAAGCACAGTCATTGTGGGAATGGCCACATTCAAACCATTGTTAAGAATATCTGTATTCATCATGTCCCAAATCTCCCCATATAATCAAACAGAAATTTGCTTCTAGACAGTACTGTTCTCTCCCCATTGCAGATAGTCATAAACACAAAAAAGTATATTTGCAAGAGTTGGGAAGACACTTCTTTTTCCCTCCTACACACACTGTGACCTGTATACAATGGTATTCTTTTTCTCTGCCTCTAAACCAGCCTTAATCCAAACACCCATTGCTTGTCTATTCCTTATACATTAATCCTTTTTATTCTAAAAGGATTTATAATGCTTTATCAGTTTCAGCAGTGGTCAGAGACCAGATAAGACAAGTGACATTGTATGAAAATATTTTCTAGCAGTCCTGTTATGAACAGCACTGAGAAAAAGAAAACTTAATGCCCTGCTGCTTCAAAGTAGTGTAGTCGAGTAGCTCTACCAGAGATCACTTCAGTTGTTATAACCCCTCAGGATTCCTCTATACAGCTCATGCCCTTCTAAAAGCTTTTCAACAGAGCCATTTTCCATGGATCTGCAGGGTAAAGATTATCTGGAGCTTGTTGGACACTGTTGTCTGCACAGTCACAGAGACATCACGGCAGCAGGCAGTTTGCTGCGTGACAGGAAGCTTTCATTATTAAATGCTAAAAGGGAAAAAAAAAAGGTATGAAGAAGGCAGGTCTTTCTTCCTCAGGGTAAAATATCCTCCTTTCAAGTTCTTCGACAGATAGGAGTGAGCCAGTCACTTTGTATACGGTCATTAAGAGCATCTACCAGCTTCATGCTCTGCTGGGAAACAGTAATAAGCTTTGTCTGTCAGATCTTCTCACCCCACCTGCTAGATAAAATGGTCTGCTGTGCGGGGACCTCTTTCCTCATGCCAGAGAAAACATTTAACTTGATGCTTCCAGCTTGGTGGGGTGCACTGTACCTGCTATGCTCTGCCCACCCACGTGCTACCCAGTACATCCATCCTGCATCCCACATGGGCCGCTAAAGAACCCCCACCCAAACACATTAGCAGCTGCTAGGGTATGATCGAGATCTCACCTCTTTTCTCACTTGTCTGGTGACCTCATTTCACACATCTGATTCTCTTTGTACAGCTCTTTTTACAGTTTGTCTCTTTCAGCTTCTGATTTGCTAGTCACCTTTTCTTTCCCATCAAATATTTGAGTTTGTTATACTTATAAAAGTGCTCTTTGTTTTTTTCCTTTCATGTCGTTGTATCCTACCTCTAGCTTCCTATGAGACAGATTTATTTTTTGTTTAGTTTTTTATCTTTACTATTTTCTTTCAGATATCAACACCTCTTTAATTATTCTTTTACTTTGCCATATGGAGTGTTGTTCTTTTCTCCCTACCTCCCCCCCTCCTCAACTCTTTCTCGCTTTCATCCTATTTGAAATTTTCAGTGCACTGTGGCTTCAAACTGTAATAATCACCTCATTCCCTGGTTTATACCATTTCAAGCAGCAAAAAGAGTTTGGAAATTCATTGTTTCATTTCAAGAGCTCCCAGTTTTGCTGAGCAGTGTAGGGGAGGGTGATCAAAGTTCATTAATAAAATAAATAAATATTACAGTGTGGGATTTGTAAATGAGCAAGACTAATACTTCATATGGAGCCTGAACCGTCCGTGCAAAGGCTGATTTCCCTTCAGACTCATTACCCAATCAGACTCATTACTGTCCTTCTCTAGAAAACCCCTCTTCCCAAGTAACTTCTCTCATACCATTATCAATATTTATTCTTAAAAAAAAAAAGGGATACCTGATTTCCTTACACAATTTTCAAATGCAGACTTTTAGATGAGTAGAAGCAGCCATAAAGAGTCGCTCCCCATTCTAATCTACAGCTCCTTAGCATTACAAGTAGGCAATAACTTACATCTGAGCAAAACCCTTGTCAGAAGTGCTATCTAAAAGTGACAACATTTTACACTTGATTTCTTTGGGTGAAAACACATTTCCGAGGTGTCAGGAAAGAGTATAAGGAATTAGGTTTCAGGCCTAATCCTGAAAAACTCCCTGAGAATGATCTTACATCTCTTCTTCCCTTGAAGACCTCCATGAAGCAGCTCTTGCATCCTTACACATCTCCAAAGTTAAAGAGGGCTCTCTCCTCTTCCTTTGGTGGATGAGAAAGAGTGTGTCATGAGACTTCAACAGTACTCTACCAAATTTATGACCTAAAATTTCCAGCAGCTGCAAAACCTTAGCTCACATCGTAGCCAGGCATGTTTTTTTACTCTGGAGAGCTGTAATTCCATCCTCTAGAGACAAGTGAAGTGTCATCCATACAGAAAATAAGTGAAGAGAGGGTACTCCTGGGAAGGGACAGGTGCTCAAGTGTAGCAATTCTGGAGAGATGAATTTGCTTCCTGTATTTTTTATAATGTTATTTTAAACTAGGTGTGGCAAGAAATCCAAAGAGCTATAGAAACAGTTCTGAAATTGAATTGAAATCTCTTTTGAATTTTTTGATAATTTCCACTAGAAATCTTTCTTCTGCAAACCCAAATCAAATATCGGTAACTCAGTTTATCTCTTCAGAAGTTACTGGATCAGGCAGTGTTAGAGAATGTGTCATCAGTATCATTTTGTGGTACTGATAATTTATGAAGTTTCTCAATGTATAATCTACATAAGAGGAGCATGACTCTGCTACTGCTGAATATGTTTGTATGCTATGTATTCTGTATAATGGACAACTTGGTTCTTTTATTAGCTTGTTGGCAAGTTGAGTAAGTTGTTATATTACCCCATTTCTTAGATAAATATGCTACTCTGAAGCATAAAGAAGACTGTGGCATGACGGTATTGGTCAGCTGAAAGACTGTCATATTTCAAAATTAAGTATGGTTCACCAAACTAAAACTTTCTTGTTCAGCCTCAGACATAGCATGGAATCTTACTGGTGTTAACAAATGCCCTATATTTGCTGGTTTTCATCACTTTAACTGCATATTATGTGCCCTGTAAACTCCATTACTCTACCAAAGGTGTACTTAGTCATGCAAAGAAATATTTAAGGCAATTATATCAAATTTCCACTCTCCAGAAGAGTACTTATAGAAATAACTCATAGCACTGCATGAATAACAATAGGTGAGAAGTTTGTTTAAGTTGAAGGGAAATAAGACAGGTTTATGCAAATAACATAAACATTCCGAAGAATGTGACATTTTAATTGAAAAATAATTAGAAGCCTTTTCATTATTTGAAAAGATTGAATTATTAAAGATTATTAAACATTTTTAGCAAGGTAGCTAATGGGGAAATATTTTTAACTGTCTGCCCTTCAGTCCAATGAACACAGAATGTGCTCAGAGTATGAAACTGAAGTATTATGATGTTGGGGTTGGTAAAGTTAGATTTAAAATTGGATTGATTTTTACTTAGTTTTTCAACAGAATAGTCTTACTATTGAGGCAGTGACTCGCTGTAGAAAATGAAAGTTCAAGTCCCTGATCTATTTCAGACCTCCTGTTTGACCTCTCTGTATCATCTTTCCTCTCTAGAAGGGGAAAACTGTCTTTTTTATTTGGGAGGAGGGATTGGCTACATTGAATTTAATTTGTTTTTACAAATTGCATCTACTGAAAGTTAATTCTTATCTCCATCTTGTTCTCTAGATGTTAAAGGAATATTAATTGTATGTTATAAACAATTGCTACTAAAACTAGTGGAAAAGCAAGTTTATGGGGTTTGAGGATATTTTGTGTGTTTCAAAAGTCAAAAATTTTTACTTCGTTGCCTCCACTTTTTCATGGAGATAAAAGATACTGTTTATGTAAAGGAAATTATTATTCTTTTTTTATAAAATGCCTGGTTTTAACCATTTGTGGAAAATGAACAAACAAGAGCTGGAGCAAATCCAGATATAATTACATTTTTTGAGGTAGGATGCAGGAGAGGATAAAATGTGTTAGGTCACTCAGTTCGCCTTCCACAGACTAGTTCACAGCACTTCAGTACTGAAACAACTTCACTTTTGCTGCTTGTGAAAGAAACATTCCTTTTGCACTCCTTTCTCCTCAAAAGTCCTATCATTTTTTACCAAGACAAAGGCTGGTGTATGTTGAGGATACTTTCCAGTAAGTGAAGAAGATGCAGTGGTACTAGGAGAAGGAAGGGTTGTGCAGACAGTCAGAAGGCCACGCTGGGAATATTTAGGAAGAAAGACTAGAATTACAGGAGACTTTTCACAGTCCTAAGAGGCAAAATATTGGGATGCTTAGGAACTTTTATTCTGCAGTTGGAGAAATAGGATTTAATCTATTTCTCCAACAGAGGACAGTGGACAGAGGATTTTGAAAGGCAATGTGAATAATCTAGACACCAAGTAAACCAAGATGCCTGCTCATGTGCTTGGGATTAAACCTATGGACAAACTTCTGGCAAATTGGCAAACACCATTGATTATACTTTTGTTTATTTGCTTAGCTTTCTTCCAATGCATCAGGTGTAATCCATTACCCAGGGCTGTCTGAATATTTACCTTACCATGTCTCACGCTACTCCTGAGATCCAGGGTTTATTGAGGACCTTGATCTCTTTCAATGATATTTAAAAAACATATTTTGGATGACATTTTTAGAGGATTTATTGGATTTTTCTGTATTACAAACAGTCTGTTATGGGTGTTCCCAGGGCTATTAACTTGCACAGGGACTGTAATACCTCTTCCCAGGACTAATATCTGAAAAAATGTTAGGATCACTCTAAGCTAGACAGAGCTTCTCTTGGCTTCCTCTGGGTATACAGAGCCTCTGTGCTGGTTCTGTATGCCCAGAGGAATATGTGGGCTTCCTCACTTCTGCAAAGGAATAAGAAAAAGCATCACCACCTTTCTGCAACCTCTTCTGTCACTCTCAGATGAACAGACAGATTTAACCTACCCACCACAGGGTGCTTCAAAAATGCCATATCTACTCACAGTCTTCACTGCAAAGAAAACAAGTTTTGGCTCACAATTCTTTTAATTATACAACGCAGGATGATAAATTTTTACAAGGATGTGCTGAACCACACTAAAATATTTCAGGCAACTGGCAGACAAGGCTGCCCCTGCTCCCAGTTTTATTACCAGCGTGGGTGTTTATTTTACACCCTTTTTCTTCCAGGTCAGTAAATTCTGGTAGAAGACCATTTACACTTTCTATGATCTGTGTTATCCAAAGCTATAAACTCTACAAATGAATGGGGTAAACCTTGGCTGCCTAGTTTTCTGGGTCTTGCTGTTACAGTACATCTATCTTATTTACTTCCTAGCTCTCAAGAAAGCAATGAAGCATCGTGACTTCATGAGCAGTATTAAAATATTCTGATTTATCCCTGTGACTGAGACTTATACCATCATGGGTCTGAGATCTGTCTTTCTGATACCTGTGGCAGCTGTAATTGCCCTGTTGCTCTGTGTCTGATATAGTTATCTACAGCATAGCAAAGTGTGAATGAGACTCCTAGATCAGGAAATTTACTTTTGCACTATTTTTAAAAGTTTTAAGTGATTCAGTGAGGTACAAGTGCAGTAGTGAATTGGTGTTCTCTTTTGTTTTCCTCTCCCACTGGCAAAGTGCATTTGGGTGATTGGACAGGTCTTAAGGAAAGCTTGTAACCAATCATCACAAACTGTGAACATGAATTTCACAAAATAATCAAAATTTTGCAAGGATGAACTGTGTACATTGTCAGTTTGAACTGCAAATTTACCACAAATTTACATCAGTGCTTTCGAGAACTGCAGCAAACTGGGTAAATAGGAAAACTCCGACAGAACCAACAATACCACGCTTGAGAGTCTGGGGGGAAAGCTATACTAACGGATAAAGAGGGTTTAGTCTTTCTCCAGCCTACCCCAGCCACCTTTTCCTGCACAGTTCTACTGCTCTTTAGTTCTTCTGTGGAATGGCTCAAATGAATAAAAGAGATTCAATTTCCTTTGAACAAGTTGTTTCTCATTTATGGAAGCCCTGTCTATTTCATCCAATGCCTGAATTCCTTTTCATGGTCAGCATGCTGAAGGCACTGGTCTCTGCAGTTCAGTGATGGCAAACAGCAGCATACACATGCTGAAGCTGGCACACTGCTCTGATCATCAGCAGGTTGTAGGCTCCTGTAATGCAGTGGCACTGGAAGTTCTGTGTATCTAACTCATGCAAAAGTTTATAACCAGTTCTTCAGCTCCACAAGTCAGATTTCATATATAATTATTTTCCTTTATCACAGAGCAGTAGGGAAGGGCTAAAGTGGAATCTACAGGCTTTCATGACTGATGGTTCTCACTCTAAACTTTACATGGTAGCTTGGCTCCAGCTATAGGCTTTTCTCATGTACTGTGACAGCCACCTTAGACAAAAAGTGTCAGAGGGGAGCTTACACAAGTATGCTCTAATACTGAGTATATAGCAAAATAATGTACCTATAAACAACAAATAAACATAACAAACAGAGGTCCAGTTCTTAAATTTTGATTTTTTGATTTTTTTTTTTCTGGTGAAATATAAAAATGCTGGGTTTAGAATCTATATAAATCCATCTAATCCAAGCACTGACAACTAATCCAGCCAATAGAGAATGACGATATTATGCTCCTGCAGTTTTGAACATGAGATGGCTTTCCTTCAAAACCATGTGTATCTCATAGAATCTTAAGGCTGTCTGTCAGTATTACAACTTGTGTTTTTCTTGCTGTGATTTTATGTTTGCTGGTTCTACTTCCAGTTTACAGCCACAGAATAAAAATAGCGAGAAGAAGAAGAGTAAAATCAGCTGAATAATTTTGGGGGTTGTACAGGGTGGAACAAATTCCACTGAGAAAGAAAAGTAATTATCTATCTGAATGTGCTAGAGCGAGAATTCAGGGGGTGCCCTCACAAGTATACATTATGCTAGCAAGATGAGTTAAGACCGGGAAGGAGTTGCAAAGAGGAATAAGGTGAGAAGCACCAGAGCAGATACTCTTCTGAAAGAAAAGAAGCATCATATCCATCTGAACCTTAGCATACTGAGGCAACAGCATGGCTTCAAGAAAGTTAATCCTCTTCTTTGTATGACTGCTCCTATTCCTAACAGTAATTGTGCAACCTATATTCTATGATTGTCTTTTTCTGACTGAGTTTAAAATGAAAGGCAAGAGAGGAGTGAACTGGGATGCTTCAACAACTGCATGAGAAATTGAGTTCAGGACTGTTCTACACAGGGAAATCTTATGAGCCCGTCAAACTGGATCACTGTCCTTTTGGAAGATAACTGAAACAGGACTCAGTGCCTCAAAATGCTTTAGAAGATGGTGGCTTTAGTTTTTGAAAGAATGAAGGTCTAACTAGATTAATGACATTGTAACTACTAAAATTTGAGGAGATCCTTCTAGTTAGGTACAACTATGTAAATATTCCTCTGTCATCCCTCAGAAAAATAATTGTTCCTTCTGTCTCAATTAAGATACCAAGTCTGAAATAGGATGGAGTCAAAGTAGCAGCAGATGGAAATTTAATCCTATGATCAGATGATTTCATGCCTTTTTTCAAGCACTGGACACAGGAGAATTATATGAGATAAATATTTTCTTTCTTCTTTACAGAGATGTTTAGGACCAAACTTGGTTGTTATAATGGTGAAAAATTCATTGGTTTGATCAGTGGCAAACTGGCCTGTAAATGTATCCTGACACATGTGTATGAATATGCTGTAAGCACATCCCCAGGTTGCCCTGAGCTTTTCAGCTTTTCATGATGGATATAAATTTGCCCTACTGATGTAACATGTGCTCTTCCTAATGGGACTTTGTGGATCTTGTGGCCATTTTGTGACATGGTTGCTTTCTATTCATATAAATTTTGCTGCATCTGCTGAATTCAATGGAGATTGAATTTTTAATATTTAAAAAACTAGCATGAACAGAGGTAGAACAAGGACTCCAACAGTCTGAACATCACATGACTACTTAATTTATCTTCATTCAGATGAATGAAGCGGAAGACAAGGGTTATGTTTTTAGATAAAGAGCTGAAGTTTAGCAGGTAGCAGCAAGTACACTACGAAAAGAATGTAAAATTAAGAAGATAGATACAAACCAATAAGAGAACAGTGTAATAGTCAAGGGTTCCTAGCACATCTTGTTTTCTCTACTTATAGTTTCTTTTTTTTCTGCTTTCAGCAGATAACAAAATTACAAATTAAACCCCCTTAGCAGCTGATGTTTACCGATTTTATTATTGTGCTCACTGTGAGGGCCGCATACAAACACTTTGTTGCAATATCAATTTAGGATTGCAATCCTCATTTTAAAATACATTTAAGTAATTAGCAGACCAAAGTTCATATCAGAACCCTGAAGTCTTAATCGAAGAATTTTCTGGGTTTTATTAGACCTGCAATAGCTTGGGTTTAATTCTTTCCTGAAAAAAAATGTATTTTTTTTTCCCTTTTCTGCAAGCATGGTTTATTATTCAGCAATGCTACCACCATATTCCTCATTATCTCAAAGGTTACAGTTCTACTCCTCTGCTTGTAAGGGACAGTAGTTTACTGTTTGTGTCATCAAATTAATCTCAGGACATTAACCTGATGTCAACAAAAGTGTCCCAATTTATCTCAGATCATTTGGACTGACAGAAGTGTTTGTCTCAGTAGCTTGAGGTCTTAGTAAGAATATACAGGGAGCAGGGAGTGTTTGGATCAGTTGCTGGACTGACACAGATGAGGAAGTGTTCGCACAAGAAATGTTTCTACACGAACAGTGCTATCCTGTTTTGGCATGAATTGTGGGCCTCAAACTTTTTTACTGGTGTTAGGTGTTGAGCTTATCTTGGTATTAATCCTGACAAGCAAATGAAGATGCAGAGCTTTGGTTCAGTGTTAGGCATCTCTTTCTCTTTCTGACTTGAGCCATGAGTCAGAGTGAGGAATGGAGGAAGCATTTTGAGGCTGTAAGCCTTTATGCAGCATGTTATTAAGAGGCTTCTAGGAGAGCCCTATGAAGGTTCAAAGCAGGAATGAGCTGTAGGTGCTGACAGGTTGACAGCTTGCAGGTAGTGACTGAGAAATAAGCAATACTGGATAAATGAAAGAACAGCTCATCAGAAAGGAAGAAATACCCACTGCAGAATGTCCATTGGTGAAATTCAGCTCTGGACATTCAGCTTCTCTGTATTTTGGGTTTAATATGAAAGTGTCAAAGCTTCTCATGGAGTTAGGGGTCAGTCATTTGCTCTATAGCTAGTAAAACCCACAGAATTATTGGACTAATGCTACAGTTGACACAGCAGATTTACAGGCATGTAAATAATTCTCCTGGGTCCACAAATTGGGATGATGAGAGACACAGTCACCCAGAGCCAGGTGGGATGCCCAGAGGTATCTGGGACTGCCCCCTGTAGTTGACATATATGAAGTAGGGCCTGCGGTCTGGATCTTTATTTATCATATAAGGAACTCGGAGAATCACATTTAAACATGTCTTATGTATTCAGTATTCAGGCTGAACTTCTTGAACTGAATCTTACCCAATAACTCTAAGGTCTTTCTGGTAAGAGGAGGCTTTGGTTCAATTCCCTTGAGACCCCAGTTCAGGCCATAGATTTGAGTGCCATATTCTGAGAGAAAAGCCTGGGAGTCTATCTGGGAGCTACATTGGTTCACAAAAATGAATGCATATTCTTTGAGCCAGGGGGAAGGATGACAAGTTACTGATTCTGCAGTCTCCCAGATGTGACATGCCACTTTAGGATGTGGGATACTGCAGTTCAGTGCTCTTCTCCAATTAATTTACTAGAAGTGACTCAAGTTGGCACAGTCTGTTTTTAATACAAGTACAAGCATTTTAGTGGCAATGTAGAAGTGAGCTGGTATTTCTGATGAGCTGAAGGCTGATCAAAATATAACCTGACTGAGTAATAAGAGAGATCTGTCCATAAAATATTGATTGATAGATTAATTGATGCGTTTTGAGCACAGCTGTTGATGTAAATTCTCTCTTTTGGAACTATGCCTTTATTTTATATTTTTTTTTCTGCCAGAAAAATGTTTCATCTACTTATATCTACAGCAGGGATGCTGTATGTAATTTGTCTGCTTCAGTGCTCTACATTTTCCTATGTTTCTATATTTTTTCCAGATAGATTACAGGTATTATTTCCATACAGGGATACTATAAATCCATATTCCAATCACAGATTTTTCTCGGTAAATTTGGAGAAACTCTGTTTGTATTTCTGTAGTTACTCTGGATTTGCTTTCATGAAACCGCAACCTTGTCCATGTTTTTATTTTGATTATAGGAAATAAAGACTTCTTTTTTTTTTTTTAAATGTTAAAATGGACTAGATTAGTTTTTGTTTTTTTTGTTTTTTTTTTTTTGGTAAAAGAAGAAAAGCACAAATTGAAGTTTTTTGCCTATGCTGCCCTGCCAGCTCCCTGAAGTGCTACTGAATAATTATTTTTCAGAAAGTAGCTTGGATATTTTGTTGCTTGTGTTATGCAGTGTGCCTGTGGAAGCACAGTCCTGTTGCATCTTATCTAAAAGGGAAAGAGAATATACTGATACAGAAGACTGACTGCATCAGATTGCGTAAAGGAATTCCACACAATGAGATTGACCTGCTTTTGTATCCCTTTTATCTTAGCAGTGCCAAGGCACCACCTTTGCTGTGAGATAATAAGACACAGTGTGATCCAGATGGTTCTTTAATGAAAGGATTCTCCCCTTGCCTGGTTATAAGGTTTGGCTAATGCAGGAGGAGGCTACAGCCAGCAAGGTCTTTCACATGTAATGTATAATTGATGCAGGATTTGACTGGCAGCAAAGACTTATCTTCTAAAGTTATTTTTATCAACCCTTTCCTCAATGTGGTCTCTCTCATCTGGCTTACAGTTTAATGATGAAGAGTCTTTTGAGCAAAATCCTTATTTTATTAATGAGATCTTGCTTGATTTGACAAAATAATTCTTATAAAAAGCTGATTTCTGCTTTTCATTTGTGGCTGATCTGCCAATATGTATACTTTCTACTTATTAATGCTGTGAATCTGGAGTTATTTATTTGCTACTGTGTACAAAGTCAAAACAGATGAAGATTTTGACACACCTGCACTCACTTATTCTAATTGGTCTATACACTATTGGACTTTTACTCATCAGATTTACACTGATGTCATTCGGAGTGAAACCTTGATAAATTAGTCAGCTACTCAGGTACTCTGAATACATGCAAAATACCTTTTTTGCAAAACTGATAGGAAATATATTCTTCTAATTAAAAGTAGTGTGTCTAGCAATGTTATTACATTAGATTTATGTTAAAATTTCCCTGAAGCTAGTACATTTACAGGTGGACTTGTGTCGTGGTTTAAAACCAGTCAGACAGCTTGTTCACTCACTCCCCCCCCCGCCCCTTGCCCTCCCCCTGCTCCAGGAGGGACGAAGAGGAGAATAGAAAAGAATGCAACCCCCACGGGTTGAGATAAGAACAGTTTAGTAACTAAGGTATAACACAAATCACTACTGCTGCCATCAATAATAATAATGATAAAGGAAATAACAAAGAGAATACAACATCAAACCACCAGCCGACCGATAACTCGCCCCCCCCCCCCCCCCCCCCCAGCCTAACCAAGCACCGGCCAATACCTCGTCCAACCCCGCAGTCCCAGCCCTTCCAGGTAACTCTCGGTTACCTCCTGGGCATGACGTGCTGTGGTATGGAATACCTCTTTGGTCATTTTGGGTCAGGTGTCCTGCCCCTGCTTCCTCCCGGCTTCCCCTCCTCCCTGGCAGAGCATGAGGCTCACAAAGTCCCGTTCCCAGGCCAAAAGTCAAAACACAACACTTCACCAGCTACCAAGAAGGAGAAAAAATGACTGCTACTGCTGAACCCAGGATAACTTGAAAAAAGGGAAAACAAGAATCAGATATGCTCCCTGTCTTTGAATAAGAAATACAGAGTACTGAGGCCTCTACTGAAAACAGACTTTGTGTGCAAGCTTAGCCAAATAGGACCTTTTTGGGGGAGATCTGGGGATGGGTTTTTTTCATTTGTTTGCTGATATTAATTTACTGCACAAGACAAACACGAGTTCAAGAACAATCTTGAGCTGAATATACTGTTGTCCTGGGTTCAGCTGTTTATTCTTTGTTATTTTGATGTCCTGCTGTATTACAAAGAATACTCTCCATTTTCATCTGATGAGAAAAAGATACGTATTTCCAGGGACTGAGTATCAGTAAAGCAAATGAAAGTAACCTAAACACAGAGAAACAGCCCTCTGGTCTGGGAATGTTGAAAATAAAACTGGGGTGAGCAGTTTTGTTAAGGCCTTCCTTGTAGGAAGACAGATTACCAGTTACAGCATGAAGACATGTGGACGGAGTGCTTACCACCTCTGAACATGTGGGGTGTTTTGGTAAAGCATTGCAAAAGGCAGTATTTGAACTTTTGGGGAAAGTAAAAAGTACTTTTGGGCATAGAACAGAAACTGTATGGAACACAGTGGTTGGGCAAAGGAAACCAAATTTAAGAAACACAGTTTTCACAGAAACACACAGTTTAAGAAAAAGCCAGGCAAACTTTCCCTTACTACTTTGTCTAGCTCATCAGTGCGTTTTTAGCTTTCCAAGAAATGCTATATTTCATTGGCTTTGTGATGGCAGTTATCTGGGAGGTCATCACAAATCAGGAAACACACTCCCTTTGTAGCTTTGGAGTAGCAGCTCCTTCTTTACCCTGGAAAGGGCTATGATACTGAAGAAAAGGGTGAAAAGTGTGTGAGTTGACAACATCAGGGATTTGCATCCTGGGCTGAGAATCTGAGGGGCATCGTGGATCAAAGATCAAAACACATTTTTTTGTTTCAAGACCTGTGCATTCTTTTCTAAGCAATGTTGTATGGATGGAGAAACAGATAACAAACCCAGTCTTCTTGAAACACACCTCTCCCTTGCAATGATGGGCATATGAAATCCTGTGAAGAAACTTCATCTGACTTTTTTTCTCATGGATTCCTTTCTTCCTCCAGAGATGTTTGATGGTTAGTCTGCAGGAGGTAGGAATACAGGTAAAAATACATCCTCAGAGAGCACTCTTTACATCCTTCCTTTGTTACTAATTTGTTGTATCCAAGTTATAGAGCAGGTTGCTTGAACTCCCACCAATTTATTACACTCAAAATCTTGTTGTTTGCAGAAGCAACACACTTTTCATGCATAGTCAAGGATTCATTATTAGTGTAATTAAAGTCTTAACAGCCTGATCAGAGAATTATTATTATTCTAGTAACACTGATATTAACACTTATAATGCAAATTATATACAGCTAAAGTGATCTGTACACAAACTTACTGGCATTTACCCCATTCTCTGATGCTATCCTAACATGTTTACGAATATGCTCTACACCTCAGTCTTCAGTTCTCTGCAAGCCACATTGTATCTGAATTTACCGCATATGATGTAGATGTTTGTCCTGGGTTCAGCAGTAGCAGTCATTTTTCTCCTTAGTAGCTGGTGCAGTACTGTGATTTGACTTTCAGCCTAGGAACAATGCTGATAACACCGATGTTTTTAGTTGCTGACAGTAATGTTTACTCTGACCAAGGACTTTCTTACTCTCATGCTCTGCCAGGGAGGGGTAGCTGGGAGGAAGCAGAGACAGGACACCTGACCCAAACTAGCCAAAGAGGTATTCCATACCACAGTATATCATGCCCAGGATGTAAACTGGTAGTTACCCAGAAGGGCTAGATCACTGCTTGGGTCAGGCTGGGTGTCGGTTGGCAGGTGGCAAGCAGTTGCGCTCTCTCCCTTGTTATTTCCCCTATCATTATCATTATTGGTGGCAGTAGTAGTGATCTGTGTTATACTTTAGTTACTGGACTGTGCTTATCTCAACCTGTGCGAGTTACATTCTTTCAATTTCCCTCCCCATCCCTCCAGGAGTGGGGGGAGGAAAAAGGTGTTCAGCCTGGAGAAGAAAAGGCTGCGTGGAGACCTCATAGCAGCCTTCCAGTATCAGAAGGGGGCCTAAAAGGACTCTGGGGAGGGACTCTTCATTAGGGACTGTAGTGATAGGACAAGGCGTATTGGGTTAAGACTTAAACAGGGGAAGTTTAGATTGGATATAAGGAAGAAGTTCCTTGCTGTGAGGGTGGTGAGGCACTGGATTGGGTTGACCAGGGAAGTTGTGAATGCTCCATCGCTGACAGTGTTCAAGGCCAGGGGCCAGGCTGGACAGAGCCTTGGGTGAGATGGTTTAGTGCGAGGTGTCCCTGCCCATGGGAGGGGGGTTGGAACTTGATGATCTTAAGGTCCTTTTCAACCCTAACTATTCTATGATTCTAAGAAGCGGGGGAGTGAGCGAGCGGATGTGTGGTTGTGGGTTACCGGGTAGGCTTAAATAATGACAATGTTTGACACATATTTGATAGTTTTTCTCTGTTCTTTTTGTTACCCCTGTTTTTGCCCAGATCCTGAAGTGCACTGTTCAGGGGCCTGAGCCCTCTGTCTTCATCCCATGACTGTACTTCTAAGCCCTCTTACTATCAACCCAGCCATATCCTCCTCTGTGTGCTTGTTTTTTTCTAGACCCTGTTCTGCACAGTCATTGATTGTTATTGCTATCTATTAGTAAAAAAGTATCCTCTACCAAGAGGATGAGGGACAGTGATTTTAAACTGAAAGCAGGTAGATTTAGATTGGATGCAAGGAAGATATTTTTTATGATGTGGGTGGTGGGACACTGGTACAGGTTGCCCAGAGAAGCCATGGCTGCCCCATCCCTGACAGTGTTCAAGGTCAAGCTGAACAAGGGCAACCTGATTTAGTGAAAGATGTCTCTGGCCATGGCAGGGGGCTGAGACTAGATGACCACTGAAGGTCCCTTCAACCCAAACTATTCTATGATTCTGCAAAGGATTTGACACAGGCTCCTCTGCTCCTGTGGCTGCCTGCAGTGCAGGTAGCTCCTGCCTGAATGCTGAAGCTCTCCTCTGTCTTTCAGTATGCTTGGGAGAACCAAATTTAATTGCCAGTAATAAGAATCCTAAGCTAAGCCAAGCAAAATAAATGAAAAAGCAGGTACAAGCTATTATTTCCTTCATTACTTTGTTACTTGCACTGAGGGAGGGTGAACCCGCAAGCTGCTCTTGTTTTATTTTCCTTCTTTTTTGCATAACTGAGTTCTGATTGCCTGATGTCTGATTAGCTCAGAACGGGAGTAAATAACTGGCCAGGAAAAACAGTTGTTACAGGGCTGGAAGCTAAAGCTATGTAATTCCTGGTCCTGAATAAAGACAGTGTTTTGTATGGAGTTTTTTTGTTTGGTTGTGGGTTTTTTGTAGGTTTTTCGCTTGTTTTGTTTTGGTTTTGTGGTGGTTGTTTTTTTAAATCATGAGTCGTACACACACTAAACCCCCTCCCATTTCTCTTGGTCACCATCTGTTTCTCCCCTTTTTCCTTTTTTTTTTTTTCCTTCTCTGAACCACCCCTTTCTGTTCTCCCTCAACACCTGTTTGGTTAAGTAGCCATTTCCCTAAAGTTTTGAGACACAAATATGAACTGACACTGCTAGTCCCATAACAAAAGCTTTTTTAATGCTTGGATAACTCTTGGCTGTAGAATTAAAACAGAAAAAAGTAAAATTTGCTTTTCCCTTTTTGACAGAGATTTCAGTCCCAAGTCAGAGAGAGGTATTACATCAAAATTATTGTTCTGATGATTTAACATATAAGCCGTAAGTATGATGATAGTAAACAATTTTATTTTATTCAACTTGTGGTTTTATTTGCTATGACAGTTGTGTTAAAGAGTTGAAAAGTTGTTCTAAAACAGTGGCCCCTGATCCTCTTGTGCTTTTTCCAAAAAGATGGTATTTATAACTGCTTAGATCCTGGCTTCTTCTCTTTAAGCTAAAGTGTGTTAGCTGTTTGCTCAGAGAGTGGTCACAATCCGTCCTGCTTGTTAACGCAGTGTAATCTGGGATAACCAAAATACATGCCTGAGCAGCTAATTATGTCTAAATGTGATCACAAGCATTAGGACCCCATCCTCTGATATTTCTTTACATAAGAACATATCCTGTAAATAACCATTGCTCCACTGGTGTGAAAAGGTTGGTATCAGATGAGAAGAAGGAGGAACACACCTAGAATTATTTCCACTTAGATATAATAATAACAAAACCACTGACTTCCAAATGTTTTGGTCCTTGCTGCTTTGGCTGAAAGTTGGTGAGTACAAAAGATATTGGGCACCCATCTTCACATCCTGACCTTCAACACATGAGGAATTGTCAGACTGAGTAAGCGTTGAGATGCTTATTTAAACTGTCCAAAGATGAGTATGTGCCAGCTAAAAGTCTGCAGTTTGACTTTTCATTCAGTTTGTATCTGAAGCCCATTTCCCCAGCAAAGTGAAAAGTAGCATTGGCTTCTTTGAAGCCTTAATTTCTAGAGTTGCCACCAATCAAGATGACCTCTCTTAAAAGCCACCTAGGGTTTGGAAGAGTGGCTTCTGGGCAGAAAGGTGTGTGAATGCCTCTGAAAACAAGGAGCTACTGAATGTCCATTCCTATTTACCACTGAAGGGATGATTCTACATGCTCCTTGGTCAAGAGTGCCACCAAGCAGCTATTGTCTGATTGCAGCAGTCATAAAATGGTACATTGGTAGTTCTACATTGATGCACATAGAGAAAGGATTTTCCTTTCATAGTGGGCAGTTTCTCAGCACATCTGTGAATGAGGTTGCATTACAGGATGCGCAAAATATCAATTTTTAGGAAAGCTGGTCTGTTAAAATATTTACTTTAAATGCCTAAAAAACTCTTTAGTTTAAACAAAGAGAACTTGGTTGTACTTTTGAAACAAAACAAAACAAAACAAAAGAAATAAAAAAAATAAAATAAAAGCTGTGTCTTTGATAAACTGTTTCTGGTGTTTCCTACAGTGTGTAAGTGCTTTTCAGTCAGGTGTGGCACTCACCCATATTAAGCATCTTGATCTCTTGTGCTCTGACGAAGAGAACATGCATGAAATGGATTTTTTTGAGTTTCCTTTCTCTTTTCTTTTTACTTTTTTCTTTTTTTCTTTGTTTTTATTTAGTTGTTAATTTTATTGCTGCAGTGCTTAGAATATCTTTCAAAGTCAGGGCCTTAGTAACTTAAATGTAGATTATATGGGGAAGTAAATATTTTCCTGATCCCAGAAAAAAACACAATCTAAACATTAAAGGTGAGTAACAGAAAGTAGAAGAAGGCAATAGATGTTACATATTGTTGGGAGTTTCCATTTCCTAGCTCCAAATGTTCTGCTTAACTCGCTCTCAAGAACCTGATATTTCATATAGTTTTCTCCCTTCTTGATTACATTTGTAGTGCTTTATATCCAGCTTTGCTTTTACTACTGTAATCTGTATTGTTTATGCTATCTTCATTTTCTGTCATCACAGCTTTCCTCTTCCTACTTAGCTGCACTGTGTTGCAGTATAAATAAATAAGGAGGAGGCAGGTATAGCAAAAACTGAACTGTGCTGGGGTTTATAAATTTCTCTTGCAAAAATTAGAAATCATTTGACTTATATAAATTACTTTGTTGGAGGAAAATGCTGACATGAAATTGAGTCTTGCTGGTGTCTGGGAGGAAACAGAAACAGGCACAGAATTTGGTGGTATTGTACCAGGAATGTATCATATCTTCCATTAATTTCTGGAAGGATACAGCACATAGTCAAATATCACAGATGCAGAATTTTTTATCTTGGAAAAAACGGACAAAAAATATAACATAAACCAAAACCAGGAACCAGGTGAAATAAAACCAAAAATAAATAAAGCCAAAAATCAACATGAAGCCAAGCTTTTATCACATCATTGTGAAAGATAGATGTACTCAAATAACTCATGGTAAATTACTGTGAATAAATCAGAACTTTAGTGAAGGTATATTGCACAATAATTCTCTAGGGTCCTGTTCCATAACATGCTTTTATAGGAAAGCTTGGTGTTTCTGGGAGATGGGTACTCTGTGATCCTCATGAGAAATCACTAGGATAGATATCAGTGACTGAGCTACTTTTGTTTAGTGTTTTCAATACTCAAAACATTATGATTATAGCAAAGAAATGCAGTTTTTCAGAAAGCAAAGGGGATATAAGATTGTGAGGAAAGTGAATGAAATGATGGACCATCTGATGAATACATTTGACATTACATTGTTGAGTTTGGTTAGTCGTTATGAAAGGCAGAGGGGTGAATTTGATAAAAATACGTGTCTGGGTCTGAAATATATACTTGAGAAGGAACAGATCTGTCATTGTAACCATTTGTGATTATGAACTGTACCTGGGTCACTCAGAGCTTTATCATCAGGCTGGAGCACTCACCTTCCTCCACTGACACAAATGAGATATGTACAAGGGCGCTCATCCTGCACTTCCAGTGACTTCAAGTTCATCCTGATTCAGATCTCTCTCTGTGCACCAGCCCTCTGCTGGGCCTCTTTAACAAAGCAGAATAGCCTCTACCATCTAGTATTTAAGACACTCACCAATTGTCCCCTAGGTCTGTCAGATAATTTGTAATTCTTATTTGTTGATCTCTATCTCTAGTGGAAACATTACAATATCACTTTAAATATCACTAGGTGGGCATAAAATGAGTAGCAGGGCTGCAAACAAAATGTATTAACAAGCCATGAGGTGCTTAGTGGCAAGGAGATATAACTATACAACTCCCTGAAAGTCCTGCCTTGATTTGACAGAGGTGGTTACAAAGAATTATTGTTCAGGATGTGTCTTTGTTTATTTCCTCATTAATGCTCTCCAGTTGCTTGCTTGATTTTTATCACTCTATGCTTGCCTTTAGAAAATCAGCAATTTGGAGCATGAAGTGCGAAGTGCTGTAGAAAACTCCCCAAATACTTACAACCTTCAAAAAGAAAAAAAACAAAAACAAAAACAAAAAAACAAACCAGTTTTTGTAGTGATACTGCATATGATGTCAGCTTAGGCATTTTGAAATATATAGATGGAAGTGTGGTCCTTTTCAAGCTACTGAGACTTTTTTATTGTGAAGTTCAGGGGCCAAAATACCGTTCCAAGTGTTTGATATACAGGCTGTAGAGTTCAGACTCTACATAGTAGGAATACTTTCTTTAAAAAATGACTGCAAAACATCTTGCAAACCTAGGATGTCTGTGTGCATACCATTAATTTTTGTGAGACAAATATGAGATAAATGGGCCAAATAAAGGTAGTGAATTTTGAGTGAATAGATAATCAGCTTTTTTTCAGGTAGTCAGCATCCCAACATTAAAAAAAGTATGTTCCAAGTATTTTTTGCATAAATAAGGAACAGCAAAGACACATTTGTTAAATCTAAGTTGGAGGTTGTTTGGATTTTTGCTTGCTATTTTTTCCCTAGGACATGAATGAAGAGGTGTAATCCATCTTCTTTTAGCAGAAACATAAGTGAGAGGATTTGATTGGGTCAACACAGAGATCAAACAAGAAAAAAGGCAATAAAGGGAGAACAACTGGAAGAATTTAAATGAGTCACAGAGCAGTACAGAACAGTTTCTTTAATCTCCATCATGTGTTTCTGCTAAACAACTTCTTATTTTGCCTTTTGTTACATTGAGACAGGTCTTAAATTGTTAGTCTCTTTTTCAGATTGTGTGGTAGCTATAGGAAATGTGGTAGGGTACACTGTTATTACAAAAGCCACCACTGCAAATTTAGTAACTCTAACCAGCTACAATCACATATGTAACATGAAAATAACCTAATTTCAATTATAGTAGCATGCATAAAGATAAGCAGACACATTCATGCATTATGGGATGGACCATTTTAGCCAAACATCTAGAAGCAAAGTGGGAAGATGAATATTTTCCAAAATATTTCACTGAGAGCTTTCCCTCCAAGTTTTTTCATATTTTTAAAATATTATTCTTAATATTATAGTAACATAAGAAAGAAACAGATCTATATGTTGTTAGGCTGACCTATTTAACCCTGATTTCTATATTGCAAGTGCTATAATTGAGCTATTACTGTTACATTAACAGAAATGTGTAGTTTTCTGTAGTATACGTTAGGTAAAGATATGTGAGGTGTTTCAGTTGACAGTTTTAAAAGCTGCAGCTTCTTGTTTCTCAATTTTCAGTGTGCATTGGCCAGAAGGTGGTGCTTTCAACCACAGATGTGCAAATCGGGAAAGAAAACATGAATATGAGCTGTGTGAACACTTTTCTTCACTGAGTAATAGAGGAAAACAGAGAATTCTCTGAGTTTTACTAAGTCAAACAACCTAATAAGAGGCCACCACAGTTCAGAAAGAAGCAAGTGTAAAATGACACCATTCTGACTAAACAGTTTTTTTCACCTTATGCCTAAATCAGATTCTTCTTCCTCTACTAGGAATCTACCAGAGATAATCCAGAATTCCTGGTGATCACATTGTTACACAAGTTTGGTTTAAGAAGCACTGAAAAAGAAGAAAGCAAACTATCAAACTGAAGGGTATGTGTCCCTTCCCCTTGAAATAGTTTCAGGTTTTAGAACATCTGCTTTGACTTCCACTGATGGTCATTAAAACAGCGGAGGAAAAAATGTTTGTTGATATTTTGAAATGTGTAGATTGCATGTGGAAGAAGTGGAAGGAGTTGACAAGTTTGACCTTGCAAAAAGTTTTCCTTTCTGTTTAGCCAGAAGAAGAAACCTTCTAGAGGCAGATTCTGAAGAGCTGGCATTATAGGATAACACAGGTGTCTGTATGCACCCAGTGTCCCATTAGACACATACATACTGCTGTTCTGCTGTCCTCCAATGTCTTTGGTAGATCTTAGGGAACTCCCTCACCATCTAAAGCTCTGCTGCTCAATTTGTGCACCTTTCCTACACTTGCAACCATATCATTTCACCTCTGGTTAGTTTTACTGTCCTCAACAGGCTTAATTGCATATGTAAAGTTTATTAACATACTTTCCTAAATGTTTGCAAACTCAAGCCATGAAAATTATCTTCTGAAGATTTGATTTGAAATTACTCTCCTTTGATTGGGACTCTGCTTTTAGCCTTTAACAAATCTCATTGAGTTGCTTGACCTCTAAATGATTTGCCTAATTATCATCTCCTTTTTTCATGTTAATTAAAGATTTGATGAGAGATTTGAGGCCATGGTAAAATAGAAGAAAATAGGAAGATTCATAACACAAGGCCAATATTCTTTGTGAATTTTCACTATTAATGATGATGGCTTGACTTGGCTAACGAAAATTTGGGAAAGGCTTTACTCAAGCTTACTACAAGTGTGCTGATGACTAAAAAGGCCAATGTGGATAGGCAAATCTGGCTGCAAAAAGCACAGTGAAAGGTCTCCTTGGGTGGTGTAGGCAAGGCACGATTCTTTCTATGTTGTCTTTTCTCCTTGAGATTAATTCTGCATGTGTTCTCAAAGGAGACAACAGTGTTATGTATGGTGTGTCTCCAAGTCTCCTGATTGGAGGCCAAGGTGGACCACTGATGGTAATCAATATGGCCAAGGCTGAGGTATTGTTACAGGGAGTCGTTATATCTCCTCTTTGGGACACTTCTTTTGCGGCAGCCAGTGGTGAGTTCGCCGTAAAACACAATCTTAGGGAGGCGGTGATCCTCCATCCTGGAGACATGCCCTGCCCAGTGCAGCTGCTATTTTAGCAATATTAATAACAATTAATTAACAGATTATGTACACACAGGTGTTTTATTTATCATGATCAAGCAATTAGTGTTCCTAAAAAAAACCCAAACAACCAAAACCACAACCGCTTTAGTACCATTTGCTAGTATTTCTTCAGATGCCAACAGAATTAACTTACTATTCCAGATCTGGAATATCTCTTTAGATGAGGTCTTTGGTTGTGTTCTTAATGAGAGCATTAAGGTTTTTAGCTCTGTTGATTGAAGCAAATTAAATTTGGACTTTGCTAACTGGGGACAACTGTTGAAGTTTTCTGCAGTGATGAACTGGAAACTGAGAAAGGTAAGATAACTTTAGAAATGTTTGAAGAACCTTAATCCTCAAGGTTCCTGTGTCATTGTCCTCAGATGTCCTTTGGGAGTGAATTTTTTTCCTTTGTCCCCTATCCTACAGAAAGTTTGCACAAGTCTTACGTAATATTTAAACACTGCTTAAAAAAAATTCGCATATAAATGGTGTATATTTTGCTCAGAGTGAATAGCAACCCATTAGTCTAGTCACAAAGTCCTTTCTTTCTCTGACGTTCTTTTCAGAGGATTTTTTTGCCTTTGAAAGGGCTTCAGACTGAGATATATGGTAATAGAAACTTTTATATTTTCTGTTAGTATGGATAAAGAGATTATTGCTATAAAGAGATAGAAAGCTAAACAATGTTATCACTTTCTGAAGATTATATAGTTTATTAAATTTATCTATTCCTTATTAATTCCACAACTAGAGAATTTAAATTGATGGGATTCTTTGAAATAGACTTTGGATACAAGATGAATTGGACTATCTTTGTTCTTTATCCAGCATAGTCCCAGAAAGATCTTTGGGGAAGATCCCTTATCTTTCCATTTGTATATGCACATACTTATCTCATACTTGGGACTATTAATAAATAAATTAAGAAAATAATAGAATTTGTGTAACAAGACAAGTCAAACACAGTCAAATCATACTCTTGATGAAACAAGCCTCGTGAAGTCATTGCTGTGTAACATAACTTACAGCATAAATGACACAGTACCTGTGCCTAACAGAGCTCTATTCTGCATCCTCTTGTTAAAACTGCACCTGTTTATAAGAGATAGCTCTGTCCTAGGGAAGGATTACTCAGCCTTAATAATTCTTCAATAAGAATTGTTGTCACTGTCATAATCCATGCTGCACAGACTAGAAAAACAAAGGCCTCCAGAGGCTGGTGTGAAGATATTTCTGCATCATGTAAAAAGAGCATTGTAAGCAGATTCAGTCTTTTACCTGTAAGCAGGGTCACCCTACTTTCTGCCTACATTCAAAGGAATGTACCAGCTCCTTTACAGGGTGATTAAGCCTAGCCAAAAGTGTCATATAGAAATGCTTTTTTCTTTCAGTACCTATAATACACATCAAGGATGAACATTTATTCTGTGTTAGCAAAGCGTTACTAATCACAGGATGAAATTCAGTGTGCGAGCTCAGAGGCAGGCTGTACAGAAAGCATCAGAAACACATCAGAGGCCAGTACAACTAAATCAATTCACACTAACAGAGATCAAGCTCAGTATGTCTGGCATGGTCTGGTGAATGCAGCTGATGAACGGGGAACCCATTTTAAGGATTTCAGTAAAGTTGCTCTAGGATTTCCAACAGGACATCTTTTCATCAGAAAATTGCCTTTTGATCAAGAGCAACTCTTTGCAGAAACTTGTTGATCCAGGTGAAATTCCAAGCTAAAGGCCAGAAAGTGTTCTCAAAATGGAACAAAGCATTTTTGTTTGTTTGGTTGGTTTTTGTTTCCTTCTGGTTTTGTTTTTTTTTTTTTCCAGAATGTGTTTTTCTTTGGAGATGTGTTCTTGTATTATAAATACTATACTTTAAGCACAGAAGTTAAATAAAAAATTAGCTTTTACAAGGCACAAGTTTCTGAGTGATTAGTTGAATTTTTACTAGTCCTTTTTTTTCATTGTCCTGGGATATATTGAATTACCCCTGTTTTCATGAAAAGCATGAACGGATACAGGTTTCATTGTCACAAGCCTTTCCATGAAATAAATATCTGAGATATGGCATGGCCCTGTTGCTTTTACTTCCAGAAGAGAGGCTGATGCAGGCAAGGGCTCTCTCAGGGCATAGCTGCACATATGCGGACAGACTCAATCTGCCTTTACTCCATGACCACATTGGCACAGAGCTGTTTTCCTAAAGATAACCTTTTGAATCAGGACAATGGGGTAATGAGCTGCTGAGTACAATCTTAGGAATCCCCAGCTTGCCCTGCTGTATTCATATAGGCAGGCCAAATCCTGCATCCCAGGTTTCCAAGCAGATGTGTCATGGATGAAATGAGTGGTGAGAGTTTGCGATAAGGTGTAGCGGTATGGCAACAGGATGTGGAATGGAGGAAAAGGAAACTTACACTATGTTGATGCTGCTTGACAGTGCCTGAAAAGGTTAAAGAATGCTTATGGGAAAGCACGCACCATGTTTTTATTGCTGGGTTTGGGTTTTATCTCTCTGGTTTTGCTCTTTTTTCTTTGACAGAAAGTGCTGGGAGCTGAGATAATTTTTGTGAGGCGGAGAAGAATATCTACATGGGTTAGTAACCAAAGGTACCCAAAGGGATACTTTGCACTACACACTTCCCGGGGAACAGGTACCACCAGTTCTGTGGCCAAACAGGGATGACATTTATGGATCAGCATCTCTTATAGCCAGCTGTTGAAAAGCTCTGTCGGGTTAAATGGATCCACTTTCTCCCCTGCCTTAATGATCAGCCCCTTTCCTTTTTCTCAGTATTTGTTAAATGATGCTGGTCAGCTCTCTGCTGTAACATATGTGATATGGAAGAAAGCAGACAAATCCCAACTGCAAAGAGTTTGAGATCTAAATAACCTGCTTCCGTTTATCAGGCTCTGAGTGTGATAGCACACAATCAGCAGCAGCTGAGTAGCTCAGTGATGGTTATCAACAGATGTTTATTCTCAGCCTTGTGGGACTGAACACTAAGTGATTAATAATTCTCATTTTAAAGTAAAACACATTAATTGAGAAATCAGGATTTTTCTGAGCTTTTGCTGAATATTAGTGTAAAAGAGATAAAATAATAAAGAAAGTTACAGTGCTGCAAGGCAAAGGTTAGCTATGTTTGTATTCCTTATTTACTGAAGGTAAAGAATATTATTTGAAGAAAATTCAGAGAATATAAGAATGTGAATTTCAAATTAGCTTGGGTGGTGGAAGTGGTCATTAGATTGGACCCAAGCAAAAGGATTATCCTTAAATACTAGGTTGAAGAAGAAGGCTGGCAGTTGTCCTTATCAAATGTACTTAATTCCTGGAAAGTTGTTTATTTGATGCAATCTGTGACTTTTATGTTAAAGAAAAAATATTTAACCATGAACATTACATGAAATTACCTAAGGAATTAGTGAGGGGACAGGGCAAGTGATGAAAGACATTTTTTTTGCACAGTGGTAATCAGGAAGCATATTCATCCTTCTGTAAGGACAGAGAGGAGGTAGACCAGTGTCTCATAGTGCATACTTGTCTGTATAATAAACCATATACAATGTATTTAAAAGTGTTGATGGAGCATTAATGTAAAGGATGCCCTCATCCGGAAATATGATCATTCATTCTTTGTTTTGTCACCATGTCCCAGGATTGAAGCCACATGATGATGGGACCAGTATAGATCCAAAGCAACAGTGAAGCCATTTTGTCTTTCCTCAAAGTCCACATATGAACACATCACCTCTCCATAGAGCTTGTTATCTTGTGCCCAACACCTACGTATAATCAATGTTAATGCCGCTCCACAGCTGCTGGCTGGAGCTGCCATTGTAATGTCTGCTTGTGGAAATACAAACATTACTTCAGTGATGTATGGCAAGAACTGATTACACTTGGTCAAATTAAAGGTACACCTGGCTCAGCATTGTGTCTGGCACCCAGATTGCTTTTCTTCGCTGTTTTGCCATATGGGCACCACGGTACTACCAATGGAGACCCTGGCAAGTCCAATTGTGACTACAGGATTCTGGGGGATTGGTGAAGGGAATGGAAGCCCAGGTATAGACCAGCTCTGCCTTTCATGGCTGGTTTTGCCAGATGGTCTGTTTGGCTTCTTGACTGTGCAACGCTCTCCAGAAAGTTAGTGTTGCTAAGAAAAGGCAGTATCCACATGAAAAAGTGTGGAAAGAATAACTTAGCCAACAGGCTTTTGAATTTCTAATTTTAATTTACTGAAGAGAGCTTAAATTAACTTTGCTTGAATACAGGTGTAAAAACTTAATTAGGAGAGCTGGGTGAAAGTTGTACTTGGGAAGGCATGACTTGGTAGTCTCATATTCTTTTGGAGAAAATGAGGTGAGCAGAGGCCCACTTGAATCATAGAATCATAGAATCATAGAATCAACTAGCTGGAAAAGACCTTTAAGATCAGAAGTAACCTTTCTTGTATTGACCATAACAAGCTGGAATTTCAGATACTGGGGGGAAAAAAAGAGTGAGTATGAAACTAAAGACAAAACTTAAGATCAGTCGTCTTGATTTGGTGTATGATGGACAAAATATCATGCTATAATGGGAAAGGGACCAAGGAGAGCAGGCTGATCTTCAAAGATTACTTATCCTAAGGGCCACTGAAGTGTGCAGGAAGTCAAGCAGGTATGGCTAAAGGACAGTTTGGCTGAAAGGAAAATACCTGTTTGAGCTTGAGCACACATACACACACACACACACACATGTAGAGAAGATGGTCTATCCAAGAGGAATATTAAACAAACAAACAAACAAACAAACAAACAAATAAATGTCTGAGAGTACAGGAATAACATTAGAAAGGACAAAACTCACCTGAAATTGAAAGTAACAAGTGATTTGAAGAGCAATAACAGCTTAGTTTTGTACAGTGACAGTGAAAGGAAGGCTACAGAACATCAGGATCCACTCTTTAGCAGGACAATCTACCAAAAAAAGACATGGAAAAGGCAAAGGCACTCAATAGTTTTGTTGTCTCTATTTACAATGGGAAGGCTTGTGTGCCTGGTGGTATAGTCTGAAAGAACGTGCCCTATGGTAGAGTAATATTAAGTACTGCTCTTAAACAGCCTTCAACAATTCATAGTTCTTTGCTCACAGTTCAAAGTCTTCCACTATGCTACACAACCTGTTCAAGGGGTCTTCCTGGCTTTTCATTATAGAATATATTTTCTTGGCTTAAATCAAAACAAAAAAAATCCCCACTAAAGGTTTATCATTTCAATGGTAAGAAAACCATCCTTGAGTTTTGCAGCATACTTTAGGAAAACAAAATGATGATATAAGACACAATAAACCAGATAATTTGTCACACATTTAGATTACTTCTATCACATAATGCCAAGCTTGAGGGTTAATTATATTTCTTAATTCCATTAAAACCTTAATCATTTTTGTATGCCAAAATCTCATATTTATCACAGTGCTCAGCTCCCAGCTCAGAATTCTGTCATTAGAAGTTACAGCACTTTACAAAACAGGTTAAGTGCTAGTCCTGATATACCAGTGGGGAAGCTGAAGTGGAAAGAATTGAAGTGCTTTACATAAGGCAGGCAGTAGACCAGTAGCAACTGAACGAATAAAGTCTCAGTAGGATGTATACCTCATCAGTTAACAACATTGAGGTGTTTTAATGAGCTTACAATCTTTATCTTTTATTTATATATTTTCTATTTTAGTGAAGGTGCAGTTTTCTGAGACAGTTATTTTCAGGATCTTGCCTCCTTGTATACTGCTTTTTTTGGTTCTGTGTTTTGTTTTGGTTTTTAATGTATAATGTGCTTGAAAGCACATTGGATGGAGCTATGAATAACCTGATCTACTGGAAGGTGTCTTCCCCGTGGCAGGTGAGTTGGAACTGAATGAGCTTTAAGGTCCTTTTCAACACAAATGTTTCAATGATTCTATGAATCAATGACTCATACTATATCCTACCAATAAGCCTAAACTAATTAATAAGTTGAATTGTTCATTTTTAGCCAGTTACATAAATGGTATCCAGTAAAGTCAAGGCCTATTGAATCTCTTGTAATTATATGGCAAAACACCTATAAATATACTGAACAACGAGCACATGAATTAAATTTAAAAATTTGTTAATTTTAATCATGCATTTTCTGCATAGAATAATATTGGAACTGGTGGAAGTTGATAACAGTGCATTTATTATGCATTAGGGAAATGTTAAAATTAAAAACGCACACTTTTAGAACAGAAATCTTTGTGCTACCTACAAAGGTATTTGTAGGGAAAATAATAACCTAGAAAGAAAGATATCAAGTACATTTCAAGCCTCGGTGTCAATGAACATTTGGAATGTTTTGCTGTATCTAGGAAAACACAGTAAGTGGGATTTTGAAGAAAAAATTGAAGGGTTTTATATGCTTATTTTAATGTATGACTAATTTACTAGCACTGAATTTCATACAGTTTTTTTTATTTATCCCCCATGCCTTTGTTCAAAATGTATTAGTAAGACACATTTTCTGTAAACAAGAAGCACTGTTCTTCAGAGGCCATTGTGGTCCATCAGTTAAATAATTCATATTTTGTTCCGTATAAATACAACATAACTGTGTTTTCTGCAGTGAATGATAAAGGATCCAAGTTTTCTCTTCTTTTATTAGCTTTACATAAGCATTAGGGACATCACTCCAGAGACAAAGGGGAGGAAACACAAAGCCTGTTTTTAGATAAATGATGTACATTTTAACCTCTGTGTCTTTTTATATTTATTGCAGTCAAAACCCAACAATAAAAGAGAATATTTTCAAGGCTGTGAAACCTAGCACCTAAAAAGCAGAAAATGCCAGAGTTCAGTCTGCACTGTAGGTTTTATGTACATGTGCTTTCTCCCTCACCCACAGGGCTCGTGCTTCAGCCAGCTCCTCAAATGCTTCTGTGAATACAGGAATATTAATTCTCATCTTGGCTACCTCAGTCATCACTATGGTATCCATGGGCTTCAGAAATATGAATTAATTTATTCCCACAGTACCTTCATGGGGAGAGGTTGTTTCTCAATGTCGCAGCTGAAGATGGGATGGATAAAATAAACAAGGACCAAGTTTTTACTAATTTGAATTGAATTATTAGAGGCCCTGAGGTATTTTCCATGTTTGTTTGTCTTTTGTTTGTTTTTTGTGTGGTTTTGTTTTGACTTTTTTTTTTTTTTACGACAGAGTACTTAGCACTATGTACAGTTCAGTTTAGTAACCCAGAAAACAACCTAGTTTCCCTTAACCGTCTGGTTCTCAATTTCCTTTTACATAGATTATTCTTTTTCCTTTCCTTGCTCTCAAGCTCATTTTATCAAGCCAAAGATCCTCATTCACATGTAGAAGCACACCACTGATCAAAATTCACAACCAGATTGTATCCTGAAACACAGGGACTGTAGGCTGCTCAGAGGAAGATCTGTGTTTTTTTAACTTGGTAAGAGACAACATCTCTTCCCTAGGAAACAACGGATTTTTTTTCTAGCTCAAACCTTCTGCAGAAATATTGAACTCAAATCATCCCTATAGCATGGTAAACTTCAGCACCCAATACTGCAGTGTCTGCAATATTACCTGCCCTTAGTCTTCTGGGCTTAGCTAATACCTGGTCCTTTTTTCGCCATTTCTTGGAGGAAAAGTTAATGTTATTAGTCAGGTATTTGTAAAGTGCCATCCTGTTGCATATAAAGACTTTATGTTGTTTTGTTGTTTTTTTTTTTATTCTGTTGAAAAAGGGAGTGAAGAAGAAAGCTCAGCCCCTTTTTTTTCAATCTGTGTGTTTGGTAAGAGTTTTTTCCTGCCACAGTCTTCCAGCTTGTCTTTCCAGTGAACTGTGCCTCAGAGACCTTCCTCTTTTCCTTGTCTCAGGGCTATTGACCTTCCTTCCTACTGGCTTTCTGCGTTTCTCAAATACCAGCACTGCTGCTGTCAGTCACACATTCTCAGCCTCCAAGCAACTACTCATTCCTGGTTGTAAAGTTAAGAATAAACTTCATTATGTCAAATGATGATCTATGGACTTATGGGTGCTGGGCTGTAGCTTGAGTAAAAATAAAGGACTCATCTTGCCTGAATTTAGAAGGCTACACCTGAATTAGCAAACCTATCATTCCTTTGCAATTTACAGATATTTCTGGAAGTCAGTTAATTGGTTTTATCTCATATATTTAATTTAGGATGAAATGGAGCACTCCATAAAAATGTCTATTTTCCCCTAGTAGCTATAAAGACAATTTAAATAATTGGATCAGAGTTGTGTATTTGGTCAGATGAATATCATGTGTCATGCTAATAAACAAAATCTTGCTCTGGATATGTCCTGGTGGAATGGACTGCAGCTTAATTCCTTCCCTTCTCTTACCCATTAGGATAAATATTGTGGTTTTGCCCTGAGCCTACAGCCATGCTCTAACCTGCACCTGAGCATGTGTGCACTTTGATCAGTGTGAAAGTCTGCATTTGGATCTGTATCCGAAAGGAAGGCAAACCTCCAGAGACCATCCCTGAGCTTTGTTATGCAAACTTGGCTGATGTCTTCCCATTGTTTCCAATTATTATGAAATACAAAGCATTCCACTGCTCATTAATTAACACGAATTAAAGGTCCTATCACTTCTATCTGCTTTATCAAGGTCCGTGATTGACAACAGTAATTGTCTTCTACAAAAAAAAAAGAGTTTTTAATCTGAGGTCTAAAGTCTCTGTGTGCGTTATGTTTGTTTTTTAAAGAGTTCAGCATTCTCAAAAAAAAAATAAAATCAGTATAATAATATCATAGCTCTGTCACTGTTCGAGCAAGAGTCCTTATGGTTTTAAATGGAAAACATCTGCAAACAAGGTATGCCTCACAAATGGTTCTTGGCCTTCAAAGTCATCTTTCTTGTTGGTCTGAGTAAGGACAAAAGTCTCTTGCTTTGCACAACTTTGGGTAGGGCCTCGATTGGTGACACATAGCTCATTTATTTTTGTTTATTATGTTTGTCAGATGGGGTAACGCTTTCACTGGTCACTCACACCTACAGAAGGGTCAAAATACTTTTAATTTTTTTATGTTTCTGCTGTAAGTTTGCTGTAGAGTAGCTCTGCATGCACCTATGAAAACTGGAAGAAAATTCTTTCAGATGCTTGAGGACATGTTTTCATGCAGATGAGTGCAGAGGTTTTTTTTCTTTTGCTTGTCTTCTGTGGTTTTATTAATGGGATTGTAGAAGATGCATTGGCCAAAGTTTCAGATTTAGTCAGATGTCATATTGACCACTACACTGATGTCATATCGACCACTACACTGATGTCATATCGACCACTACACCTTTTTTGCAAGAGACTTGTTTCCAATTTCTAGATGCCTGTTGACCAGTCCTGGTCTGGCTAACTGCAGGACTCTTATGCTGGAGTTTACTGTGGTCTTGTTCACATATCTGTTACCCTTCAAAGAAAAGAAAAGAAATTTGGTTCTTGTGTTGGTCCTAAGAAGAGCAAGAAATCTTTCAGCGACAGAAGTCTGTGGAATTGTAAGGACTAATGGGTAGGATAAAAATTATCCTTTATCCCATTCTGTAAAGAGGATCTTTGCCATATGTGGAGGGGTTTCATAGCAAAAGAAAATGTCTCCAAAGCTCAAAAGGCTGGAGAAAATAATCTTAGATTGCTTTTTCTGATCCATTCTAAGGAATAACAGAGCCATACTCTTTCCAGAGCTCCTGATTCCTGAGATTTAACATTTATTCAAATTCTTTTCAAGTCAGGTTTGTTTCTCTTTACTTCCATACTGTTCTCACATTTAGGGAGAAAATGAGTCTGCAGAGCCTTACGCCTTCAAAGGGGGCCCAAAGATGATCTATAGGAGCCGTTAACCTCTCCTATCTTTATCTCTACCCACATCTCTCCTTTCATATTTTTACTTCAATGGTCAGATTAAACATTTACTTCTTGTTCAATTTGCACTTTCCTTTTCATTTGAAAAGAAGTGATTTATTCCTCTGAATAAAATTTTGTCATTTTTTGAGTAAGTTTATACTGAGATCTCCAAATGAAAGTTAATATTATCTAAAGGAGTTCTTTCATGTCTGTTGAGAACAAACTAATAACTGTAAGTTGAAGGAATGACAATAATTACATGTTATTCTTTATGGAGCAACTGAGGTATGCCTGGTAGAAATTCACAACTTGTAAATGTCAATGATATCATGAGGAGCTTGTGTCACAAAGACATAAATGCTTTCTGATTCGCTTGATGAAGAATTTAAGTAAGTGGCTTGCAGCAGTAATTCAAGGTGGCCTTTCTGCAATGGAACAATCCCATTTTCTGTGAATGCTGATATTTAGGAATTGTTCTGAGTTGAATACTTGAAGTATTTGTCAAATAAAATTGAATACAGTAATGGTTGAGTAACTCGGGTATTTGCCTTTACAATTCTTGCCACATGTCTTCCTAGTTCTGGTGGTCTATTACTAAAAAAAACACAGGATAAAAGTATATCTAGTTATTTTTCATTAGAATTATTATTAGAAACCCACCAAAATACCAATATTAATTTAAATAATTTTTCTCACATATCAAGGTTAGTAGACAAAGCCTATTGCTAGATCTAGCAAAATGAGTAAGGGTATTTGCACTGTACACATTGATCTAAACACAAAACTGAATGAAATGAAGGGAATTAAGTCCATCTGCAAAACCAAAAACTTCTTTTGAATTACTGTATGTATAATAGCATTGAACAATGAATTGAGTATATTTCCAGGCCTACTGCACTACTGGAAAACTACCAAGAGTTAATTCAAAGACAAAATCAGTTTATAATAGGGGAAATAGTCCAGTACAGAAATACTGGGTTTATGGGTTTTCTGTGAATGGGAATGGAGAAAAAAGAATCAAAATCTTCTCAGATGTACACAACAAAAGAACAAAGAGAAATAGCTAAAACATTGATAAAGTCAGCTAAAATTCTTGTATTAGGAAAAACATTAGTCTTGACAGTGATCAAAGACTGGAACAAAGGTTTGGAGACACAGTGGAGTGCAAGCCTCCATTCTAGAAGATAGATAAGATTTGGTCCTGAGCAACTAACACCATAGTTACCTCTGCTTTGATCAGGATACTCACCCAGGAACCTCCTGATGTCCATTCTAACCTGAATTATTCTGTCATAGTATGATTTTATGTGAAACGTCCTCATTATTACATAAATTGTAATTTGTGCGCTCACGGGAGAAAATAACATCATACTTGGAAATGATCAGTGAGAAGCTTCTGGTTTGAAATGAGAACATGAGTCTGTGATGGTGAAAATTTTTTCTGCTAGAGGATCCACTTTATGGTAATGGGAATTGTGATTTTTTTCTTAGGAGTGAAATCTGTTAATTTCCAAGACTCTCATGCTGTATCTGTGGAGATATGCCTCAGTGACAAATGGTTTCTCAGGAAGAAGACTGAGCAGGAATATATTGAGAGAAAGAGCAGAGCACAGTCCTTGGTCATCTATCACCAGCTTCTGACCCTGTGACCATGGTCACTGGATGTAGTACTCTGCTATGTCAGGCATACACAGAATGTGATCCTGTGTGTAAATTTATCCTGTCACTTTTGGAATTGATACTGTTTATGTTCTTTCCCCTAATTCTTATCCACAATCTCCTTATTAAGGCTAAAAGCTGTTTAATATTCAACCTAGTTGGACCTACTCCTAAATTGTCTTTACAATATATCCTTCTCTTTTGGAGTTTGTTTTCTGTTGTTCTTAACCTGGTATTTTGTAGAGAACATTTATGGCTTCACAAAGACTCTGCACCCAAATTGTCTGTTTGCCTGATCATCCTAGCTTTCTTTTCACTTTCTGCTCACTTGTTTGTCCTGAACACTCCTCTTTAGACAAGTGTAATGCGGTACCCTCTGAGCTGCTTGCAAAGACTTTGTGCAATAGTCCTAATATTTAGTGAGATCTACTGGAATATTTTTTCTGCCGTATCTTTTTGCAGGTGCATCACACTATAGTCATGCTGGAACTTCTACAGTCTCTGGTCCTTCTCTCCTTTTGTATTTAAAACTGATTTTATAGTTGAAATTCTTGGGTTCAATCCCTTGGGGTTTTTTTCTACTGATGAATGTCATTCCAGTTGTAGTCTAAGTCCTCAAGGTCATCCATTGCTTTCTCTATGTTTATCTTGATATACTTTGCTATTGATAATGCCACTCAGATTTACTTCAGTGACAAATTTCATTAGCATAGTCCTACTTTTTTGTACCAAAAATTCATCAGTGAAGATAGTCATTAAGTCGCAAGACCATTCCTCCACTAGTACTCTTTTTTCAACATCCTCTGCTTTGTAACGCCATTGCTGCAAAACCTTCTTTGCTTATTTCTGTGTCTCATTTTATTCATTATTCATTAGGAATTTTTCATGTGGCATTTATCAAAGATTTTGCTATGGCCTAGGTTATTTCAGAATATTGCGCATCTTTTGTTCCCCAGATTAGTTAGTCACTTTATCAAAGATATACATTTTTGTATATTTTCAAATATATTTTTTTTTGCATTTTCAAAATATACATCAAATTAAAGAATGCTAAAAGCTAAAAAAAATGTAGCAGAAATGGATATGTACTGCAGAAAGCAGAATAATGTAATTGGAATACATGTCTTTTTCTGACACTCAATTATTGTGCAGTGTGCTCTTTTAAAACAGTTTGGTTTGGAGCCCAATGTTATTTTCACTAGCTTGTTACACCTCCAACAAAAGTAGAAATCTTTGTTTTTGCACTTGTTAAGAGAAAACTAACTTAATTTTGCTGCGCAGCTGTCAAAACACTTAGACAACATGGGAAGTACTTCTCACTACCGATAAGCTCTGAGAAGTATTTTAGAGCAAAGGTTTAATTACATTTGTCATTTCCGAGTCTCTAATCCAAAAGTGTTAAACTAGAATTTGAAGCAAGAAATTATTTTTGATGTTGAGGCATGTACACAATGCAGTTATAATGCTGAAATTGTTACCTTGTCAGAAAAGCAAGCAGGACAAAATTTAGGCCTAAAAAGCATATCTATGTGTAAGTAAACGAACTAGGAATATACTGATATTGGAAGTTACCTTGTTATCCAGAAATCTAAATTAACTTTATATTTTATCAGAGAAAAACAGATGTTAATTTTGTTAGATTGAAACATTTGGTCTATAAATTACAATTAGGTTAGTAAGCTACCTGAAAATTAGGTTCTAGTAATAAAAGCACAGTGCTACATGTATAGTTATACTCAGTATAAATGAACATCTTGTTCATGCAAGCACCGAATGCCCTGTGTTAAGCAAGCCTGAGCTAGGTGTCACAAAATGGGTGGTCATTCAAAGAGTGACCATCAAAAGTATTAGGAAGAGTAGCTTTAATATGATTTATAAAGGCACAACTTCACTGAATTTGATGGTAAAGTTCACTCTGCTACTTATTACATGGATGAAGCATATAGAAGAAAATCAAGGTAAAAGTGAGGTAAAAAAGATTGATACAGAGATCAAAGACACAAAGGCTAAGGGAGACCCTTCCATTGAGTCACAAAGTTCAGAGTAGACCCCTTTTGTTTCTAAACTCTCGAAGAAGCCTAGGTGTGGCTGGATCGAGCCTTAGTCTCAGACTTGATCAACCATATATATCTAAGGGGTTACAAGTGCACTAATTCACCACAGAGGGAATTTTTACATCACTTTCGCTCAACAGCAGTTTGCAGTTTTAAGGTGGATCTTGTAAAGTGAGTCATTAGAATTGGCTACATTTGCTATAGCAATCTATACACACACATATACATAAAGATATATAAAAATATCTGATGAAAATTTCCCTCCTGGTCAGTGAAATATTCACATCTAATCTCTTGGCATTTTTCAATAGCCAAGGTTTGAGTCTTGAGCACTGAGAGGACTTCAGCTTTTCCAGTTATTCCCCCACTGAAGCAGCTAGCCATGTAGTTACTTTTGAATATTTCACTGTAGATTTAGATGTAGAGCTGTAGCTTATCTCTTACAGGGTTTTGTTAATTTTTGTGCCTTTTTTAATTCTTAAAAGAGAATAATTCCATAGAGAGAATCAAGTCACACAGGATTTCCAAAACTACAATTGACTAAGCAGTTTAAGTAACAGGTAAGGTTTTCTTTTTTGTATGAATATAATAGTTTTCAATCCTTATTTATGTGATGGGAAGAAGTAAATTTGCAGATAAGGCAATAGATTCAAAAGATGAGGGCCTCATTGCCTACACATAGCATAGACTCCCTGTCAAAGACTGCTAGAGTATATTACTGAACTGCCATAAAATAAAATCAGCTCTCAAATGTGGGACCACAGCAATTTTTGCAGTCCTAATCATTGTGAGAAAATAGAGATAATAGGCTAAATAGAAAGTGTTTATTATATAATATGGAAATATAAATTATTAGATTTCCAAAGTAGAGGATGTCCACAGCTGAGATCATCAAATTTAGAAAAGCTCATTATTAGCATTTTCATTTTAGCTTTATAATCAAATGGGGAAACAATGTTTGGGCCATGTGTCATGCAGATATTACTGTTGTTTAAAACTAATATATAACTTCTTTTTCCAAAGGAGACCATGCATATTCTTTAAAAGAATTACAGGGGAGGGATAGAAACCTAATGATTTCTGATGTGTCTCTATTTTATTTGAGAGTCTAGTTTCCAGATCTGCAGACCTTCCACCTGGCATGGAGGTGCAGAAATGTCTGTTGTGAATGCACAGGGTCTGTACCTTAATATCTTTACTTGCAACTGGACAGAAGTAACATTTTCTACTACTTTCTGCATTTTAGGAAATCTTTTCCAAATGAAAAAAAAAAAATCAACAAACCAAAACCAACAGAAAAAAACTCAGCTTGGGGAAAATTAGTTTAAATTATCACTAATTAAAATAGTTTTGGGTAGGAAGAATCAAAATTACAATCATTAAACCATCCCCTTTCCCAAGCTTAACTTCACTTCTGTCCCTTCTACTCCTCCAAGAGGTACAGAGGGGAAGGGGAATGGAGGCTTACAGTACACCGCTGTGTTTCTCTGCCGCTCCTTCCTCCTCACAGTTTTTCTCTGCTCCACTGTTGTTTCATCCTTTCTTCACCTCTTCTGCCTTCACCTTCCCCTGAAAGTGTACACTGAAACTCACTACTTTTACTTGCCTTTAAATTTTTGTGCATTATTTCTACTAAGAACCATGATTCCAGAATATATATTAAAGTATTAATTAGAAATATTTTTTCCTCCCAAAATCACCATTGAACTTTAGCACAATCATTTAGAAAGGAATTTTTGTAAGACGTTCTGTACTACTAATACTTTTACTATTAGTTCAAGCTGTGATAGAAGTGAAGATAGTGACTGCCTTGAGATTTTTGAGTGGATAATGAAACAGGGATCTATGATACAAAACATTTCCTCTAAGCCTTAAGCTTTTTTTTTTTTAATAAGAGATAAACAAGTTGGGCTTTCTTAAACACTTGAAGAGGGAGCTTGAAGTTCTGTCAAATGAGATGTATTGGAGCATCCAGAAGAATGGGATCCATACAAGCTGATACTTACAGATCACCTATTAGTGAACATATAGGTGGGTTGCGGCTTCCAGCTGTTCAAATTGCCACTTTCTTCAATGCCAAACATACGTTCTGAGTTTAGATTCAAATTCCAGAAGGATAAGAATCTCTAACAAGTTCTGATTCATATGCACCAGCACAGTACAGATCTCTCAGATGCTTTTTGTTATTCAATAAAAAAAAAAGGTCTCATTCAGAAATAGCTTCTATTAACCTTAGTAAAGTTTTATGTAAGTTTAAAAATTAATAACGATCAAATTGGAAATGACTAGTGATTTTTGGTGTCTCTATTTTTAGACATTCACCTTGAGAACAAACTTTAGGGGACATGAAAATGCCGATTACCTGTTTCTGATAACCTTGTGAAGCCCAAGGTTCTCTCACAGATTTTTGCATTTTTTTTTTTGTATAGCTGTTATTAAAATAATACACTAAATTTCAGGTGAAATATATTTCCCTAACAATACTTTATTCATCCTGTTATGTCTGGTTACTGTTCTGGTTCCAAGCTACTAAAGATTTGTTGCTTCCATGTTCACATTCTCAAAGTTATAATGACACTCTACTGAAACTGCTTAAATGGACTAGATATATCAAGGTACATTTTCTCCTGGAGCAAATCAGTTTATCATCTTTGATTTATACCAGAATACACCCTAAAAGCAGATTATATGGCATCTACTGCTCTTACTCTACTTATGGTGTCTGTTACTTTATTTGCAGAAGCAAAGCAGATAAGTTTGACACAAGTTGTCCTTGACAAATCTCTATTATCTGCTGCTCATCTCCTTGTTATCTTCCAGATGCTTACAAATAATCATATTGTATGCTTTTTTTGTTTTTTTTTTTTTTTCCTGAGGATTGAATTTAAGATGTCTGGTCCGTGGTTCCATTCCACTCTAGCAACAGTGACACAGTTTCACTCTTTTCCACATTTCTTCTATTATCGCACCCATATTGTACAAAATTCTGAAAGATAAACACTAATGGTCCTCAGGCTACATAAATTATTTTTTCAAATACCTGAGGATTAAATTCATAATGCCAAGAACATAGTTTAATCTACTTTTTCCCTATCCTAAGTCAGAAATCCATGCTTTTTCAGTGGGTATATCACGTGCTCACTACCTCCTACTGTTGCCATTTTTTAGTGAAGACTGGTACAAACCTCAAACACTAAACATTAAGCTGCTCTTGGCTTCATCTGTTGATAGCTTTACTCAGCTTAGAAGCAGATCGAAAATCCTCTCCCTTCCTACCATAGGCACAGAATGTTATTTCTTACTTTTCATTTATTTTACAAGTTACTTCACAGCCTCTGCTTTGACCTTTGTAATTTTGTCACTGGAAACTCACACTTATTTTCTGCATTTGGAGTCAGCTCATGAGTTAACCTAGTTGGCCATTTAGTACACTTCCTGTCCTTATTCTCTGTTGGGATAGTTTACATTGCTGTAATATTATTTTCTCAGAGAAATTGCCGGCTCTCTTCATACCTTTTCCATTAGAATTGCATCCTTGGAGACTTCATTTATCACTTCTCTGAGTTTGTACGAGGAACATGTACATTGAAACATCAGCTTCACCACCTAGCAGAAAGCTGTCAGTAATAGATAATGTAGGATGAGTAGATTTCACATAGCAGGGAAGAGGAAATGAAAAGGGGAAAAAAGGAAATCTCAACAGGACTCCAGTGTGATATATATGAATTACAATTCTATTTATCACATATAGTACATGTACTAAATACAGAGGTACCAGAATTAGATTTCTTTGCGTTTCTCTAACAGTGAGGACGTGTCTGGACATACATCACTACAGCTCTGGTGCTTATACCATCAGATCTGGAACCTGACAGAAGCCTACTTGCAACATCTGACTCATTACAATAAAATTAAAATAAATTAGGAAAAAAAAAGGAAAAAACAAAGAAGAAAAAAAATGTTTTCAAAGCTCAGTACTTCTATGAGTACTGAGTTCTAGCATCAGTCTCCATATTCCTTACTACATTTACCTCTTTATCTGAGGTCTGAAAAGGTACTGAAACACTTTTTTTTGCTTTTAAACCTTTGTTTTGTTTAGTACTTTTACCTTACTAAATACTGACATGCTTAGCTGTCAAGAACTGTTAACAGCTGTTAAATCAGGATTTTGCAGAATCGCTGTACTGGATCAGGATTTTATAAGCTTCAAAAAGAAGAAGTTTCATTTCAATATCTTTGAAGCTATATATAGATATTATCTTAGGGAAGGGGGAAACTAGGATGATAGACATTTTGGGTATGTAGAAGGTGCTTTTGCACTAACTTCCATGCAATATGTGGAACATTTGAATGTAGCAAGACCCAGGGAAGCCAGATAGACATCTGTAAATTTCTTTTACCATTGCAGGGCTTTCTCATAGAAACATAAAATTGCCTAGGCTGGAACAGATCTTTAAGATCAAATCCAACCACTAACCTAACAAGTGCTACATGTCCCTAAGTGCTACATCTACATGTCTTTTAAACGCCTCCATGGATGGCAACTCCACCACTTCCTTAGCAGCCTGTTCCAGTGCTTGACAGCCCTTTCAGTGAAGAACTTTTTCCTAATATGCAGTCTAAACCTCCCCTGGTGCAGCTTGAGGCCATTTCCTCTTGGCCTATCACTTGTTACTTGGGAGACCAATAGCCACCTCACTGCAACTTCCTCAGCTGTAGCGTGATAAGGTCCCCCCTGAGCCTTCTCTTCTTCAGACTGAACAACTACAGTTCCCTCGCCCTTTCCTCATCACACTTGTGCTCCAGGCCCTTGTCCAGCTCCATCATCCTTCTCTGGACCCGGTCTGGCACCTCCATTTCTCTCTTGTAGTGAGAAGCTCAGAACTGAACACAGGATTTGAGGTGCAGCCTCACCAGTGCCCAGTACAGGGGGACGATCACTGCCCTGGCCCTGCTGGCCACACTAGTGCTGATACAGACCAGGATGCTGTTGGCTTTCTTGGCTGCCTGGGTACAAGCTGCTCATGTTCAGCTGCTGTTGATCAGCACCCCCTGGTCCTTTTCCACCAGGAAGCTTTCCAGGCACTCTTCTCCAAGCCTGTAGCCTTGCATGAGGTTGTTGTGAACCAAATGCAGGAGCTGGCACTTTGCCTTCTTGAATCTCATACCATTGATCCAGCCTGCCCAGATCCTTTTGCAGAGCCTTCCTACATTCCAACAGACCAATGCTTGTACCCAGCTTGGTGTCATCTGCAAACGTATTGAGGGTGCACTCAATCCTCTCATCCAAATAATCAGTGAAGGTATTAAAGAGAACTGGTTCCAGTACTGAGCCCTGGGGAACACCACTTGTGACCAGCTGCCTGCTGGATTTAACTCCATTCACCACTCTTTGGGCTCAGTCATGCAGCTAGTTTATTATCCAGGAAAGTGTGCACCCATCCAATCCATAAGCAGGGAGTCTCTCCAGGAGAATACTGTGGGAAATAACGTCAAAGGCTTTACTAAAGTGTAAGTAAACAAAATCCGGATTCTCTCCCTCACTTACTAAGCAATTCACCTTGTCATAGGAGGAGATCAAGTTAAGTCAAGTATTACCTGCTTTTCATAAGCCCATGCTGTCTGGGCCTGATCACCTGCTTGTCCTGTATTTGCCATGTGATGGCAATCAAGATGGTTTTCTCCATGTCAGAGGTCAGACTGACAGACCTGTAGTTCCCCACGTCTCTCTTTCTGCCCTTCTTGTAAATAGGTGTAACATTTGCCAACCTCCAGTCAATTGGGACCCCCAAGGTTAGCCAGGACTGATGACAAATGATGGAAAGTAGCACTTCTTCCAGCTCCCTCAGTACTCTTGGGAGCATCCTATTCTGCTCCATAGACCTGTGTGTGTCTGAGAGGTGTAGCAGGTCACTGACATTTCCCCTTGGATTATGGGGGCTTCATTCTGCTCCCCATCCCTGTCTTCCAACTCGGGGCTGGGTACCTGGAGAACAACTCCAGGTCTTGCTATTAAAAACTGAGGCAAAGACGGCATTAAGCATCTCAGGCTTTTCCTCATCCTTTATCACTATGCTTTCCCCTGCCTCCAATAAAGAATGAGGATTCTCCTTAGTCCTTTTGTTGCTAATGTATTTCTAAAAACACTTTTGAGTGCCTTTTAGGCAGTAGCCGGATTAAGTTCTAGTTGGGCTTTTGGCCTCTAATTTTCTCCCTGCATAACATCACGACATCCTTGTAGTCCTCCTGAGTTGGCTGTTCTTTCTTCCAAAGGTCATAAAATCTCCTTTGTTCCCTGAGTTCCAGCCAAAGCTCTCTCTTCAGCCAGGCCCATCTTCTTCTCTGCCAGCTCATCTTTCAGCACATGGAAACAGCTTGTTCCTCTACCTTGGAGATTTCCTTCTTGAAGAATGTACAGCCTTCCTTGACTCCTTTCCCATTCAGGACTGCCTCCCAAGTGACTCTGTCATGATTATACATTTCAGACTACAGTCTGGCCATCACAGTATCACACCAGCAAAGGGAATTTTCTCTTTTCTAATGTGTGTCAGGAAAGCACCTGATCTATCACACACCCAAGGATTGCGCACACTGTCTTTACAACAGTATCATGCTGACCAGACACACTGAATTGCAGCAGCAGTGGAGAATAGACAGAATCTCCCACTGAGTAGGCTTAAAATGATTATAAGGAAGCCTTAAAATCCTACAGGTTGGTCTGGACCAGAGTCGTGAATTATATACATGAATAAAACTGTTCATTTGCAAAAAGATTATCAATTACCAAAAATGTTTAAGAGCAAAACTCATTTCTTTATTCATCACAGTGGCCTGATAATTTGGAAAGGAAAAAGGAAAAATAAAATTTTGTCCAGCACAGAGGAACTACAAAATGTATTTGAAAGCAAAAGAACTAGCAGAGGTGGCCCAGCCCTTTTCTAAACAGCACCCACTCTTTTTCTGGCAAGAGTTGCCTATCCTTGTAACAGCTGAAGAAGTCTCTTCCAGACACAAGCTCAAGACATTATCTTGTCCTTCCCAGGTAGGATCAGTATTTTGGACCCTTTAATTACCTTCCGAAAGAGTTTGGCAGATACATGAGGAGCACTGCCAGAAACTCACTAAGCTGTTTCTTTGAATAAAGTTAATTCTTAGTTCTCAAATCCACTGACCTAAAAGTTAGCTTGTCGTGGAGAACTAAAACAAAGTCAATATCCTCTCAGAAGGTCTCTAGAAAAGCTTCAATGCGAGATGTCTCTATTGCCTTATCTCAGTCATGTTACAAGCTATTAATCGCTTAGTCAAGCAGAGGAAACAACTGAACTACTTGAATAAGATTAGCAGTTCCATTCCAAAGAAGTGAACTTCAGGAGAAGATTGAATCTGCCTTCTTAGAAAGCATCCAGCGCTGGAAGGAAAGAAAAAGGATGGGAGACTTTAAGCAAAAAAAATACACCCCTGAACAGGCCTTAACTAATACTGAAAGTACAAGAAGTACATGCTAGATAGATTTTCTCCTACAAAATATTTGAAGACATGGGATGTAGAAAAGGCACAAAGACCTTGACTATGTAAGTTAATAAACATCTCCAACTTGTCTGCTGAATACTGGAGAGAAATGCCTGATGCATTTAATGTTGGAATCAATAAGAAGTTATTAATTTTCATTCCTTTTTGACATATAACAAAACTTTGAAACCTTTGAAACCTTCTTAACCATTTTTTGTGTGGTAAATGAATGTTTTATCCATTATTTTTTAATGAAAACTTTCTGATTGTCCTATTTCCCTATGGCCTGTATTGAGTCACAGGTATATTCTGAATGAAAAGCTTGAAATGAATTTACTGGAACATTCTTAAATCACTCATCAGTGCCATACAGTTCTCCTAGAATGATGAAGGTATGCAGAAACACACACCTGCATGGACTGGTTTAGGAATCGATAGTGCTGAAGCAATTCAGTATATGTGCTTTCCAGGGCTACTATTAGCTAAAAAAGTTTCTTGGCATGAGCTGTGACAGTGGGAGCAATGCCAGTCCTGAGGACCATGGAAGTGTTTGCATAGGTTTGTACTCAGCACTTTGTCTCTCTGTAGCAATGTCACGTAGTCCTCATGGACCTGCTAGATATTTAGTTCAGGGGTGGAAACTCACACTAGGAACAAGGGGTAACTCCTGCTTCTGATGATCTACTGAAGTTAATTTTGCAACTGGCATCACAGTGCTGAGTTAGGTCCCCATTCGGTCTGTCTCACCTCCCCTTGCTCAGATTTGTGTTAGTGGCAAACAGCTTTGTTCAGGAAGGAAATTAAGAGAAACTGTAGATTCAAGTGATCCTTAATTATTGAGAGAGTTTTTATTCTCCCCAGATTTAGCATGAGCTCATATTCTGCCCATCTGTGCAGTGCAATCTCTTGTCTTCTAGCCAACATCGTTGAACAGTAGATAAGTGGTTTGGATTATTGCCTTAAAATATACCAGTCAGCTGAAGCCAGTCTAGTTGTCTTGTACTTACCCTTAAGACATACAAGTCATTTTTGTCTCCTGGGCATGTGTAACACTTTTAAACTGTTGACACATTGTGGTCTATATTTATTCATGCTAACCTTGTGATTCCAGTAGTTTATACAATTTAAAAATTTAAGTCTTTGGCAACGTATTTTTCTTTGACATCAGCCAAATAGTAGAAGAAAAAATGGAGAAGAGCTGGAAATCATCTGGACATCTTCCTTGGTCCACGCAAAAGGTTTTGTAGTCTTTTCTGACATAAAAATTTAGACTGAAAAACGTTATATTTACTAATGTAAGATGTCCTACCAGTTTGAAACTTGGCTAAAAGCCTGTTGTATTAAATATGAATAAGTACACGTAATTTAGTCATTGCCTACACAGTTTTTGGACTTGCATAGGGTTATTTGGTCAGAATCTGGGCAACTGTACATGAAAATAATAGCAGGGTATGTAACTTACAAATGATTTTTCTTTTTTAATTCCAGAAGTTTGACCAGAAGGAGCATTAGTTTATCTGATCAGCTGCTAAATACTTCCGTACTTGTTTTACATTTCTAAGCTGCCTAAAGTTCTAAAACTTTATTTAGCTAAACTGTGCTTTCAATTCAACACAAAGAGACAGAGCACCGACTGGTCCCTTTGTTCCAACAGTTAACCATTTGTTTGAATTATGAAACACTTTAACAGTTAAAAAAATGTACCCATTGGCTATTCTAATTTGTAAAGTTTCACTTCCTGATCTTTGGTTTTATTATGATTTCTTCTGCTAAAGAGTTGTTTAGCACCCAATATTTTCTTCTAATGAAAATAATTCTGTTCTATAACAAATATACAGCTAAAAAATGGAATCATCAGTATTCTTAGAATAAGGGTTCAGGAATCACTGATGACTATACCTTGTGGTATCTCCTGCTGTTTTGTTTTGCTTTGTTTTTTTAGAAGCCAGATGTGAAAAGAATATGCAGTATTCTTTTATCAATTTCATTATTTTTATATCCATAGGTAAATCCATCTCCAAGATACTATATCTCAATTCTTTGCTTATAAATCCAGAAAATACTAACATTTTCTTACCATAAAATGTCTTCTAAGATGTGAAGAACTAGCTCCTAAGATACTGAAATACTTTCCAGAGTAATGGTTTTCAAGCCATGTATTGCTCCCTCTTAATGTATGGCCCTCCTAGGAGTACAGCTCCAACCATGGTTGTTTTAAACAGCCTACTTGAATTAGCTCAACATATCTGATTGCCTTTTCTTTGTAATTAATTATGTTTTCAGAGGTCTTTTTGCCATCTACACATTTTATCAACAGTTATTTGAAATTCACTTCTAGGTATTGATAAAAGTTTTTAATAATTCCCTAATTCTGATCCTTGCAAAATCTTTGTAGATAAGTGATCCGTAGATGGTAATTTCACTGTTCACAGTATCACAGTATGCTAGGGATTGGAAGGGACCTCAAAAGATCATCTAGTCCAATCCCCCTGCTGGAGCAGGAACACCTGTTTTTGAGAACTCAGTCTGCTATCAATGCCTTTAACTAGTGGTACATTTATATTGCTGATTTTATATTCTTAATGCTAAAATATTAATTGTAAAAAATATATAAAACAATTATAAAGCTCTGAGAATATTATATGTACATAGTTATCATTATCAATAATAGCATCAAAGAATTAGTTTCTATAGCTGTCATGTCGAAACAAGTCTCTATGCAACTGTGTGTGGAGACAAAGTATAAGTGTTCAGACACAGTTCTTACTTCTCTGGACGTATAGTTTGAAGGTGTGGGCAACAGTGCATCTGTACACACAGAACAAAGTTCTTTCATTGCTGAGTATGCAAAGCTGGTACGTAACTTCTTTTCTGCCCCCATAACTAGATAGACCACAGGTGTATTTTGAATATATACTGTCTGACCTTGAAGCTCTCTACCTAAGTAAAAAGGACTTTTATAGGAAGTATAATTAATCAGTTGAAGCACAGTGCAACCATCCTAGTTTTCTAAGAAGACCAGTTTTGGCATTGAGTTAATACATTGCGCTAAGAGAATCACATCTTCTCTGGTCAAGAATGAAACAGCTGTTATGTGTACCTATCTATCTAATACATAATAATGAAGGGTCATATAACATTGGAAAGCAGCTTAAAGCCTCAGACATAAAATGGGAGTGCAAAAAATTTCTAAGACTAACTCCTGCAAGGAATAACATCCTTCTGACCTAAAAATTAAAACTTACCCACTAAAGTGTACTAATTGCAGAGCGCATATTATAATCAAGGCTTTTCATATATACATACAAAACACCCCAAAAGATCTGTGTACTGAACCCTGACTCTTCAGAGAGATAAGAAATTGGATGTATCAGTCATGCTCAATAGGTGTTAATTGTATTCCTTATAGAGATAACAGAAATCTTTTAGATGCTGTAATGATGTAAACATCATAAATTGATAGTAGCTAAATTCATATCCATTTCTTAATATAGCTTTATTTTCTGAATTTCTGGAATTCTTATGTCAAAATGTTCTGTGAAATGAAGACAAAACGTTGTTATATACAAGTTTGAGTATGAAAAGTACTGTCCTGGAATTTGTTAGGTTTATCATATTCTTTCTTTTTTCCTTTTCCTCTCTAGAGTGTGCTTTATGTTAAACGATTTTTTGGAAAACAACTGCAGTTTCTACAGATTTTGCATTCAACATGTAAAAATGTATTTTAACACATCCAAAATCTGTCAAGTTTCTTCTGTCTGAATAAAAAGTAATGGAAAAATATAAGAACTGAGTTGCAAGCAAAATATAAAGCTCTTTTTGCTATATTAATCAGATATTTTTTACCCCAAAAATTCATGATGTTGTAGAAAACTGAAACATTGTTTGTATTGATGTGACATACCTGCCAAATCTTTGTTCTGACAGTTACTATATGCAAATGTCATGTGGCAATGGAAAATTAAAAAGTACAAAGGGAAATGGATGGAATTAAGAAGTTTGGAATGAACCAGGAAAATGCAGTTGATAGCAGTCAGTGAAAAAGTTAAAAATTTCTGATCAACACACACAAAAGAAGGTAAGACTTACTGTAGAGTTACATTCTTACAATTAGGGTTTTTCAGTTGTTGAATTTTTATGGACCACAATGCAAGTTTTATACCCTTGATTCAGCTCTTGTGTGGCAATGTCATTTAGCCCTTTAGAGTTATGCCAGTACTTAAGTAGATTTGCTGAAGTGGAGCCTATTTGTTCTGACCCTATAATCTCCTGGAATTTTCAGTGAAGTTAAGAAAAATGCAGCAGTGATACTGTACAGGGTGGATCCAATGAGGCGAATTTTGTAGGGAGAGAGATTATCTTTTACTACACCAGTGGAAAATGTCAGTGGTACAGTTTTTAACTGCAAATGGTGCACACTATTTAGACCAACAGATTTATTGAGATTTGTTGCCCATTTTCTAGTCACTCCTTTATCTGATTTTTCTCAACATTTGTTTTTGTGAAACATGTCTAACAAATGTCTGTGATGAATGATCCTTACCACACTCAACTGAGCATTCAATGACTTTCTAAATGATTGGTAAAACTATCCAGGATGGTTCATGAGATCTTTCTGTGAACCAAAATTTGAATGTATTTTATATGAAATAGTCATGGAATAAAACTTAAACAAGATCTGTGAAATATGAACCAGATTTTAAGATGCCTGCAGCTTTGTGCCTTATCTACTAACAGTGTTTGTCAAGCATAATGCCAAGTTTAGGGGCTCTTTGTGGGAGAGGATGTTTATCTTCTGTTTGCTATGAAACTTGGGAGTATTTTTCAGCATACTGGAGAGATGCCCTACTGCATCACTCAGCTTGTTTCTTTATCTTCCAATAATTTTTAATAAAGTATGAATTCCCTTTCAGGTATCAGTTACAGATTGCTGTTTCTTCCAAAGTGAATTAGTCAAGATTACGCCTTCCAGAAGTACCTTGACACACTTGTGAGGTGGGCTGACGACAATCTTATGAAGTTTAACCAAGCCAAGTGCAAGGTCTGACACCCGGGTCGGAGCAATCCCAGGCACAGCTACAGGTTGGGCAGAGAAGAGATTCAGAGCAGCCCTGCGGAGAAGGACTTGGGGGTGTTGGTTGATGAGAAAATGAACATGAGCTGGCTTCAGTGTGCACTCAGAGCCCAGAAAGCCAACCGTATCCTGGGCTGCATCAAAAGGAGTGTGACCAGCAGGTCGAAGGAGGTGATCCTGCCCCTCTACTCTGCTCTTGTGAGACCTCACCTGGAGTATTGTGTGCAGTTCTGGTGTCCTCAACATAAAAAGGACATGGAACTGTTGGAACAAGTCCAGAGGAGGGCCACGAGGATGATCAGGGGACTGGAGCACCTCCCGTATGAAGATAGGCTGAGAAAGTTAGGGCTGTTCAGTCTGGAGAAGAGAAGGCTGCTTGGAGACCTCATAGCAGCCTTCCAGTATCTGAAGGGGGCCTATAGGGATGCTGGGGAGGGACTCTTGATTAGGGACTGTAGTGATAGGGCAAAGGGTAATGGGTTCAAACTTAAACAGGGGAAGAATTTCTTTACTGTGAGGGTGGTGAGGCAGTGGAATGGGTTGCCCAAGGACGTTGTGAATGCTCCATCCCTGGCAGTGTTCAAGGTTGGACAGAGCCTTGGGTGATACGGTTTAGTGTGAGATGTCCCTGCCCATGGTAGGAGCGTTGCAACTTGATGATTTTAAGATCCTTTTCAGCTATTCTAACTCTTCTGTGATTCTATGTTTCTAATAGTAATTTCCCACCTTACCAATACCGTTGGCTTCACACTGCTTCCTCACCCATTCCCACTAAAATCTCATTATTCAAGAAAAGCTCTTTCTTTTGACTTTGTTACCATGGATGTTACTATCTGCAGTCTGAAAGTATTAAAATAGAGCCTGTATAGTTCACTTCTTAAGTGGTCTCGGACCACACAAATTTGTACACATTCATGTGTATGACAAAGAAGATCTTCATCTCAACAATTTCAAAAATTCAAGGTTTTTACTATTTCCTTTATATGAAATCCAGCAGGACAAATATAACAACTTTTACTCAGGAGAAAAATATTTAGAACGGACTTGAGGATTTTTCAGCTTTAAGCAAAGGGCACTGATTCCAGATTTTTCTGAAAAGATCCAAATGTTTGTTAGCAAGATGGAGCTGTTATTCATGAAGCAAGCGGTAAAGCATGTTTTCATCCAGGTACCAGTGTCCTTATAAAATGACCCTTTTATTCTTCTCAGTGATAGCATATTCTTTTTAGATTGAATAAGAAATGAAAATATGGAAAAATATCTTCTGAAGCACTTTCTTCTCAGCAAAGGTTAAGTAGGAGTTATGCTTCTTTTGTTTGTTTCACTTTTCTTTTCCCCAAGAGCGAGGCAGTAAGAGTCATACAAGAGAGAGGTTTTTGAACAGCTGTGAGGAAGATTCCCATTTAAATAAGGGATGACAAGAATCATCATTGCCACTTCTGGCTTTGCTATTTCCCTCAGAGATGAATTTTGACTTCAGAGTTGAATGTAGAGGACAGTGAGTATTTTTATTGCCTTGGGATGTGAGCAAAAGCCAGACTACTCAGTTGTGATCTATACCATGCTCTCCTTAAGCAATCTACTCCTGCTGACACGTTTTTCTTTTTTCTACAATTATCCTTCTTTGCATTCTAGCCAGTAAGCTGAAATATAATGAAAATTTGAATCTGTAATCAGCTCTATTCAGCCACATTCTGCCCACCTGTGCATTGCTTATTTCCTTCTACCTTCTTTGTATGTGCCTTATTTTTTAAGATCCTTTACAGTATACATGCCGAGTAGCACCCAGGCTTGATTTACATGTACAATGCATTTGTGCAGAGGCGCAATCACAGCAAGTTTATACACAACCCATCATTAATCTGTTCAGTGGTGCATTCCCATGCTAGTACGAAGACTCATTGACTTTCCAGAATCGCACAGGGCAAAATTCACTGCTGTTACAAGGGCTTAGCATGAGTTTTCCCCTCTGTGATATGTGACTAATATTATCCACTTAACATCAGGAGTCTGCAGCTCTGAAGCTCAATTCATTAACATTTGTGAAACACATCAAAAACTTGAAATTAAATATGTTATCTGCAAAAAAAAAAAAAAGAAAAAATGATAGAAATATTAAAGAAAAAAAAAATTATGGTACCAAGCAAATTGTCCTTTTTCATTAGCAGTGGTGCTTGCCCTGTTGATATATGCCTGCAATTCATGTATTTTATGAATGTTTTCTGATCTATGACATCTCACATTTATTTTCTTGCCTAATTTTTCAGAGTCAAGCTCAAAATATTTTTTTCAAGACCTCGAAGAAAATTTAACTGAATTGAGAAGTGGCTGCAGCTCTTAGCTTTCAGCAGCTTTTGGGACTAGTAGCATTAATTTTGTTTGGCAACTATTCTAGCATTTCCATCCTCAAAAAAAAGTTACAGAACATCCTCCTTCTATTGCATAATTCTGCAATTCTTGAGACAAACTGAGAATTTTTATGCTGATCAATATCTTCGAATTTGGTTTGCCTACTGAAAATAGTGGAATTACCTGTGAAACAATGCTGCATATTATTTGTGTATGTTCAGACCACATAATCTACTCTTTCTTGATTTGCTTTGTTGTTTTATATGCTTGTAGAAATTTCAACCAATGTCAAGTTGCTAGTGAGCCTTGAGCCATACAAATTTTTTGAAATATCCATAATGTGATTTATTTTCTTAGACAAAAAGGTATGATAATCTTGTGAAAGCTGGAGATAAGTATTTTTTTCTAAGGGAAACATTATAGAGAGGAAACTTTAAAATTTCATCAAGATCATATTTCTTTGTTATTGGACAGTACCCTTGCCCTTAGCTTTATAATCCAGTTTTCATAAAATTTAATTAATTATTCAAAGTAGCACTTACTATCTATTTTAATATATTTAAATACAACTTTTAATTAAGTCATAAAAATTTTCACTGTACAATTACAATTAATTTTCATTTGTAGCTCAGCCAGCAGAATCAATATTTAGCAGATTTTTACTGTAGTCTGTTTGAGCAATGAAAATATTCTTGCCACGAATGTAAGTGGAACAGAATTAGCCATAATAAACCCCATGATATTTCAGAGATTGACAAAATGCATAGTTGGGGATGGAATTTCAGACTATTTCTAAATACAAGGCTTCTGAAGCTGCATACCTGTGTTATTACCCTGCTCAGAACACAGACAAAAATCTTATCAAGCCTTTTGTGAAGTCTTAGTCTTTCTCTAATGCTTATCTTTCACTGAAAAGTGAAAGAGAGAGATAAAACAGCAAAATCAGGTTAAAATAATTTTAGTTGCTCAAATCCCAACACCTAGTCAGCCACTTTGGAATGGATATATTCCTGAATGAAAATATGTCTGCATTTTTTTAAGCTTTATCATGACATGTTTCTTTACAGAAATTGTACTTATGGCTCAAGAATTCCCACCATTTCTCTGTTGCAATTTATCCTTTAACAAAATTAATTAGGTCAGAATGCTCAAAACAGAGAACTGAACTGTGCCTAATGTACGGACTGAATCACAAGATGACATGAAAACTTGCAGCACTTTGGGAAGGAAAGTCAGACACTGAAAGTCTCTGACTTCTCCATCTTCATCATCTGTGAAGAACTTTAAAATCGCAAGTCTGCACTTCTCATTAACAGTCACTTCATCTAGCCCCTGCCATCTAGAATTTAAGTCTATGAACTTCAGCAATGATTCTAAATTAGTTTTCTAGTCTTCTTGTATTATAAATGGAGAGATGTATGGACATTTCTGAATGGGTCAGATCCCTTTTGGGAATGCCCATTTCTCTCAGTTCCCTTGTAACAAAGAGGTGCTCTCTACAGGCGACTGATTTAAGCTCCCCAGGATATTCTCCCTTGCATATCACAGCCTCATCTGGGTTACAAGACCATGGTTCAAGCAACAAACTCTCATATGCAAATATAATTTCAGAATACACTTTCACTTTTGACAACATTTCTCAGATTGAACTGTACCCTGAAGAAAAAAATCATTAGAAGTAACATTCCTCAGCCTTATGTAGTATTTGATTTAGGGTTCCCTTTCACCATGTAATGAAGGAATGAAATAAGGGATATAAACTCAAGGCAAACTGGTCTCCTCAGAGGACAAATAGGAAATGGAGTCACTTATAAATGTTTAGTATTAAACACTTAGTACTCCTTATATAATCACAAGTTAATAAGGGGATAACAGTGGATAGCAGTGCTCAATACCTTTTCCTATAGCTGACTTTTTCTTCTTTTTATCAATCAGACTTGGGCTATGTTCTCAGAAACAATTCCGGAGCATTTTGTTCATGTGATTTTCCAGCTCAAAGGGCCTTCTGTTAAAAAAAAAAAAGTTAATTTACGTAGGAGGAAACGACACTGACATCACTATACATCAGTTTATTCTAAACTGAAGTACCATATCTAAAAATTGACCTCAAAATGTAGAACTTCAGTTTTCTTCAAAAAGAAACTGACATACATAATTTTCTTCTGATTTCTGTTTTTCATTGAGGATAAATTGTTTTAGTTTCTGTTGTTTCCTTAAAGGACAGTTTCTTGTATACTCTGGGTCTCACACATAATTTGCTGTGAATAACGAGTCTTGGTAGTTACACAAAGTCTCAAAATGAGGTATAAACTCACCAATAGATCTGGTCACAAGGAGAGAAAAGGAAATTGAGTTGACACTTTCCTGTGGCGATGATACTTACCCCAAAACCCGAAGAAAAATCCTTAACCTCTTTTTAGTGGCTTCCTGCACTGGCTCGTATGGGATAGAGTTAATTCTCTTCATAGTAACAAGTATGGGGCTGCGGTTTGATCTGTGAGCCAAACAATGTTGATAACATGGGGATGTTTTAGTTACTGCTGAGCAGTGCTTACACAGAGTCAAGGCCTTTTCTGCTCCTCACCCATCCCACCACTGAGCAGGCTAGGGATGTACAAGAAGTTGGAGGAGACACAGCCAGGACAGCTGACCCCAACTGACCAAAGAGATATCCCACACCATATGATATCCTGATCAGCAATAAAACTGGAGGGAGAATAGGAAAGGGGAAGATGTTCAGTGATGGCATTTGTCTTCCCAAGTCACCATTATGTGTGACGGAGCCGTACGTTCCTGGGGATGGCTGAACACCCGTTTGCTGATGAGGAGTGGTGAATGAACTCCTTATTTAGCCTTGCTTATGCACACAGCTTTTGCTTTACTTATTAAACTGGGTATCTCAACCCATGAGTTTTCACACTTTTCTGATTCTCTCCCCCTTACCACTAGGAAGGAGTGAGTGAGTGGCTGTGTGGCACTTAGATGCTAGCTGGGGTTAAACCATAACAGTATCCTAGAGCACCTCCAAGAGTGCTGTGAACACTGTTGGGTGTCCAAATCTTGCTGCAGGTGTTTTCTTGAGGGTAAGCCTCCTCACCCCATGCCATTGTTTGACCATATTTGCTGTAGAGAGCTTAGACATTTGGTATATGTACACAAAACTACATATAAGCATCTATATTTTGGTATCCTTATCTAAAACTGATTCCCACCTAAACTTTCCACAGAATAAGGGATCCTACAAATTATGGACTGTTACAACTGTCTTAAATTACCTATTGTCTGCTAGTACTACCTTAATAGCCATCTTATTTGTGCTTCAAGACATCTCGAAAGGGAAGTTTAAGCATATGCAAGCAACATAATAACAAACTGAGGTCTTTTGAGGACATTGGTAGACAGGGGTTGGAAACATGAGAGAAATAACTCACATAGGCCAAGAGAGTGGTCCAGCTGAGCATGCCCAGAAGCACAGTTGTACTTAGCGATTTGGAGTTTCTTTACAAAACCTGAACTACTAATGTCCAGGCATAAATGAAATGGTTTGTTGGGCTAACTTCTCTCCATTTTAATAGGTTTTGGTTTTGTTTTTTTTTTCTTGGGGGGGGGGGGGGTGTTTGTTTTTTCGTTTTTTATTCACAATGCATTCTGCAGTTCTGCCTTTGATATCATCCATGGCAAGATGACAACTTGATTTTTCCTGCAGTTTGCCACAAAGAAGTTAAATTGTTCATGCATTCTCTTCTAATTGTATTACTATTGGCTTAGTTGGCATACACTTTATTAAGAGAATGTCATTGGGCCCTCTAACTTCAAGGGAAAAAAGCCCTACAATTGATTTTTCATTTAAAAAAAATACAAACAAAAGTTGTCTAGAGAAGAGTAATTAAATACAGATCTTGCTTAGTTTAAGAGTCTGCTTCTTTAAATATACAGCTGTAAAATTACCTAAAGAGCACTAATGAACTTATAGTGCAATGAAAATTTAATTATCTATTCTAAATGCAAATATAACCAATGTTACGTGGAAGAAAAAAAATACATAAACATACAGTTGTGAATCCTTGGATCTCAGAAGTCAATAGTAGTTTTGCTCCTGACCTCACTAGAGACAGGATTTTCAATGCAGCATTTGTAAACAGTAGCAGAGGGATTGCATGGAAATAACACAGACCCTCTTGGTACCCTAAGTATAGCTAAAGGTGAAGCAGCAAAGTATCATAATCCTGGTAATAAGACAGATCTTTACCTTCCCCTTTCAGTAACACCCCAGACTTCACTGGGAGTATAAATTCAGATTTGGGGCTTGATATTTTTGAACCCACTCACTTTTTGAAGGATGCCAGCAGCATGGCTTGTGCTGGGTGAGAGAAATTCAGGCAAGGATCTGAAATGAGGTTTTCCATTAGCTTATGGCAAAGTGAAGAAATTACATAAAAATCATAGGGGAATGGAAAAGAAAGTGGAATTCTGATTTCCACTTTCTTTTTTTAAGTTTCTTGAACTTTCCAAAGAGCTGTAGGTGGCAGGTGGTTTGGGTCATGCTTCATACTAGTGAATAAGAGAGAAAATGGTTTATTTTTGGCATCACTAAGTGACTGTCGAGGTTATTGCTTCAATAGGCTCTCAGCAACCCTGTGAATCAAACTAATTTTATAGGCTTTGTATCATCAGTTTCACATCTTGTCCAGTTCTCTAAAACTCTTAAGTTAAGCCCATAGTGCTAAAGAACAATAAAGAACAGTAAAGCACACAATCTCCTCAAATACTCTGTACTGTAATATGCTATAAGAAGGCATTCAGTATGTTAAGAATATAGATATACTTCAGAGCATTGCCTAGTGATTCTTCCCCCATACACTGCTCATGTAGGCACTTTTAATCGCTATTAGATATCCTTTCTATGCTTATAGTAATAAAAAAAGCCATTTCACCTAGGTGCAGTTTAGAAATGATTCTGTTAATATATTGGTTTTTAAGCTTGAAATTGATGGCTTCATACTTTTGCTCATATATGTGGAGCTTGGCAAAGAAAAGTAAACCCACATGTCACAACAAAGAAATCCAAAATGGAATGTTGAGTTCAAGTAAAGCCAGTTTGAATATCTGCAATAACATAGATGACTTGAAAGTCTTGTTTAAAATCACCTGTATTTTTCAGTATAGGGGCAGTCTATACTTAACTGGCATTAAGTCGAAATACCTCTTCCCCGGAGCTTCAGTCTCCAGTTCTAACACACTTAATTGAAAGTGATCTAATGTCAGATGTTTGAGTGTTTCTTGTCAGCATAAAGAATGAGATGAGTCTGGAGGCAAAGGTAAAAGTGTTTCAACATCATCATCAACTGGAATATGAAATAAAATATTTATTGCCCACTGCTGTCGGTAGCTAATTGGGTCCTTTATTCCACTTAAATCTATAATCAGTAATTCTTCCTTACTAAAATATATTCCTTTAATAATATGGAGAGATGTATGGGTGTATGCTTTTATTTCTTTTCCTTTTTTTTTCTTTAACTGAATTCTCTTTTAAAATGCATTTGTGCCCTCAAAAACGCAAATAAACAAAGTGATACAGGAACAGACCACGTGTAGCAGAGGAGCAGAAACGATCGCATGCAGAAAGCCGCAACCAGAAAACTGCATGGAAACAAGTAAGATTGAAACCAAACTCAACCAAGCTCAGCTAGAAATACATCATCATGCCAATTTTTTGCTGTTACTTAAATTACCTTAGAATGTCTGATAATGTAGAGCAAAGGATTTTACATAATTTCTGAGGACTGTCAGCCTCTCACCTGTCATTTTGTCATGTCTAACTTCCCTCAGTTATATTATCTTATATTTCATCCTCTAAATTCTTGGGAAACCAAAAATCAAATAAAATAACACTTATTTATTATGTTTGTAGGATTACAGTTGCAAGAGTCAAACCCTATCATTAATATTTCCTCAATGGCTTTTTCTTAGACTCATTTTCTTTCCGAGGCATGGAATTATAAATTTGTGTTCTGATCTTTCAGTCCTTAGATGCATTAAAAATCCTATGCATAGACATTCAGACACATGTTTATACATAAGTTAGTTGTCTGTGTAAGAATATATAAATAAGAATATATAAATATCTGAAGACTATACTTGAACATGATGACTGTAATAATGTAGAAAGATGTGATTGTCATCTACAGTTTATCTGTCTGTAGAAAATTTTAACTCTGTTGTTTTCCCTGTACCTTTCCATTCAACACAGAAATTTCCATTTGTGAAAAAGAGCCAAAAAAAGAGAATAATTAAAAAAAAATTAATTAAAGACAAGAATAAGGAATTGAAATGCATTGGGATTTATACACATAATGTATTTCTTTCTTGTTGCCATGGTTCTTTATTTCTCTTATGAATAATTTTTAACAATAAAAATGACAAATTGTTAGGAATGGAGATTTCTTTTGAACTGAAGTAAGTAAAAAATTCCTTAAAACATGGAAGCTATAACCTCAAAAAATGCCAACAGTAGTACTTCAAAAGGCCTTTGAAGAACCATGTGGGCAAGCTAGTGTAGCATTACTTTGTCCATTCAGAGGATTAACCTGGCATAAATCTTTAATTTTTTTTATTCCAATGCTCTATTCACCATAGCATCCATTCTTTTTTTCTGAGGAAAACTGCCTGAATGGCATAACTACATTTAAAAATCAAAATATTTCCTGGCCTGGAACAATGCATTCTTCAGAGAATAACAGAGTTTGAGTAAGCTGAAACATGCTGTTTCTCCTGTTTGTTGGCTACCTTCTCCTCCAAAGTGCACAGATGTCTGTAAAAGGCATGGTAAGGGGAAAATAGCCTAAACACCTGCAGCAGTGTGCAGAGAGAGGATGGTGCTATCTCTGACATTTTAATTCTTTGGCTTCTCAGATAAGTGAGTTGCTGCCCAGTCAAAGTCAGGTCGTGAAGGATTCAGATTTGTTAGAGTGGCAATCAGTGCTGAGAGGCAGGTACATTCAGTTTGGAGGAGTGCAGGGGTATCACCAATGCATTGCATTACTCTAACATCCAATCTGCATTTTTAGGCATAAACTTTGTGTATAAACCTGGATGTGACTCAGAAGAAAGATGAGACTGACACACTTCCTGGCTACCACCATGTAGCTCTTCATCTGGAAGCAGAATTAGGAATCCATTCTGTATACAATGGTGCTATGACTTTGTCTGCCAAATACACAAAGGATGCCTCAATTCAGACTGAATAGTCTCACCTGTGATGTTCAGTCCGAAGGACTAGGGACATTTAGGTGATTTCCAATTGCATTACGTTGACTATTCTGAGCAGTTCTTACAAGCATTACACCGCAGATTTTGGTGGAAGAGATCACCTCTCTCTTCTGGACACATTGTTCAATTCTGTTTACCAAAAGTTTTTTGTTCATAGAAGACAACAGCTGGACATCAATATTTTATTTCTTCCTGCATGCATACTCATAAAATTAGAGGTGCACTAAAGATTGTCTCTGCACACATACAGAGAACCACTAGAGGCCATCATATACCTCTCTGTATAAACACAAATACATTTCAATTAATACATAAAATTGACACAGAGGAACCTCTTGATGACCATAAAGGTAGAATGTCCACTGTTGGCATCTCAGAAATGGAGAAGACAAGAGGAAAGATCAGGCTTCAAATGAACATATAAAAATAGAAATTAAAAAGAAAAAAGAGATTAAAATGAGATGTTTATGAAAGAGTACTTAAGCAGTTAAAGCTGGAAGTAATGTATATGGCTTTACTTTGTCTCCAGCTATCACAGAGAAAGAGGCAGTTTCCCTGCATGACAAGAGAGAGAGAGTCCAGTGCAGCTGCTTGTGACCAGGTGGTTGCTGAAGGAGTGTTTTTCAAACACTAAGTGCATAGTCAAGTGTCTGTATGCAATTTGGTATCCAGGTAACATTAGCAGAATCATTTCTCTCCCAGAACAAAGAATTAAACAGTATGGCTTTGACCTCCAAATGTGTTTGATGGCTCACAGCAGGCTTCTAGTTCTTTGCATCTATTACAACAAATTCCCTGGTATCATTTGTCATATCTATTTGTTTCCCAAGGAAAACATATTAAGTTACAATTAAAATGAAAACTTAAATGTAAACAAGGAACAGTATTTGTACTTTCTAATGAATGTATAAATTCTACCATAATGCAATCATATTCTTTCCGTTTGATCCAATTAAGGTAACAGGACTGCATTTGACTTCAGTAGGAAATTTATTCACCCCCTTGCATCAGTACTTTTTCATAACCAGTTATTTTTTTATATGTCTATTTCTGTATTACTGTAATGCCTTAGAGCCATCGCCTATGGACAGAATTTCTACTGTGTCAGGCATGAACATGATCTAGTGATTAGACTGTAAAAATATGTTTGCCTGAGTTAGAGCTTCCTTCAGTGATAGTAGAATTGTAATTCTCCTTCTGTAAGAGAATAGGGTCATGTCAGACTCTGGAATCCTCTTTGACATCCTTATTGTTTTCCTCTATTTTTTTTTTTTTCTGTGATTATTTTATTCGAATTAAGAATTCTCCCACAGCAAGACCAGGATTAGGGAAACCCAGCTAGGTTTTCATTGTGGCATTCAATCTTTCAGAAGGGCTCATGACAATGGCTGTTCTGACCTTTGATAGTCAGGTATAAGGTGTACTGCAGAAATTGTCCTTGTTTCAGAAATAAATGCAATGTTTCTCCATTGCCAGAACAAAAGGTAGGAATAAGAAATATATGTGTGGGACTTTTTTTCTTTACAAGACCAATTTGGGACAAAAATATTTTCTCATAGGGAAAAAAAATATCATTCAGCCTTTAAAATGTATTTATATGAGATGGCTGGGTATGCAGAAGGTCATAATTGATAGCCAAAGGTGTTAGATCCAAGTAATACTCAATACTGAGAAGAAGGGAGCATCAGTCTGTACAGCTATGTTAATGCAACTGCACCTTCATCCATTTAGTGTTAGTTCATGTCTCTGGCTGTCCAGATCCATCTGCAGATTGCCATGTGATAATTGTGGTAGTTCGTTTAAGGCAATGATGACAGACATGTGCCTATGTGACCTATTTAGTCCTATTAGTGCCTATATTGACTTAAATTAGGCCTGTCACTTGGTTTTAAAAAAATAATAATAATCCAGGTAGGTGTAAGTAGCTTTCAGTTACTTAGCACAAGGTACACCCTGCTCCCTAACTAACCAACTCTATAAATTGGATCTACCTCAGAAATCCAGATTGTGGACATATAACTCATTATCAGAGGGATATTACTTACCAGGCAGCTTCCAGTGCCACTATTATCACTACTCATACAAGTCACTTCTCAGTGCTGGGAGAAAGTACTGCTCTTCAGCGTTAATAAGACTCACAGAAACAGGTCCTGTTTCTATTTTGCACATGGGGAGATTCATCAGTAAAATATTAATAACTTGCTCTTTTTTCTGAATTCCTTCTAGGGCAAAATAACATCTCTTACTCCACAGACAGGCAGGAAAAGTAACCTCTGGCAGAACAGAGAAATTCTCAGGATCAGTAATTTGGTTTGGGACTGACATATTTCATGTTAATTTGATTCATGTTTCATGAAATACTGACCAGTATATTAACACTGTATTTGTAACGTTCACCCTCCTTTATGATCGTGATGATGAGGTTCAAGGCTTTTCATACTGACAGTTTTACTACATCCAGCCTTGTCTTCTTGTGTCTATGTTGAAATTTCACATGGACTGGTGCATCAAGGATCTTCGCTGGGCTTGCAGAGGCAGTCAAAATATCATGCTGGTATGACTGCCTTAGCCTTAGGGCTAGAGCACTTTACGGTATGCTGAGTCAATTTTCCTACCACTGCATATGCTGGCTATGTCCTTATTAAGCCCAGTTATGGCTCCAAAGAGGCTTGCATTGAGCAAGTGAAAAATCTTTGAGACAAATACCTAATCTGCTTGCTCCATGCAGTGAGTACAGGGTCCATCCATGTTCTCAGTTCTTTGAAGTTCATTTTCATAGAATCATATAATCATAGAATAGTTAGGGCTGGAAAGGACCTTAAGGTCATCTAGTTCCAGCCCCCCTGCCATGGACAGGGACACCTTACGCTAAATCATAGCACCCAAGGCCTCGTCCAACCTGGTCTTGAACACTGCCAGTGATGGAGCATTCACAACCTCCCTGGGAAACCTATTCCAGTGCCTCACCACCCTAACAGGAAAGAATTTCCTCCTTATATCCAATCTAAACTTCCCCTGTTTAAGTTTGAAACTGTTACCCCTTGCTCTGTCACTACAGTCTCTAATGAAGAGTCCCTCCCCAGCATCCCTATAGGCCCCCTTCAGATACTGGAAGGCTGCTATGAGGTCTCCAAGCAGCCTTCTCTTCTCCAGGCTGAACAGACACAACTTTCTCAGCCTATCTTCACACAGGAGGTGCTCCAGTCACCTGATCATCCTCGTGGCCCTCCTCTGGACTTGTTCCAACAGTTCCATGTCCTTTTTATGTTGAGGACACCAGAACTGCACACAAGAGCAGAGTAAAGGGGCAGGATCACCTCCTTCTACCTGCTGGTCATGCTCCTTTTGATGCAGCCCAGGATACGGTTGGCTTTCTGGGCTGTGAGTGCACACTGAAGCCAGCTCATGTTTATTTTCTCATCAACCAGCACCCCCAAGTCCTTCTCCGCAGGGCTGCTCTGAATCTCTTCTCTGCCCACCCTGTAGCTGTGCCTGGGATTGCTCCCACACAGGTGTAGGACCTTGCACTTGGCATGGTTAAACTTCATGAGGTTGGCATCAGCCCACCTCACAAGCGTGTCAAGGTCCCTCTGGATGGCATTCCTTCCCTCCAGTGTATCAACCGAACCACACACCTTGGTGTCATCGGCAAACTTGCTGAGGGCGCAATCAATCCCACTGTCCATGTCAGCGACAAAGATGTTGAACAAGACCGGTCCCAACACCGATCCCTGAGGGACACCACTCATTACTGGTCTCCAGCCGGACATTGAGCCATTGACCACAACTCTTTGCGTGCGGCCATCCAGCCAGTTCTTTATCCACTGAGTGGTCCATCCATCAAATTGATGTTGCTCCAGTTTAGAGACAAGGATGTCTTGTGGGACAGTGTTGAGTGCTTTGCACAAGTCCAGATAGATGACATCAACTGCTCTACCCCTGTCCATCAGTTCTGTAGCCCCATCATAGAAGGCCACCCAATTGGTCAGGCAGGATTTCCCCTTAGTGAAGCCATGCTGGCTGTCACCAAGCACCTTGTTGTCTTTCATGTGCCTTAGCATGCCTTCCAGGAGAACCTGCTCCAAGATTTTGCCAGGCACAGAGGTGAGACTGACTGGTCTGTAATTCCCTGGGTCATCCATTTTCCCCTTCTTGAAAATGGGGGTTATATTTCCCTTTTTCCAGTCGTCAGGAACTTCACCTGACTGCCATGATTTCTCAAATATGATGGCCAGTGGCTTAGCAACTTCATTCGCCAGCTCCTTCAGGACCCGTGGATGGATCTCATCAGGTCCCACGGACTTGTGCACGTTCAGATTTTTAAGATGGTCTCAAACCAGATCCTCTCCTAGAGTCGGCGCAAGGTCTTCAATCTCACAGTCCCTGCGTCTGCCTTCCAAGACTTGAGTGGTGTGGTCAGAGCCTTTGCCAGTGAAGACAGAGGGAAAGAAGTCATTCAGAACCTCAGCCTTCTCCAGATCCTGTGTAGCCAGTTCTCCCGACAGCTTCCTGAGGGGCCCTACGTTGTTCCTAGTCTGCTTTTATTTGCTATGTACCTATGGAATCCCTTCCTGTTATCCTTAACATCCCTAGCCAAGTTTAATTCTAACTGGGCTTTAGCTTTCCTAACCTGGTCCCTAGCTTCCTGGACAACATCCCTGTACTCTTCCCAGGCTTCCTGTCCTTGCTTCCACTTTTTATAAACCTCTTTTTTCAATTGAATTTTCCTCAGCAGCTCCTTATCCATCCAAGGAGGTCTCCTGGCCCTCCTGCTGCACTTCCTTCTAGTTGGGATGCAGTTTTCAATGCTTCCTCCACTCTCTTCCTGTTGAGAAAGTGTTATCTGCATAGGAATATGGGCTGGGAAAATCTAGCCTTACAATCACTCCTTGCCATTCACAAAAGGAGCATAGTGTTGACGAATTGCCTTCTGAGTACAATGACACCAGGTTGAAAATCAACTTCCACTTGCTCCTGTTTCCTAGTGGAGGTTACCACAGCTTTCTACTCTGCTTAAACTGAAAAAAAAAAGGTGGATGGAAATAATAATAAAAAAAAAGCCATTAGATTCCAGAATTTAGCATTTAAATATGCTGAACAATTTTAATACCTTACTAATTACTGAGCTAACAGACTGGAGAGGGTGGTTAGGTCTACAAGGCACCAGCAACCAGCAGCTGTGAGGGCCGATAACCTCTTTAGTCACACATCTGGAACAACAGAAAGATATGTGAAGCTCTTAGCTTGTTTCAAGGACCTCAGTGCACCCATGTGATGAAACACATGCTCTTAATCTTCAAATCATACTCAGTCCCTCCATTTGCTGTCAGGTTTAAGGAAAGAAAATTATATCCTTCTGCACCATTGTGGCACAGGAGTTAAACTAATAAAATTCAGATAAATATCTGTTCTACTCTTCCACAAAGTGAAAATGTATTAGGAATTTATTTTGGTAGGCTCTTCTTATCCATTTTTCTTTTATTTTATTTTTTTCTTGTGTAAAGATTGATATTTGCTCACCTCTTCATTGTATTTTTTATTCTTGGCTGCTTCAGAGGCAGCAGAGCTGTTGTTGCTTTTTTCCTTGTTTTTCACGTAAAGATCTTTATTTGATTTGTTGGTTTTTTTTTTGTGTGTGTTTTTTTTTTTTTAATTCTTTAATATCAATCTTTTTTGATTAAGGTCTTTCTCTTTCCTCTTGAGTGCTCATTCTGTTGCTTACTCTCTTTTGGTTTGTGGTATCAGGTATATACTTTATGCTTTAATTACACCCACCTCCTTACGGCTCTGTATCTTGGTACTATTTTAATTAGCTTGACTTTCCTAACAAAGATCATAACTTACCTCAGAAGTTGGGATCTTTAAGTGAAAGCTATATTCATTTTAACAGGTGTAGGCAGCAGACATCTCACCTCTGCAGAAGGCTCAGTTCTGTTCATGGGTTTGTATGCTGCCTAAGCAGGCTTGCAGGGTAGGTAAACCATGCACCAAGCATAGTGCTGAAAAGCGCTGACCAGTAAGGAGCATTAGGCATTTCAGGAGAGTCTGAAGGAGCACCAAGTTCAGGCTACTGCTGTTGGGTTTATTTGGTGAAGTGGTATAAAAGTAACTGCCCAAAGAGTTTTCTAAGATAATATCAGTATATCTGGAGGTTGTAGTGAGGTGGGTGTCAGTCTCTTCTCCCAGGTAAGATGTACAGGAGTACTCTCCCAGGAGTACAGGAGACGTCCTCAAGTTGAACCAGGAAAGGTTTAGATTGGATATTGGGTAAAGTTTCTTCTCAGAAGGGTTTTCAAGCATTGAACAGGCTGCCCAGGGAAGTAGTTGTGTCACCATCCCTTTTTAGGTGACATGCAAATTTGGTGACTAGGAATATGGTTTAGTGATGGACTTATCAGTGTTAACAGTTGGACTCAATAATCTAAAACTCTTTTCCAAGCTAAATGATTATAGGATTCTAGGATTATTTTCTTCAGAGAGAAGTCTAATTTTTCTATGGACAATTTCAACAAAAGAAATAAGAAAATAAACCTTTTACGAGACGACTTGAAACTTGTGAAGAAGCCCTTTTATCTGTATATTATATTTCTGGTTATGCTGTAGGGCTCTCTACTTTATAAGCACCTCTTTCCCCTGATTTATTTTTTTTTTTAATAGAATTATTATCGAGGAATATAAGGTAAACTTTAGCCAGAAGATTCAAATATACATAAGCTAGATGTTCCAGTGGAGTGAAGGACTGTATCTGCACATAAGAAATTAGTTCCTTACCTGAAGAATCATACCCACCATAATGCATAGAATTGAGAATTTTCTCTTTGGAAAGGGTTTCTGGAGGCCATGTCCAAGTCCCATCTTGAAGCAGGACCACTGCCAATTCTAAATCACATCAGTCATGGCTTTCACTGGCCACATCTTGAAAACTTCCAAAGATAGAAATTCCATGACCAATCTGGGCAAACTGTTCTTGTGTTGCTGTACCTATCTGGACAATTTTTTCCTGATGGTCAGTCTGCAGGGACTTCAGTCTATAGTAGGTCTTCTAACTATTGAGAGTTTCAGTCTGTTGTTTTTGTAACTAAGCTGCAAGAACCCCTGTGCTGCTATGAATGTTCCTGCCCTACTTTGTCCTCTTCTTTGCCACCATGGATAAACTTACCTTAGGCTTGCTATGTATTTCTGATATAGGTTTTTTTTTTAAACCCAGCTGACTTTAGATATGATTAATGATTAATACACCTTTTTAATGTGTTCAGTAGAATTGATATTTCAGTTAAAACTGCAGTGCTTAAAACAATAGGTGCATTAATATGCACAACCTTGATGCATTCAGGGAAGTCAGAATAGCCATACCTGCTACAAACTACTGCACTCAGTAGCTCTGGGTTTAATATCAGGTTTATTACCTAGCAACTGGATGAATGCGTTTTTTTAGAGACTATAGGTAGAAATGGGCAGCAGAAGCAGAAACTGCCATAAGGAGATAGTTGGCCTGTACACTAAACTGAAACTCAAGGGCATCAGGCAATGACATCAGGCACAGAACTCAGTAGTTAAACAAGATTAATAAAAAATAGTCATGAACAAAACATCAAGAAACTTGTAGAAATGCAATGGATGATCAGTTGTTCAAAGCCTTGAAATGGAGAGCATAAAAAAGCTGACAGAAATGCAAGAAAAGCTTAGAAAGCTCTCAAGGAAGAAAAACCTTATATTTGAAAGATATTCTGAGACACAGGGTGAATGGAAAGACTGAAATGGAAGGTGAAGAGGCCAGAAAAGGCAGACACAGTGAAAAAAAAAACAAACACTAAAAGATGAACAAAGACTTTATCTGGACATATAAAGTCAAAATTGTAATGCTAGTGCAGCGAAAGAGACATGAGATTAAACTAAGTCTTGGATCTATGAAATGAAGGAGAATGAAGAAATAATGCTGTTAACATACATAAATTACATGAATTTGTTGCATCAAATTTATCTGTGAAATCAATGGAGTTGTGAAGGTCTGAATTCAGCTCACTTATGCTTATCTTATGCTTACCTTGTATTATAAATAATAAATGATAATAAATGATAATTACAGTATTGATCTACCTTTTACATTTAACTGTTTTATTTATATTATACATTTCATTGTATGCCTCTGGAGAGTCCTATACCTTATTCTGAAGACTGCTCTGAAATACGGATATAGATATTTTTTGGTGTAAAGATGATGCAGGAAAATATCACTTTGGCATGAGCAGCAGAAGGAATACGGTTCACTTTGATACGTGGTTCAGTAACCATGAGACTGAAGTTTGGCTGTGCTTGTGGGGTCTTGTTTTTAGTAAGATGCATTGTGTTTGGATTTCTAAGCAAGGCAATCAAAATAATTATATATGTTCAGTGAAAACGTGTGCCATCATGCATGCAAAGTAATGTAATAACAAAAACACTCAAAATCAGTTTCATACCTTTTTGCACTTAGTTTGAGCTGGAGTAAATTATTATATTGAAGTCAAGACAATGATAAATCAGTCTGACTTTTTCAGCAAATATAGGAACATACGTATTTATTCAATACATTTTCTCAGTGAGTTAGAAGATTGGTAGGATATTTTATAGGCACAGAACATGTCTCAAGATTATAGGACACTTCCTTGGGGGCTGATACCGTAGCAGTATCTGAATCGATGTGTACCTTATATCAGAGAAATTGGTCTGTGCTGAGAAAAAAAGAAAAAAAAAGAAAAAAAAGAAAAAAAGAAAAGAGAGAAGACAAAAATGGTGGTTCAGAGTGTTTTGAACCTCTGCTTATGGCTTTTCAAGTTCAGAATTTAGTGTGCAGGTTTTCTCAGCTGGGGTCATGATTCCAGTTTTCTCTTAGAAAGTGTCTTGACCTTTATCTGCTTAACTGAAATGCTGACAGAAAAACAGATGGCTTCTTGTGTGCGATTCTCAGCATACAAATGAAGCTGTTAGAAGTATAAATATCAAAGAATAATAATAAAAAGTATATATTTTGGTCTCATGTTTGATGTTTTGATTCCTTGTCTGGTGACGAGATATTCTTTGCAGTTGCCTCTGGTCCCCTTCTACAGTCCACAGGTGTGGGAACTTTGATGGATGTGATACACAGTATGTTTTGAATCCAAATCTATTGCATTTGTGCAAATGCCTTTCCACTGTTATTCAGAAAACAAAGCAGGTAAGCATACAGATGTACAAAGCTAATACTTTAGGACCTCAGAGTAGAGGCCAGCCCTGAGATAATCAAAGCATCAGTAACAACCTAATATTAAACACTTTCAGGTTCTATAAACAGTTTTATCAATTACAATGGACTGTTACCTAAATCATCTTATGTCTTGACCCTTACAAACAATTTTTGCTATTCATTGGTATGAGCTCAGAAGTTCTGCTTCAGATTTTAATGAGGCATTTTTGGTACCCTTGGTATGGCAGTAGTACTCAAATTAGTTCAGAGAAGTACTGTGACAAGAATTACTCTGTTCTTATACCACCCAAAATATATATATATAAAAATTATTAGTACAAAGGGAAAAATAGTCTCACAGTCCCTATTCCAGAGCTAGGGAACTTGATGTATGTTGGAGTGATCCTTAGTGTCACGATGAAAGTCTGAGGCAAACCCAGTACTGAATACACATCTTCTGACTCCTAGTCTAGTAATTTAACTACCAAGTTTAATAAAAGGGTAAACTGGGTGGTTCATTAAAGCATCCCTTTCAATTCAAATTATACTATTAGAGTCAATATTTTTGACATGGGAAGCCATATCCCAGCCCTCTTGTCTACCATTTGAAAAACATAAAACCATCATTTGTCATGGCACTCTGCATCTCAAATGATCAGCTGAGACTTCCGATCCCTTTGAGTAGAATAGCTGGGGACTGAAGTGCAGGAGGAAACAGGAATGACTGTTTCAGGAGAGCAGTGTTGTTTTCTATTGTGTTAAAGCTTACTTACTATTATAACGATCAAAAGTCCATTAAAAATGTGGTTAATATGCCTTGGAAGGTTGGTCTTTTTAGTTCTTTATTGCTTTACAGATATATCGCATGAAAGTAATTATCCAGCCACTTGGTTTCTGGACTAAATTTCTGTTCTTAGACATGGCTATGAGTTTTAATTGTTGTTGAGGGGAATGATTCAGCTAGATTAAGTTAGTCCCAGTAAACAGCATCTACTGAAGAAACACGGGAGAAATGTTTCATTGCACCACGGAAGTATGGGAACAGAGCATGAATTGAAAGGAAATTGTCCCACAGTGGTATGTTGCCTTCTGAAAAGAAAAAAATGTTGAACTGTTGCTACTACATGGGTTCCTGAAGTTAATGTAAAATCATTATTGCTGTCTTCCAGCAGTGACTAGAGGCTTCATATGAGATTGGGATCCTCATCATCAAACAAGCAAACACGTAGTGAGATGCTTGGCACCAGGAAAATGGCGATAGGAAAAACAAGAATTTAAAGAAGTGAGATAGTAAAATATCAAAGAAGAGGTTTGTAGGAACAACACCAGAATGTCCTTTTGATTAAAAGTAAAGCTGTCACAAGCACTTCAAATGCTTTAGGTTATGTGAATATTCTCATTACCTGTTTTCAAACATGTTTCACTTCGGGATATTTTCCCTGCTTTCTTTTTCTCTAAATGTGCACCTGTATCTAATTACAGCTTCAAATATTCTTCACAGTCTAGCAGGTTAGTATATTTTATCTGTTCCATACATGGGTAAATGTGTCACAAAGAAAAAGGGATGAGCAGATAAATCAACTCCTTATGGGTTGGTTATAACAATTATGTCAACTCTTTATGACAGGTTTTCATATGTATTTTTTTAGACTGTTACAGTATAAGTTGCCTTATAAGAAACTTAAGTCCATGACTATTTGTTAGCTTATAACTATGCTTTATATGTCCTCGTGCTGTAGACTAAAACTCACATGATCTAGCCATGTAGATCCTACCTAATCCTCAGTATCTAATCTCCACTATTTGATAGTCAAATGAAAACATCATGTTCTCAAACTCCTGCTCAGTGACCACACAGATTTACTTGTTATGAAAATCCATAGTGCCCCAGGCTAATTCTTTCACTCCCTGACTGTTACAAGTGCTGTATCTGCTCAGCAGACTAGTTCCTTGCTTTCTCAATGCATTCAGCTGCATAGCACGATTTCCCCAGGGAAATAAAAGGTCTATTTGTCTGAAAACATGGCTTAGACTAGCTCTGCAAGTCCTGAAATCTAGGGAAATTGCTCCCGACTCCAGTACTGGTAAACTGAGTACCTTTTCTTGTTACGTAGATTACTCTTGGGTTTTAAATGTCAAATTTCTAAGTAAATATTTGTTTTTCAGCTTGAAAGGTCTCCAGGGGACTAGCTTAAACTCACCAATCTCTTTTTGCAAAGCTCAACAGTCTTCATGAAGCTGTCATCACTGGTAAAAATCTGCATATTAGATTCCCCACATGCAGGCTGAACATAATTCCACTGTATTCAGGAAAAAGAAACACATTTCTGCTGATTTAGAGAAAAGTAAAATCTTATTCCTAGTAATCTAAAAGGCATGTAAGACAGAAGCACCTTCTGGTTTGCCAAATTTTAGCTGCTGATATTGTAGTGAGCAAAGTCATATAATCTCATGCATGAAATTACTAAACTCAGTTTCAGTTGTGTGCTTTCCTCCACAACATCCACAAGAAGGCTGTCCAGAACCTTATTTTATCAATTACTAAAAGCTGTTTCTAAACTTGATTTGCGCTGGGCCCACTAAAAGACAGGCATGACTTCTCCATAAATTCTGTCTAATTTGTTTAAAACTACAGAATGTTGAAATAACATTTTGGCTCTGATGTATTTTTCTTAAAAAAAAATTCACTTACTGCCTCAATTGTACCTGTGTGTATTCTGTCTTGATATAATTTAATTCCAGAATACCAATGTGGCTGAAAGTCATGTTACTCAAACTCTTTGCCTTATCTTCATTTCAAACACAATTTTTAAGAAGACTGTCAATGTTACTCCACTGAAGAAAGTGTATGGGAAACAAATAATATGATAAATAACATGCTTCTCTGAGAGCAGATTGCCATCTGGCTGTTTATTTTTACATGAAAATGAGGTTTACCAAACTTGAAAGCAAGGTTTTCTAGTCTAGACACCAAATCTGCTCATTTCTCCTTTTCAGTGAGCGGACAGTGATAACTGATACTGATGATAATATATTGCTTCGCATGTCAAGAAAATCTTTCTGAATGCCTGTTGAAAGATGAATGAATTATTTGTTAGACTTTTAAAACAGAAATGATTTAGCTTTGTGAGCTTAAAATGGTGTTGGACAAAATAATTCATGGAGGTTATTCTCATGAAATGAGACAAATTATAACAAGCTGTATGTGAGCCTGGTGTCTGTAATTTTCAGCAGTTGTGTGAACTTCTATTCTGGGGAAAAAAGATGCTGTGGATGGCACACAATTCTGCAGGAACTCTGCTATAAAACCAATCATATGTATGCAGTGAAAAATCAAGGTTGAATAAGGTTTTGCCCATATTTATTTTGAATCTCTCTTTCCTGGTACACTGTAGGATAATGGGCACATGATAGGCATACTACAAATAGTGATTATAAGTTGTTTAGGCATTCAGAGATAGTCAACTAATCCCCACACATCTTCAGAGTAAGCTTATCTCTGTTTACTTCTACAAAGATCATCGCTGCAGCTGTATTTTTTAAGGATTAAAACAAGCCTGACAGGTTAAGCTTTAGTTTTCCTCAAGAGTGAGTACGTGAGCATGGACTATGTGGAAAATGAAAACAGAGGTATTTTTCTTTGTAGAGTGAGTTCAGAAGACTTCTTTTCTTTTCCAAAGCACCCACTTTGAATGGCCTGCAAACAGATACCCATAACCAGCCTGAAGGAAAGAGGCAGAAGCGGAGTGCATATTAGAGATTAAATATGGTAAAGAAAATGAGAAGGAAGTTAAGGGAAAGAAAACATTAAAATGCTCTAAGCATGTATATGAGACCTACATTGGTAACATTGTCTTATAGCGTCTGCCAACAGCCAGAGACCATATCAAAAGATCATGCTTTTAGATGGAAGAAGGAGAGAGGGCTTGGGTCTCTGTAGCAAATCCCAGACCCAAGTATTTTTTCTAGTTTACATCCCATATATGTTAGATGTAATTTCCTGGAGTATAACTACTTAGGCCTTCATTGAATGTGATTGGCTTTAGTGGATGCTGAGCAGGCAGTGTAAATACCTGCTTGCTTTGGATGTAGGAACAAAACTGTTCTCTGCATATTTCAGAGCAAAGACCTATATGCTTATAGCAGGGACTAAGATATTATAGAGATGGATCTCTTCTGCTAGTTACTCTACTAATATCAGTGAACATGTGGTGTCCCTAGATAAGCATAATGTTCTAATCACTGGGTTTTAAAATGTTTAATTAGGGCTACCATCCATCCAGGGCACATTCAGGAAGACTGTGAGTGCTGGTAGACACTGGAGTTCTGCTTCCCAAGGCATGACTGCCCTGTATCTTTTCCCCAAGTTGCATGCAGGTCTGTATTGCAAAACCTAAAACATTTCTGCCAGCTGTCTCCTAGAAGTTGGCCAGTTCATTCAGTGCATGTTTCAACATATCCATGTAGAAGGGAAAAGGCTGAGTCTGTGTAGCCAGCAGGAGTAAAACCTCTGTGGGGACTGTGCTGCTTTGTCCACAGAAACCTCATACCACTGAGACTCTGGCTTCACAATTTTAGCCCTGACACAAAGCAGCAATCAGCTGGCTGAAAGTTACCAAAGCCCTGCAGAGCTGTCTGATGAGCACCGTAGTGCACATCGGGATACTGGTCTCCCTAAATATCCAGACTGGCACCTGTTTGGAGCATAATGTGGTTTCTGTCATGTCCAAGTTCCCTCTTGTTGGAGATTAGGGCATGCAGCTGTAGGGGAGATTACTTGGTGCACCTGCAAGTTTTATTCTGACGTGGAGCTGGGCACACACCCAGGGAACTGGAAAACGTTCCTGAGTGCGGTAATAGAGAAATCCTACTTAGCAACCGCTGTCAATAGGAAGAAAAGACTCACAAGTAAACCAGGAATGTGTCCCATGTGACATGCGGTGAAGGTCAAATAAAGTGCCTTTTCTTCTCCACAGCAATGATGTAGTGATGCTCTGCTCTCTGCCACAACATGCAGTCTCAGCTTAACATGGCAGAAGAGATCCAGGCAAGGCTAAAAGAACCTGAGGAAGCCTGAGAGTCAGGTTCTGGTTGAAATATGTATTTTTATTGATCAGTCAATCTCTTTACAGAGAGCAGCTGTTCTGAGTGAGGGAATCAGGTGCACAACAAACTAATAAATCCAGGTGGCAGCAAATGTGAGAAGAAATGAGATGCCAGTGACACACACACTCACACAAAATAATAGTGGGAGGGAATTTGACAGCACAGGTCTAGCAAAAGTGCTTTTCAGTTGAATAGAGCAGTAGGGAGGACTGTGAGTTAGTAAATCAGGGGTTTCCTCTTTTCATGCTGTAGAACTTTAGGAAGGAGTATGGGATTTTCTCATGTTAATATTTATCCCACATAGTTCTTTCAGCCAAGGATTTTGACCCATACAAAAATCATGCACTGACCTCAATAGAGCAACTGAGACAGTTAAAAGTTGAACTGTAAATGTTCTTTGCAACAGGTGGTGGATTTTGATGGTAGCAGGATAAAAAGTAAAACTTGCACGTGATAATGTGAGCAGAGAAGAAAAATGAATTAAATATATTGAGTTATTTTTCATATTAACTCTAAACTAAGCTATACTAAAATACATGGTATTGCACTGTACAGAGAAAGGCTGTAGGTCAGGGTCTCAGCTGTTGTGAATCGGCTTATATCTACTGATGTAAAACTAGGTTTAGGTCTTAAAGTCCACATGTTGTGCAGATTTGCACTAGCTGAAAATCTGATCCAACATTTTCTGTCACCACATATCGTTTCCCTGGGAGCATAGCATTGAAATCTAACACTTAGGTTACTGGCCTGCTCATTTGGACTAATTCCCTGGAAGGTGACCACAGCAAACGTGGAGAATTGTTGACAAAAATAATTTTTTTGATGCCATTGCTTCACAGATGCCAGTATGATTCAAAATAAACTCCAGCTGCAGCAAACCCTTCTGCTGATTTCCCTAATGAACTGTGAACCTCCAAAATGTTTCTACTGACCTTGTGTTGAATATGCTTTCAGAAAGGAAAACAGTACCATTTAGAAGTGAAGCTCATTTTGCTAACTATGTGAACAGTCTGTCACTTACTGACGCAGCTCAGACAGCTGTGACAGTGAGGGCCAGGTCACACAAAGCTCCTTGCAAAGAGAGAGGGAGAGAACCTATGGGAATTAAGAAAATAAAACACCTGAAGTGCTGAAATTGAGTGTTACGTCTGTTCCTGGAAGTCACGGTTGAATGGTCCATCCAAGATTTAGCATTAGGGATTTCAGCTCTCAATTCCTACTCCCTTTATGAACTCAGATACTTTAAGGAAGTCTTTGAATGAGGGTATCTTTACTGCGAACACTGAGTGCTAAAATGAACCCAATTCAGTGGCAACTTCTTGCAATATTACAGAAAACATTCCAATGGTTGGGTTTTATTATTTGAAATAGAAGGAAAACAGTAAATAAACCTACAACAAGCATTTTCCTGTTCCCTGGGTACATCACCACATCAGTAAGAATGAAGTCTGTGTTTCATGACATTTCACGTTACAGCTCTAGGCTGAATACATCAAACTAGACAAAAAACAGTATAGGAGAAACAAAACATACATCATTTAGAAAGGTTCTGCCTTCCCTAATCATTTTTGAGCTGTCTATAAAACTGTTTCTAACTCATTTGCATATTACAAGGCCATGTTCATTTTAAGACAGACTCTGCCACCCTGACTTGTACCATTTCATGGTACCTATTTTATAAATAATGTCATTGAGCACAATAGCAATTTTCAAGAACTAAGGTATTAATTACTAGGAGCACAGATATAAGACTTTGTTTCTTCTTGTGGTAGGCTTTTAATAGCAAAATACAATTCTGTCATGCACTCTCTTTTTTCAAATGCCATTAGCATAAGGTAACTATTGGCATGTTCCCTTTTAACTGCATTTCTTCAGCTGCTTCTTGGGCTTTATAGTGTCCTTTGTCAAAGCATTAGAAATGACTTTTAGGGATCAAATAAAAGCTATAATAACCTCACTTTTGTAGTAAGGTACCCAAAATGACAATAATGATGTTCCTAACAAATGTCTTCACTGTCTCATTTTACCTAGAGCAGTTTGATGGTTCCTTTGCACTTGCATATCATAAATGATTTGTAGTTGGATGTGCAAGCAGAACAGTTTACTGAAACTAATCCCAGCAGTGGGCAGACCTATCTATATTACTCTGGCAATGTTCCTTGCAGTAGCACAGTCAGTTGTAAACATACCAGGAAAAGCGATCTGTAACTAATTCTCATAATATTCACATACTACCAGGAGGAATATTGTCTTTGTTAGTATGGAGTCCTGCAGCCAGAATATACTTCAGCAGCCCAATTTTCCCATGTGTCAGTAGAAGGATTAATCTCCTGTCAGTACCTGTACCACCACAATATTGAGAAAAATGATATAAAACACAGGGTTATGTGTTATTAGTTACCACTCTCAGTGGTCTTCCTAAAAGTTGGCTGGCCACAGAATTGCTTCTAGAACATCCACAGAAAGAGTACTGTCTACCCTGACTGTAGTGAGACTCAAAGGTAGGGTTATGTTCTTAATTTAAAATACTATTTTATTATAAAATTATTTTCAAAATTTAGGTCACATAAACTAATAAATAAATGCAAAAGCAAATGAACCGTTGAGGTGTTAGAGTATTTAAAACAATTGCTTCCAAAATGTTTAGCAGAATACACTGAACAATTGCTTAGTACTGAAAACTCAGATTGATGTACCACATATTTTATGGTATCTGCAGTGTAAATTAAAAAAATTAAAAAAAACAACAAAATCCTGAACAGAAAAGAATAAAAAACTTCTCAGTCAGTTTCCATGGAGATCTTTTTTAAGTAAGATTTCACTTTCCTTATAAAAGAAAAAAAAATATAGTTTGGGTTCCAGTTTGAGTGGCATAAACACAAAACTTAATTCTCTTATGGTAAATGACAAAAATTCCCATATAGTGAATGGAGAACTGTCGATACCTTTAAAAGCCTCTAGAGGGAAAACCTGTCTTTTTATCTTAGCACCTAAATGTGAATAGGCTGAAATTCAGCCTTTGTACTGAGAACAGCCAACAGGGCAAGACTGCAGCTCCTATGTCTCTATGTCACCCACAGGACTTTTTAACCCAGAGTTACTCTGGAGTACGCCTCCAGAAAGAAGCAAGGTTTCTGCTTAAAGAAGTGGGAGTGAAGCACACTGATGATGGCAGATGATACTTAACAGTCAAGATATCTCTGAACTCATTAAGGAAGATTCAAAAAGAACTGAAAAAGGGGGGGGGACGGGACACCCCCACCCTTTCAAAACAACAAATACACATTGCAGTTGGCCTGAAATATGAGCAATGTACTTAGCTATAGAGCTGAAGGACTGTAAAAAAGCCATGCAATTGTTACAAAATCCACATTTGTCCTCTTTTTATGAGCCTCTTATGAAGTGCTTGTCCTACATGCTGAGTGAGAAGCACTAAAAGTATTATCACAGTGTGGTTGTTTAGATGATTATTCAAGCTTGATACTGAAATAGTTATGCTATCCTTCTGAAATATGAGATATGACTAGAAGTATCTCATACATAGTTGCTAATGGGGAATCATTTTTTATGTGTTTCCCTTTATTTTGCCCAGCATTTTCCTCCTACAGACCTTTATTTTATCCTTTCCTTTTTCTTCAGAAGTCACCTGTCTAAAGTGTCTTAATTTTTAAACCAGTTTGGTTTTAAATGTGTGTAATTCCCTGTGAGTTCTGTACAAAGTGGATGCTGTGAGAGTCTTGTCAGATAGCAAATACCTTCTGCTTTTGAAAGAGACACTGTTTCGAAAAATGCACTGCTTTTTCTCATACTAATCATGCATTAAGGCTAATTACTCCATGGGCAAAAAATCAGTTTAATGACAAGAGAGATTTTAGTTAATGCTCTTTCTTAAAAAGGAAATAGAGCTGAGAAAAAAACCTTCCTTCACTTCTTCAAACAAACATGAACATGATTCTCCTTTTTTATATACCTCGTCTGTAGTTTCATGAAAAATTGCCTTTGTCAGCAAAGCTGGTTTAAGGAGCTCAGACCGCCACCACCTTTAGGCAATTATTCTCATCCCTGTGCAGCCTTTTGACACTGCTTAGTTGTGCTGATAAAATTGATTAGGATGTATATTGTAAATTAAACGGACCAAGTTAGAAATAAAAATCAAAAGAAGGATCAGTTAAATCTGATTCCATCACAGTCCGTGAGGGGTGTGGGGTGCTGCACAGGTGCAGCTATTGCAGCACTGCTGGCATGCTTTGAATGATCAGTTCAATTACATATGTACTTTGAACAATTTTGTGGTACCAGCAGTGACCCTGGCTGCTTGGCTTTTCCAATATATATCTATTCCAGGAATTAGCTTCCATGAAAGATAAAAATCTACCATGACAATCAAATGGTCTCTGCTTGAGAAAATGTTTTGTTCCTTTACATTTCAGCAAAATTGCAATGGAACATTAAATCTAAGGAGATTCACTTAGACTGCAGAAGCTGTGCTGTCTTTATGCATGAGGATCAAGAAATAAAGCACGTACACCCTCGTGCATTCTCTTGGTAGGTGGCCCATGGAAGATGCCACTTTCAATTCTATCTAATGTTTACACACTAGGCAGTCTTCTTTCAGATATTGAGGGTGTCTTTTTCCTAATGTTCAGGAGTATAGACCAATCCATCACATGTAACTGTCAGTGACATTTCTATCTGTTTTCTGGTTTTTGTCATTAAAGTGAGGAAATAAACATGAGACCCCTGCTTTAGCCCTTCATTTTTCCTCTGTTAAGGGATTATTCATTCACTTCTATCTGTAAAGACACAAATTAAAAATTAATGCTGGTGCATTTATTTTGTACCAAGAGTCTCATAATTCACCTGATCTCTATCTGAATTTACAATGCATTGGTACTTCAACATGCTTTAGGACAAAGATTTTTCTTCCATCTAGGTTTTCAAAGGAGTCCAGGAACAATTCTTGCTTTTCTATTCTTTGTGCATAAATATTATGATGAATGAAACCTTTTTACTGTTATTTAACCTAAATGGAAAAGGTACAAGGACATTGATTTCAGCTGTAAATAGAGCCTGCTTGTAGATTACTCGCTATAAAAGATTCTTAAAAGCAGTACATGTTTCCTGCAGTATTAGATCAGATGGTCATTTGTAACATATTAATGTTTATACCTAGATATTCCTGCAAAGCCACCAAGGGAAAAGTTCTCTGTTAATAATAGATGGCGAAAAGTAAGATGTATATCTCACTCATTTTGAAGTAGGAGAAAATCAAGTTTCAGATTGGATTTCAGCTAAGAAAAGACCTCCAAAAAAAAAAAAAAAAAAAAAAGAATGATGCAATTTGGAACAGATTCTGGAAAACAGAAATATGTCCTTCAGGGCTAACATGTGGACAAAGGAGGCACAAGTAGCTCAGAGAAGAAGCCCAGGTTCTCCCTTTGGCTACCAAAAAGTAGAGGCTGCTAGGAAGCTCTGTATGTTATTTTTCCACAGACCCTGGGAGAGTTAGAGAGATAAGATTTGCAGGGAGTTTTGATATCCTTTATTAGAGTGATTATCCTTTATCAGATCTATTGATAAAATTATAAAATCAAATAGACAGGTACACCTCAGGTCCAGTGCAGCTCACTCCCTTATCACAGAAATGAGCCTTTATTTAAGGAGGACAGGCAAAGAGAAGCATCTCTCTTATTTTATCTGCATGTCACCTGGAAGTGGGAAAGGCAACTTTACAAGAATAAAGTGCCACGCAATTTTTAACTGAGCTACAAGGATTGAAGAGTATTTAAATTTTTAATCCAACGTAGGTTTATGCAGCAGCATGGTGACAGGTTTGTTCTCTATTTTCCTTTTATAATTCCTAACAATTTCCTAATAATGTCTTTTTGACTATGATGGATCTTTTCATTGAGCCATTCAAGAGCTTTTACAATGAGATAACAGGTAATTTAAAGACTGAAAATGTGTATGTGATATCTTTCTTCTTTTGCACTGCTTTGCTCTTAGTGACATTGAACTTCATTCATTAACTCAGTTTTGTGAGCTCTTTCTGCAAACCTTTGCAATTACTTTCACTTTTGACTACTGTGAGCAATATTTTTGTAATCAGAAGACTTTTACATATCACCTTTCCAGGGAATATGTCTTTCAATGAATATCACAAGTTGTAGCTGAAACCATCCAGCCACATCAATGGCAGTATCCTCCAGTCGTTGAAACAGTATTTCTTGTCACAGATCTCTCTTCATCCAGGAAAACCTCAACCCACTACGCCATTTAGATCATGGTTATCTACATGCTTATTGATTTTTTTAAGAACTCTCAAAGCTTTCTGAAGTATTTCCCTCTACAAGTCCTGTTTTCTATGTTTTATTGCTACATGCACTTAATGTTTCTGCTAAATCTACCAACGATTTGCAGGCTACAGAAGTCAAATGTACCAACCTGTAATTTCAAATCTTCTGGAACAGTCCATTTTTAAATCTGTAACTTTTGTCAAATTCTATTCTTTTACAAATAATACTTTTAGTAATAAATGATATTCCACATTTAACAACTACATAATTTTCTACTTGAGGTCTTGAAGAGCTCTTGAATGAATAACATATGGTACTGGAGAGCTTTTACTCTTTGTTTTATTAATTTATTCTAAAACCTCTTCCACTGACACTTTAGTCTGAGTCTCTCATTTGTCATAGGAGAAGCTCCCTGTGACTTCCACAGTGAACACTGATGCAAAATATTCTGTCAGTTTTTTCTGCTGTAGCCACATATTTTCTCTTATTTTTTACATATTGATTGTCTCCTCAAAAGGACAGGGGGAGAAAATAGGATTGAAAAGCTTGTGGGTCAAGATAAGGATGGGAGAGATCATGCACAGATCATCATCACATGCAAAATAGGCTTGACTTTGGGGAACCAAATTTATTTTATGTTTTATCAACAGATTAGGATTAAAAAAAATAAGAGCAAATATAAAAAAAAACCTTCCAACCAGGCTGCTCCAGCGTGGGTCCCTTCCATGGGTGCAGTCCTTCAGGAACAGGCTGCTCTAGCTTGGGTCCCCCATGGCGTCACAAGTCCTGCAGCAAACCTGCTCCAGCGTGGGCTCCTCTCTCCATGGGGCCACAGGTCCTGCCAGGAGCGTGCTCCAGTGCAGGCTTCCCACAGAGCCACAGATTCCTTTGGGCAACCCCCTGCTTCGGTGTGAGTCTCTCAGTGGGCTGCAGGGGCACAGCCTGCCTCACCACAGGCTGCACTATGGGCTGCAGCGGATCTCTGCTCTGGCACCTGCAGCACCTCCTCCCCTCCTTCTGCACTGACCATGGTGTCTGCTGGGCTGTTTCTCTCACTTATTCTCACTCCTCTCTCACACCTGCAGTGCAGTGGTTTTCAGCTCTTCTCAAATATATCATCACAGAGGTGCTATCACCATCACTGATGGGCTCAGATTTTGGCAGCCATGGGTCTGTTTTGGAGGTGGCTGGAACAAGCGCTGTCCAGCATGGTGGCAGCCCCTGGTCTGTTTTCACAGAGTCCACTCTTGTAACTTTTTTTCTACCAAAATCTTGTTATCTAAACCAAATTCAATGCATGTATTTTAATATTAGATCCAGTAGTTCAGAAGCCCTTTCTTTTTTCAACATCTGCTTTTGCTTTTACATTTAAAATGACAGACCATATGCTCTTTTTTATTTTCCTTGTTTGGGTAAAAATTCTGCTTTAAAGGATACTTTTTTCTTTAGTAAGGTACTCTGTATTGACTGTTATCATTCAGGAATATGACCTTAGAGTTATGATGAATAGCTCCAAGAAAATGTCAGCTCAGTCTTCAGCAGTGGTCAAAAAAGTAAATTGAATGTTAGGAGTTATTAAGAGAAGAAAAGAAAACAGGAAACATAATCATATCAGTGTAAAAAGCTTTTATCCCAAAATCTAAAAAGGATGTAACAGAACTGGAAGAGGTTCACAAAAAATGCATCAAGAATAATAAAAAATATAGAGTGGCAGTCAAAGGAATTCATAAATAGACTTGGACTATTCAGTCTGAAAAGTGACAATTGAAGGAAAGTTTTGACAGAAATATATCCAATCATAATGGAAAAGGAAAGAATAAAAAAAAAGACAGATGGTTCATTTTCTCTTCCAAAGCAATAATGAAACTATCACATGCTGTTAGCAGGTGGTAGATTCAAGGCAAAAGAAAAAACGATGTAGTTCTCTAAAGAACATGTAGGTAACTCTCTTTCACCTGGTCACTTTTCTTCTGTCATTCTTTACTGTACACAAAAAGAACCTGCAGACACAGGGTCTGAACCGCCTAAAGCACACTGCAATTATTTGATGGCTAATGCAGTCATTGGGGAACAACAATTGCCGTTCCTATGCCCAGGGGTCTGTGAGATGTACAGGGAATCTCTGGAATAGCAGTTCAATGTGCTAGGGAAGTGTCAGCCCTGTAGTATTTTGGCATTTTTTGGTCTTTGTTCCTGTCAAAAAGCAGATTCTATGCTTTTTCCATGAATCTTAGTAGTTTCATGTCCATATTTTTCTCTTTGATCCCTGAGTTGCTAATTGTCACCTTCTCACTTCAGCTTGTGTGGTTTACTTTCCCTATTTGGTCCGGTGTTAACTTAGCTATCCCCTTACAGTTTAGAAATGGGTTACTTAGGAAAACTGAGCCAGACCTTGCTGTTAGGTTGGAGGGAGCTGCATCTCCATGGGTTACACTTTGAAAGAATTTTGGTTAGGATATTTTTGATGCTAAAGGTTTGCACGCATTAGAAAACAACTGGACTAGTTCATGGACAAAAATATCCCTTTGAGATGTTAGACAGAAATACCAGAGACCTGATTCTACTAAAAAGCTGTTTCTTTTTCAAGAAGCTCCTGAGCAGTAAATTATGGGGGACTTCAGTCATTACTTTTGCAAGTGCATTTTAACATGGTTCCTTGTCATCTTGTGTACCAAACCCTGGAAGCCTTCCAGAAAGTACTGTTGTCAAGGTTCCATTTTTATGTCAGTATTGAAAGATCAAATTTTATGTCCTTTCCTCTCCCTGGGTATGTCATGGGTACTTCACTGACAATGTAAAACATGTAGAAACCATGTGAGGTCCATAGCTTTTTTATGCAACACAGCTTTTAGAGTTGGATGGGCTCAAATGTTAAGTCATCTTAACTGTGTATATCAAAGAGCTTCTAAAGAAAATCTGTCCCTGGACTTCTCTTCATACTCTCCTAGGGCCTCCAAAGAGTGAGCAATTATTTCCTTCCTTTACCTCCTATACTCATGAAATAAAAGTTAGGACACAGTCCCAGAGTTTCGACTAATATCTCCATGCCTCTCCCCTTTTGCTTTCCCTTTTCAGCATGGCGTTCAGAAAATAGGTATCACCCCCCAGGATCATAAAGCTGTGAATAGCCTCCTGATTTGGTAACTTAGTCTAGAATAAAATGAACTTGGCCTCAAATTAACCTTTAAGTTCATGCTGAAGTATGCTTGCATAACTGTCACATATCTGCGATGCTACAAACCTTACTAACCATGTCGATTTGGCAGTTTACATTCCAAAGGGGAGCACCACTGATAGAAAAGAGCAGGCCCAGCTAACCAAATGGGAGAGAAACACTCAAAAAGAGAACCAAAAAAGTATCACTTGCAAGTTCCAACAAAGCAAATCCCTTCTTATGAAACATATGAAACAATGAACATTTTCATTCCACCTTTTATGGCTGTCGTGTTTCATTATTCTTCATGTTTGGTGACAGGTTTTGTGGTGTGGCCTAAGTAATACTACCCCATTCTCCCCAGGGTTTTTCTTTTCAAAATGTACTGTGTAGTTCTGTAAGAACTTTGATTAAGTGTCTAATGCAAATGCCTTTTATTACAGGTCACCTGGTATAAATCCCATCACCAGTAATGGGATTAAAGCTGAAGCTGATTGGAAGGAATCATTACTGTTTATTAGCATAAAGATTGTTCATTTCCCAAAGCTTACACTAGATAAATATGAATGTGCACCTAGTAGAAAACATGTCAGTTCAAATAATTTTACATGATTATACTTTCCTTACCAATTTTTTGTTAGACAAAGAAAAATTGAGCTTGAGATAAAACATACTTGTGAAATTTATATATCTCTAAATCTGTATGTGGGATATTTTTTCCAGCTGCAATGCAGTTTTTACTTTAGAAATTATATTCACGTAACAAAATTAACAGTTAATATAAATCCTGATTAAACTTTGTTTTTAATCAGAACATAATGAAAATTATCCTTAATATAAATGACAGCAACAATCATTCTTATTCATAGCATAAGTCAAAAAATTGAAATTCTGACCAGTAGGAACACTAACTTTATTTCTAAAACCCAGGTTTTAGGTTGTGTGGAAGACATTCATATATCAAAATATTTTCATTCTGAAGCAAAAACAATGAAAAATATCCATGTTTCCAGCGAGCAAGTTTTATAACAAATATTTATTCCAGTTAACTAGAAAATCTTGTTCTATAAACATATATACCAAAAAATCAATAGATTCTGTTCTAGTTTTATCTCTTTTTTTTTTTGATAATTCTTATAAATAAATACATTATGCATTTTTCAGTGTTGAGTAGATAAAACAAAACCAGGAGAGCAAAGTGAAGATAAAATACTTCCAATAATGGATGTGTGATCACTTCATGCTCTTACAGATTCCAGCCTTTCATCGCATCAAGCTGTATGTCAGTCATCTGTTTGGGGCTTTCGAGGTGCACCGTAATGCCAGTTACTCTTCTCTTCTAATAAGCTCACAAATAAAAGCATCAGATTTATGCTTTTAAGGGTTATTTTTTGGGGGGGTGAGGTATCATTCAGTGCAGGCAATTGGAACAGAATATACTTCTTTTTAGATATGTCTTTTTCTCATTTGATAGCATTTATGTCAAAACCACTTTCATCTAGACATTTCTGCAGAAAAAAGAAGTTATAGCCAACTAATGAATACATATAGATTAAACTATTGACTACACATAGGTTAAACCAGTTGTACAGAATCTCTTTACAGTGAATGAAAGGTATATTTATTTCCAGTGGTGGCTCAACTCCCTTAAGGATGAAACAGATCATAAATCCAAATGGTCAAGTGTAATGAAAGTGGTATTGATGTTTCCATTAGGTAGAATATCTAACTTCTGTAAAAAAGGTCCAAAATATGAATTTACAAAATTGTCTTCTGTTTTCATTTATTTCATTGCAGTATTTCAGGTGCTCAGGAAAAGGAAAAACAGATAAAATTAAAAAAAAAAAAAAGAAAACTGTGTTGACATGTCATGATGCTTATTCTGACTATTATATCAATGTTAATGTCTGAAATTTAAAACTAATTTCACAGGTAACTGTTTTATAGGTGCTTGGTCCTTCTCACTTCCTTTTCTTTTTTTTGTAGATATATGTTTATCATGAGCTGAAATTTATTTTCATATTTTGCAGAAAATTGTTGTCTATATTTTATACTTAATAGTGATAATTCATATATATATTAATATATATATATTAATTTGATGGTTTTCTGGTGCACCTGGGACATCTGACATATTCAGAGTTTTACTGAGGGTGATGTTAAAAAAGCAGATTTTCTAAATAAGTTTTACTGTCCTGAAAATGGTGTTGTGTAGCTATCAGACTTCATAGATCAGATGGTTTATAGCACAGCTTCTGAAATGTACCCCCAAAAATAGCATGTTCTTTAGAGAGAGCATGTCATATGTCATATTTTCATATGGTGTTTATAACAAAATGAACATTCACTATGGTCAAAAGATATTTTAAAATCATGCCTCATGAAAAGTGATGATGAAATTTAGCAAAAGATCTGTCACTAATACATTAAACTCACAGATAAAATTGGACATAAAAATTCTAAATTCCAATTCTGTTTTTTTTTTTAAACAGATGAAAGAAGTTATCACTGAGTTTTATGCCATTGTATGAAATGAACAGAGGCTGCATAAAGCTGAAATTATGCGCTACTGAAACAGTCTGTTATGTGCCCTATATGACAAATGTAAGAATTTTCTTTTCAACTCTGAAATAATAAAAACAAGGCTCTGTGAACTTCAGAAAATAAGACCAAACTTTCCTTGAACAGACCTATAGAGATCTTTTTTTAAGATCTCTGAATTCCTGCATGCATCCAGGGTCAGTATGCTATAGGGGGGCTTTTTTATATACCTTACTGTGGGTTTCAGTGCCTCTTTTTTGTAGTCAATGGATCAAGAATATACATGAGCTTCTGGTTTGGTACTAAATGTTCCATATTAAAATTAAAAAGAAGGTTTATGTCCTTAACCAACCTGTCATTTAAGCCAGTTTCAATGTATATTCTCTGTAAGTAGTTTTGTTGAGCTAATTTTTATGCAAACTGTAGGCAAGATAGACCAGCAAATCAAAGAGAAATATTATATCTGGGGATTCAGATAGCTTGAATCTGGAAAAATTTCTCTCTGTTGATGTTGCTGTTGGAAATACACAATTGTTTTTTAAAACCCGGTCCCCCAGGGTCCCTTATGTTTTACGTATTAGGGAAGAAATATTCAAGTGAATGTTTGTTTCTCCACTATATCACTCTATGAAATTGCATAAATAAATGCAGAAGTGAGAGGAAAGTCTTTTTTGCCAGCAAAGGAAATTAGATAGCAAATAAATGGTGATTGAATGTAGTTGTTCATTCTGCTTTTATCACTGATCCCTACAACAAAATTTGGGTATGACTAAACACAGCGTTGCCATAGAGCATATATGAGACTTAAAACAACTATTATTTGCTCAAATTATTTTCTGGAATTAATATTCATAAGACTTTGGAGGATTGAAGGGTTTACCTTGCTGTCATCTTGAAAGCTCCAGCAACGCTGAAAGGAACAACTTACACACCTAATGCGAGGCTGCTGCACAGCAGAGCCTAGATTTACTCTATTACACTCCAAGTTGAGCTTTAGATATGTGAGCACGGGTGTTAGGGTCTGAGCACAGCTAAATGAAGCAGTAGTTGTATCTCAGTAAATCAGTGCTTGAAGGAAGAAGTAACTTCAAGTCCTGAATAACGAATAAATAAAAAAGGGAAGCAGGTTGATGCAAACACAGCTGAAGTATGGGGGTTTATCAGGAAATATCACACAATCCAGAAGTAAACTTTTATATCTGGTCTTGGTCAATGAACTTAGCCCTTCAGTGTACTTAGGATAGACCTCTGCTTTAGTCATGTGTCACTCAATCCGTCTACCAAATCTGCCCTCCCTTCAGAGTAGGCCAGCACATGAAACATGCATACCCAACCCACTGGATTTGTTAATTGTGCTCAGCTCAGTTTTTCTGTACTGGACTTATGCTGTCACCTGCTCTAGGAGGTCAGCCATCCTATACTCCTATTGGTATGGGAAGATACCCCAGGCACATTGGTCCACCTAATCTCAGCCCTTAAGGTGTAAGTCTCTGTTCTCTCTCTTTTTCCATAGCTGAGAAGCAACAAGAAGAGGAAATCTGGCAGTGGGCTGCTTTATACAGCCTGCTCTTCTTTGTAAGGGCCTTTCAGATAAAAATAGGGACCAGTACTGGGGTTATACATCTTCCCTTGGCTAACTGGACATAGATCTTAAAGCTGGCCTTTCCTGCTGTAATGAATTGGAATGGGACCACATCTCCAGCCTACCGCAGGTGTCCTCAATGATCCTATGAGTAACGTACTTAGTCTGACTTTATCTCCTATGTTTGCTCATGTCTGTTTATACCATTTTCAGGGTATCTTGACTCTTACTATGTTGTTGTTCAGTGTCCAGCACAATGGGGTCTTGAGATTTGATGTGACCTCTATATTTTATTTGTCTACAGATAATGTATAATAAAAACATGTTTGCCATGCAATGGAAATGAATGTAGAATACAAGTTAGAGGTAGGAAGACAGGTCCTTATTCTTCTTAGTTCTTGTTATGTGGTTTGAGGAGAAACTAAACATCTTTTGTGTGGGACTGGAAAATAACATTTTTATCCTCAAAGAACAGCAGTTCTGCAATCTGGTGTTTACACAGTGAAGAGGCAGTAGTCCATCCATTTTGTGTCCAGTTATCCATGTCCCACTAAATATCCTCACAACGAGTTCTTCTCCCTCAGACTTTTGCTTGTGTTGTCTCTGGCTAGTGGGTGAATTTTATTGATTTAAAGTGGTTTGGGAAGAATCTTGTAAGTATATAATGTTGGAATATGCATAACACTGTTTTTCTGGCACCTTAATGGAAGAGCATTTTGCCTTAGGGTTGTAAATCTGTACAGTTCTTAGTCATGCTGGTGAGTGTGTTGATATACAAGTGATGAGATTGCCTGGGCTGGTACCTCATTTTTTGTTCAGGTTCTGGTTCTCATCTTCAACATCGTCACTACACTGAACAAACAACTGTCATTAGTATGTCTTTGCACACTCTTCTGAAGAGGGAAACTGGTTTACTTCTAAATTTCCAGGTTTTTTTTTTGTTGTTTTTTTTTTTTTAATTTTATTTTTATAATGAGAGGCAAATGAGACACAAAGCAGACAAATGAATAGTAGAAATTGACATAGCTCTGCAAAGGCATGGAGATTCGAAGAAATGTCCCACTTTTTTTTTCTGTCTGTGATCCCTAATGGAAAAAGGAGATGGAGATAAGGCAAGAAGATCCTAGGATACCGGGAAATGCAGCCAGGATGCTCAAAAGTCTAAAGCTCAGATTCACAAGTTGTTTAGATGTTGAACTCCCACTGAGTTTGATGTGAGACAGGTGACTTAAACAGCTCTGACTACATGAGACCACCTTTATCAAATCGATTTAAAGACAAACTCTGGTAGCTCAACTACTAAATAATTTTCTGTCTGACTTTCTGTATTTTGGTGGCACTAAATAAATAACAGACATTTTGCAGATCTCACAAATATGAATTACTTATTTTTTTTGAGCAGTCATAGAAATAAGAGGATACCTGCAATGTAACTGGTAATATATTAAGTCACATGATTACAGGTTCACAAAGTCACTGTAATTCCAAAAATGCATTATAGTACTGAGAATTCTTAGGCAATAGCAGATTTCATGTGTTCTCCCTGCTTTCTTGCATGAGAAGCCCTGTATAACACTTCACAATGGAATCTTCTGACCATGATGTTGGCATGCTTATGGCACAGGGAGAAAAAAACCTCACTCAGGTAAACACATTCATAGCAAAAGTAGTAGAGAGGAGGAGATTTTTTGTGGATGGATCATGAAGGAAAAGGAATGAGATAAATATTATCAGGCCCAGAAATTGCTGTAAGAGAGGTGTTAAATGAATGGTGAAAGTTTTTCCCTTGCACACGCAGAACTAGTGCTGAACTATTTAGTGCTCTCAATTTACTGCACAAGGGCAGCCTGGTTTGAAATTGCTAAGCAATAAATTATAGCAAGCAGAAAACTAAGCCACACCCTTGGATGATAAAAGGTAATGCCACCCTGTTGATTTCAGTAGTTACTTTGGTTTTCACCATCAAAAAAAACCCAAAAAGCTATCTACATAATTTAACAAAGAAGCTGAGTAGAATTTACATTTTGTTAATTGTTTTGCAGAAATCTGTTAATCTGTAACTGAAGTATAGTGTCCTTTGTGTAAGTAAAATGGCTCCATAAGGAGACCATCCTGCCACAAAGATACAGTACTTAATAAATAAAACAGCCAAAGCATGTGAAGAAAAAGGTCACCAAACAAAAGTTTTGGATAGAAAATGAAATGCTTAAGAGGATTAATATCTGCTCTTCTTTTAAATTGTTCAAGCAAGTTTATAATTCATATTAACATGTTCCATTTAGGAACGGATTGGGACTATATGGTTTATGATAAATGGTTATTCAATTTAAGGTAATAATGGGTTACATGCATTGATTTGATTGTATATGATTTCTTGTGCAACCACTGGAAAATACTTCCTCTTCTGTTTATAGATGTCCAGTCACATGGTTTTCCACTCAGGCAAATCACTTCTGAATTGGTCTCCTTGTTTATTAGTAGTAAATATTATGTCATAAAATCATAGAATCATAAAATAGTTTGGGTTGGAAAGGACCTTAAGATCATCTAGTTCCAATCCCCCTGCCATGGGCAAGGACACCTCACACTAAACCATGTCACCCAAGGCTCTGTCCAACGTGGACTTGAACACTGCCAGGGATGGAGCATTTACCTCTTCTCTGGGCAACCTGTTCCAGTGCCTCACTACCCTCACAGTAAAGAACTTCTTCCTTATATCTAACCTAAACTTGCCATGTTTGAATTTAAACCCATTACCCCTTGTCCTATCACTACAGTCCCTAATGAAGAGTCCCTCCCCAGCATCCTTGTAGGGCCCCTACCAACACTGGAAGGCTGCTATGAGGTCTCCATGTAGTCTTCTCCAGGAAGAGCAGCCTCAACTTTCTCAGCCTGTCTTCATACGGGAGGTGCTCAAGCCCCATTATCATTCCTGTGGCTTCCTCTGGAGTTGCTCCAACAACTCCATGTCCTTTTTGTGTTGAGGACACCAGAACTGCACACAATACTCCAGATGAGGTCTCACAAGAGCAGAGCAAAGGGGCAGGATCACCTCCTTTGATCTGCTGGTCACACTCCTTTTGATGTAGCACAGGATACATTTGGCTTTCTGGGCTACGAGCCCATGGTGCCAGCTCATGTTTAGTTTCTCATAGACCAACACCCGCAAGTCCTTCTCTGCAAACGATCAATCATTTATTTTGCTACATTCTTGTACAAAGCAGTGGTATTTCTGTGCAATGATTTTCTTTTACTATCCAAGTCAGGACTGATCTGCCTAGCACCCATCATCACACAATGTCATCCATTATAAAAAAGACTGTTTTAGAGAAACAGGTCAAGTGTTGATGTTCTCAAAGCAAAGCAAAAGCAAAGCATATTATTTGGAGGAGGTTCATAGTAACAGAATGAAGAATCCTTGAGGCATTATGTGCGTTTGATAACAGTCTATCAAAAACAAAATCTGGGAATTTATGCAGTGATTTTTAAAATTATGGCAATGAAACTCATTGCTGCTTTTTGAACACATAATTCAAAACTGAGTGACACTGATCAATTAATAATCAACCATGCATAGTACAAATAAATCAAATGGAAGAAAAAGAAAGCCTATTAGAAAAATCCAGCACGCTTGAATGCATAACTTTTTAGCTGTTCTAATACAAAAGTGCTGGTATTGGTTGAATTATAAATCGGTGACTTTCATATTTACTAAATAAGCAAGAAAACTGAAAACACCCCCTTGACGTTAAGAGAATACACTATACTCAGTGCTTAAAATATGTATTTATATGAATATTTCAGTTACTTTGACCTTCAAAGATTTTAATTTAGGTGGAAAAATGTATAGTTGAGTTTTAAGTACTCTTTGGTTTGCTAGGAGAGCTTTGAAAAATCTGTTTCACACCCAAGCATACACTTTGGGTTTATAGTGAAGACAGGACAGGAACAGTGATGTGAAATGACGGATCCCAGGTACACTGACTCTTAGTTGCCTTCCAGTCTGCTACATGGTTCTTAGTTATTATGTTTTTAGAAAGTGTTAGATTGAAATGCCACTGTGTGACGTGATTTATAAACACAGGTGCATAAAACATAGATTAACAGAAAAAGAGGCTGCTTTCTCTCCCCAACCGTCTTAGCCTAAGGGGTTGCAATGCAAACTAACTTTCTGCTCTTACACTAGTTGTATGAAACAAAAGGTAAAATAAATCAATGAGGTTTTATTGCTTTACCAATTGACACTAAGTACTTTGGTTTTAGCAATGACAGCATTTTATTTGCTTGGTAATAGGTAGGGTAGAAATTTGAAACTATGTTTTGAATGTTTATATATGCATGTATATGATTATATTCAAGCATGGCTAATTATTTGCAGAATGGGATTTTCATTTTTATTGAATGTGCTCTACATGAACCACTCTTTCACCCATACTATAAAACAAATAGCCGAGTGCTTTAATGTTACCAGGAGATGATTAAGAACCTATAACTGCTTCATAGATCAGTGAAAACCCAAAGATGACATTCCCTTACAATGAGACATGTTTATGGTTTTTTTCCTCACCTACTTTTAAATAATAGCCAAAAATATCTTAAATTTGAAATGTAATATTTGTTGGCATCATGACTTTTTCTTCTGTCTGAATGTGCAGTGAACATTGTGTTGCAGTCATGCTGAGGTAGTATCGTGGTTTAAACCCAGTCAGGTAACTCGTTCGCTCACTTCCCCCCCTTTCTTGCCCTCCCCCTGCTCCCGGAGGGATGGAGAGGAGAATCGAAAAGAATGCAACTCCCACGGGTTGAGATAAGAACAGTTTAGTAACTAAGGTATAACACAAATCACTACTGCTACCACCAATGATAATAATGATAAAGGAAATAAAAAAGAGAATACAACACGTCACCACCAGCTGACTGATAACTCGCCCCCCCCCAAGCCCGACCAAGCACCGACCGATACCTCCTCCAACCCTGCAGTCCCCCAGCCCTTCCGGCTAACTCCCAGTTACATCCTGGGCATGACATGCTGTGGTATGGAATACCTCTTTGGTCAGTTTGGGTCAGGTGTGCTGTCTCTGCTTCCTCCTGGCTTCCCCTCCTCCCTGGCAGAGCATGAGGCTCACAAAGTCCTTGGCCAAACCAAAACATTGCTATCAGCTCTGTTCCCGAGCCGAAAGTCAAAACACTGCACTGCACCAGCTACCAAGGAGGAGAAACATGACTGCTACTGCTGAACCCAGGACAGGTAGAAAACCAACATCTGAAAAAATTTGAAAATGTTATCATTATCTAATATAAAAAAGGTGTAGGGATCATAAATTGCTAATTAGATGCTCACACTCAAAAATATACATGTAAGCATCATGAAAGAAAACTATGCAGATATTTGAATACTATGTATATATATGAAAAATATATTTATTATGTTTTATAATTTAGGGATTTAATTTAATTTAAGGATTTCAGCTGCGAAAAAAAGGCTTGCTCTACTATTACTATTCTATAGCTGCAGGGGATATTTAATCACAAGGCAACATGCAGTTTTTATTGTCCCTTTATTTACTCCCTTGAAACCACAATTCCATGTAGGTCCTCCAAATTCAGAAAAGTAGAAACAAAACCATATATATAGACTTTGAAGCATTTGGGGCTTATCAGAATCCAGATTTTGGTCTTAAATATGTCTATTATAATTGTGATAGGTTTTTTTCTCATTCAAGGATCTATCTTGAAACTGCTCCAAAAGCTGCTAAGCATTGCACTCAGAGTGCTATTTTCAGTCCTAAAACAATTTTTGTAAACTGAAAAGAATAATCAAAATGTAGTGGTGAGATGGAATCACCCTCCCTCTGTCCTATCATTTTGGAGTCTTATGATTCAGATATTGTTCTTATACACATGGACCACTCTTGAGTGCTTTGTCTGAGAGTAACATTTTGTAATGATATGAGCTGCAGGCATTAGGTACAGCAAGTGCTTTTTATATTGTGTACAATGGAAGGTTATATACAAGAGCTGAATGTAAGATGGATTTAATTAGAAGCCGGGAGGGGACGACACTGAATGCTTGTGACAGGAATAAATCAATGTTTTTGATCATTAGACCTTGTGCAGATTCTGCTGCTGTAATGGAAAACTAGTACATGATATTTCCTTCAAAACCCTTGACATGACTGTGATGTACTTCTCTGGTGTATTGTTACACAGACTTTGACTTTCACTGTCCCCATTTAGATCCTACTTTGGATTATTACTAAGACAAGAAAAAAAAAATATTCTGGTTGCTACAGTAACATGTCCTATAACCCCCAGGCATCACCAGCTCTTCATCAAGTGTTTATGACAACAGCTAAATGTAAATCTACAAGGAAATAAAATGATAGTTGTACTTCACTTACTTAGATTATGTGATCCTCTGTGTATCGCAGAGGTGACAGACCATGTCCTTAGTTAGAGCTAGACTATTTTGTTTCAAGTGAAGGTCTATTCCAATAATTTTAATTTGCTTCAACATAATCCCATGCTGCTTTAGAATGGTGGCTGCTGCCATTAATTATAGTGATGACATTGAATTAATCTGGGGCTAAGGTGGATGCTTTGTCCGTCATGTGCAAAGGACAATGTGCCTCCTTCAGTGGATTGTATGTATTAGGCTGAGGGGCAGCAATTGATGGCTTTTTTCTGTATCTCTTACAGGTAACTGTTTCCAAAGGGAACTGAGCACAAGTGGAAAAACTTCCTGTCTTCAGTTTCTAATCTAGTTATGCAAAATCAGCTGCACTCTGAGAGACAAAGCAGTTGTGTGTCTCAAACTGTGTGAGTATATAGCTGTGCACTGAAAACAGCATGTGAGGTTGTGTGCCTGCACCTCTATGCATTTCTCATGAGATGAGCCTGTTCTCCTACCTGGCACAAACAGCAGACAATATGACTATAGAAACAGTTAACTCCTCATTACCCATGGGTGGAATATTAAGGCCAAGCTTAAAAGAAATCAAACCTTTTTCCCTTTCGTTAGTGCAGCCTTGATTGAAGTGTAACGTTCATATTCTCAAAAGTCCATTTAAATAAATATATTCTGTTTTTAAAACCTAATTTACACATATTTTACTACCGATATTCTTTACTGAATTTGTCTTAATCCAGAATTTCTGTGGTTAAATTCAAAGTTGTTGGTAGTTTTCTTTTAGTGTGGTTCTGTCCTAGGGTGATAAGTGTGAGAACCTCCAATCACACTTGTTCAGACCAGAAGTTAATATAAATGCTGTTGTTTTATTTCTGACATACACTACCTTTTGTACTCACGTCTGTTTCTTGTAGGCTATATTTAAATGAAAGAGAAATTACAGACAGCAGGAAAACAGTAAATCATGAAGGTAGCCAGTGGAAACATGTTTCTCTTGCTTCTTGAGAATGTTCACTACATGCTTCATGCATGTATTCAAATCTTTTATGGGACAAACTGTTATGGTTTACACATAATCAGAGTTTTTCCTGTATGCTGCACTCTGTCATGGCTGCAGTGGGCTTTGGAGTTCATGTTGGAGGTGAAAGGTCCAGCAACATTTACAGAAAAGCATGCCCACTACTTCCCAGTAAATATGATCCTTGGGCCTACAAGGATGCCAGGGAGGGACTCTTCATTAGGGGCTGTAGTGATAGGACAAGGGGTAACAGGTTAAAACTTAAACAGGAGAACTTTAGATTAGATATAAGGAAGAAGTTCTTTACTTTGAGGGTGGTGAGGCACTGGAACGGGCTACCCAGGGAAGTTGTGAATGCTCCATCCCTGCCAGTGTTCAAGGCCAGGTTGGATAGAATCTTGGGTGACATGTGAGGTGGCCCAGCCCGTGGCAGGGGGGTTGGAACTAGATGATCTTAAGGTCCTTTGTAACCCAAACCATTCTATGATTCTATGATAATGGTTTTATAAATTGCTTCATAGTATCAGTTGATCTTCTGGATTCATGGAGTAAAGAGTCTGTTCTAAAGGAAACAGCTTGCAACTGGCATACAGAATCTTTACCAATTCAGTGGTGATGGCCTTTTTACTAGAGTTTCAATTTGACACAGACTTGGAGGAACAGATGAAATTACTCTGAAAAAAGTGAAGATGAAACCAGTACTAGAAGTGTATGTAAACCACGAAGTTACATCTACATAATTAGATCCAACTATTTCTCAGGTATTAGAAATAACTTCTATTTTTTTTCTATGTAAATATTTATAGTAAAACCTTTAAGGAAGCTGTGGAATTAATTTTGTCCATAGATTAATCTCGTTATCTACATTATAAGAAATGCCAGGTAAATCTATTTTATGCTAACAAGTTTTAGCTGAGCTATGATACTTCAGACAGATGACACTCTTCAGAACCTACCTCTGTCTCTGGAATCAATTCAGAAACTGTCAGACCTCAGGCACATTAGCACAGTGATTAAAAATCCATTTATTTTCTTTTTTTTTCCTGAGATAATTATGTTTGCTTAGTTTTGGTGTTCTGTTTTAGTATCAGCACTAGAATTAGCATTAATATTAGTATTAGTATTATTTCTTCTCTTCAGCTGTCTTCTTTAAATTCAGTATCTGATTCCTGTAGGTGCCTTCTTCTTTTTTCATTCCTGTGAGAATACCCTCTCACACACTATTTCACTTGTCAAGAAGCAACACAAAAAAGTTTTTGACTTTGTGCCAGCTCTCTCCCAGCCACTCATCTACATTTTCTGGAGATAATGGAAGTGTCCATAATGAGATCATTTAATACCATTGAACCATTTGATGCATTAGAAAAACAGAAACACCTATAAGCATGTAAGATCTGATGGAAATGTAGGGGGACATGAACTTCAACTGCCTTTCTTGTCCCATAACATTCCATCAGGGCTTTCTTGCACTTAACTCTGGCATTGTGGTTTTGAGCTACTATGGGAGCTACTATGTTGGACCTGAATAATATCATTAGTACGGTACTTTTAATGCTTCCGAGAAATCAAAGAAGTTCCGTTAGATGTATACATTCAGAAAATTGATACACAAAATTGTTAAAAAAGTTTGATTCAGATTGTTTTAATAAGATCTTTAGTTCAAAAATATGTAACATTTTACAAATTTAGCCCAGAAAGCTTATTGCAAATTTTAAAACTATATATATCCTAACATGTATTTATCACAAATACCAAAATAGCTGATATTAAGAGCAAAGTTAAGTAAATGACCTGATTCTTGATCCCTAGAGCTAATAAAAACTTCAGGAACAAAAAGGAATTCCATGGAAGTGAGAGTCACACATTTGAAATAGAAATGGAGCTCAGTAATTAGAAGGCCTTAGATTAACTTTGTTTTCCTTAAATCACATTTTCTTAGCTCCTTTCTTGTCCAACAACAGTTTTACATCATAGTAAATCCTCTGACTTTGATGGTGTGATTTGGGTCATGGCCTCTCTGTAGTCTTGTACCGAATCATTTGACTATTGATTTAAAGACATGCTGGAGTGCCTTGAGTGGAGCCAATCATTGTGGGGAAGAAGGGTAACAGAGATCCATCCTTTAGTTGTCAGCAGTGCTCTAAAGTGAACGAGCACTAAGAAAGTCTGTTTGCGAGCTAAGACCATGTCACACACAGTTACTATGGTTAAGCAGAAGTATTTTAACACATTAAACTGACGTGTTATCTTTGTCAATTCCTGAAGTCCTTATAGTTCATATTTTACCCTCTTAACTTTCTGCTCCTTTTTTTGGTTGTTTTTTCTTTTTTCCTTGAATATAAATACCTCTCCTTTATTTGAAAGACCCTGAAGACATGCAAAAAAACCCATACAGATCAATTGAGAACAGTTCAGCAGCTTATGGTGAGAGTGGAACATAATTGGTTCTCAAGTACTGCCCTCCACTTGAACAGTGCTCTTCATCTGCCAGCAACGGCTATTAATTAGACGCAGATAATGTTTTTAACTTTAACATGATATAGGCAATTAACTGAAGTTAAAGATGAGTAAGAAAGTGGAATGGAACCCTAAAATAGGTTTAGTATTTGTACAACCAATGCAGTCCTAAAAGCCTTGGAAAGTACAAGCCTTCAAACAAGTCCACAGATAGTTGTAACTCTAAGAAAATATTTGTGGAGTCTTTACGCTGTCCTGGTTTTACTTCTTTAAATCAGTTGATTCAAACAAAATAATTCAATGGACGCCTTGGTATTTCAAAAGGTCATTTCTGCACCTACTAAATCTATGATGCCATCATGTTTGACTTTTATACAAGTACCTTTATGTTTTTCCTCTTCCTGCCTGTTGGGAAGATATATCTGTAAACAACTGAAAAATGTTTCTTTTATCCTTCTCCAAATTCCTCCTTCACTTTCTTACTCAGTGGAGTTCTTTGAAAACAAAACAAAGTAAAATAAGTCTCCTGGTATGCCAGGATCAGCCATATCTCATTGCTTTCTCTTTGTTCCTTGCCTGCTTACGTTCATCTTTTGTTTCAGGTCTTATATTTAGATTGTGAGCTCTCTGAGACAGGAGTTGTCTATTTTTGATCCATGTTCAATGCTGAGTGTTAAAGTAGTGCAAATAAATAGCACTAATTATGTACTGCTAAAATATGCCATAATACTGTACTGCTGTACTCAGTTAATATAGCCAGTGAGTCGGGAGATGTAGGCATCATTGCCTGTCACTGTGTGTTGCATCTTGATGGGTGTGGAATCTATGAAGTTTTATTGAGCAGTTTACAAAGCCTGTTTGGAGTTAGAAAATCTTTACTACTACTTAATGTACTGTGGAGTTTGTAAACTGCTGCATGAAATGCCCAGAGCTAATGATTTTCTTTTTAGAGATGCCAGATTTTCAAAAACTATTTCAATTTTTATTTCTATTTGATTTTAGGAGGGAAAAAAAAATCAACCTTAGAAGAAACTTCTGGGAAAAAAAATGTATTTTGAATGTACTTAACAATGTGATTTTGATTTTTCTGAAAGTAAATTATAACACAATTTTGAAATTATTTTTAAGTTTTGAATTATGAAATTATAACAGCATCTTTTGAAAGAAAGGCAAAGAAATGTAGACAGTTCCTGTTAATTAATTTAATTTTGCCATAGTGATATTTAAGAAAATTATTGAGGTCCTGATATTTGATTCTATTTTGGAATCTTGATTAATAATCATGTCGTAGGGACATAATTTCCCACTTGACTTTATGAATATTAATCTTCAAAGCATCATTCTCAACTCCAACCTTTGTTTTAATTCTGTCTACTACATCAGTGGCTATTTCCATACTATGCTCCATATGATTTTTTTAAAAAGCAAAACCTAAATACAGAAATATTCTATTGTTTGTTCTGTGATTTTAATTTAATGTACTTTTTTTTTTTATTTCATTAGGAAATAAATTGATTCGCATGTTATATAGAGATTTTCATAACTTTATAGCTTGCCTGTTTCTGTTAATAAAATATATATGTTTTATTAACTATTCTCAGCATGAATAGTCTACTTAATGTTTTAGAAAATAAATATATTTTTCCAATTGTATTCTCATATTTCCCCAGTTGTTTCCCAGTATATAAAAATTATTTTCATTTGTGTTAATGAGTATCTGTAGGGTCTTGCAGACAATAGCAAATTTTTTGTTTCATTTAAAAGACTGTTAAGTGGGAAAAATGCAGACCACCTGGTCTAAAAAAGATTTTAGAAATAATGTTTTTTTCACCATTTTTGTCATCACTAACCAATTTTACTATACCCATGTCAGAGTTCTTTTCTGTTTGCGATTTTTGTTTACTTGCTTTTTGTGCTTTTTTTCTGAACACTAGAACACAGAATTTGATATTTAAAATATTCTTTATTATTGTCTCCCCTTACTTGATTCATTAATAGGCCCATTTTCTTCTCAATCCCTCTTTTTACACTGATATCTCCATAAAAGCTTTTGTGTATTAAAAAAAAATGACTGCCATAGAAAAGTATCAAGGAATGTGGGAGTAATACAGGTGAGACAATTGAAATGAACTGTTCAGTGATTACAAGAAAGTTACTTGTCAGTCCCTTACACTATTATTTTTAATCTCTATCTGGCTGTGAACTCTGCGAGAAATGGACATTTGCCAGATTTCTGACCTGCTTCTTTGTGTATAATCTCCAAAATAGAACATCTTTATTCTTTGACATTTAATTTCTGAACTCTGTTGAATAAAGAATTTTGAAAGGAACATTCAAAATAATACAGTTTATGAAAGAAATACAAGTTTTGGTTCCTATCTAATTACAGCACTAGAACCTCACAGGACTTCGCAGGATGAATCCTGCGAGTTCCAGTGAATTTGAGACTCTTACTTTGTTGCTTTTGGAAGTCAAACGCATTCTGGCAATAAGAAGCTTTGAAAGGGCTCTTGCAGTTCAGTAGAGGAGTTTTCTGCAAACTTTTGAGGACTTTGTCTTATTTATAAGGGGTCTTATTTGCAATGGGTGAGCCTTAAAAGGTCTTGTCACACTCTTGGAATACTATTTGGCAGCTCTCCTCAAATCATTTTGAAGAGTAGACAAACATTAAAATAAAAGTGAAAGTGATTTATTTATTTACTGAAATGCAAACGTCATAAATTCAATTCCTTTAACTGGAAATATAATAAGAAATTAAATAATAAACCACTTCAATGTAACTTATTCTGGTTTAGCTGGTTTTTACATTCCAGCCAGACTGGTCTTTGAAGCCTGAGTAATTCTTCAGGTGATTTCCACAGATCACACATGTGTGACCCTGTCCTTTAGGAAGGCCAATCCTTATGCTTTTCTTCCCTCAAATAGGATCATAACTTGTATTAAAGCTGCCAGTCTTTTTCAACTAAAAGTAAATTCACCTATATCCACTTTCTATAAACCGTCCATCTTTATAACTGAATCAGAGCATATCTTCTGTGCTAGCAGAATCCTGCCTGACACTGGATTTATCTTCATTAGAAAAAGATTTCTTTTGCTGTCTCTGTGGGATCTGCCTGCTGGGCAGATTCAGCTACACTCAGAGTCTACTTCACTACAAGCAGGTCTGACCTCCAATGGCAGTAGAAAATGCTACTTGGCCTGGGAATAAAAAGACCACTTACTACTATAGAAGAAACTCACCTTACTGAATGATTTCAAATTCGTTAATTGCTTACTTACGTTTATAGCATTTAGTAGAGTGTACAATGACAAAGATATCTTATGCAAGATCTTCACTTATAGTGAAGACAATGTACAATACATATGAGAAATTGTTGTGGTTTAAGCCCAGCTGTAACTCAGAACCATGCAGGCACCCTCTCACTCCCTGCCCTTTCTCACCCACCCTGCTCCTGAAGGGTGGGGAGGAGAATTGAAAGAATGTAACTCCCAGGGGTTGAAATAAGAGCAGTCCAGTAACTACGGTATAACACAAACCACTACTGCTACCACCAATAATGATGATGATAAGGGAAATAACAGGGGAAGAGAATACAACTGCTCACCACCTGCCGACCGATACCCAACCCAACCCAGCAGTGATCTAACCCTTCCAGGTGTATGACGTGCTGTGGCATGGAATACCCCTTTGGTCAGTTTGGGTCAGGTGTCCTGTCTCTGCTTCCACCTGGCTTCCCCTCCTCCCTGGCAGAGCATGAGACTCAGAAAGTCCTTGGTCAGAGTAAACATTATTGAGCAGCAACTAAAAACATCAGTGTTACCACTGCTGTTTCCAGGCTGAAATTCAAAAACACAGCACTGCACCAGCTACCAAGAAGGAGAAAAAACGACTGCTACTGCTGAACCCAGGACAGAAACATATGTGTAATCAAACAAAAAATGTAACCATTCTAGACATCCATTCAGAAACCCTTTTGTATGTAAAAACCGTTTGTGTATCTCAAGTTTATTACCTACATTTATGCAAGGAGAAGAGTGAGCTATTACCAGAGGGAATTTCGTTAAATCCTTTAGAACATATTAAGCTAGCCAGAATGGTTGTCCACCTAGAGGGGTTACTTACTGATTAAAGCTGGTCCTGGGTATCTGCTTCTGCATGACCCCTCATAGTCCAACTGATAAACACAGGTGAGTGAATTCCCTTCTCAGTGTCCAGAGGCCCTAAGCCCCATTAAGGAGTCATATTTGGCTTGATTTTGAAATATTTTAGCTAGAAGTATAATAAATAACTCCTCTCCTAAAATTGTCATCCAGTTGGCCCTGTTCTGCCTATTTACAAACTATATCAAAGATATAAATCTTAATCTAATACTCATTTAGAGTTGGTTAAAAGAGCAAAGCTTTGAATTAAATGTTGTACATTACATGTATAAAGTATATGGAAAGAGGAAACATTGACTGTGATAATTTGTAAAGGTTAAGAACATGAAACTATAGATCAGCTGGTTTACAAGATGGCATTTTGCACAGAAGCTATGAACGCGGCCCATGTGGATGAATACATTTGTGTCTTGGCTTTGCTGTGTGGCTAGCATTCCTCTATATTTTCTGTTTTATTGGCATGATGAATTAACTTAATGTTAATTCCATTATAGACCTAATCTATAGCTGAACCCTCCTAAACCAATGTAATCTGGCTGCATGATCAGGCCCAGAGGGCTGTGTTTAGTGACACTTAGTCCAGCTGGAGGCCAGTCATTAGCGATGCTTTCCAAGGGATGATCCTGGGGCTAATACTAGTCAGCATCTTCAGAAATGGTCTGGACAATGTGGTAGACAACACCCTCAGTATATTTGCAAATGGTATAAAACTGTGAGGAGTAAATTATACACTAGATGGATGCATTAGCATACAGAGGCACCTTGAAAGGCTGGAGAAATGGGCTAACAGAAACCTTGTGAAGTTTAATGAGGGGAAATGCAAAGAAGTCCTGCACCTACAGAGGAGTAATCCCAGGCAACACTACATACCGGGATTCACATGACTGTGAGTCAGTGAAACCCTGTTTTATTAGGGTGAGAGAATTCAACACATTAATTAACTTGTTCATTAAAAAATAAAAGATGAGGTCACCAGGTCATTAATCATGAAGGAAGTCCAGATACAAGAGCTATTGAGTTTATCTGGGAGTGGTATAAAATTTTGTAGTAGTGCAGCCTGCAGGCCTCCCCCCCCCTCCTTATGATTTTGTTTAAAACCAATGTCTAGGCATTAGTTGTTAATGGATAAAATGCTACAAAGCTTTTCTGCACCAAAAAGAGGTTACAAAGTGTAAGAAAACTGATCAATTCATATTCCTCCCTTTTTCTGATTTATAGCAGTTTTTAATCATTGCAATGTTTTTGATACCCTCAAGGCAAGACAGGGCAAACAAACTGTCTGTTGTACAGTCCGTGGGGTAGATGTGATTCAGCTGGGCAAAGTCTGTTCTGACAGAGGGTCATGTGCAGCTAACATACCCTGAGATAACATTAAGCAAACCGTAACCACTTCTGTAGTGCTGATATATCAAATGAGATTCACAGTACAAACAAAAAAGTTATTAGCATGGTTCAAAGAATTTACAATTTAATGTTTCACATAACAAAAATGACAGGAATAAAACTCACAAGAAAGAGACAGCCTGTCTGTCACACCATGTAGCTGTGTAAGCCCCATCAGAGCTGTGCTCTGAGGATAGAAGAGGGCAGATGCACTGACATAAATAAACTAATGTTTCTGTAGCTTGTGGGCATGGCAGGCTGTAAGACAGAATTTCTACAAAATGCTGAGTGGTCCTGAAGAGAAGTGCAACATTCCTGGACTTTGTGCTCTTGGCTAGTCTACAAAACAGTAATTCTTTCTGAGGAAGTGTAATTTCTGAGAACCTAATGCAGCTTTTTATCCTCAGCTTGAGCTACTAGATACCTACCCTCTATTGCCCCTCACTCAAGGCATTAGACAAAGCATTTCCTTGCATGTCAATAGATAAACTAAGGGCTTTAGATGACCTGGCTCAGAATTCAACACCTTTCATATACTACTGTGTCATCTAATGTATTTATAAGAAAAGGAAATGCTATATGGGTCTTGCTTTTAAAAAAAAAGAACAAGGTTAATAGGACAAATCTAGTGATGAAACATCAATATATAAGCCAAAAATCTGAAAAAAATATTTTGTTATCTTAAATTTGTTATAAAGCTCAAGACTGACACAATTTTGAAAGATTTGTTTAGTTCCTATTGTGTTCAACTGTACTGCTAAGTGATCATACATGTGCACTTTTCCTAATTCTGTACTGTGGCAGGATGTGATAGAAGCACATGATAATTTATGAAGAGTTAAAACAAGGAAGAAATTCTTAATGCCAGCAGCTGTACAAAGCAGTGCTATTGAGTATGGTCAAAAACCTGAACATAATATTCACAGATGCACTCAGGAAAGCTATCAAATGCCTTTACCTTTGTTATTATTGTCATTATTCTTTTCAAATGTAAGAAAATTGGAATTGTGATTATTTGAAAAAAAAAAGAAAAAAAAATCTTTGACTTTACGATCTTGAAACCTTCTTCTATAAAATGTTTATATCTCTTCACACAAACATTTACTAACACACTATACTAGGTCATGGTCTTCATTCAGCAATAGTTATGGGCAATGTTCTTTTCAAAGAGCAGAAAAAAATTGCAGGCTAAATGCAGTTGTCAGCTGAAGGCAAAAACTGGAAGAAGAAAGAAATAAAAGTGTGAAAAATATGAGAGCTAATGAGGAGCTGTTTAAGAATACTTTGGTGGGTACCAGAAAAACTTATGGTCATTCTTGAGAAAGAGGGCCACACTAATTACTAGTTTGATTTAGAATGCAAAACAGAGTGGTTACACATGACAAATAATAATTTAAAAAGACTGATATTTCTAGTAAGCTAGGAGTTATAAAAAAAAAAGAAAAAAGTATGGAATGCCAAAAGGCACAGGACTAAACTATGTATAGTAAAAATGGTAATAACACCAGGAGATAGTTCTATATAGATCTCAGTAGAAAAAAAAAAAACTATAGTTAAAAAAGCATCTTTATCTTGATATTGTGGGGTGTTGGGAGAAAAATGGCAGAATTAACAGTAAATGACTGGATTTTCAATAAATACATTGGTTCTATTTGAGGAAAAAAACATGTATCTGAATCATGCCACATGAAGATTTGATGAAAGCAATGAATAGGGTGATTAGTTTTTCTAAAACTACACACTTAAAAGCATTGTCACGTAATTTATGACTAAGAAGTTTAAAGGATATGGCTAAGGAGCTATCTGGGTTGTTAATGTTGATTTTTCAATAAGCCTTGAAATGCTGGAAACACTCCAGCATTCTGAAAGAAGCTAATGTTTCACTATTTATTTTGAAGAGGGTAAACTGGTCAATTTTTCACAGTTAGAGGCTTGTCATAGTAACATCAGTCCTGAGCAAAATAGTGATATGGCTGATGTACAAATGAACTACTAAAAAGTTTAAAGGAACCAATATCATTAAAGCCAATCTGGAAAAAACTCTGGAGTAGTATGCTTGGTAGATAAAGCAAGTACAATTGATTTCTTCTGTACAGATTTCTCTAGGGCTTTGACTTGATACTGAAGTACATGTTTATGAAGAAATTAGAATGATATAAGAACAGCTTCAGCAAAACAGAAGCTAGCCAGTTCTGGGCTTTCACTGTAGAAGTTACTGTCCTTTAAAAGAGATTTAGTGATCTCTTTTAAAATTCAGTCCCTGGCATGCGCTTCTTACTGTTAACAATGACTTGCAAGAATACATTAAATAATTGCTAGCGATATTTACAGTGAATCTCACTGGTTGAATCAGTGAATTTTCTTTGAAATAAAATGAAACAATGAAATAGATCACACACGCACACACAAAAAAAGTGTTTCATTTTGATTTTTGCAACTGACTGTCATGAAATATCAGCATGAATGCAATGCTTGCAGAAAACTATATTCTTTTGCATCACTTTGGTAAAAGTTAGTGTGAGGAGTTAGACAGTTTAACCAAGTAAAGATTGGATATGTACTCCCAGGTTTTGACTGAAGTGTGAAGAATACATGCATTCCTCATTCTGTTTGTAATGTATAAATCAAGCAAGACCTTTAAAACATGATGCTTTTCAAACAGCTGCAAATCTTCAAATTGTTTTAGTAATATTTAGGCCAACAGGCTCTTTTCATGTCAACCAAGTTATTGCCTAGTATGGGGTAGTGAGGCAAAAAAACAAAGCCAACCCAACCAAGAAGTTATATTCAGCAGTTTGATTTTCTAAGATAGATTTGTATATACCTGAACCCAAAATATTTTTTTAGTATAATGACAATTACTCATTCAGCTGTAAATGTGTTTTCTTGTGCTCTAATGAAGCAGTTAATCAAGTCTGTTTACTCATCTACAAAACGTATATTCCTCATGTTGGCAAGTAGTTTTGTATACATCATTGTTTGTATTCCGCATTCACTGAATAATTCCTGCTATAAAGAAAGATATTATGGTGGAGGTTTTTTGTTCTACAGGCAATTCAAGTGTTTAAGAATAACATCTGACTAATAAGGAGAAATCACATATCTAAAAAAGAGTGTGTAGCTCCTTTATTCTTGGTATGCAAATTTGAAAGTAACCGCTCCACTTATTTCACTACAACTGGATTTTGGACAATTAGGGCTTTTTTTTTTTTTAAATTTACAGACTCAATCGCTGTTGATTTCAAGCTGAGAAGTTGGGGTGTGATGAGAAACGGAAAGTCAAGAAATTTTGTTTCCATGAATATAGTCCCATGCCCTCGATCCCCTGTGATATTTCTTCTGGGTCAAAGACAACTTCATGTATTTTGCACAGGAGAAGTAATCATACAAAGAACTTCCTTTCAAAGTTTGACCCTATGTAAATCTAGTCTGAAACTTGTTTCTATCAGGGAGGAGTAGCAAAAGCTTAGGGAACAATACAAAAAAAGAAGGCATCCGTAGGGTTCTCATTGACCTGGTATGCTCTTGTAAACACCAATTCATAACATTTACAATCACTTTAAATGCATCGGTTTGAGTGTACTCAGCAGGAGGAACCCTTGTGACAAAGAGACATGACCACTGTCCTGGGTTCAGCAGTAGCAGTCATTTTTCTCCTTCGTGGTAGCTGGTGCAGTGCTGTGTTTTGACTTTCAGCCTGGGAACAGTGTTGGTGAAGCCGATGTTTTCAGTTGTTGCTAAGTGATGTTTACCCTGACCAAGGACTTTGTGAGGCTCATGCTCTGCCAGGGAGGAGGGGAAGCCGTGAGGAAGCAGAGACAGGGTGCCTGACCCAGGCTAGCCAAGGAGGTATTCCATACCACAGCACGTCATGCCCGGGGGGAGTAACTGAGAGTTACTTGGAAGGACACGGGGTCTTCTGGGTTGGACTCATTTTTCGGCTGGTGGTATTGTATTCTCTTCCCTTGATATTTTCTCTTATCATTATTGTCGTTGGTGGTAGCGGTGGTGATCTGTGTTGTACATTGGTTGCTGGACTGTTCTTGTCTCAACCTGTGGGAGTTGCATTCTTTCGATTCTCCTCCCCATCCCTCTGGGAGTGGGGGAGAGCCCCCGGGGGGGGATGGATGGGGGGGGGGGGACGTGGGCCTCGATTTCTTCCAGCCCAGCACCACTCACTGGGAGTGAGTGAACAAGCTGAACCTTGTTGACTGCCATGAGCTGAAATACCAGTTAAAGTTATAAAACATCCTGTTTATGCAGTCGAGCTTCTGCTTGAATAAATGGGAGTGCAGATTAGTTGTCACTAGCAACAGACATTAGCTAAATAGGATCTGATTCAAGGCCCATTTTAATATAGATACTGTATCAATTCATTAAAAAAAAGTTCCGGTAAATACTTTTACAGTAAAGATATGCAAAAAAAAAAAAAAAAACAAATACATTGAAATTAAGTAATTTCAATAATAAAATTTACTATATATGTATGGAGAGAGATTATTCATCAAGGACTGTAGTGATAGGACAAAGGATAATGGTTTTAAACTTAAACAGGGGAAGTTCAGGTTAGATATAAGGCAGAAGTTCTTCCCTGTGGGGGTTGTGAGGCACTGGAACAAGTTGCCCAAAGAAATGGTAAATGTTTTATCCCTGGCAGTGTTCAGTGTCAGGTTGGACAAAGCCTTGGGCGACGTGGTCTACTGTGAGGTGTTCCTGCCCATGACAGGGGGGTTTTATCTAGATCTTAGTGCCTTTTCCAACCCAAACAATTCTATGATTCTATGATAGCATTTCTCTCTTGAAAGATGCCTTTGCACAATGGGTATATGATATATGCTGTAATATGTCACATTTACAGGGGAGTAGTATTTAGAGTCTGCAGTGCCATTGTATATGAGAACTGGTTTTCAAATTGTATTCCTTGGATCTTGGTAGTTCACGTTACTTTAAAGTTCCTGGAACACAGGTTGCTGGTTTTACCTTTTGAGCTCTGAAGAATAGGCCTGTTAGTTTAAATTCTGTGCAGAGGTATCTTTTATACTCTATAAAATATTCAGTGCTCTTGTCAATAAACAAACACTGAAAACCACCATGGGAAAATTGTGCTGGTTTTGTCTGGGATAGAGTTAGTATCCTTCCCAGTAACTTGTATGGTGCTATGTTTTGGATTTGTACCTAGAATCATTTAGGTTGGAAAAGACCTTTAAGATCAAGTCTAACTGTTAAATTAACACTGCAAAGTCCACCACTAAACCACGTCCCACCTACAAGTCTTTTAAATACCTCCAGGGATGGGGACTCCACCAGCTCCCCAGGCAGCCTGTTCCAATGCTTGATAACTCTACCAGTGAAGAAATTTTCCCAATATCTAATCTAAAAGGTTAATTTAACAGATTTACAGAAGAATACCATAGGAAATAATCTGTTCCACAAAACTGAATCTGTGTAAATATATCACCTCCATGTTACACACCCAGCCTAATATGTTTAGGCACTGCTATTTTGTTACCTGTGAGCTCTTGATCTGAGACAGAGCAGATAAATTTGAGACAGAACACTTTCTATCACACACTGACTTGAGAAGCAGGAGGCTCCAGATTTATTTTTACTCTACCACACTGACACTCTTCATGACAGAATGCTTACACAGGAACAGTGAAGAAAACTCGCTCATTTATCATAATTTTCAACCTTGAAGCATGTAACATGTTAATGCCTAAATATTCCCTGTATATATATATATATATATATATATATATATATATTTGTTTGACCACCTGGACAGCATTATCTAAGAGGATGCAGAAAAAAATATGTTCTTTTTTTTCTTTTCAGACTGAACTGGTAGTGTAAAATTTGGCTGCAAGATCTTTTCCTGGAACTTCACCAAATGTTACTACAAAACATTTTGACACTGGTATAAATCACTCACAGGATCCACAGTCTGTGTTCTCATGATGTCTTTCACCTCACAGCAACAGAGGAAGGGAAGAAAGGTAGAGACCTTGGCTGTGGATGAGAGCCGTCATCTCCCCTCCTCTGTCCCTTTAATAAAATAGATTGTCTGGTTCTGACTGGGAAATGGCAAAAGATTCATAAATGGCAAAACCAGACCTTAAGAGTATGATATAGGTCTTGACATTAAATAAAAGGTACATGAAGGCATGGAAAAAAAATTAATGCTCTGAAAAGAATTAATTTTTCTTTTACATTTATGTTAATGTATTAGAAAAAAACACTTTTGCTGCTACCAGCACTTTGCCAGAAAGGTCTCTTGTGACCTTGCTCCTTTTTGTTTAACATAAATCTGAGAAAAAAAATTATAAAAAGGCAAGCTAATATTTTTCATAGAATAGCACAGAATCAGAGAGACTACAGTACTCTGGCTGAAGCTATTACAGTTATTATTCCCTGAAAGTAATAGCCACTGCACAGTTACAGCTTGATTGCCATTTAGAAATATCACTAGAGCAAAGCCAGTATGGCTAAACCAACCGAAGCAGAGGTCCATATTGATCATTTGACATTTGTTCCTTTTCCTACCTTGTCCCAAGACAGAATTCATTTGCCACTAGCTTGGCAAGGCTGTTGCAAGTAAGAAATGAGTGTTGGTGTGGGACACTAAATGAAGCTTGGTTTGTGTCTAATTCATACTATCTAAATAATTTCTCAAGCTTCCCAAATCTAAATAATAACAATCACTTTTCCAGCATGATTCTCAACTTCTCTGTGTCACAGTGTCAGAGAGGCCAAACCCTTCAAGTAATTTTTAAGTCCTAGATTATTTCTAACAGACAGCAAAATCATTCTTGAGTTGCTCCTGTGAGCTACAGGATCACTACCATCATTTATATCTCATTTTCTTGAGTATCACAGGGTTTCTCACAATACAATGAGCCACTCCTCAGCCACAGAAATAAGTTTCTTTTCAGTTTCAGCAATAGTGTGAAGATTGTTTTTTGAATTCTTTTCCCTGTAGGACTTCATCTCATGTTGTGAATCCAATCTCTGATTTATGTCTGCATTCTCTGCTAATCATTCTGAATTTTTCTTTTAGTGATCAATCCCCTGAGGAAAAAACAAGGCACTAGAGTGATCAAACATGGATATGGCTCTGTCGGTACTTTACACTATGTCAGGCTCTGATGCCTAAATGAAAAAGTGCTACCATTTAAAATGCCAATGTAGGTTTTTCTCCAGAACTTTAAATATTATTTCCGCTTCTTTCTTCCATGGAGCTGAGAGATATTAACAATAAGTTCACTGCAGGCATCTACTAACAGCATGTCATCTAAAAAGACCACCAAAGCCAAAACCATCCAAAGCCAAAAGTCAGATAGAGAAATACTGAAATTTTTCTTTTTTTTTATTTTCACTCTTGTTTCTATGTGACTAACTGCTTCAGGCTCAGGTAGTTTAGCACCTAAACAGCCACAGTAAGAGTTACTCATGAAAAATGTTTATATTTAGCTCCCTCATTAAGAGAGATTTATTCTAAAAGCAAATATGCTCAAGTAGGGCTAATCGATGTAACTTGGAGTTCTGCTGATGAGAAACTGTAACAATTTGAAGGGATGAATGTTTGGTTGGTTTTGCTGTTGCTGTTGATGGCGTTCTTTGCCAAAACGGGAAGATAACATTGTCAAAACTCTCTCTGTAGTGAATGGAAAGGGGTGGCTTCATCCGCAGGGTGATTTATCTCAGCCTAAGATAACGTTTAAGGTAGAAAAATGGAATAACATAAGGTGGAAGGTAGGTGAGATTCATCATTCTCTGGACAAACATCTGTTCTTTTTAGCAATAAAGGTTGTGGAAACAATCTGGCTAGACTTGACCCATAGACAGACAATATTAGATGAGAGAAATCTCGGTGGCACTTGAGGAATCATATTGCTCTCCTGTGGCTATTGCACATGTATAAAAAGGAACACATAATGTATCCTTACATCAAAAATATGCTGCAAAATCTGATTCATGGTGACTGTTTATGACCCTTGAGTAAAAGGCAGCATAGGGATTGTACAATATATTTCTCTAAGGGCAAAAAGTGCAAATTCAATAAATTCATATTATCACCTTATTGTAAATACCCAGGCCTTGCATGTAGTATCCCATCTTGAGCCTTGTAAACAGGTCTCAGAAAGCTGAAAAGATGCACAGAAAACATGCACAGCTAAATGAGCTTGGTGATTGTCAAGCTATTTCTATTAGACTGTAATGGGCTTGTCATCTAGGTCATGCTTTGCTCAGAAAAGAATGAGAGAGAGCTTTAAATGCACTTCTCATCTTAGTAGAATGACCTTATATGAATGCAAAATAGAGCCAAAGAGAGCTGTTAATCAGAGATTAAGCTCCCACAAAACAAGATTGTTGCCAATAAATTCCGTGGTCATCTACGGTGATGTGTTCAATAGGATCAAATTTTGAATTAAAAACCAGTCCTTTACTGTTCTATCTCTTTTAGCAGAATGCTGACATACCCAGGATTAGAAATTTTTCTAGGCATTAGGAATAAAAACAGATAAACTCAGAACTCCAAGTACCACAGTTTGTTCTCTTCTCCTGAAGTACCTAAAGATGAGTGGGATTATGGAAACTGTAGAGTGAACAAGGGTCCATAGGTACAAAAGCAGTAAAAATAAAGGAGAAATTTGGATTTCTGCTTGAAGTCTCACTTCCTACCTAAATATTTGCCAATTTACTCCATTACTATGGACACAGAGAATATAGAAATCAAAGCTCAAGAAGGGAAGAGTGGTTTTCTACTCACTAGAAAATAGGTTAGATAAGGACAGGCTGTGGCTGATCTGGCAAAGCTTGTACCATTTGCTGCAATGAAGCTTCTTGAAGTGTTGATCTGTTGGAGGGTGGGAAGGCTTTGCAGGGGAATCTGCGCAGGCTGGATGGATGGGCTGTGGCAAATTGCATGAGGTTCAACAAGGCAAAGTGCCAGGTGCTTTACTGGCCACAACAGTCCCATGCAACGCTACAGGCTTGGGGAAGAGTGACTGGAAAGCTGCCTGATGAAAAAGGACCTGGGGGTGCTAATACAGGCATCCTGGCCTGTATCAGCAATAGCATGGCAGCAGGGCCAGGTCAGTGATCATCCCCCACTACTGGGTACTGCTGAGGCTGCACCTCAAATCCTGTGTTCAGTTCTGGGCCCCTCACTACAGGAGACACATTGAGGTGCTGAAGTGGGTCTGGAGAAGGACAACGAAGCTGGTGAAATGCCTGGAGTGCAAGTCTGATGAGGAACGGCTGAGGGAATTGCAGTTATTTAGTCTGGAGAAGAGAAAGCTCGGGGGGACTTTCATCACTCCCTACAACTACCTGAAAGGAGGATGGAGAGAGGAGGTGGCTGATCTCTTCTCCCAAGTAACAAGAGATAGGACAAGAGAAATGGCCTCAAGCTGTGTCAGGGGAGGATTAGACTGGACAGTAGGAAAAATTTCTTCATCAAAAGGGTTGTCAGGCATTGGAACAGGCTGGCCAGGGAAGTGGTGGAAAAAAATGTGTAGATGAGGCCCTTATTGAAATGGTTTATTGCTGGTCTTGGCAGTTCAGGTATAAAGCTTGAACTTGACGATCAGGGGACTGGAGCACCTCCCATATGAAGATAGGCTGGGAAAGTTGGGGCTGTTCAGCCTGGAGAAGAGAAGGCTACATGGAGACCTCATAGCAGCCTTCCAGTATCTGAAGGGGGGCTATAGGGATGCTGGGGAGGGACTCTTCATTAGGGACTGTAGTGATAGGACAAGGGGTAATGGGTTAAAACTTAAATAGGGGAAGTTTAGGTTAGATATAAGGAAGAAGTTCTTTACTCTGAGGGTGGTGAGGCACTGGAATGGGTTGCCGAAGGAAGTTGTGAATGCTCCATCCCTGGCAGTCTTCAAGGTCAGGTTGGACGAGGCCTTGGGTGACATGTTTTAGTGTGAGGTGCCCCTGCCCATGGCAGGGGGGCTGGAACTAGATGATCTTAAGGTCCTTTCCAACCCTAACTATTCTATGATTCTATGATCTTGAAGGTCTTTTACAACCTACTTGATTCTGTGATTCCTCTCTGGCAATATTTGCTGAATGACCAAAGACCCTTCAACAGATTGTACACAAAATACATGTAGATTTTTAACTTACTGGTTAATACAAATACCAGACAGCCAGGTATAACTAGCTAGGGGGCTAAGATTGACATTCACACCCCTGGAAAGGCACTCGGACACTCAGCTGTTAATTAGGCAGGAAGGGTTGGTCATTGTTATTCTTTGGAAGGAGCTGAACCTTGATGTTGTGGAGCTGAAATCCCCAAGTCTCTTTAGCCTCTCTCTTCCCTGCCTCCCCTCTGTGGAGAATTATGTCTTTTCTGTGGAGAATTATGTCTTTTCTTATTAGCTTTTTTCCTCCAAAATCCTCACGGTGTTAACTCTTGTCATCACAACAGTTTCATTTACTGGTGTGTTTTTGCTTATCTTATCTTGCTTGGATGTTTTTCTCACATGTTTTGTCACACCTCATCACAATTTTCTTAGTAAAACTGAGTCAAGATCACACAGCTGCACCAAACTAGTGCTTATCATGGGTAGCTGAATCTCTGGATTCAGAATTACACATTACATGATCCTGATTAAAACTGTAAATGATTGACTCTTACATACTTCTTTACAAACATCATATGTCTTAGAAGAAAATGTATGTTGTGCATACCCCTATATGAGACTCATTGCCCTTGAGAATAAATGAATGTTGTCTTGCCTTTCTAATCATAGCTGTGAGCTACTGAAAAGAGTTCCTAATGATGCATGAGGAGACATCCTCAGTATTCATTTACCAGCCTGGTGAGAAATTTCACAGGCTACAGGAGACTAAACTGAATCCCTGAAAAGAAAGACAATCAATAACATACAATTTGAGCATGCTTTGTATATGTGCACTAGAGATTTGGGCTGAAGGAATCTAGATATTCTGGAACACCCTTCCAGTAAAAAAGCTAATTTTTTTCTAAGATGTGTCTTAATCAATATATGGTGTGTCTGTCTGTAAGAGCATAGGTCTGCACTGACGTCCTAGGATAACCCTTTCCAGTCCTACACAACACCTAAAAAAGCCATGGCAAATTGAACAAAGAAATAACTCACTGGGAATACATACAAACACAAATGAATATTAAAGTGCCCCATATGTATTGATCACAGCATGTCTTTTGCTTGGTTTTGGAAGTCTCCATTTAAAGAAGTGCATTGATTTAAGCTAGCTTTTAAACATTTTTTATTTCAAGCACATGCTCAAGTGAGCCAGCAGCTCAGTGCTGAAGGCTACACTGTTGGTTTCAGTTAAGATTATTAGTTTTCTAAGTACTTCCATAGATTTCTTTATGAAATATAAGGATGAAAGAATTTTACAATAAAATTAGTTTAATTTTAATGCTCCAAAAACCCTGAGTACAATTTTTTTTTCTTACCAAGTCATTTAGCATTATTTTACAGATAGATTTGTCCCATCCTTTCAGTGCTTCCAGAATGCCTTTTTTAGCAGTCACTGAATGACAGAGATTTGTTCTGATTATGCTTGAGGGATTCACTGAGTTACTGTAACATCAGATATGAAACAGGCAGATGTTTAGTCTTAACTGTGTCATCTGTGCCAGAGTTGAAATAGTGCCTGTTCTGACACCATTATATTAAGATTCCACAAACATTTTATTTTATGTTTCTACTGACTGAAATATGTGAAATATGATATGCCATGCAACAGGATTCTCAGCATTTATGAAGTGGTCAGATAATGCATATTCTTTGGAAGAGTATAAAGTTCTTAAAGAATAAATTTAATTCACACATATATGATCAGTGTTCTGGCACAACCAATTGCCAGCCTCTGGTGCTTTGTAGCCTTCTAGCATCCACCAGTCTATTTACCTCTGTCTCTGTCTTGGTGACTAAGCAGTGTGTCTTCTTGTTTAAAAACCATTATTGCTGGTTTCTGGTGCCAGCATTAGATGACTGGTTTTAGCAGAGTCATGTCTATTGGACCTTGCCTGTCTCGATCAATGCGGGTAAGGTAGGGGTCTGGGATGTCCTTGGTTGCTTGTCCCTGGTCCTTGTCCCTGAGGAGAGAATATTTTAGTGGCTGCTCATAATGTTAAGATGGTTTTTGAACCATTTTGAACCTGCAATTTACCACTGGAAGTTCGCTCTTCTAATGTAATTCTAGTGCTCAGAGCTTCTAATCTCATAATGTTAAGAGGCAGGTCTTCCTTTTAGTTTCCTAGCAGCATACTGTCATAATATAGCTTTTTTTCAGTTAATGTTAAATAACTGCATTCTGTCTACCAGCTTTTTCATCAGATTGAATAACAGTGGGTAAACTGGAGTTCACAGAGTTACATGTCAAATGTCCCTTGAAGAATTGATGAGTGCAATAAGAAAAGGGGCTATTCAATTTTTTTAATGATAGACAGTTTGTGTCATGTGACAACATTTTTTGAGAAGCTACCCGAGCACAGGTCATTCCTTTTTGTCTCTCTCCTCCTATTTGCAGGTTTCCGTGCTAAGAAATTTTGAGAACTTGAGCAGGAGGAAAGAGAGGGCCTCTTAAATAATGCTTTGAGTATTCCCTACAACACAGTTTTATCCCCCCAAAAAGCCATAATGTCTGAAACTAAAGTTAAGTTTTTGCACTGGATCACATGGATTAAGAATCTAAAAAGGCTAAATTAGGTACCCATACTAGGTACCTACAGTAAGGTAGCATAAATATCCCTTTTAAACCTCCAAAGCATTTAAATCAACAATCCTCTGACATTTGTCATGAAAGTTTTGGAGTAAATTTCCTTTATTATTTATGAACTCAGAGGTCTGATAAAAGAGGAAGAGAATAAGAACTCATGTCTCATCTGGCACCCCAATGCAATTGATTGGCCCTACTCATACAGAGTAGCTTTCTAATAGCAGATCAGCTACTTGTGAAGTTATTCAGTTATACAACAAATACCACTCTAGCAATTGATTAATCAACAACATTTGAAATGACGTTTCAGAGTACTGTTTGATCCAATGTAGAAGTATATGTACAATGGTAAATGTCTAATTCTAAAAGATTCTAGGACAGTGATTGAGAAACCCTGAAGAAACTTTGACACAAAGTTTTAGAGCTGTAATCGCTTCTTGGTAGTTTCCACTGTGTATGCCACATTCTTTCATAGGGAAAATCTGATGAAACGGAGAGCTGCAAAATGTTCTGATGAGTAGAAAAAATGCATTCCAGTGAGAGTTCAGTATGCATGACTTATCAAAAGAAGATTGAGAAGTGAGTTGATTAAGGTGTATAAAGATATTCAGGGAGGAAAACAACAGATGATAATGGGCTCTTCAGTCTTTTGGAAAAAGATATAACAAGAATGAAAACTATTGGAAGTTAAAGATAGAACAATTCAAACGAGAAACACAACCCATTTTTAACTATGGGATAATCAAGCATTGGCAGAGATGGGGAGGATGAAAAACTGCAAGCAGTAATAGATTTGTTTCTTTTCTCTTCAAATCAAATTGGATACATGTCTAGTGAACATGCTTTAGATAAACTCATGCAGCTAGATTCAAAACAATGTAATTTAGTGAAATGCTATGGTCTGTGTGAAACTTAATAGATTAAAACAGGTGATAGGTTTCCTTCTGGTTTTAACTTATGACTAATCACTATCTAGGCAAGCGCTAACCAAATTCTCTATGTTTACAAGACTAGTGTAACTACGTTTGCATAGCTGTAGCTGACTTAATAAACCTTTTCAGTCTGGATTGGAGTCTGTCCTTTCGCATTTTCCAGCACCTGCATTACCCAATTTGGTTGGCTTATTAAGCAAACTGTACACCTAGGGAAGAGATCAAACTACACTGTAGTCCAGACCTAGCTCAGTGTGGTCTGCAGGATGGTTATCCCTCATTGACTGTAATGCACAGATTTCTTCTGTGTGCTTTGTTCCTGGATCACTTTTGCAAAGGACAGAGTCCATTCTATTGATTGTCTCAGTCTAGGAATGCAAATGGCTTCAGAGACTCAAATTTCTCCAGCAATGTGAAGTGTGCTGTCAGACACAAATCCACCCAGACATCATTTACTAATTTTTCTCACTTTTTTTTGTTTTGCCTGTTAATAATTATAATATCTTCTTATAATTATCTTAGTGAATATTTCTTAACCTTAATTTCAAAAGTGAAAGTCTTCCATAAAACCCTGGATTTCTGTATGCATGACCACTTTGAGAGTTTACAGAAAAGAACTGGAGCCCAGTGTGTTAGGCAGGATTATGATTCAAAGAGAGATTTAAAATTTTAAATGCAGGGCAACAGAAAAAGGCAAACTGGGAACACAGAAATCAGGTGACAGGAAAATATTATACCTTCAACATTGTATTTGCTCATTCATTCATTCATTCATTCATTCATTCATTCATTCATCCATTCATTCATTTTCATTCATTCATTCTGTCTGTATCTATCTATCATCTATCTATCTATCCATCCATCCATCCATCCATTCACCCACCCACCCATCTAATTTAGATTTTCAGTGGCATTTCCAGAGGATCTAAACAGTAAGATAAAGATCAAGTGCAGTTTTGTATAATGTATTCGCTAAGGGTCTAACACCGCACTCTGAGAATTCATTCTTGTAGGTTGTCAGTATAAAAATAGCAAGATTTGGTGGGTTTTTAACATGTGTTGCAGGAGGCACTAGAAACATTTTATATGAATAATTTACAGCATTGGCTCCTTGGTGTATTATTCTTTGTTTGTCCCTAATCTTTTGTCACCTTGAGATCAACAGGACTGTTGTCACTAACTACATTGGGAATTAGGGACACCAGACCTTTTTCTATTTGTGTTTCTCAGATGTATTCCTGGTGATTGTAAAATGTAAGTCACAGAAAACAACTTGCTGTTAAACCTGAAGAGTGTCCCTTTTCAATGTGATATCCCCTAGACATTCCTAAACGTTGCAAGTGGTAATTAGGCGTTGTACCATCTATCTCACAGACCCACACAGACCTGATGTAGGTGAAGGTCATCTGCTCTATCCCTGTGTCCCAAAGCAGGATCAACAATTCTATATGTAAATCATTCCTTGCAGGTGTGCATCTAAACCGACCTTAGAGAGCCCCAATGATGTGGGCTGCATAACTGCCTATGGCAGCTTGTTTCTGCACTTCATTGTCCCCACTGTTATAAAGTTTCTTCATATGTGTATTCCAGTCTTCCTCACTGAAGTTTAAACCTGTTAATTCTTGTCCTATCCTCCCTGGACATGGAGAATAGATTGTTCCTTCCCCTCTGTGATAGCTTTTCTAGTAAGTGAAGGTTGTACTGTGTCTGCCTCAGTGTTGTTTATTGCCAGCTAAATACATCCATTTATTTTATTTTGCAGATTTGTGATTCTTATTGTTCTTTGTTCCTCACTGCCCAGCTTTAAATATCAATACAAAGAAATGGATACTACAATTCCCATTGCACAATGAAAATACATTGCACATCACTACTTATACACCCTGTCAATGTTTCCCTTGGCCCAAGTTCTCATTATTAGCTTCTGTGTATTAATTTCTCCACTGATCTTGATTTTCTCCAAATTATTTGACTTAATTAATTTTTGTCTTCCAAAATAGTATCCTTATTAAGTGAACAGCTTCTCTGAATTGAATTTGAAAAATAAATTTCCTTTATTAAGTTGCTTTGATAATATTTTTTTCTAGCTTTATTTCCTGGCTGAGCACCCTGTTATTTAAAATTAAGCAGCATGTTTCTCTTTTCTTCTTTCTTTTAAAGATCAAAGTAATTCACTAGAGATAAATCTCACATCCAGTGTGTGAACTTCAGCTTTCTTCTTGAGAATATTGATTGATATTACACACCCTTAAAATAATATGTATGTTAAACCTTTTATTTCTAAGGTTTCTCTTCTTTCACACATCTACCTTTAAGTTATTAGCTGAAGTCTTTAAGACTTGACCTGAAGGTTTGGAGTAGCTCCTCTGAGGGTGGAAGGAGAGATCTAGAAATTTATAGTGTTTAGAACCTCATGGTTGGAGAAAATCCATAGGTGGAATAAGTCCATAGTTTCAGTGAAGCAGCACCAATTTTAGCTATTCAGGTTGCAGACCAAGAAGTCCAAAGTTTCTTATGGGATCAAGACTTTAAAGTTTCATTCTTGGGGCATAATGTTTTGTACTCAATCCTACAGGGAAATCAGAAATGGACAGTGAGAAAACAGAACAAAGACTCTGGGCCATGAAGCACAATTATTTTGCACACAGTTCATTCAGGTGAAAAGAAGAAGGGACTGCAATCGAGCAAGAAAAGTGTTCCAAGCATACATCAAAAGGTTTTGAAAACTTTGTATGGACACTGGTTCATGTTGAAACATTCAGTTAGCAAATAGATCTAATTCATTTTGTTTTTTTTTTTCTAAGTATGATTAAAAAAAAAAAATCAGGAAAGTTATTATTTTTGCTCAGCTGTGGGAATAATCTACCCTCTGATGTTTATCAGCCAGGGTATGAACTCAGAACACCTAAATATTAAACTTTGGCTATGTAAATCTTTTTGTGAACATAGCCCTTAGCGTTGTTATGCTAGTTTGCCACTCCTTCTTCCAAAAGCACTCAAGCCGGGTTTGTTCCTCACAATTTACTCTACTTTACTGAACCATAAACGAGAACCATCTCACCACTTTCTTCATATCTGAAAGGAATATTCTGACACGCAAAGGTTCTCTAAAACATACACAGTTAGGTGCATGGTTAGTGCCTATTGGTATAATACATGAATAGTTTAAACACTGTGTTTCTTGTTGGCTGCATGTAGCTCTGAAGAAAACACTTGTAGAATGAGTTCATAAGTGTACTTATTGCAAATTTCAAGACAAAGTAAGTGAAATTGTAATGGTGATGAATTATTTAGATTGTTATCATTTTATTTGTGTATGGTTTTCATCTGAAAACAAACAACTCACATTTTGAATGTCAGCATTTGTGGCATTTTGTTTTGGTAGTTTTTACTCTAGCAGACTAGCTTGCTTTTAAATTTCCATCACAAGCATGAGTCAGGCTTCCCTTTCTCCAGTATTTAGTGCAACTCAGTTTTTTTTTCACCAAGTCTTCAATAATGAGGAAGACTGTGACTCATCATCTATGTCCTTCTACTTTCATTCTCTAACATGCTGATTTTGCATAAACTGAAATAAATTCCTTAAAAAATACAAAATGTGCTGTGGAAAATATTCTTTTAAGAACCAGCCAAGAGTCTTCAACTGGAAAGATTTATCTATTAGAATTTGATATGTCATTATAACCTAGGATGTGATGAATAGAATCACAGAATCATAGAATAGTTAGGGTTGGAAAGGACCTTAAGATCATTCAGTTCCAACCCCCTGCCATGGGCAGGGACATCTCACACTAAACCATGTCACCCAAGGCTCTGTCTAACCTGGTCTTGAACACTGTCAGCGATGGAGCACTCACAACCTCCCTGGGCAACCCATTCAGTGCCTCACCACCCTAACAGGAAAGAATTTCTTCCTTATATCCAATCTAAACTTCCCCTATTTAAGTTTTAACCCATTACCCCTTGTCCTGTCACTACAGTCCCTAATGAAGAGTCCATCCCCAGTTTCCCTATAGACCCCTTTCAGATACTGGAAGGCTGCTATGAGGTCTCCATGCAGCCTTCTCTTCTCCAGGCTGAACAGACTCAGCTTTCCCAGCCTACCTTCATACGGAAGAGGAATTAAGTTTTCTATGAAGAAGGATTAATTTTCAGCTGGAATTACATTCAGTCTCTGGAAGGGTTTTATGACACCCATCTTACATTCAACATGAAGGCTTTTCTAAACCAGTCTAGAATGTAGCATTTGTATGGTGACACCCACTCAACAACTTTTGGTTAAATCTGAAGAGCTGCAGTCTGTATTGGGTTTGCATGACAAGGTTTTGGTACTGGGCAGTGATAGAGGTGGCTTCTGTGAGAAGCTGCTAGAGGCTTCTCCCATGTCCCGTAAAGCCGATGCGAGCTGGCACCAAGACAGACCTGGACCCAGCAACGACTAAGCTCATCAGTGATGGTGGTAGTGCCTCTGTGATAACATAGTTAAGAAGGGGGGGAAGCTACTGTACAGGAGAAATTGCAGCTGAAGAAAGAAGTGGGAAAACATGAAAGAAACAGCCCTGCAGACACCAAGGTGAGCGAAGAAAGAGAGGAGGAGGTGCTGCAGGTGCTGGAGCAGAGATTTCCCTTGCAGCCCATGGTGCAGACTATGGTGAGGCAGAATGTGCCCCTGCAGCACATGGAGGTCCATGCTGGAGCAGATTGTGAAGAACTGCAGCCCGTGGGAAGGACTCATTTTGGAGAAGTTCATGGAGAACTGTCTCCTGTGGGAGGGATCCCTACACTGGAGCAGGAAAAGAGTGTAAGGAGCCCTGTCCCTTGAAGAGGAAGGAGCAGCAAAAAATATATGTGATGAACTCACCAAAACCCCCATTCCCTGTCACCCTGCAGTGCTTAGGGGAATAATGTGGAGAAATTGGGAGTGAAGTTGAGCCTGGGAAGAAGGGAGGTGTGGGAAAGGTGTTTTAGAATTTAGGTTTTTATTTTCTCATTATCCTACTCTGATTTTATTGGCAATAAATTAAAGTAGTTTCCCCAAAGCTGAGTCTATTTCATTGATGACACTAATTGATGAGTGTTCCCTCCCTGTCCTTATCTCAACCCATGAGCCTTTCTTACATATTCACTCCCCTGTCCAGTTGAGGAGCAAAGTGATGGAGCGGCTTTGGTGAACACCTGGCATCCAGCCAGGAACAACCCTCAACATGGTCCTAATTCTTACAGCAGTTTACCAGCAGTCTACTATCTGCTCAAGCAACTTTTGCCTGTCTGTAGAAGAAACATCTTGGTAAGTTTTTAGAAAGATACTGATGTTATGAGGCACTGGTATGGTGATATTAGCATGCTCAATACATCTGTCTTAAGAACTCCCCTGCTCCCATTCCTCTCCCTGTCCTCCTGACAATAGGTTGCACACAGTTGTTATGAGCAGAGCAACAACTGAGTTTACTGCGATGATCAAGCACAGGGCTGCTCACAGGCACATCCAGAGAGAGACAGTTGTTAGATTTGCGTACCTTATTATCCCCCCTCCCATGTCTTGGTCCTTCTTTTTTCTGCCTTCATCCACACCTTTCTCTATCTCAGTTTTCTTCTAAATACTCAGCGAGGACCTAAGTACTTTATAGTCCCAGTTTTGCCACATCCATGTTGAAATCTAGTATTACTGAAATGTGTTGCTGGCACCTTGCAAATTCTGCACTCCAAAAGTTGCCCAATACTCCCACCCATTACTTGTGAGGTTTGGTCATTTTTCATATAGATCCCTCTTAACCATCTGTGAAATCCAATCATCTTTCATGGAGCTGTCCTTGATTTTTATGAGTTTCTTGCACTGTTTCCCATCACTTCCAGCAGTTTCTTGTCATGTACAATAGTTTCTTATACCCTGTACAGCTAGCTTAATCTCAGTCCTAGTTAGCAACATAGTCGCCTGCTTGCAGCCCTCAAATCTTGAAGACAAAGTAAGGATTGAAAAAATTCTGTTAGAAATTGAAACACAATTGCATATTTTTTATATACTATGATGACATATATAGTTAGATAAACAGCAGTAATGAAAACTTGCTGCCTAGTCAAATGTTGTCCTACTACACCAGGAGTGGCTGAAAACATCAGTGAAGCTGTAGAGTATCAATAAGATACAGTATCAATAAGATAAGCTCTAATTACATAAGAGCTTATAGAATTATGGAATCATAGAATAGTTAGGGTTGGGAAGGACCTTAAGATCATCTAGTTCCAATCCCCTTGGCATGGGCAGGGACACCTCACAGTAAACCATGTCACCCAAGGCTCTGTCCAACCTGGCCTTGAACACCACCAGGGATGGAGCATTAACAACTTTGATGGAGTATCCACAATTGAAAAGCCAGTTCTTCGCCATCAAAACAGCAAAATTACATGTGAGGAGAACTACTCCATTTCTATAAAAATGTCAGGAACTGAGACAGCTTTCTGAGGCAGAAAAAAAGTATGTATAAACTATTTGTTCTGAAGCAATTTCAATGTGTTTTTCCTGCAAAAATACAAGCAACAGAAGTTTCATAACATACCTTATCTTCAAAGAGTAGTTAGAAAAGACAGTTATGACACAAGATTGTAAAAACAATAAAAATTAAAAAATTGTGCGTATTACAAGCATGCACTTCAGTTTACTAGAAGATACTTTACATCTGTGAATAGTCAAAAGAAGTAACTTCATTCAGTCAAGCTTCAAACTTTTAAAGGAGATTCACCACCAACATACACAAGTTACCTTATTGAATTAAGGGTCTTTGGGACTAGGTGGAAAAATAGGACTAACCAATTGTGAGACTAGCAAATTAAAGGACCATAATGTCTAGATCAGATAGATTTTCTGATGAGAGAAAATGAGTTCTTAGAAGTGTTGCGTATCAAAAGACGGTGCTGCTAACAGGATTTGTGCACCTAGGAGAAAGAAACAACAGAGAAGGTATATGGAGTAAGAACAGCAAAAATATCCAAGACAAGTAAATAGGTGCTCATAGCATAAATCTGGGCTGAAGCTGGCAGAGGGCTTTTGAAAAAACACTTGCTGCTAGCAAGGCAAAATGATTTTACTTATTAAATTCAACTGTATACAAGAGAAAAGGACCATTTAATGCTTTCTTGCATGCTTTCAAACTTGCTACCAAGAAAAAAAATATCTAAGTCCATAATCACTGGGACTTTTTTTTAATTTTCATGATGGAAATTGTGCAAAGGATCCATATTCCTCATATCTGATTCAGTGAAAATAGTACATACTACTGCTTAGATAGACTGCTGAACTAAAATATTAGGTTCTATTAGATGAGCTAATTTATTGATCTGAACTATTGTTAGCTAACTTTTCTCCTTGTTTTATAAGTATGATTATTGATTACTAAATGACTTTAATTTCAGTAAACAGCACTGAGAGTGAGTAAAATTGAGCTATCAATAATTAATTGCTGAATGTTAGCAGATGTTTACATTGATCTTTGACAAGGGGGTTAAATTCAGAAATTTGAAATGCTTCTGTATGTAGTTCCTTCTAAGAATGTCATTATTATTATACTGTTATTAGACACCCTAATGATTTTAAGGCTAATAATTTAGCTCATTATAACTGGCACCATCTTTTCTGCCTGTTGCAGTCTTGTGATTAGCTCTATTGCCTAATGACAACTCTGAGCTTAGTATAATCATCTACTGACTGCTGGCTTGCAGTTTATCACTTGAAGACCATGATCTTGCCATTTCAAATCCAAAGTGGTCGTAAACATATCAGCATTATTGTATATATTCCTAATAGGTAAGAAACAAGCAATTACAAGCTGGTACTATTTAAGTAATTTGGGCAACTTAGATGGAGAAAGTAGGGAGGATTCATCTTATACCTTTGAGAGATGGTTTGGGGGGCTGTTTTTGAGATCAGCTCTCCTGACCTCCTTTGTCTTTGCCGGGGTCAGTGCTTCCTTGCAAGTGAGGCAGAGCAGGAAAAATCTCTGACTCAGCTTCCCTTGTTCTTTGTACAATGCCAAACTGAGTTCACTGACATTTAAAATACAGTGGACTGAGGTTGACTGGGTAAAGGACAGACATGCACGCTGTTCTCTCTGCTGTTGTGAGGAGTCTTTGGCAGGGGAGCAGGAAAGGCAGCTGAAGCACTGTATGAGTGCTTAGAGTGCTCAGACATGAAAGACATAAAAGGTCATCTGTTAGCATCCAGCAGACACATACGAAGATTTATCTGCTCTCAGGAAGGTGTATGGCATAACAACAGGATGTTCCCTCATTTTTATTATGTCCAGCATGTTGTGGAGTACCAGATATTTGTTATAAATATCAAAACAAGCTGATCTCACAGCTCCCCTTTAGTTAAAGACATCAACAGACTTCTGCCTCTGCATCAAAGTTTCTCAAGAGATCGAAAGGTTTGCTGAATAGCAGATATGCCAAAAAGGCAGCGTTTCAGTTTGGAAACATTAAAATATCTAATTTCTGAAATATTACAAGATGAAATTCTCCAATTGCCTGTCCAAATTGGATTCACCAGCAAAAACTAGAGATGAGGAAGATAATGACAATGAAGACTCTTTAACTACCACTCTGAAGTCTATTACTCTTATGGAAAAGATATTTTGGTACCACCTTCTTCTGGTGACCAGAATTTTGTCCACTTCCTAAGCTAAGCCACTTCTGCACCCACAGAATCACAGAAGCCCCTGGAAGCAGAGTAAATGTGAATTCACAGCTGGGCAGTGTGATGCCAAAGAATAGTATCTCAACACTGCTTTGGGTTCAAGGACAGGAAGATCAGGATTTTCTTTACACTTTTTGTGGTATAGAGCAGAAATGCCAATTCGTGCTATAAACCAGAATCTTGAATTCCCAGATCATCCTAGTGGTATTTCTTTATACCAAAGGTAGCAAGCTTTCTGCTTCCATAAGCCCAGTGTAACTCTTTTATGTTACTCGGTTGGTTGGTGATGTATGATGTTTTTAATAAAGACCTAGAAAAAAAAACAAACAACAAAAAACAGCAATAAAATAAGACTGGAAGGGAAATTTCAACCTGAATGAATTCAGCTCAGATATATCATGAGGATATCTAGCATTAAAAGTAAACAAATCAACATGCAACAAACAAACAAACACCACCCCCCCCACCCCACCCCCCAAGCCCCCCCAAAATGCCAACCAAACAAGAACCCTCCAAAGGGAGAGGGAAAAAAGAAAAAAAAAAGCACTTGAAGAAAATTAAAGCTTAACACTTCCAGCATATTTACAGGGTTTCAATTCCCATAAAGCTTTGTAACACATGCTCTGTTCCAAATCCTTTACATCCACTTGAACACATTGTGCAACTGACAGACCAGTGCCACAAGTTACAAAATCACTGATGTCTCTTTTCTCCAAATCATTAAGAAATTCCTCTGCCGACTCTGGTGCATTACATTTTCTTTTTTGATTTCCTACTTGTCGTGGTTTAAACCCAGTCAGGTAATTCGTTCGCTCACTTCCCCCCCTTTTTCTTGCCCTCCCCCTGCTCCCGGAGGGACGGAGAGGAGAATCGAAAAGAATGCAACTCCCACGGGTTGAGATAAGAACAGTTTAGTAACTAAGGTATAACACAGATCACTACTGCTACCACCAATGATAATAATGATAAAGGAAATAACAAGGGAAGAGAATACATCATCTCACCACCAGCCAACCGATAACTCGCCCCCCCAGCCCGACCAAGCTCTGACCGATACCTCCTCCAACCCTGCCGTCGTCCGGCCCTTCCGGCTCCCAGTTACCTCCTGGGCATGACGTGCTGTGGTATGGAATACCTCTTTGGCTAGTTTGGGTCAGGTGTCCTGTCTCTGCTTCCTCCTGGCTTCCCCTCCTCCCTGGCAGAGCATGAGGCTCACAAAGTCCTTGGCCAAACCAAAACATCGCTTGTTATCAGCTCTGTTCCCGAGCTGAAAGTCAAAACATTGCACTGCACCAGCTACCAAGAAGGGGAAAAATGACTGCTACTGCTGAACCCATGACATTATCCACCCCTTATTCCATACCATTCATGTCATGCTCAGATCCCACATTTTCAATATACCATCACTCTTATCTCAGTGCATGGACCAGTCCCTATAAAGCTGCTGAGTCCATCTGGTCCATGATGTCAGGCTCCATCTCTTGTAACAGTCTTCCAGAGCAGGAGAGACTGTGTGCAGTGTTCACACTCGTGAATAACTTGGGCAATAGTGTCCATTGCTAGGTCCACCCCTTGATCATGAGGCCATCTCTGTGTTGCATCTCTGCTCTGATGGCCTGAAGTGCCATGGGCCCACCAGGCTTAAAATAATTCACTGTCCCCTTAAGCAGTTTCTGCAGCTTGTTGCTGGGGACTCCATACAGCTGCCTTCCATCTCCGACGCTTCCAAAGCACTGGAGGGGCCCAGTGGACTAGATACTTGCCCATACTGTCCCACACACCCTGCCACTCATCACTGTCCAGCCTTGGAGAAAACCTTTTGGTCCCCCTATATCCTTGTCTAACCCCAGACAAGACCCAAACCTGACTCTGCTTAACTTCTGAGATCAGACAAAATGGTTGTGGGTAAAACACAGTCTGTGTGCGTGCCAACATGCTGATCCCCACCACAATCAGCAGGCAGGTCCCAAGGACACCCAAAGGCCATTCAAAACCTTCAGAACTCTCACACGATGCTGCTGTACTTGTCACTGGGGCTGGTGTAGCTGCTGTACTTGTCACTGGGGCTGGTGTAGCTGCTGTACTTGTCACTGGGGCTGGTGTAGCTGCTGTGCTTGACGGCTCTCCCACCGCCAGCTTCTCTTTTCCTGAGTCCAGCTCTTCCTCCTCTGCCTTGCTGGGAAATGCTGCGTGGTCTCCTGCATCCTCCTGGGGCTCGGCGGGCGGCTTCCGGGAAACGCTCTCGGCCGTCGCGGGGCTGGGCGCGGCCGCGGGGCTCGGCTCGGCCGCGGGGCTCGGCTCCTCCGCCGCCTTCTCCCGCTGCTCGGCAGCCGCTTCCTTCCGCTCCTCGACCGCCCCGACCTCCTCCACCGGCAGCCGTCCCCGCGCGGCCTCCGGCCCCGCTCCCGCCGCCGCTTGGTCCCCGGGGCCGCTCTCCCGGGCCGGTTCGGCTGCCGCCGGCTCCCGGGGCCGCTCCCCCTCGGCTCCCCGCAGCCTCACGAAGATGGAGAGTAGGGTGAGGGCCAGGACGGTGAAGAGCAGCCGGACGGCCAGGTACAAGTCCACGGCCACGTCCGTCCCGCCCTGCTGCTGGAGCCCGTCCGTATTACAAGCCATTGCCATAAAGCACAGTGAGACAAGAACCTTAGCCCAAGCCCCATACTTGATAAACACTATCACAGCAAATACTGGCTCTACGTAAGTTACAACATTCTGAAGCTGTGAGATCAACAAGAACAACTCTGAGAGCCAATAAATCGTCATTGTGATGAGTGACTATTAATTCAGTCAGATCTGTCGTTATCTCAACCCTTCGTGCCCCACGTTGGGCGCCAAAAAGAACTGTCGTGGTTTAAACCCAGTCAGGTAATTCGTTCGCTCACTTCCCCCCCTTTTTCTTGCTCCCTGGCAGAGCATGAGGCTCACAAAGTCCTTGGCCAAACCAAAACATCGCTTGTTATCAGCTCTGTTCCCGAGCTAAAAGTCAAAACATTGCACTGCACCAGCTACCAAGAAGGGGAAAAATGACTGCTACTGCTGAACCCATGACACTACTGCAATGATTAAAGTTGTTGGATGTGGAATCCCACATCTAGTATTTTGTTCTGTTTGCTTTCCTCTTCAAATCGCACAAACTTTTGTATCTGACAGCTGTTTCCCTGTCACATCAGCATGTATCTTTATCCTAATCATCTTTAGAAATAGAGAGATTCACAGTTCTTCCCTTTACTCCTGAATTTCATTTATCTTGTAATTTACCTCAGAGGTGTTTCCAGATGGACTATAGCACCCCTGGCCTTTGCAGACAATGAAATTAGTAAGCATTAAAAGCAATTGATATCCAGGATCTACAAAAACAATAGTTTATTTGGACCATGATTTCTAGTTCCTCATCAAATATAGCATAGGACTACCAAAATACACAGGAAAAAACAACAGATACAAGAGTATTGTTTGTACAGCAATAGCATTCCTAATTGGCATCACAAGACATTGGGAAACCTTGTTAATAACAGAACCACAGATTTAGTTTACCGGAGAAGTGGGAGGAGGATATCTAAATCTGTGCCTGGACTAGGTCCCAATTCCCAGTAGTTCAAAAGAGGATAATCTTCCCAAACCCTTCTCTCCTTTCCTTTCCTTAAATTCTTTTATTTGTCAAAATCACTTTAACAGTGGAATACTAGATATGAATGCAAGAAACAACTCTTTTTTTTTTTTGAGAGGACTTCATTATTACTCCTCATATTATTGTTTTATCTACACATCCCTCTATAAAGTTTATTGAAATAGCAAAGTTTTCCATCTACTTCAATAGATTCGATGTCCAAAAATCTTAAAATTAATCTTGTGGGGTTTTTTTTGTAATAATATCTAGCTATATGTCAGGTCATGAGTTAGGATAAGACAAGAAGCAATCATAATTTATAACACTATAATTCTTAACTATTCTTTAATTACACAGTTACTGCAGTTTATGTAATTATATTGTATCTAACTAATTACTGATGTTTCTTATAGCAGGCAGTTTAGTCCTGTTTGTTGAACTCTTTTTTAATTTCTTTTTCCTTCATATTCCTACAAATCCATTTTATAGTTACATGATGCAGTTATTTACACTGCAATTGCAGTCATTGATGTACAGGACTTTCCAGTTATTCTGATGTATTATTAATTTCCTGGATGAGAATACATAAATACCCCAATGTATACATTACACCAGTCTTAAAAGCCAGCTATCAAGTAGCTCTAATGCCTTCAGTAACTAATACAGTGTTTATCTACCACATCTTAACTTCAGCTCTAGATCAAGTCAATAGATTTCATTATAGAGAAGGGTTCTGCTCAGCAAAACAAAGGGTGACAGATTTTGGCCACACATAAACTGAATGCCTCCTGTGTAATACCAATGCAAATTAAATAGCATAGTGGAACCAAAGACTCTGGTGACTTATCGCTAGAGGTTGAAAACTCTCCTGGTGATCCTAGAAACAGACTGCAGACGTGCAAAACCAGTAACTGGCTTCTTTCTATGATTTTTATCTGTGGCTAAAACTTGCTGTAAGGATGATTTATTCAACGTGTTTGCAGGCAGAAGTATAATGCCAGGTGTAGTCTGCTGAACGGAACGTCACTCTGGTGAAGTCTGGGACATAGCTTTCCTCCAAAGTGTTTGAAAAGAGGCTGATAGCTTAAAAACAGTGTATAATGATGTCAACAACATATTTTGGATGAAATAAGCATTTGGTTTTTTGTTTGGTTTTTTTTTTTTTAAATTTTAATGGGTACTTTCTAATGTCAAGGCACATCCTAAAAGTGTATGAGACCTGAGCTCCTCTTCTTTCTCATGTCTCAGATTTAACGATGAGCATTATACTGACCCAGCATTATAAGGCTGGATCAGCAATTCTGTATATCTGATATGAATGTTAGTAAGTGCCAGCATTATATTTCACTATCTGTGGTATTAGTTTTATGTACATCACCATACTCCTAAGTCTTCATGGTAAGCAGCTATAGGTCCAACCACCCAGGCTCAGTGCATCCCTGTCCTACAGCCTGCCACCCCGTCCAGAAATGGGGCAAGGCCCCCCTGCTTGCCCTCTTCTCACTGTCTCTTCCCTTCTACCACCCCATAAGCAAACTGCTGATCAGAGAAGCATTTCCCCACATGCACTGCCAGCAGGGATCTGAGGGTTTCAGGAATTCCTCTAGGAGTAGATACCAGTCCCCAGGGAAAATTAGATCAACTCCCTGCTTTTACTTGTGCTCCCACTTGTACATGTATCTCCTGGTATTTCAGTCATTCTTGTCTGTAGCACTTAATGTTGTTGTGCCACCTGGGGGTATGATGGTACATTCTGGTACTGTTATCACAAAGGACATGGCTAGCATCACCCACTGCTCTGCAGACTTTTTGCATGGTTGCACACACCATTAAACCTACAAACAGGTTCTGCAGCAGCAGGATCCAGAGGGCTATGTGAGGTGTTTAGCACAGTGAGTGATGTACAGAAATAGCTGGGAGGTTCTGAAGAGGACTCACAAAATCCTTTTCTAGAATAAAATAACCTGAAATGACTGAACTGTTTTAGCTTGTCCATGGATTGAAGATTTACCACATTTTTAGCTTGTGGGCAGCAAACCGATCAGAATAGCTGGTTAAAAGCTGTAGCAACATCTTCAAGCATCTTAAAGTGGGGAGGATCCACATGTCTTCTTTAAAGAGAAAAAACAAACACAACTGAGCAGCCCAAAGGGAAAGCTGTTTGGATTGGATAGTAGTTGCTCATTTATAAACACAGAAATCTAAGCTAAAATATAAAAGTTTCTACTGTAATTTTCAGGTCAGCTGAAGAATTCAAAGAACATCAGAAACTTGTGTAAAATTAGGAGCTACTGATGAAGACCTGTGGGTCGCTTATAATGCTCAAGTTAAGATTTGATTAAACACCTAAGATTTTCATTGTTTATCAGAAAAGAGTGAAACCTCTGGAGCTTTTAAGGTTCACTCATTGCTTAAGAGACCTCTGTCAGCAGCTTTGTGTATTTGTGGTGGGTTGACTCTTGCTGGAAGACATGTGCCCACCAAAGCTGCTCAGTCACTTCTATCCTCAACTGAGCATAGAAACTATAATGAGACCCTCATGGGTTGAGATAAGGAAAAGGAGAGATCACTCACCAGTTACTGTCAAGAGAGAAAGAGACTTAACTTTGGGAAAATTAATTTCATTTATTGCCAATCAAATCAGAGTAGGGTAATGAGAAATCCAAATCTTAAAACACCTTTCCCCATCCTTCTCTTCTTCTCAGGCTCAACTTCACTCCTGATTTCTCTACCACCTCCTCCCCAGCAGCACAGGAGGATGGCGAATTGGGCTGTGATCAGGCCATTTCACGTTGTCTCTGCCGTTCCTTCCTCCTCATAGGACTCCTCACACTCTGCCCCTGCTCCACCATGGGGTCCCTCCCATAGGAAACAGTCCTCCATGAACTTCTCCAATGTGAGTCCTTCCCACAGGCTGCAGTTTTTCACAAACTGCTCCAGCATGGGTCACTTCCATGGGGTGCAGCCCTTCAGGAACAGGCTGTTCTGGCATGGGCCTCTTCCGTGGGTGCAGTCCTTCTGGAACAGACTGCTCCAGCCTGGATCCCCTGCAGGGTCACAAGTCCTGCAGCAAAGCTGCTTCATTATGGGCTTCCCATAGGATCACAGCCTCCTTCAGGCATCCCACTGCTCCACTGTGGGGTTCTGCATGGGCTGCAGGTGGATATCTGGTCCACTGTGGACCTCCATGAGCTGCAGGGGCACAGCCTGCCTCACCATGGTCTGCAACACAGACTGCAAGGGAATCTCTTCTCTGGCACCTGGAATACTTCCTTCTCCCTCTTTCTGCACTGACTCTGCTGTCTGCAGGGTGTTTCTCTCACATATTCTCATTATTCTCTCCAGCTGCAACTGCTCCTGTCAGTAACTTCCCCTCTTTCTTAACTATGTTATGACAGAGGTGTTACCAATGGCACTGATGGTCTCAGCCTTGGCCAGCAGTGGGTCTGTCCTGAAGGTAGCTGGCATTGGCTCTGTTGGACATAGGGGAAGCTTCTAGCAGCTTCTCACAGAAGCCACCCCTGCAGGCCCCCTGCCACCAAAACCTTGCCACTGAAACCCAATACCAAAAAAATCTATATTTAAACCAGAAGTCAAATGAAAACATTTAAAAATATAATTACAGCCTACAGTGTGTTCTTTAAATATATATATTTTCTCATTTAATTGACAGTGGAAATTATTGGTGGGGTATCATTTTAAAGAAAAACAACATAATGCTCTTTCAAGCTGAGTATGTTCACACAATGGAAGCTTAACTTTGATTAGGCATGATAGCTGTGGTTGTCAGGAACTTGCCCTCTTGTTCAAGTTATGCTTTAACATTTTCTGAACCTCCTACTAGAGTCAAACTTAGATTTACAGTCTTGACATTTCCCACTGCCTTTAAATATCCCTGTGACTAGCTATTCAAACATTTTTTCTAGCTGCATTGTTCCCTCCTGTTTCTGAAGTTAGAAATGATCTTCAAGTTTGCAGTTCCAAAATAAGTCAAGGGATAATTTGAAGGGGGAAAAAAAAGAAAATGTGTGATTATGGCATGAAAATAACTTTTCAACTTTAGTGGGCTGATATATCACATGAAATCTAAAATAAAGCATTATCTATGAGATGCTGAGCTCATTTCATGAAATTTTGGCAAACTGCTGCTTCCTTAAATCCAGATAGCCAGAGGAGTGGAAGTACAAACTGGACAACTGAGTCTCAAGCAAGGTAGAAAATACAAACCAGTAAATCTGATGACCTTAAAAAGAATTGTCAAAGTCAAGGTGTCACAGCATAATTCTGCTGTCGTTAGGTATATGGTAAAATACACTGACATTAAAGCATGAGGGTTTATGAGGACCAGATGTAATGGAGTGCAGGAAGACAGTTCTCACGCAGAAGAACATATTTGTCATATGATGACAGCAAAGAACACAAAACTTCCCAGGAAACATGGTGTATATAGACAGCAGCCTTCACACATGGCATGGTTGGGAGCCACTGATGCAGGGGTAGTAACAGTAGTAGTAGTTATAGTCTTTGTAGTCCATGACTGTAGCCCTGTCATTACCAAAAAGCTCTGAGAGGAAAGGGACTAAGGCCACTGTTGCAAAAAATGAAACCCTATTTTATGTGGGGATCTTACTTTTCATGACACTTCTTACTGCTGAATTGGAACTTGCTGTACTTGTGTTACAGTATTTTTGAATGTTAATAATAGTATCTCATTGATGTCCAAAAAATTGAGCTGAAAACATTGCAGCACATCAATAGCATTCACACAGTTTGGATATTAATTACTTTCTTGAACATCATAGCCTATTATTTTTAACTGTTTTCTGATTTAAATCTATTATTTTAGATTACATCAATCTATTTTCCAAATAAAAACCAGTCTGGTTTCTGGCCTCGGACTAACATACTATAGCTATATAAATGACTGGTAAGATGGATCACTACACTAACTACAGAAAGCAAGTAAGCAAGCTTAAATGAGCCATTTCTCAGTATAGCCACCACTACCAAAAAAAAAAAAAAAAAGCAACATTTTGTTTACATATATATATATATATATATATAAAATTAAAATTGCTTTCTCCCAGATTTGGTGAAGAAGATCAAGGGTCTTTAAAGAGAAGTTTTGTGGTTTTTTGTTCATTAAAACCAGTTTTGGTCAATACAATATTCTCACTTAAAAACTCCACACTCAAGTAAATTAAAAAAAAAACAATACCCACAAAATATAAATGGAAACACTTCTATCAGGTGTATCCAAGAATATTTTGTTCAGTGAGGAGGAGGAATTTTGTACATATATGGATGTGCACATAAGAAGCATAAGCCAGATCTTCCCTTTTGGCAAGCAAAGCCACAAGGAAACTGAGAGATGGTCATTCCCTTTAATTTACAAAGAGGAGATCACTTCCATGAGTATGAATGCCTGCAGACTTTGCCATGTCTTGGCTCTTACAGCCACACAAAGAAAAGCTGATGCAGAAATAATACCCTTCTCTTCTTTGCCTTTCTGCCATCATCAGTCTGCTGAGAAAAATTCGCTGTGTACGGCTTTGAGTCACCTTTATGTGGCTGCACTCCTCCTTCTCATTTAGCAGAGCCCTAGCAGGAGCTGTCTTTTGTTGAGGATCCCTGTGATAAAGTTACTAGATAAAGTTACTGTGATGTGAATCATGGCACTGGGGAAATTGTATCTGGAAATGCAGCCTCCTGGAGAGAATTTAGCAATAGAGTCAGAGCAAGTGGCTGGATATTCCTTGGAAGACTGATTTTCCACAGCTTTCACGCACTTACTTACTGCAAGCTGCATGAAGTGTTTCTTCTTTGGAATATTCATATTACCAACCATTTTTAAAAAAATAGCTAACATAACAAGATGAAGAAGAAATACAAAGGCAAGATGAAAAACACAATAATAAGCCATCTTTGTCTGGCATAATTTCATGTAAGATTATTAAGTCTGCAAATTAACAATGTGATTTTGATTTATGCCAGCAGGGTATCAAACACCCTTGTCTTCTCTCTAATATTTTTAATGTGCTTAGTAAACCCTATTTATAGCTTTCAACCCCTACTAAAATGATGTTCTAGCAGTATGTTCTTGTTGCTATGTGCTTAAAGATTATAGAGATAGTGACTTGTAATGTATAAGTTACCATGGTGATGGCTTTCTTAACGAACAGTGGATGAAATTGCTTCATAAAACATATATACTTTTAGCCTGTAGACTTCAGGTTCTTTGTTGCATATATATGAACCAGTGTTCACTTTTAATAGCATGAGTGTTTAGTGTTTTGTAGCAGGCTGATGGTGTACACTCAGAAGTTCCTCCTGTGGCAGCAGATTCTGCTCTGCAGAGAATTACCTGTCTTTCTTGGACCAGAGCCTTCCACTGAGATATAGAAAATGTAGGAACAGTTGGGTTCAGTCGACTCACGTTACATGACAAGCAGCAAAACAGATACTCCTTCAGGCCTGAAAGCAATATTGCTGTGTTTGCATGGCACCATACTGAAGATAATAAACACTTTTAGAAGAGTCACAGCCAGCACAGCCATCTCAGCATCTTTGGTACTACAGAAAAGAAATGCCTGAGGCAGGTCAGCATCATTGGCCCATTCAGTAAGAGGGAAAGGCACTTAAGGGAAGAGCCAGCTTGCCAAACTGCTGTCTGAAGGCCTGAAGACTCCTACAGTCATCCTGTATCTTCAATAGAAATCAAAAGTCTCCAGCTCAGCACCACTGTGCAGGCACAATATACTTCCTGTTCGGCATATTTTGTGTTCTATTTTATAATTCCTGCCCTGGCATGCTCTTATGACAGGATCAGTGGTAGTGAGTCTGCCACTGCACTTGGTGCAAGAGGGAAATATCATCCAGAAAGATTTTTAGGAAAGTTTTAAAGTTCTGATGAGGATAGTTAATGCTATCACCAAGGTAGAAATTTGCTCTGATCAGAGGCATCGTGGTTTAGAGAACTAGGCAATTGTATTCTAATTTCTTCAGCCCACAGTCTCTCACTCTGCTTTTTTGTTCCTAGATTTCGGTAAGACAGTAGGCAGTAACTTAGGTTTCACATACGTACTAGTGAAAATGATTGATAGCTGAAAAACTTCTTTTAAGTTATTTGTCAAAGACATCACAAAGGCAGGATTTGAACAGAGATTATAGGGCTACTCAATCCTCTGGACAAACATTGAAAAAGAGTGATAGAATTCCCTGTGTAAACAGTGACAAAGAAGCAAATGTTTTGAGATACAACTGGGGAGAAAAAAGAGAAAGTTTATTAAGTAAAATTATGTAGGGAAATTCTAGGCTTTTTTGGTTAATAGTCCAGATGCTGCAGAGCTCTTGATTCATTTTCACTATCAATTGAAACAGAGGTGTTGCAAAAGGACCGGCAGACAACACATTAAATATAAGGATTTAAGTATACTATTCTCACTTTAGCATAACGTTACTACTTATACTACAGGTAAAACTAATATGTAGCATTTAATAGTCTCTATCACCTGTAGACTTCTAAGTGCTTTTCTATAAACATGATTTGGTAGCTTTCTTGAAGGTGTCAGAAATTGATTTTTTTTTTTTGGATGCCTGACCACAGTTTCATGCATTATGGTATTGACAAACTGGTAAATTAATCCAATGCATGTGCCTAGTGCAAATCGCAAGGGAAAACATTTTCATATCACATACCTTTTGCTCACCCAAACACACAATGCTGCTTCTCTCTGTTCTTGCTTCTTTGCTCCAACTACATGCACTTTGCCCAGAAACCTCTTATTTTTTCTAATGACAAGCTTTGAAAGGCTTTTCCTGGAAGTCATGCATGATATATTTACTCAGAACATTGTTTCATAGTGTACATGGAGTTGCATTCAAAGTATGCATGTAGGAAAGGCCCTTTAAAATGCTTATTAATTGCAAAAAAAAAAAAAAAAAAATATATATTTTCTCAATTTTGAAAAGATAAAGTAGAATTTTAAAGATGTAATAGGATTTTGGTTATATTCATAATGATAGATGAAGCAAGGTTTTCTATTATTTTGTTTTGGTTTGGTTTTTTTACCAAAATACATGGCATCTTCAAGCATTTAAATCACTTATCAGCTCTAAAAGTCATAACTCTTATAGTCTGGATCTTGCTCTTTGTCTTTCTCAGGGGAATGCTAGCTTCCCTTTCTACTTTTTCGTGTTGCAGCCACACAGCAAAGTTGACATACACGATATATTTTACCAGCTGCACAGTAAAAATCACTCACATTTCTTTGACGGGAACTCTGTAGCCCTGTGCACATTAGAGATGTCTCAGATTTCCCAATGTCTTTTCACCATGATGGAGTTTAATAGTTCTTCCTAAAATAGCCTACTTACTAAGTTTCTTACTTCCTGCAAATGTGGTTTCTTTAATTCTTATAACCTTGTCCTGAGGTACTGCTAAAAACAAACACTTCTTGGATTATTTTAAGCTGAAAACATATTGGTCCCTCATGCTCTGATAAAATTAAACAGAAGATCAAGTTGAGCAGTGACTGAATCAGCTGATCCTGTTATTTGTGTGGCCAGATTAAATTTTTAATATCTACTTGGGCAGGTATCCTCCAGTCAGGGGTGAATACTTCCTTTAAAATCTCTGTAAAGTGCATTCACTGCTCTATCTTTTCATGATTTTGTTGTAAGGAGTCATTTAAGATCTAAAATAATTATTATTTCTACTGCTGTTGGATTCAGGTGATTACTAAAGAACCTCATATTTCTTAAAGAAATGAACACGTAATATGCTAAGCTTTCTGTTTAAAAAAAAAAAAAAACAAAACAAAATACAAGAAACCAAAAACCCTAAACCAACCAACCAACCAACCAAAAGACAAACAAAAAAACCCAAAACAAAACAAACCCAAGCCAACAGATAGTGTGAACATCTGCAGGATATCTATCTGGTCAGTGAGATGAAGAAAAAAAACACAAAAAGCCAACATTTAATATTCTTAAGCTTCACCCTTTTAGAAAAAATAACTTCATGATTTTTTGAGGCTTTATTTTCTTACATAGCAAGCACTTGAGATTAACAAAGTTCAATTCCAAGAAATTAGAAAATGAAGAAAAAATAAAAATGAGATATTGAGAAACCAATTAGGTCATTTCTCTATGGATTTTTTGCTTTCTACAAATCAACATTGATTGAATTGAGATTTAATTGCAGGGAGCCATACTGAACAATGCTGCAGATAGAGCACAGCATGAAGTACACAGTGTGCACTGTGCTCCTGACATGCTTGCACTATCTCTATGGGCAGATAAATTAAACAGTGATCTTCCAGATCTAGCTGCTTATATCCCTCTGGTCTTCTGTGTAAACCGGTACACATACTCTTTATTAAATTTGGTATGGAAAAAATTAAAAAATAAAGCTATACTTAATTTTCAGCTGATTTCATCATGTGTTACAAATATATAGATTTCATAACATAAGGAATGTTGTTACTAGATGCAGACATTTTTGGTCCTCATTCAGTGAGGACACATTTGGTCTATACCTTAGTGCAATACTATAAAAATACTAAATAATATAATACTACAGTGTAGTATAAGTTACTATAATAATATATATAATACAGTAATGTAGTATAAGTAGTGTAATATAAGTTGCCATATGAATATAAATTGCTCTAAACTTTCTGTTTGTTAATTTTTGGCAGAAGACATGTAATTCTAATGTTTAAAAAACCACCTGGATCATACAAGAATCTGCACATACCAATTATAAAACTATCAGATAACTCCCTTTTCTACATTTTTTTTTTTTTTTTAAATGTCCAACATATCATGAGCTTTACTATAGATTTTTCACGTTCTGGTGAAACGAAAGCCTTTAGACATATTCCCACAGCTATTTTAAAACCTGCAGGAAATATCTGTCTTAAGAACTCAGAAATCTATCTTTAAAAAAAGAGGAAGAGGCATCGTTTCTAGCTTTAGAGCCTTTAGGCACTTCCTGTCTGCAGGCACTCTGTGCTTTGAATTTGTTCCTGATATTAACCTCTCGTTCTATAAAAACATCTCTTGTTTTAAAAGAGGAAAAGTAGAATTTTCATATAAATCCAGCAGCTCCACTGTCAAAGGAGTCTTAGCATTTGCTTTGAAATTCTTCTATGGAAAAAAGTATTTTATACAATCACCTAAAGCCAACTGGCCTGAATGAAACTTTAATTTTCAGTAGTAGAAAAATGGCAAATTGGGAAGATTACTGAAAATGCTTATCTTAATCTAGTTGCAAACTCTATGATCTTTCATAACAAGCAGTCACACTTTGGGAACCAAATCAAAAAATTGTTATGAAAATTGACTATAAGGCACTTAGGGAAATATGTTTTTCTTTACAGCAAAGTAAACTAGTATCCTGAGATCAAGAAATAACTATTGAAATGGAAGACATACAGAATAGCTCATGAGAGAATTGTCTTCTTTAAATACAGCTGCATTGAGTTGACATAAGGCAGCAGCACGTGGATGAGATTAAGCTCCTAATTGTAGACACACTTTGTACGGGTATGCAAACTCCCACCACTGGTGTCCAGGCAATTCCCTCACTGCAGTTATCTACTTTTCTCTGTGATACTCTAGAACATCTTGAACATCTTCAAAGTGACTCAGGACCTAGAGGAGAGCTATGTCTTGCTGGAATGGCATCTGAGGGCCAGGGAGATACTGAAGGGTGTTTCAAATTACACTAGATGTCTATGAACATGCAGCTGAACCGAACCCTTTAAACTGAATCACTCTCTGAAGACAGACTTTTTGAGCAGATGTCCTTTGGTTATGATTGGAAAAGAGATCTCCAGATAATAAGCAGAAAACAGCCCTCAGAAACATAAAAGTGCATCTTAAGAATTTAAAGCTAAGTGTAACCCTTGACAGATACTATATTTGGATTATTTATTTGTGAAAGCATTGGCCAGATGGCAGAGTGGGTCCTTGCAATCTTTCCTATGAAACCAGTTCTAATCTTACTCTCTGATTATGGGAAACCTTGAGTGAATCGGTAAGAAGTTTCTGTGGTTATTACCACAAGCAGGAAATAAATTTTCATCCATGTTTTAGATGTGTGCTTTTCTAGTTATTTCATTGAAGAAACAAAAGTTTGATGATTGGACTGATTCTTTTTCTTTTTACCATATTGTTGGCCCAAGCAACAAAAGAATACTTACTAATAACCATATGCCTTGTTTGCTTTGGAGCTATGGTGTTAGGGATTTTCTGTATGTGAATATGCATCTAGACATGTACAGGTCCATATATATACATGTGGCAGTGAGCTTGGATGTAGATACAGTTGTACATTCCAAATTTTTTATGAGAGTATTATCAGCAAAAAATTTTTTGTCCATTTCCAGTTAAAACTTTTAATGTTTCATTAAGTTATATTTTCACTGTTTTCTCTTTGAATAATACCCTTCTGACCCTGTGTTTACTGATAGCAATACCTGTCAGGTTGTGCAGAAAAAGTGACAGGTCTTACGTATTGAAATAAACCACAGTGAAAGGTTAGGGATTATTCTGCCTTTGGCAATAATCTGAAATCCAGGAATAGTAGTACTAGTTAGATTTAGCTAGTTAATCTCCATGTCTTTCATTAGTCATAACTCATTTTACATCTAAAAGAGCATCCAGATATTTTCCTTAGTTCAGTAGACCAGCGAGTTGCCTTTTGAGCCTGAGGAGCAGCTGCAGAACATCAGCTGTGAGTGGGCAGTGGTGTAACAAGCTCTATGTTATGACTGTCAGTGGTATTTAGAGCTGTGCTGAAGAGCACCAGGTGAAGTGGCCTGTCTGTAACGGGAACACCTTTGAAATGTACTTATTATGGGAAGCCACCCAAAAGGGGGGGACTAAAAAAAGAGAGGTTTAATCCCATCGGTAAAGTGTCATCAAATCCCATTCTCACAAGGATTTAAAGAGATAATCCCAGACAACCCTATTGAAGACTTTCTCACCACCTAGTGATAATGCTTCCAGAAACTCCTTCCAGCACTGTGATACTGCAATTGTGAATCACTTTAGCTGCTTGTCTGCTTAAAGTTATGGAAAGCTGTTTGTAAAAAGCACAACATTCCCTCACTCTTCAAATACATAACAGATGCAAAAGTACACTTGAGGGTATAGATACTAGGAAGGATAAACTGTGCAATTTGACACATTAGGTTGTTGGCAATGTGCTTTGTTTAAATTAAAAATAACACTTTGCTAAAGATGACAAAGCAGACTGGTGCATTAAAAGAGAGTATTAATCATAATTGTAGTAATTTGCTCTTTACTAACATTGTTGCATTAGTGGCCTCAGGCCCAGATCCCAATAGCTGCCCCATCTGGGAAAACCAATAACTATTAAAATAATAATGAATACATAACATTTCTTATATACCAACACATAATAGAATTGGTGCCTTCTCCAGAGAAGCTGACGCTGTTTTGTTTGCCTGGACTGTAAGTTTTCTGATAAAGGGCTGTTCTTCATTTTGTTTGTACAGCAGAGGAAGACTCGTTGGCCATTAATAAGTCCAAAACATTCCCAGTGCTTCCATTCTGGTTTCACTGGCTGGAGAGAGATGTGCCTTTGCATAGTCATCTGCTGCACCAACACAGCTGTACCTGCACATGTGTGCAGGGCGCCAGTGCTACTGGGGAAGATAGGAATATTTTGTGCTGGGGGTGAGAGAAGAGCCAGTCTCAGTATATCCATATAGGCAAACAACACAACAGAAAATGGTAGATAATGTGGGGTTTTTCCCATGCCTGTATTTCACATTAATTACTCTAAAACACTGGCTACACCCGCTGTATTTTGCAGCAAATCCGCGAGCTAATCCTCAGAGCACTGGTTTTGCAATTGGTTTTGGTGGCTATAAATTAGCACAAATCCTGTCAATTCACAGATTTTACCCCTGATAGTGGCTCAGAGTCACACATGAGGTTTGTTAACCAGCCTCTTTTCATTTTCATTACTGTATTTAAGCAGTTTTTATGGCTTTTACAAAAGACTTCATCCTAACTGTGCTTATGCAGCTATATGGCTCACCTCCACAGCTGTGGATCAAATTAGCTGTACATGTGAGGGATGAGTACCTGGGTTGTGCTTCCTAATAGTGCTGCTCAGTGTTTCTGGTCTGGCCAGACCAAGGGGGCTGCAGAACTGTAATGGCTTTTCATTGGGAAAAAAAAAAAAAAAAAAAAATATATATATATATATATATACACATTTTGCTTTTGAAAAGCAGGATTTCTTTTTCCTAATATTTCATCTGAAGCTATATCCAAAGCCCTCTATGAAGTTTGCTACAAAACTCCAGGAGAATTTCCTTGTAGGATTTCTATGCTCTGATTCTGCTTGAGAGATAAATACCATCAGCAGATTTTATTCTTTCACAGGAAAATGAGGTCTTTCCATCTCAGTGTGAAACCAGAAACCTGCAGGTTAGACAAATACTGCAATTCTGGGAAAAAAATAAAACTAAACTTTTATTACCCCCAAACCTCTGGGAAAAAAAAAAAGCTATCCCTTTCTCTAAAATGCTGTTTAAGTGGGAAGTGTGGGAAAGCTTCTCTAATGTCTCAGCAAAAGCAGTATTTATCTCCTTTAAATGAAAACAAGAATAGTATTCCTTGTTCTACAGCTTAGTGATCAGAGTTCTACCCAGGGATTTTGCTATTCTTCCTTGAGAAACAAACAAACTGAAAACGCTGGGGGAGAAAAAGTCTAATCTCCATCTTTCTTTTCTAGTTCATAGTCTGGTTTTAGCTTTTTGAGTGAAAATGGGTAAATGGCTTCACTTTCTGGTTTATCTGGTTTTGTAAAAATCTTACAGGTGAAGTCTTCTGTGAGAAGCCATGACTGTGATTGACATGCAAAGGGCGAAATTGTAAGAGTCTGAATACCTCACTGCTGCACAACCATCTTCCTCCCAGAGTGTGTCTGTGTTCCAGTCTGCAGAGGGAATAGTAAGCGGACAATTAAGTGGACTATATCTGTGTTAATGTATGTATATATATGTGTATGTAGATGTGTGTCTGTCTATCTATTGATCTATCTGTCTATCTTTCTACCTTTTATCTGTTCACATTTGTTAATGCTAGTACAGTGACTTTAATAAAGATGTTCCATGCTGCCCAGTTTCAGAAACCTGCTTTACTCTGAGGGGGTCAAAGGCTAGACCTGAAAGTTTATATTTGAGTTTAGACACATGGCTATTTTACTTGTTTAAGTATTTTTCTCTTAATATCCTAGACACTGTGATATATCTGTGCATAGAATCACACTTCCTAGGCACAAGAAGAAAAGGTAAAGGTAAAGCTTTATTCATCTCTTCAGAAGTCTTGGCATCAGTTACTCTAAATTTCTTTCAGGCTGTTCTGGTGACAGAAAAGGATGATGGCAATAACAGCAAAAGGACACTTTGCTGAATGATATAGAGACAAGGTAGAGGATCTATAATGTAATGTATCCAAACATCTGGGAAAGCCTTGTCCAGAAGAGAGCAATAAGTCAGTATGTTTTAAGCTTGTTGAAAATCAGAATTTCTTTTCCACAGTAAGTCTTCATGCATTTAGAACAACAGTAATAACAAAGAATAAAACTCATGGAGTTATTGGATGTGTGGGAGCTGGAGAGACAGGGTTGAGTCAATGTCAGTGTCAGAATGTAATTTCATAAATCAAAGTAGTCTGTGCCAGTTTGGAGAAAACGTGGCTCATGCTAGATAATATGCTTTGAAACAGAAAGAGATTTCACAATGATAGCTGCAAAAATCTAAACATTGTGTTCCAAAATTGCCCAAATGTTCTATTGCTTCAGCTATGTTTTCAGACCCAATTTCATCAAAATCGACATACCATTTCAGGAATGTTGATTCTGATGAAACAGCATTTTTGGATGATAAATGCTTGGAAACCTTAGAAACCTTCAAATTGGTTTCACTGTGACCGTATTGTATTTAACTACTGTTCTTTGATCCCTGAGGTCCCAAGGACCAACAGAAATTGTAAGAGGCCTTTCCAACAGCTTGCACTATGAACCTGACGGCTTGCTACAGCACCCACCATTTTCCCTGCACAGGGTTTTCCTGGCAATGTCTTCTTCATCCCCACTTACATGTCCTATATAATTTGTAGAGTATAGAAACTGACATCATTGTATCACAACAGTGAATTTCTGGTATCTAGAATCTGTATCAGTTTTACTGCATGTAGAGATTCTTGTCAGTAGTTGGAACATAGTAAAGCAAAGCCTTCTGATGAGGAAAACTGCCTGAAGCAGATATCACTCTTTGGTGGCACTTTGGAAGGATAATTCTTCAGAAATTTTATTATCTCTCTGATGAGGTTAAATGATTTTTGGAGGTGACACATTCATGTATTCTGACTATATTTTGATTAGTCTAAAAAACAACAGAATTGGGTCTAGAGAACGGTTATGTGAAGTTTTATTTTAAAAGCCTCTAAGCACTGCACAGTGGCTGATTTTCAAAATTCAGGGTACTAGATCAAGACTCCCTGGACATCAGTTGTTTTCTTGTGGCCAGGGGTGGGTGACTGCCTTTGGATACCTGTTTTGTGGGGTCTTTGATTTGTCCTTTTGTCACTTATTGAACTGTCTTTATCTTCACTCAGAGTTTTATCACTTCTGTTTTTCCTGTTCTCTCCCCTGCCCTGCTGGGGAGCGGAGTGAACAGAGGGCTGTGTGATGCTTAGCTGTTAGCTGGGGTCAGTGCATCGCACCTAGAATTTTTCTTTCATTTCTAAATGCCAAAAGTTTCTCCTGCACATACCAGTATTGCAAATTAAGTAATCAAAAATCTATCTGCATTACAACATAAACAAATATCAAGCTAATTAAAACTTTGGGTTTATTATTAATCATAAAATCTCTCAGATTCTAATGGCTGTCAATGAAAGGGCGGTTCAGCATCTCTTTGAGTTATGTGTAGAATAAGATACAGGTTTTTTTCTGAGGACTGCCTTCACTGTCCTCATGTTGCATCACAGGGAAGGAACGTGCTGTGCTCTGCTGAGGTTGTAGTCTGGTGTGTAAACACCCAGCAGGTGCACAGGGGCAGCGGATCCTAAGCCAGCCATGTGGTTTGTAGTGCTGGAGCTGAATGTCTGTCTGAGGTTCTGCAGCGTGACACCAGCAAGGTGCTAGGGAGGGCGCTTGCAAGCTGTTAACCAGCCTGAGCAACCCAGCAGATCTCTGTGGTGTAGCCACAGCCTCATAACTGCATGTCTTGTGGGAAACTCTGCTCATTGTGATCACCATAACATTAAGTGAAAACACTCAATATGCAATCTTCTATTTAGAAAAAAAAAAAAAGAAAAAAGTAGTAATTATGCTTGTTCTAAGAAACAAATTCTACCTATAATGGAACTGTAACCACACAGCACTATAATTCTATTCAAAATTAGTCTATGAAGCTAAATTAATAAATGAATACTATTTCATATTATATCATGTGTTAGAATATGTCCTTTGATTATTTCTATTTGGTATTGCTGATGAAAAGTAGGCTGTTGTAAAGCAGCTAGATTAAAAGAAAGAATAAATCATACCAATGATTTTAGATTGTTATTTATGTTATTATTCTAAGACTAAAGCAAAAGATGTTACTGATAAGGGGCTCCTGTTCTATTTCCTTACTTTTTACTCATCCAAAACAAAAATTAAACCACAAGAGAGACAATAGTAAGCTGTTTCCTGGGTTTCAGTTAGTCACCTGTATTGATGTGAGTTGAATCTAAAAGGTGGTGGCAGCCTCTATTATATGTCTTTGAAATATAGCTCAGTAAAGTAAACCTTTAATGCCATGTTCATCATATTGATAAGGAGCTGAGGCACAGAGAGCAAGGGTCTTCGAAGGTGTGTGTTGCACTGGTTTTAATTATAGCTACAAGAACTTGTAAGTCTTAATGCTTAACAAGTAAGAGAGAAAAAAATACACTCCCAATTATTTCAAAGCTATTTTGTTTGCTGTTCTTTGTGAATGTAAAGTAAAATATATTTTTAAAAAATTGAATTAAATGTAAAAAAATACAGTAAAAGTTTTCTAGGTTTTTGAGAATGCGGGGCAGATTTTTGAATGTTGCAGATATTTGGAAACAGATGGCCATGTGTACTAGAACATTTTTTTCAGAATTGGGTTTGTTATAAATTATAGATGCTCAGGGTCAGATATACTGCGTGTCTGAACACCTCCTGTTTGAGTAGCATTTGGAGGAGAAAGCAAGTGTATGTTTATCCTTCCTCTAGACAATGAATGCAATGTTGTTTAGATGTTCCATATTTTTTTTTCCAGATTTATTTTCTGAGAGAAGCAGCCTGTACAATCATACTCAGTTTTGTATATTTGCTCCCCTCAAAAGCTTTGAACTTGGTGTGGCCTTTCAGACAAACTTAACAATAGTGGAACTGAAAGAACACTAAACCCCTCAAAGTTTCCAAAAGTTTCATTAAGATTTGTGGGCAGATAGAGAATCACAGGCTTAATATAACTCTAGGAGAAGATGTTAATAAAAACATCCTTTTCCAAATATAAATTTATTTTCATTAGTTGTTAATAAAACTACTTGTTATTAAACAAATTCATTCATTTCCTTTCTGTCAAAGAGCATCAAACTCTTCTCAGAAAACAAAAGCCAGCAGACAGCATGTTTCTACTATAGACATCAGTACAAATTTTGGGTTTAACAATTCAAGATATATTTTCATCAAAGTTTTTTCAGTCTGTCTTATCTCTCAGAATGCTAAAGTCCAAAACCAGCAGCATTAGCAGACAATTCAACTCTGATGTAAATTCAGCCCTGACGTATGGGCTACCTACCCAAGAGAAGCTGCTATTGATTGCTGATCTGCTACATATATGAACACCTTAGGGGAAAAATCACCTTTCCCAAGTGCCCAGTGGACTGCGCCTGATGCCATGGGGCACATGGATGCAGGACTGGGTAGGCGCTGTGTTTTAGAGGGGGAAATGACATGGGCACTTGCAGGGTAGTGCCTGAACTGTGCCTTAAGTCTTTCCCAAACTGCACTTCAACTTAAAAGAAATGAAATAGCCTCGTAAAAAAAATATGTTTTTCTTTTCACTATATTTTGAAGTAGCTATGCTGCTATGCAATTTTAATAATTGGTTTAGTTCAAGTAGGGCTGTTAATACTCGCAACTTTGTAAGGAGACATATTTTCCTAATTACAGAAACCTTTGGACACTTAAAAAAAAGAGCAGTCAACCATTGCTAGGTGTTCTGTTCATGATTTTCAGAAACACACAGTATTGTATGGATTAGGGGTCACATTTCATATGCTAAAACATTCAGTTGACAAATGAGCCTAGATTTGACATCCGTATAAAACAATGGAATGACGCCTGTTACTTGTCTAGAGGAAAGGAGACAGAGTAAAACCATAAGTGATTATTTGCCATCTGACAAATATTTGAATTTTACTTCAGGGGAGTAGATAGATAATGTTTCAGATAAATAGGATTTTTATAGTTATCTAGAAAGTATGTTGAATCCAAGTATTCATATTCTTTCATTTATTTCTTGCTGGGTTTGGAGAGATTTTTTTATGTTGGCATAGAAACGTTTTGAGACATTATTGTAAGATATTTTGAATTGCACTGCATTATTTAGAGAGAAATTGCACATTCTGAGGAACTCAGATCTTTCTGGGGCATCAAAGGGGAGTGATCAGCCCCATCCATTCCACCCTCCAAAGGATCGTGTGACACAGGGACAGGGAAGAGCCCCGGTGACCCCAAATAAGTCCCACAGGGCTCTCACCCAGGGAAACATCAGCCCATGGGCCAAAGAACATCTGTCACCATGAGAGTGTCCCCATTACCCCACAGACTGAGGGGTCACTTCCATCAAGGGGACAGGTCTCAGAATGGGGTGCAGGGAAAGGGCATTCCAGGACTTCACAGTATTTACTCTGGGGTGGTTTAGGGATGAACCAAGGGTGGGGAGAGGAAAGGATAAGGTGGTTTGGGAGGAACAAGAGGGAAGGAAATAGGAGGGTGAGTAAAGGAGCCAGTTGTGTGCAAGCAGGGGCTGGCCAGTGCACCTACTTGGCCATGCCTCTGTGCCTGACCAGCACAGTATGTCCTGGCTTCTCACAAAACCCCATTTCTACCTATTTTCCCAAGTGAGTCAGAGTGGTCCGTGTGTCCGTGATACCAGCAACTGGAGTGAGTGCGGGTATGTGAGTGAGTGTGAGTGCTAGGAAAGGTCCACTGGATGAGAAGATGAGTAGGTAATGTGGCTTGGGGTCTGGAAGAAGGTCTCTGAGGGTACAACCACAGGAGGACCTGGCAGCTGGAGGGACCAGGAGTCCAGAATAGCTGCTGGAAACACCATGGGGTCTGTGGTGCACTAGGAGGTGTGTGTTTGAGTTTGTGTGTGTATCCTTGTGTAGGAAGCAACTCAAGTCAAGAGGATCCACAACCAGAGACTGGATGGACTGGTTGTTGTCTAAACTCAGTTACTGGAAGGATCCACAGTGTCTCTGCATGTGTGTATGTGTCTGTGTGTGCAAACCAATGAGGCAGCTTGTACATACAGCTGGAGTGGGGCTGTGCCTTTGGGGGCTCATTAGTCCACGTGCCAGCAACTGGGAAGACCGGGATCCAGATCAGCTACTGGGCAGATTGTGTCCAGCTGCAGGAGCCATCCGTGTTGCATGCAAGTGTATATATATATCCCTATATACATATGTATGTATATATACATATATATGCACATGTCTTGTTCAGCTAGAATAGGGGAGAAGGATGAGACCATTGGTGCTGTTGGTGTTTATGTAAGTGCTCTGACTGTGTTGATCTGTGGCTGGCTGTGCATATATGTATATTGCTGTTGTATACATGTGTTCTGTGTGTGTGAGTATACTGGGAATATAAGCTCAGCCTTGCTGCCGGTTGGACCTGGGAGCATGTAGCTGCTGCAACCTCACGTCTATCAGGCCACCAAATTCATCCACTAATGAGGAATGCACTGCAGGAATTTACTGTTCTGACATTTTGGCAGTTAGCTTTTATTTTCAGTGAGCTTCCAAATAGCAGCCAAAACACTTTGAGCAAATGAGTATGGAAAGATTCACACTTCAAATACTTTCAGTAGCTCCTACAACTGTGCAGTCCTTAATTGGAAGCAGATATATTTGTTTAGATTGTTCTTTTGTGAATTGTGTGCTTTGCACATTTTAATATTAATGTTGATGATCTGTCCAATTAAAAAGGTCACCGAAGCACAGCATGATTGAGGTTGGAAGGGACCTCCAAAGGCCTTAGGATCCAAATCCTCTGCTACAGCAAGGGTGTCTAGAGCTGATTGCTCAGGACTGCACCCAGATGTTTTTTGAATGTCCCCAAGGATGGAAACTCTGCCACTTCCTGAGCAACCTGTGCCAGGGCACAGGCACCCTCATGAAAAATGTTTCCCGATGTACAGACTGAGTCTTCTGTGTTTCAGTTTGTGCCCAGCAGTCAGTCCAATAGTAAACTGCAGACAGGAGTTTATTGCACAATAATAGTAGTAACTGCTAGATAGCTAGTGGAAGCCTGTTAATTCCATAGGCTGAAGTATTATGCAAAATGTACTTGCCATGAGACAGGAAACTTGAGCTCAGTTCCAAATTATTTGGCTTGGATGCTTCAGCTTTTATATTATGTCTATGCTAAACTGTTGACCATGAAGTTGAAGCAGTGAAATCCAAAGAAAAGATTTCAATGATCAGGGAAAAAAGACATTTTTTTCTTATTGAAGCATAATAAATTCACTTAGGAAAAAGCAAAATATGTGTTTCTTGCAAAAAAAAAAAAAAAATTTCTAATAGAAAATAGTTGCATTGGAAATATTTTAAACAGTAAGTAGTGTAGCGATATAAAACTAAATCCTCATCTTTTATATTAATATTACCTCTTTGAGGTAATATCATCTTTGAGGATGATGATGTAGCTTTGTACTGGATCTGTCTGGGAGGGAGTTAACCTTCTTTGTGGCAGGCTGTATGATGCTTTATTCTGGTTCTGTGACTAAGCCAGTGTTGCTAACACACCAGTGTTTTGCCTGTGGCTGAACAGCGGTGGTCCAGCATCAAGGCTTTTCCTTTTTCTCAGTCTTCCATCCTCTTCCCAAGAGAGCAGACTGGGGGTGAGCAAGAAGCTGTGATGGCCCACAGCAGAGATCAGTGACCTCAAATGGCTAAAGGGATATCCCATGCCAGATGATGTCATGCACAGTGACAAAAATGGGGAGGAGAGGTGTTTGTCTTCCAAGGTAGCTATTGCTCAGACACTGACCAGTCATCCATCTGCTTGTGGGAAGTGGTGATTGCTTTTGCATCCATCACTACTTTTCCTATTTAACTTCTTTCTTCCTCTTATTAAACTATCTTTATCCTGACTCAAGGGTCTTTTCACTTCTGTGCTTTGTATTCTCCCCCATCCCATTGGGTGAGGCAGTGAGTGAGCGTCTATGTGGGTGCTCAGATCCTGTCTGAGAAGGAAACTCAACACAAATTTCCAGATCTAGTTAAGAGTAAAGGTAATTTTACGTACACAAACAATTGTAGTTCCCTGAAACCTGTAGTTCATTAAAAGCATATTTCTTATTTTAGCATGTGTGTTGAAAAATTAAATAATTACTTGAACAGGAATATTTGATTTGACTCAACTGACTTCACTTTATTATCATTATAACAAAAATGTAAACCATGTTTCCCATCGTTCACTGAAACTGAGTCCACAATCACTTCCTCATGACAGATGTGCTTTGCATAATGGTATCTGACCACAGCAAGAACCTGTTGCTACCATACTGCAGTCACTGATGTGCCCTGCTCTCATGTAGGAAACTGCAGTTCAGTATTGAACAGACTTGAGAGAAATAGCTGGATCTGTACCAGCCACCATTAGATATGTGTTATAGGCATGATTTTGGGTTTGTTTTATAGTCAAACACAGAGAGAGGGCGGAGGGGGAACAAAAAAACAGTCATTTTAAGCTCTCATTCTGATGCAGATATTTAGAATAAACAGAAGGAACTGCTCCCTAGCATTGCCTATTTCTATCAGCTACAGAAGAAACATTAAATGACTCAGATGATGACTAAAATTAGGCTTGATGAATCCCATCCTCATTTTTATAGGGAATTTGCATTTGGAGAGCACACAGATTTTTCATTTCAATTAAAATACCATAATTAGGTTCTTTAAAAGAATTTACAATCCACAAAATTACTTTGATTTTGTCTCCTGTTCCTTATTTCAAGACTAAAAAGAAAAAAAAAAGACTTTTTTTTGTTTTCTTAAAGTGGAATTTCACTTAGTACTGTTAATTATGGTTTCATTCTTATGCAACACCTCCCTGTGACTAGATTTTTGAATGTGCATCTAGACTGTGGTGTTTCTTGGGATTCCCTACGTAGACTGGGGTGTGTATCTGGCATACTTGCCTGGGCCAGAGGATGCTGCAGCTCTGGGCTCTGTGCAGGGGGCCAGTGAGGACTCTCCACCACCTCAAACCAGAACAGTAAAAGTTAAAATTTAAAGTTTGTAGTGCTTAAGTGAACTGAACTAGGTTCACTGAATTACTAATCACTAATTACTAATACCTTACATTTGTCCTAACAAAAGAAATAATCCTAAAATACAATGTAGTTGTATGCAGTATGGATTTCTCGTGTTTATTTGAGGAATACAAGTTCATGACTTTCTGTTTTAATTAGAATGAGTCATAGGTCCTGTATTTTCTTTTGTGAAATAGACTTTTTTATTCTATTCATAGATTACATTCCTTTTTAACCCAGTTAGAAAAGAAGCAGCATGTCTGCATGGCATGAGTGATCTAGAATATACTTGAAAATAAAGTTTTTAATTATAATTATGATATGAGAATTAATTTTAAATTGTACTTCACAGTTGGATTTTTTAACAAGGAAATAATTTTGTCTTTCTAAACTTTTAGATTATTTTACTATGCCAGAGGAATCTAGTTTACTCAATAGTTTCTTTGCACCATAGGGAACATTAATGACTTCCTCAGTCCAGCCCTTGGGTGTCACAGTTGTTGAATGAAATGAATTTTTTTTTGCATAGCAGTCATTAGAATCTTAAATTTGAGCCTACTCCTTATGTTAAAGATACATTCCAGAACCCCAGTGCTCTAGTAAATAGAAACATTTTAATATTTCCCACTCTTAACTTTATTTCTTCGTCACTTGGTTCTTCTATTGATGAGGGGTCTAGAGGTTTTCCCCTGTGTCCACAGACCCCTGTGTGTCTGTGGACTACTTTGAAATAGATCGGAAAGGTCCTTGGGAAAAAGCCTGTTTATATTCCGTGTACAGAATAATACCTATGTGGATTTTCCTCAAGACATCAAAAGGTCCTAAAGAAGTGTTAGAAGTCTACAAACTGGAAAAGGATGGAAAATATTGGATTAGATAAAAAATAATTCTGATTAATGCAAGGATTGTACTGCAGTTTGCTAGAGACATTTTTGTAGCACAAGAATGAAAATATGGCTTCTATGCACTGGCATAAGGCATATGTAGGAGTACTCCAAGGTACAAAACTGTTTTAGATAATATTGTAAGGCTACAGAGAATCATGTCAGGCAGAACTTGTGTGGCTGTATATTCATTTCCTTGTGGAGACAGAACCTAAATGGAATTGTTCCCTGAACAAGAATGAGCCTATCATGTGGAAATCATAATGGAGTGGTCCAGAACAGATCGGGACAGTTAAGCAGTGTGAAGAAGCAAGCACTACAGATGCATACTGAATAACTAGGGTATTCAATATTCCAGATGAAATCCTGTCTGTGATTGCTGATTCATTTCTAGTATAGTTTGGAAAAAATATGAAGTTGCCAGTATAGTCAAGGATTTGTCTTTAAGGTGGCTTTGTCATGATGGTGGCTCACCATTATCCTACAATTGACTAAAAGTTTAGGATTCCTATCTCTGTCTTTCGTATTCCAGATAAATTAGAATTATCCCCATATGCAGAAGTGTCTTATTCATAGTTAAACTCTAAATCTATGGACACTCACAGTTACTTCTAAGGCATGTATTGTGTTTTCTGCTCCTCAAATGGACTTGGGATATAGGGAATTGAAAAGATTCTTTGGGCCTTTCATTGTTTTACTAAGCCATATGTATGGATGTTTGCTGAGATACAGCTAATGCTGGAAACTTTCCCATTTTGGTCAGATATGCAAAGTACTCATTTAAAGTCAGCAAGCAAATGCTGACAGGTTTTCACTGGGAAAAACAAAGTATTGTATAATCGCATCACTGAGCAAGGCATCTTTAATATTAGGATGCTAAGCCAAAAAAGAGGAAAGAATTTTCAATTTCAGCAGACATCAGAACTGCTTCAGCTGTTTAGGGGTGATACACAGGGCTGACCATTTTGAACTGCTGAAGTAGATTAAATATAATTCTAAAACCAGTGAAGTTTTGCAAAGTTCAAGTGATAAGCTTCCAGTTTACAGCCAAAATGTATTTCATTAATCCTTCAAAACAGGCCCAGAAATAGCTAAACACCCTTCAGATTCCATTTACAGCCAATGGAAGGCTTCCCCAGAAAATGACCTATTCACTTGGGGTTCTGTATTTCAGTCTGGAGGTGCCCATTTCTTTCAACTGATTGTAGAAGTAGCCTATAATGACTAGCCCCTTGACATGTCTAAATTGATATAAATCAAGAGATAGGTGCATGGGCATATTCCTTAAATGATTACATTTCACTATTTTTCTATATCATTGTTATTCTCCTCTGTAAAATGCATTCTGGTCTTTCTGTATGTTAACAATGTTTCCCAATTAAGTAATCAACAATCAACACGAACATACTAACCAAAAGTATGCCAAAAGTATGAGTTATTTTTCTGTACTAGAAAAAAAATATTAGGTAATATTTGTCCCAAGATGTTTTCAAGTGCTCCACTCATAATGTCAGTCCAGGCTACTGTTTCTTTGTCCTGCTGAACCCATTCTGTCTTTCTTCTCTTTGGTACTCAGTTCCAAATTCTTGCCTATCTTTCTTTGCCTAATAAATTACTTTCCCAGTGACAACAATCTTTTGATTTTACCTTATTTTCCATTTTTTCCTTTGTATGTGATTTTTATTTTTTGAAAAATGCCTTCTGAAAGCTTGTGCAGAGTTGAGCTTCTGCTATTCTCTGCACTTTTACAAGTATTATTAAAAGCTTTGCTACTGCATTTGTAAATTTCTGAGTTTGTTCTTAAAAAAAATTAAGCAGAGGTTAGATCTGTGAGGGTTTTTTTACATCTCAGCCATGTTGTATTTCTAGAACCTGTCTTTATTTCTCTGTTTAATATCACTGGCCATACTAACAGAAATTCAGATAGTTTTGAAACTTCAGTTTGGTTTACAAAGAACTTTATAAAGAAAATTGCCTTTTTCCAGTGTTAAAAAAAAAAAAAAGAAAAAGAAGTTTTTAATGTTTAAAAAGCTTTTTTTTATATTTCAGTTTGTGCCCATTGCCTCATGTCTATTCACTGGGCACCACTGAGAAAACTCTGGCTCCATTTTCTTTATTCCTCCAAGTCAGGTATTTACACACATTGACAATAATCCCTTTCAGCTTTCTCTTCTTAGGTTGAACTGACCAAGCTCTCTGAGCCTCTCATACAGCAGACACTCCAAGACCTTCACCGCCTTTGTGGCCCTTCACTCCTCCAGTATGTTTCTCTTCTACCGGGCAGCCCAGAACTGGCACAGCACTCCATATGTGTCTTGCTAGGGCTAAGCAGAGGGGAAGGATCACTTCCTTTGACTTGCTAACCACACTCTGCCTGATGCAGCCCCAGATACCATTAACCTTTGCTGTGAGGACACATTTCTGGCTTGTTTTTATCTTGGCATCTATCAGGACCATCACGTCTTTCCTTGCTAAGCTGCTTTCCAGGCATTTGGACCAAACTTGCTCCCAGTGCCTGGGGTTTTTCCTCCTCGGGTGCAGAACTTCTCATTTCCCTGTGTTGAATTTCTGTTGGCCCATTTCTTCAGCCTGTTGCAGTCCTCTTGAATGGCAGCACAGCCATATGGTGTATCAGCCACTGCTCTCAGTTTTGTAACATCTGTAAACATGTTGCAGCTGAACAGAATTGGCCCTGGTATTGACCCTGGCACCCAAAACTAATGTCTGCCCTCCAGCTGGACTTGATGCAGCTGATCACAACTCCCTGGTCTTGCAGTTGAGCCGCTTTTCTATCCACCTCACTGCCCACTGATTTAGTCTATATTTCACCAGTTTGTTCATGAGGATTTTATGGGAGACAGTGTCAAAATCTGAAGTCAGCGTAAACATCAGCTAATCTGCTAAACTAGTCGTTTCCTTGCAGAAGGCTGCCACACTGTTCAGCATGGTTTTCCCTTTATAAATTCATGTTGGCTACTCTCAATCATCTTAATTTCTTTCATATGATTGGAAATTAATTTTGGGTTTACTTGCTTTCTCACTTTCCTAGGGAACTGAGGTAAGAACCACTGGCCTGTAGTTTCCCTGATCCTCATTTTTGCCTGTCTTGAACAGTTTGCTTTTTGACATTGCCCAAGAACTTCTTGGGGTTGCCATGATCTTTTCAAGAGAATTGAGAGTGGCCTTGGAACAACACTTTCCAGCTCCAGTAGCACTCATGGGTGCCCAGGTCACATACCCAATTTGGCTATGTTCAGTTTCTTTAAATATTCTCCAGTTTGATCCTCCTCTACTGAAAGTAGCCCTTCCTTGCTTTTTCCCACAGATTTCAGGAACCTGGAATTCCCGAAGACAAGTCTAAGCAGTTAAAACTAAGGTGTTTTCAATATTTTATTTCATCAGCTTCTCTGCCCTGTTCAGCAGTGGCCCCATAGTCCTGGTCTTCTTTTTGCTGCTGTTGTACCTGTTGAAACCTTGTTGGCTACGACTCCAGATGTCTCACTTGGACAGTGTCTGTTGACCTTGTATGCCTTGACAGTGTCCCTATACTTTTCTGTTACCTACTTCCAAATCTCATATCCTTCTTTTCTTTACATTTAAATGTAGTCTATACATGCAAAACTCAATCTATATTCACCCATGCAGGCATCCCGTCAACTTTACTTAATTTCCTACGCGTTGGGATGGACCATTCACCAGCTTGGACAGAGAGACCCTTAAAAATTAACCAGCTCTCCTGGACCCCTTTTTGCTTTAGTTCCTCTTTTCAGGCTCACACCACCATTGCTTCTTTGGGGCCAAGACTTTCAACAGCCTTCACCTCCTGACAAATTCATCATTTGTTATCCTTCTGAGATCCATCAAAGCACTTCCCTTCATCAACTTCTCAGTCACCTGTGCAGGGAAATTGTCAATAGTGCACTCCACCAACCTCCCGGATTGCTTGAGCTCTGTTGTGTTTTCCCTCCAGCAAGTATTGAGGTGGTTTAAGTTCCTCAGGATTTAAGGATGTGAGGCTTCTTCCAGTTGTCTGAAGAAAGCCTCATCTATTTCTTATTATCAGGCGGTCACTCAATATATTTGAGTGACATTGTGATCTGCTTCCTAAATCATCAGCTCTCAGATGGCTCAACATCCACACCTAGGCAGAACTCCAGACATTCTGGCTGCTTCTTCACATAGAGGGCAACTCACTTTCCCAGGCTGCTCTTCCTAAAGATCCTATATCTATTCATTGTAGCACTTGAGCTGCTATCCCACCACATCTCCACCATCTCAATGAGGCTGCAGCCCTGCAGTTGTACATAGACCTCTAATCCCTCCTGTTTTTTCCCTATGCTGTAAGCATTTAGGTACAGGCAGTTCAAAGATACACCCAGATTTCTGATTTCCCAGAAGGGGTATGAGAGTTTCCCCTGTCATAATGTCCTCTCACTACTTATCTGTGTGCAAACTCTTGAGGCACCCCCCTTGAGCCCTGTTTTGTTTGATTACAGGTCTCTTTTGTCTGCATCTTCATCTTTACCAATCTAAATTACAGCTCCCAGATGCTATTAGGCTTCTTTTTATCTATAAAGTCTTTTCTTTACAGAAGCACTACTGAATATAAGAAGCTTCTTTTTAAATAACAGAACCTTATCCAAATTTGAACTACATGTTTTTAAGGCATTAACTAGGACAGTCATCAGTTCTGAAATTATTCCTTCAACATACAGGAGAAATCCTATGCATTCCATTAGACAATTATTTACCACAGCTGCTTATTAACATAAAATGGTGGTTCTTTTCCTCAGAGTTATTAAAAGCAGTAATAGCCATATGTGCTTACATTAAAAAAAAAAAAAAAAGAAAAATTAATGCTGTGCTTCTTTTTAATTCATTCCTAAGTGCATCATTAGGATTGAGAAGAATTTATACAAGACAATGACTGGAAAATAACCTAATGATTGTTGTTAAATTTTAAAAAAGTATACATAGGGGATGAAGACTTTAAAAATCGCCTTCACTGTATATCTTGTTGAATGCATATGTACATATAGGCCTCTTTAGGAAAGATGTTAGGAATGTGTACTTCACCTGATGAGGAACAAAGCTCATTACCAGTACAGTAATCAATAACCCCAGCTAATGTGTTCAGCTGGCGACATGGACCAGATCAATAAAACCTGCCACATGCTTTTGTTTTAGGAAATGAAACCTTTTAGTTCTTAATTAAGGGAGAGAACTCACATCCTTAATGATGTTTGCAATGACTGTTGCAACAGAGGACAAGAAGAACCGAGTCTGAGGTTTGCTTTAAAAGATTTTGACAAAGTAATAAAAGAGTTGAGCCAAAACTGATCTACATTTGTTTAATTTATTTTAATGCAGGAAGACTGAGGCAAAAATGGTTCAAGAAGAAGGAGAAATATTCTGATGAATTACTGTGGTTATCAGAGGAAATAACACTTCCATTAGTGCAGTGTTTGTGTCTGCAATCTGGCGACAAAGGGGACAGAATCAAACCATGTAGGAGTGCTTTGTGTTGTACTGATTGTGGGTCTTAAAGGCAAGGCCACTGCAAAATGTAAGGTATTATTTTTAGTTTCATTTTTGTTGCTACTATTTTTCTGACTTTTATATAAATCTTTGGACTGGTGCATTTTCTACAAGGCATTTAAGCTAGGGGAAGACACATATGGAGTAGAAAGCAGGAACAAACGATAATAACTGCACTGAAAATGGATCAGCTATATGCAGCTAATAAAAGGATAAACATGTGAGAGGGAATGAATTACTTTAAATGTTTAATAAAATATCTTATTTTCATAATACATGAAAGATGCAAATGGGCTTGTACACATGGGTTTTTATGATGGTATTATTGTGTTTTCCAACATTAATATGTTGGAAAACAACTCAAACCAAGGGCTTATATAACTGAAACTAACCTTTTCATTCCCAAAATAGTTTCTGTTCTAGATTTGCTGCAATGAATTCTTAAAGTTCAAATGTGGTTTAACAGCAGAATATATAAATGATCAGACTGGCAAAGCATTAAGCCTTCACACAAAATGATTAACCGTTCAGCTGTCTAAGAAGGTATGAGGATATGGAAGGGAATGTAGGAATCAAAAGGACAATTGTTACGCATTTGCATAGCAACTTAACAATGCCAAAGCTTCCATTATCAGTAATCCTACAAATGCAAATCTATATGCCTAATTTTGCTCACATGAATGATCATTTGCAGGACCAAACTCAAAGATCATTATTATTAGCTGAGACATAAAAAGCTAAAAAGCATAATGATTGACTCCCCTTTCATTTGCACAGTGCAAGCCACTGCTAAATGTGTTGAAAGCAATAGTACTATAGTAGTTTAAAACCAAGAAATTAAATTCAGGTTATCTGTACATACAGGGAACAGTGTGATGCAGAGGAGATCAAGACAGGTAAAGAGGCAAAGAAATTATGTTTCTTTCACAGAAAAGGTATGAAGAATGTAATTTCTCAAATTAATCTTTTTTTCAATATACAATGCAGTGTTTTGGAACGACACTTGCATCCTGAAATGAAGATCTGGGATATATAAAACCAGAATTTTCTACAGAAAATGATTAGGGTTTATTTTGGTTTTCTGGTGGCCTTTGGGGTGTGGGTTTTTTTTTGTTTTGGTTTGGGGTTGGGTCTTTTTTTTTTTTATGCTCTTTTTCTTTTGGTTGGTTGTTTTTTTTTGTGTTTGTGGTGTTGGAGCAGTTTTGTCTGAATAAAAACAATACATTTTAGCTTATCAAACAACATTTCTTTTTTTTCAGTGATGAAGCATTTGTTTAGGAGTTTTGGCACTCTTGTTTAAGCTTAAACAAATTATGAAACTAAGAACCACAACTCAAATTTAAATTTTATTACTCCATATGTTGTAAGGGCCAGTTATGGTGAATAAAGTATTCACTTGGAAAAAGACCTACCCGTACTTATCACTAAAGGAAACCTCTCATAACATTTCTTACCTGTCTCTAGCCAGCTTCAAATATAGACATCTGAAGTTCATTCGGTAGCTTAAATGCAATTACTGGCTGCTTTTCAGTTTCCCTACAATATCTGAGACATCAAAATACAGCCTGAATCTGACAGAAGGTGAAGGCTAAGCCTCTTGCCTTTCTGGTTGGCTACCACATGGAATATCTAAAGTAGATGTCTTTGTGTAGGCAAATGAGTTGCCTCCAAAGTCAAAACTAATCTCCTCCAGAGCAACACAGGTGAAATGAGTTGATCTCTAAAGACCTCTTGAATATGCCTGTTAGGATGAAATGAAACATCATAGAGAAGTAATGTTCTCTCTCTGATGGCAAAATAAGTTGCTTGATAGTTTGCCTAGGTCATATATCTAATTCTTAAAAAAATGAGTTCTACCTGCTATGAAAGTAACAATACCTCTGTATGCTTTAATAATATCTCCTGTCTGAAGCCACTGAGGACCTTGCTGCAAACTTGAATGATAGCAAAGGTGGGCATTTTATTCATATGAATTAAGCTGCAACAATACAGTAAATTTTCTCCCACACTTTCTGTTTTGAACAAGATATTTCAAGTCTTAAATTTCTCATATTTCCAAATATCTTTAGATGCTCACGAAAAACAGGAAACAGCCCATTTTAGAAGATTATGCTATATAAAATACAAGCTAACTATCTGAAGAAAATGAAGAGGGGGAAAATAGCTCTAAGAGGCTGTATTTCAACCAGATGAGGAAGCTTAGTAAAGAAATATGATCAAAGCAATTTAATATATGCCTGCCAGAAATAATAGGTACATATTAAATTTCCACTTTTAACTTTCTGTATGGTTGTTTGAAGATTTGCATATATCTATAGCTGTTGAACATTTTTCTTTCTACAGATTCCATAAAACAACTTGAAACTCAATGGAAGGTAGAAAAAAAGAGTTAAGAGAGGAGAAGAGTGGGTGCCGGGGAGACTTTCAGGATCAATATGTCTGTGCTGAATATTTAATTTGTCAGGGATAACAACAGGTAATTATGAAATCAAGCAAAGTTTTATTATACAGTGTTTTATAATTCATAAGGGTGTGTCATAAAATTACAAGCATTTGTACTTTTAAAAAACTAACTATGTGTTTAATGCAAATGTAATCACACTAATGTAATTCACATTCTAGCATGCACATTGCGGGGGGGGTGTGTGTGTGTGTAATAATGAGAGGCTTTGCAAACAAAATCGCTGGGAAATGCCAGATAGAGCAAAATTTTATTTCTTATTGCAAAATTTGGAGATTAAAAAATTACCTATATAAATGATGTATAAAAATAACCTCACAAACCCTCATCAAGTTTTCTGACCACACCAAGCCAGTCAACATATTGGAGGGAAGGGATGCCATACAGAGGGACCTTGATGGGCTTGAGATCTGAACTTGTACAAAGCTCATGAAGTCCAGCAAGGTAAGTGCAATGTCCTGGAACCTTAGCCTAAGAGGGTAAAGTTAGGTAATACATTGAAATTGGAAGGTGATAAGCTGTCTAAGGTTAGTTGCTACATTAATGTCTAAACACAGTTTACTAGTGGGTTCTAGTGCACCACAGAGTTTCCAAGATACTCACATAGGATGGTAAATCTTATCACCTGATGAATGGAAGCTGGAAGGCATGGGGAATACTCTAGACCTTTTAAAATTACACAAAACACCTACCGTTAGATAAGTCGTATGACTCTTATGACTCCTGGTTCTTGGTATCCAGATCATTCCCTCAGAACTATTATTTTATTCCTTGATCTCATTTTGAAATATTTTGACCACTTACCCTCAAAAATGTTATCAGGGAATGGTTCTTACTAAGGTTATTCCCAAAAATCAGTAAAAAAGAAAACTATGTTTAGTCAGATCAAAGATCTATGCAATTCAGCAGTCTTTGTTCAATAGTAACAGAAAGCTACAAAGTACAGGTAAAGCATGTATGGTACTTTCCCTTAATAGTTTCCCATTGTATAATTCATTCCCCAAATTGTTACTGATTAATCCATTATTTAGACCTAACATAGTCTAAATCTAGAAAGTATTGTATAAACAAAAAGTGGTAAATAAGTATCTTCTCTCAACACCTGTAAAGGAAAATGATCCAATGAAATTCACCTGCACAGAAAAGGTTTTGGTTTCAGTTTTGCTTCACTAAATCTTTGCTTAAATGCCTTCACTGTGTTGACCTTCTACCAATATAATCTTGCAGCAGTTACTCAACTACATATATATTTTCACTCCTTTGTGATATGGAGCTTAGTTCAGCAAGTTTTTCTTCACAGAGGAGTATGTGGGGCAGACAGTGAGATTTAAGATGCCGGTATAACTTCTTTTGCTTGAAGACACTCTGCAGACTCCTCAAAGAAATCATTTAGCTGCATTCCCATTGTTTTGAAGATGATATTGCAAGTAGCTGAATGATGGGACAAAAAGTTAATTTTATGGCTGCATCCTCAACTACAATTTCAGTTCAAAAAGTGCAAATTATATTTGCAAACTGATACCTTGTTTTTCAACTCAGCACTGATGCAGTCATTTCATGAAGAGTGGTTGGTATTTTTCCTCTACAATATTATAATCAAAACTCATTCTAGGGCAAGACCTTCAAGCCTGAGGCTTAGACAGATTTTTTAGAATTTTTATAGCTGACTCATATACCCTGAAAAATGGGGTTTATAATGGAAATGCTGATATAATATTAACCATAGCAGCAAGAACTGCACCATGGTAATTTATTTATGTGTTGCTTTTCAATTACTTTGCATGCTATTGTTATCGTTTTTATGGCAAGTATTATTTTTCAACAAGTTTCTGATTTGCAATTTTATACTGCAATCTCTATAGTTGGCTGAGGTCTTCTTACAAATTAATTACACTCTTCAAGGAAATTGCTTAGGCCTAGAAAACTGACACAATTTATTATTGTTTCCAAAGAGAAAACTTAATGTCTTCACTACAGTATGGGCCCAGTCCTATTGTAGTCGTCTTTATAGTGGCAAGCATAATAACACAAATAATAATGTAATAATAATTCTTAAAAATCATCAGCAGACATCTGTTCAAGTCAGAAAAGATTGCTGTCCTAATTATCTTCTCAATTCTAAAGATTTAATATTGGTACAACTCCAATTTCTGTGAATTTATTACAGATTGTACCACTTAGAAGAGCTAAAATTATCTTTTTTCTAATGGAATGAACTAAAATCTGAAGGAATATATATAAAACACAGAATTAAAGCTCAGGATTTATGGGGAAGGAGAGAACATGGACTTTACTCATAACAGATTTATAGGAAGAATAATTACAGTATCCCAGGTGTCTGTAAAGTATTAACGCAGAAGTAGAAGGAGGTACTTCAAATCTTAATTAATGATCAAAAAGAGAACTCGACTGTCATCGCAGAGACTTGTTGGGATATGCTGCACATCTGACACATATAGAAGAATACAATTTGTTCAGAGAGACAAGCAAGGAAAAAAAGCAGGAAATTTATTTTGTATCAAAGGTATAAATACTAGTTTGGATGCTACATGAGAACAGACTGATTGAAAATCTGTGACTAATGTTAAGAGGGAATAAGAAAAGGGAACTGCTATGGCTGGGATTTACTCTAGGCCATCAAAGACATACAGTGAATAAAACCCAAGAGAGAAGTCTTTTTGTGACTAATACAAGAATGAGCAAAGTGTCATAACTAATAATAAAAGAAATATTTAACTATCGAGGCCTGTTGGGAGCAGGGAAAAGGAAGATTTTGGAATTAGTGAAGAAATCATTTAAAGAGAAGATGAAGACATCCATAAGACAGACGAACTCTTCTGTACTGATTCTGTATAAAATAGGAAGTTGCTGAAGTGAAGGTGAGAGTAATAACATTATGATATAATCTTTAAAAAAGCATTGGATAGAGAACAGCAAAATAAGATCAAGAGGCTCTAAAAACACCCTGCAGAACTGGTGAGAAAGTATATCTATATTAAAAAGAGTGCAGGAAAGCTGATAGCTTTTAAAAGAAATAAGTGCAAATTATTCCATTTCAGATGGTGGCTAGGGGAAGAAGGAATATGTTAACTCAACTAAATCAAATTATCTTTGCTGTAAATTCAACAGGAAAGTTCACAAAGTGCTAACATGACCAAATACTGAGAAGTAGTATTAAGGGAAACATTTACATGGGACTGTAAGCCTTCATGAGAAAAGAGATGCAAGTATGGAGAGTTTTCTGAAAAGCCACCACCCTGTAAGTACATTAAGAGGATGCAAGGTGTTAGTTTGCTAGTGAGAGAAAACAAATTTGGTGTACTAACAAATCAAATGTGCTTGCAACCCTTTTTGTACCACTCCTACAGGGAAAATACAACCCACATCCCAAATCCAACTGTGGAGTTGGAGGAGCTTAGATTTCCACATGATGTATTGCATTCCACTTCAGTGATAAAGTGAAATCAGAGAAGAACTTCTCCAATGAAATGCAAGAATTCAAGATGTGAAGTCTACTTATTACACAAAGCGCTACCGTGTAAGTCTCAGGTGCCAATGTCACTACTCATTATGTTAATTATTTCATAATTTAGTCACTAAAAATTAATACATAAATCTAATAGTGAAAATGAAATAGTGGCACACTTTCTATACTCTTGTGTCAATTATATCAAGGGAAAAGTATTTTATTTATAAAAGCACTGAAGAAGTATCAGGGAGAATGTGATTTTTTGCTTGGCTGGTTGGTTTCTTTCCCCAGTTCATCTTATCTGATATTTCATGATGTTACAGAAAGTGTCAAAATTTCCATCTTCAGCTTTGAGATCTTTTTATTTTATCTATATTATTAGTGCTATCTGTCCTATGGTAACATTGAGAAGTTGAAGAAATTACAGTATAAGTAGTCAAGACAGCAAAAAGTACAAGAAAGCCTTGCAGCAGTCCTCTGAAGTATGTATTTTTTACTCATACTACCTGTCCACATGAACTATTGACTGCAACTGTGCTGAGGGATGAATAAAGCAAACATAGAAGAAATGGTCATCTTGACATCCAGAAAAGGGTTTCAGAGACTTAGCACCAATCCATAATTATCTATGCAAAGGGGAGATGGTATATATTACATGCATAAACTTGTATTTCATCAGGCATTCTCAGGCACTGCCTGATAAGGGGTGTATTTGGATACATCAGTCTAGTGAGGTTAGAAGAAAACAATCTCTATTCTTAGAAGAAAACAACTTATTCTATGCCCGTACTATCTTAAAAAAGTAATGACTGTTTCCCCTCTTTGCTCACCTCATTGATATGTTTTGTATACGGTGTACTGTTGCTGACTCCATGAATGCATGCTAGCCTCTGCCTGCTTTATTTGTTTGAAGTATAACTCAATTCTGCAGTGAGATGCCACTTTACATGCCTTCATTTTGACAACACAAGCATTCTAAGGGGACATCTCTGAGATTTTCTTGAGTTGCTAGATTGTATCTCCTAAGCAGCCAGAAGTGCTGCCAGGAGGATTTTTGATCCTGAGCCGAAGCTCACAGGAACACCCACTCTTCCACTGACTTTGCAAGATTTAAGATCAGTCTCATGTGACAAAAAGCTGACCTCCACACAAAAAGGAGCCCTGAGGAGCATTGGCAGACAGCGAGTTCCAATAACACCTTGTCTTGACTGCTTTCACAGCATTGTAGGGGAGTGACTGGTCTCCCAAAAGCTCACTCCCACTGCAAAGAATACAAGGGAACAAGAGCACAACCTCAGTGCCCCTGCCACAGATGTGATCCTCAACCAGTCCCAACATGTCTCTCCCAAGGAAACATCAGCCCATGCCCCAGAGGACATCTGTCAGAGGGTCCCCATCACCCCACAGACTAAGGGATCACTTCCATCAAGGGGATGGGGCTCAATATGTGCTGCAGGGGAAGAGTATTTTGATTGGACAGCAATTGTTACATATTTTAGGGACAAATCAAGGGTGGGGAAGGGGAGGGATCAAGGTGGTTTGAGAAGGAACAAATAGGAAATAAAGGGATATGTGGGTAAAGGAGCAGTTGTGTGCAAGCAGGGGCTGGCCAGTGCATCTACTTGACTATGCCCTGTGTCTGACCAACACAGTGTGTCCTGGCTTCTCACAAAACCCCATTTTTTCCTATTTTCCAAAGTGAGGGCCTCTGTCCTATGCGCAGATGTGTGTGTGTAAGTCTCAGTGACAGCCCCTGGGGCTGGGTCCAGGAGTCAGGGGTCCATTTGTCCATGGTACCAACAGCTGGTGTAAGCCTAGCTGTGGTTGTTGGTAAAGATCCTTCCAGATGAGTGAGAGAGTAGGTGATGTATGCTGGGAACTGGGGGAAGGATTTGTATCCCTGAGGCTGAGACCATATGAAGAGCTGGCAGCAGGAGGTACATGTGGTCCAGGGCAATTGCAGGAAAGACCATGTAAAGTGGGGGTACAGTGGGAGACCCACTTATTTGTGTGTATATGCAAGAGTGTCTGTACCTGCAACTAAAGTGGGGCTGTGGCCTCGAGGGTTTGAATATCCATGTGCTAGCAACTGGGAAGACTGGGATCCAGGAGCAGCCATTGGGCAGCCTGATCGACTGAGCCTAGCTATGAGAACTGTCCACATTGTATGTATTATATACACCTACTAAGAGGTCTCCATCCTCCTCATCTTGAAAAAGGAGCAAGAAGAGGTTGGTGCTTTTAATGCTTGTGTGAATTCTCTGTCATCTGTGTTGAACTGTGAATATATGCATATGGATGGCTTATACATGTTCTCCATAGGTGTGTGTTTATGAGAATACAAACTCAGCCTTACAGTGGGTCATGGAGCTAAACCAGCCTCAATCCTAGCGGTCTTCTGAATTCAGCAATTGTGAAATATCTATAAACCAAGGATTTCATTCATTTACAAGGGCTGCATATCAAAGCAACAAGCTTTAATTGTTTCTATATTCCCTGACTCTTAGAGCATACAAACATTTAATGACATATATAAAATATAGTTATATTAAAATGAAGATTAGGTTTATGTGCCTCTTCTCTCTCTGTATATATTTACACAGATTGTAGACTTAAACTGCAACCCACATTCTTTAAAGAAATGACAAAACTATAACCAGATTCTCCAGGGGCATGGTGGTTAAGAAGTTCAGCAGCTCAGCTCCTAAATCTATTATAATGTATAGCTAAAATCCTTGAGTCGTAATCCTTGGTTATTCTTCTGCAATCAATGGCTATTTTGTCAGCACCAGCTCTTCTGTTCTTTTTCTTATCTCTTTTCTTATGCTTTCCTTCTTGAAGAATGCTAAGTGAAAAATGGTAAGGGGAAACAAACAAGCAAGCAAACAAACAAAAAACAGGAAAAAGAAGAATCCTTGCTGTTCAATGTGAGTACCCGTTAAAAAGTTGCTATAGAAACGACCTTCCTATTGACAGTATGAAAATCACTGAATTCAGAAGACTTGTAATTTACTTTGTAAAGTCAAATTCCATATAAATATTCAAAATCAATGAAAATTCACAGTTCAAGAAAATTCACACTCAAAACACCCAGGAGTCCAATATCATAGCTTGAGTGCCATGTCTTAGAGAAAAGCAATGATTATTGTATACCAGCACTTTCCGCCCCTCCAAAAACTCTCTTGTAAGACAATCATAGAATCATAGAATCATTAGGGTTGGAAAGGACCTTAAGATCATCTAGTTCCAACCCCCCTGCCATGGGCAGGGACACCTTACGCTAAATCATATCACCCAAGGCCTCGTCCAACCTGGCCTTGAACACTGCCAGGGATGGAGCAATCACAACCTCCCTGGGCAACCCATTCCAGTGCATCACCTCCCCAACAGGAAAGAATTTCCTTCTTATATCCATTCTAAACTTCCCCTGTTTAAGTTTTAACCCATTACCCCTTGTCCTGTCACTACAGTCAATAATGAAGAGTCCATCCCCAGCATCCCTATAGGCCTCCGTCAGATACTGGAAGGCTGCTAGGAGGTCTCCACGCAGCCTTCTCTTCTCCAGGCTGAACAGCCCCAACTCTCTCAGCCTGTCTTCATACAGGAGGTGCTCCAGTTCCCTGATCATCCTCGTGGCCCTCCTCTGGACTTGTTCCAACAGTTCCATGTCCTTTTTATGTTGAGGACCCCAGAACTGCACACAATACTCCAGGTGAGGTCTCAGGAGAGCAGAGTAGAGGGGCAGGATCACCTCCTTCGACCTGCTGGTCACGCTCCATTTGATGCGGCCCAGGATATGGTTGGCTTTCTGGGCTGCAAATGCACACTGAAGCCAGCTCATGTTCATTTTCTCATCAACCAACACCCCCAAGTCCTTCTCCACAAGGCTGCTCTGAATCTCTTCTCTGCACAACCTGTAGCTGTGCCTGGGATTGCTCCCACCCAGGTGTAGGACCTTGCACTTGGCATGGTTAAACTTCATGAGGTTGGCATCAGCCCACCTCACAAGCATGTCAAGGTCCCTCTGGATGGCATTCCTTCCCTCCAGTGTATCAACCGACCCACACAGCTTGGTGTTGTCGGCAAACTTGCTGAGGGCGCACTCAATCCCACTGTCCATGTCACCGACAAAGACGCTGAACAAGACCGGTCCCAAAACCGATCCCTGAGGAGCACCACTCGTTACTGGTCTCCAGCCGGACATTGAGCCATTGACCACAACTCTTTGTGTACGGCCATCCAGCCAGTTCTTTATCCACCGAGTGGTCCATCCATCAAATTGATGTCTCTCCAATTTAGAGACAAGGATGTCGTGTGGGACAGTGTTGAAAGCTTTACAAAGGTCCAGGTAGATGACATCAACTGCTCTACCCCTGTCCATCAGTACCATAGCCCCATCATAGAAGGCCATCAAATTGTTCAGGCAGGATTTCCCCTTAGTGAAGCCATGCTGGCTGTCACCAAGTACCTTGTTGTTTTTCATGTGCCTTAGCATGCCATCCAGGAGAATCTGCTCCAAGATTTTGCCAGGCACAGAGGTGAGACTGACTGGTCTGTAATTCCCCGGGTCATCCATTTTCCCCTTCTTGAAAATAGGGGTTATATTTCCCTTTTTCCAGTGATCGGGAATTTCACCTGACTGCCATGATTTCTCAAATATGATGGCCAGTGGCTTCGCAACTTCATTCGCCAGCTCCTTCAGGACCCGCGGATGGATCTCATCAGGACCCATGGACTTGTGCACGTTCAGATTTTTAAGATGGTCTCAAACCAGTTCCTCTCCTACAGTGGGTGCAAGGTCTTCAATCTCACAGTCCCTGCGTCTGCCTTCCAAGACTTGGGTGGTGTGGTCAGAGCCTTTGCCAGTGAAGACCGAGGCAAAGAAGTCATTCAGAACCTCAGCCTTCTCCAAATCTTGTGTAGCCAATTCACCCGAGAGCTTCCTGAGGGGGCCTACATTCTCCCTAGTCTGTTTTTTATTTGCTATGTACCTGAAGAATCCCTTCCTGTTATCTTTAATACCTCTAGCTAAGTTTAATTCTAACTGGGCCTTAGCTTTCCTAACCTGGTCCCTAGCTTCTTGGACAACATCCCTGTACTCTTCCCATGCCACCTGTCCTTGCTTCCACTTATTATAAGCCTCTTTTTTCAATTGAATTTTCCTCAGGAGCTCCTTATCCATCCAAGGAGGTCTCCTGGCCCTCCTGCTGCACTTCCTTCTGGTTGGGATGCAACACTCCTGAGCCTGCAGCAGGTGATCCTTGAATATCAACCAAGAGTCTTGGGCCCCTCTGCCCTCTAGGGCTGTATCCCATGGAACCTTCTGAAGCAGGTTCCTGAAGAGGCCAAAGTCTGTTCTCTTGAAGTCCAGGGCAGTGAGCTTGCTGCACGCTCTTCTCACTGTCCTGAGGATCTCAAATTCCAGCATCTCATGATCGCTGCATCCAAGGCTGCCCTGGAGCGTCACATTTCCAACGAGCCCTTCCCTGTTGGTGAGCATGAGGTCAAGCATGGCACCTCTCCATGTGGGCTGCTCTATTACTTGCAGAAGGAAGTTGACTTCTACATAATAGAGGAACCTCCTGGATTGCTTGTGCCAGGCCGTACCGTCCTTCCAACAGATGTCAGGGTGGTTGAAGTCCCCCATGAGAACAAGGGCCTGCGAGCATGAGGCTTTTCCTATCTATGGAATGCTTCATCCGCAGGTTCTCCTTGATCAGGCGGTCTGTAACAGATCCCCACAGTAATGTCTCCCATAGCTATATTCCCTTTAACCCTGACCCACAAACTCTCTGTGGACTGCTCACCTGTCCCCACACAGAGTTCCATACTCTCCAGCCTATCCCTAACATAAAGGGCAACTCCCCCTCCCTGCCTGCCAGGCCTGTCTTTTCTAAAGAGCCTGTAACCTTCCATTCCAACACTCCAGTCATAGGAGCCATCCCACCATGTTTCTGTGATGCCTATTATATCATACCCCCGTAGACGTGCACACATCTCTAATTCCTCTTGTTTGTTCCCCATGCTACAGGCATTTGTATAGAGGCATCTGAGCTGAGCTCCAACTGAAGACGGCTCATTTCATTGGCTGGAGCGGCTGGGATATCTCTACATTGCTCCAGGCATTTATTATAGGTTCTGGCAACTGACTGGGTGTGTTGGGATGGAATGATGCCCCCCTCCCCCAACACATCTAGTTTAAAGCCTCCTTGACCAGTCTGTCAAGCCTCCAACCAAAACTGCTCTTTCCCTTCTTTATCAGACTACCTCCACCAGCCCCCACTAGACCTGGCCTACAAGCTTGGGTCCTGTGTTCAAGACACCCAAACCCTGACTATGACACCACCCTTTTAACCAGTTATTAACCTGGCTGATCATCCTAGCTTTTTTTAGGTCCTCCGCTGTACCCTGGAGAATTGATGAAAAAACCACCTGAGCTCCAGAGTCCCTAACCACCTCCCCCAGGGCTCTGTAGTCCTCCTTTATGTTCCCCAGACTACTACTGTCTATATCCCTAGCACCCACATGTATCACCAGGAGTGGGTAATAGTCCGTGGGACTTACTAGAGCAGGCAGCCTCTCTGGCACATCCCTGATCCGTGCCCCCGGTAGGCAACACACCTCCCTTGAGACGGGGTCTGGCCGGCAGACGAGTGCTTCTGTCCCTTTCAGTGTAGAGTCCCCTACTACTACGACCCTCCGCTTTTTCCTGCAGCACCAGTAGAGATCTTCTTTAGCAGTGCATCAGCCGGCTGTTTCTGGCTCGAGTGGGCTTCCTCATTAGCCCCCTGCAGGACAGCAAAGCGGTTCTGCGTAGGGACAGGGGATTTAGGGGGAAGCCCCTTGCTTTTGGTTGTCCTTTTCCTTCTTTTTTTGTTGTTTTTTTTTTGTCACTAATTCCCAGCTTTCCGGGTTAACGGCCTCCTTCTTTCCTTCATGAGCTAGAGGTGAAGCTCGAGGCCACTGCACAGTTCAGGCCTGGAGCAAGCATTCCTGCTTCCTCTCAGCTTCCCTGACATCTTGCAGCCTATGGACAGCATCCCGCAGCTCAGCCCCTGCTGCAGGAGGACCTGCACCAGGGAGCACCGAGTGCAGCCCTGCCCATTGCGCACCCTCCCCTCACCAGACCAGTGCAGGCACTCTCTGCACCCCGAGCTCTGCGCTGCAGCCTCCCCTCTCATCGGCTCTGTCTGGGTGCCTACGCTGCCACCGCCGGGGCAGCCAGAGCAGAGCTCCCGGACCGGGCCCTGCTCACACGCCGAGCGCTCACCATCCCGCCCGCCTGCCCGCGCAAACGGCCTTGACCCGCTCTGGTCGCTCGCGCTCCCCGGGCCAGGTTTTTAACCAATCAGGGCTGGTTCTGCTGCTTGAGGCTCCGCCCCTGTGAGTCAGCTGATCGCATCAGCTGAGATGCCGGCTCCTGGGCAGGTCCTGTCGAGGACTTGAGGCTCTCTCCTCAATGGCTCTTGTCGCTCTGAGTTGAGGCTCCTGGACGCTGATCTCCCCCCGCTCCGGTGTTGAAGGTGTCCTCTCCCGAGCTACTCACCTCAGCAATTGACCAGCAACAGTTGGTGAAGAGAGAAAGAAGAGAAAGAAGGCACTTAAAGTTTTAAAAAACTTAACGTGTTTAGCATTTCATCTCTTAGCTAAATAAGTGTTCAGTTATTTTAAAGAGCTACTAAGCTTTCAGAAAATTAAGATCCTTCCTTTGTTCCATGGAGGTCTAATAAAAGAGGTCTTACTGATATTAGAGAATTTTGTCATGGCTTGTAGTGATGTGCATGCAGAGAGAAATATATATAGAAAGGCCAACATAAACTTTAGAGAAAGTAACATCCTTTACAAAATAAAACAAAAAAGAGCAAGAGAAATCCACCAGATGATCAAGCTGAGGAGGAGCTAAACAACAGAAACCATAAAACTGTACCAGTTCTTGAGTCTGCTGTGTACTTGGAAAAGCAACCAGCATGAAGCATTTCACTTAGGCATATCAGCAATGCTACTGCTTTGTGGTCTGGCATATTTATTGGCAGCTACTTTGTGTGTAGTTTTTCACAAAGAATAATTTTAGATAAGCATTCACAGTTCATTTCCAAATTGTCCTTTTTCTGCTGCAGATTTCTTACTCTAGCGATTTTTGGGGGACTTAGAAAACTCTAAAATTAGTTCCTTCTATTTTTATTTCCACGGCTTACAAGTACCTTAATGGCATCCAGACCCTTGCAAACATTGGTACCGACACTTTCCAAATAAGTTGACCTTTTCCACTATGCAAAATGTAAAATATGCTACATTAGGCATATATTGGGCTAGGCAATACAGTGTACACAGTAACCAGCTCTGGTCATATACTTCACTGTGATTACTGAATATTCTTTGCAACAGAGAGCTGAAACCCAGCAGAACATCTGAAAGAGAAAAAAACAAACCTAAGAACATCTCTAAGACTTTTTGTCTGGAATTTTCTAATTATTTTCAAGAGTTCAGTAAAAAAAAAAAAAGAATCTCTACATAATTTCATTTGAGATATTCTCTTCCCATTTGTGGAGATAATTTGCTTATTATTACCTTTTAATTTAAGGCTAGAATCTGAAAAAAAATCTTATTCTTTACTCTGTTTCACATAAATCAAGGCACTGTTCAAAAACAATGAGGTTATCAGCAGCTAGCCCTGCTGGAGAAAACCTTAGGCAAAAAAAAAACCGTGTTCACACAAACCATTAATTAAATAACTGTGAATAATGAAGAAATTAATAGAAATTGCTGTCTATTCACAGTCAATTCAGTAGCCAGTTGAATTTGACAAACTGCTTGATACAAATAGTTCACACTAGCAATGCATATAATCTCTTTAGCTGTATGCATATTTCGGGTTAGTAGGGGATTTTTCAAACCCATTTTCTCTCTAAATCATCCATTTGTTTTGTTCTGTTTGTACAGTTTGATCAAAATTGCTCAGTTTGCGGTCTATAGCCAGCAATTAACACCACTTAACAGCTGTTAAATAGGGTGATCGCCTGTTGCTATCCTCATGTAGCTGTATTCAGGCCCTAATTGCTCTCAGTGCACCACTCATAAACCCACCAAAACACCAGGTAAGGTCTGCTGAAGAGGATCTGATGTGCAATGGGCTTTATTTCTCTCCCCTTCCTATATCCCCCCATCGGCATGAGTTCGATGGCTAATAACACTATGCAAGAAGAAACACATGGGAGCGCTGAGAAGGATTTCCTCTTGTGGAAATCAGGGGTCGGAGAACCCACTGCTGGTTAGGTTTATTGGATAAGAGAAATTTCAGGTAATATCACAGATGACAACTAGTGCCAGTGTAAACAGCACTGGCTCTGTCACTGCCCTGGTTAGAAATGAGAAAAGGAAATAAATTATGAAGCATAGCATCCTGTTTTATCCTCACACAATCCCTGACCGGGTGGTTAAAATGTTCTCTCATTCCTTTTACTGACTACTATCCTGAAGACTTTTTTATGCAGATGAAACAGAAATACTTTTCCTATTACAACTGACTGCTTAAAAACAAAAGAATGTTAGTGGCAGGAATAAACTGAACAAAATTAATTAATTATTAATTTAACAGAATTATGTAATGTGATTGATTGTTGCATTATTTACCTATAGAATACATTTAGTATGCTCTTTTTTGTAAAGACGGGAGACACAGGGGATAGCTCCTCCTAACGTGTGTCCCCGAATTGCTATACAGGTCATCCTTATATGGTTACTGAGCATATTACATCATTTTCCAAAAGGTTTCCGGCATGCATACAAAAATGTGGTGGTCTTTAAGGGTCGTTTACTTTTCCCAACAAGCTTAATTAACATTACAGACATAGCAATCATCCTGGCCTTCTACTTATCAGTTTAACTGCTCTCATCCTGGACATCTGCTAGTCCCGGATACTCCCCATCCCAGGTCCTGTCCTTTTATTCTGCATTTCTCACACCATTTGTACTGAGGCCCTGAGGGCCTGAAACTATGTCAACTACCTCCAAGCACCACAGTTATTTTCCATTACAAAGCCATCAAACTTAACATTACTTAGAACTGATTGCATTTTATACTTTTGTGCCTCCTTGTCTCAAGCTACACATAGAAAAGAAATATGTCTCCTAATACAAATGAAATATGCTTTCTAATTAATAGAGAATGTACAAGAGCAGCAGTTGGAAGTAAAAGAGGTAGGTTTTATTCCATGTACATATCTCTTTGCAGCATATTGGATGTGGTTCTAGAATAAGAAATGTAAAGTGAATCATGATATCTTAAATTTACCTCAGATATCTTTTATGACCATTCTGCTGGTCACCTGCACTCGATACTTTAGAAAAACTCACTGATTTCAGGTTTTCTGTATTTCAGAAAGCTACTAGCATTCAAATTAGAAAAAGATAACGACTGGTAACTCCCGAAGAGATGGATAAGAACTCTAAGTTTTCGATACCACTGGCAATTAGTTTTCTCCATGTACTTCAAGAGACATGTGAAAACAGAAATACAAAGAAATGGTTACTGCATTGAACACAGAACTAAGATTCTTATTGAGACAAGGAGGCACAAAAGCACAAAATGCAATCGGTTCTAAGTAATGTTAAGTTTGATGGCTTTGTAATGGAAAATAACTGCGGTGCTTGAAGGTAGTTGACATAGTTCCAGGTCCTTATGACCTTAGTTTAAAAGGTGTAAGAAAAGCAGAATAGAAAAAGAGGAGGTGGGGATGGGGTGTATCTGGGACTAGCATATGTCCAGGATGGGCACAGTTAAACTAACTGATAAGTAGAAGGACAGGATGATTGCTATGTTTGTGGTGTTAATAGACCCATTAAGCTGGTGTAAGCATCTACTGGGGAGTATCCCAGACTAGCTGAAGTCCAGGATGGGAGCAGTGAAACTAACTGATAAATAGGGCAGTTGCCATGTCTGTAATGTTAATTAAGCTGGTTATGAAGATTGCCGGGAAAAGTAAATGACCCTTAAAGACCACATTTTTGTATGCATGTCAGAAACTTTCTGGAAAATGATATAATATGCCCAGTGACCATATAAGGATGGCCTGTATAGCAATACCAGGACACACGTCAGGAGGAGCTATCCCCGGCACCGCAGTGAAGAATACCTGCTTGTGAACTTGAAACTCTGTTGGCGAGTTTCTCCCTGGAGTTTTCTCTGAATCATTATGTATTAAATCATACACTTGCAAGATAATATGTTTATTGCACAGAACCAATATTTGATAGTCTGTGAAGTGCTGAAGTCGGATATTATTCAACTTTACCCTTCAAGACAATTGAAATGTTTTAAGTAAGATCTACACTGGAAGGCTGAGGTTTATTGACTCTGTATGAGCTAACACTGAAAAAACAACAACAAAAAACAGAAAAAAAATTGTTTACACTGATAATTGGTTTTCTTTATTGCCTTTCTGTTAATCTGACATGGTTGTTTGAAAGCTGTTGCATGTGTGTACATGTAGTTTGTTCAAGCATCAATTTCAGGAGCTATAACCTGTGCATATCATTTATATTAAAAAAGCCCAAACAATACAAACCCTACCAAAAAAACCAAACAAACAAACAAAAAAAAAAAAACAAAAAACAAAGACCCCAACATCAATAAAGAACATAAAGCAACACAAATAGCTTGTAAGTTCAAATTCACAAATATTGAATTAAATTGAAATGCATCTGTTACAGGTCAAATCTATTTCACTGTTCAAATGTGTACTATGAATATATGCTCATTTCTGTTAAAATCTGCATCAGAAGCAGAGAAATGTAGAAATTTAGCATGAGTTCATTGTTTTGACTGTGAAAATGATGTGTCTAAGCATAATGCTTCTGTCTGCAATCTTAGTTCCCAGATGTTACAAATCTAAGCTGGACCCTTTCATTCCCATATAGCAAGTGGAAAGAATTACAGCTTTAATAACAGCCAGCCTGCTGATCAAATAGACCTATATGGCTTTCAGCAGCTCATACTAAAAAGAAGGTCTGAAATATGGGTTGTGTCCCATATTATGTGTGTGTATATGAGAATTAGATATAAATATATATCTGAGATGGTGATTTCCAAGATGAAACTCTTGATGAATCTGCCTTGGTAATTTGTTTGTAGATGTTTCACACCCACTCTGAATAGTCAAGATACTGTTACCTATTAGTACTTACTAGTTGGGATAAGAATGAGATTTGAAAGTTTTCCCTACACAAGAAAGCTCAGATTTAGAGTTTTTTCCAGTCATGAAGGATGGGATCAGGTGAGTAGTTCAGTGGCAGTTCCTCAGGGTTCACAGAACTCCTCCCTTGCTCTAGAAATTTCACACATACCTTCATGTCCTCATAATTCTTCATTTGTTCCTTACAGCAGAGTTCAATCCTTTGCAACCTGATGTCTCTCCACATTTTCCCAAACTCTCCAGCAGTATACCACAACAGATATACTCTCTCAGAGAGATCAACATAATATTGCCTAGGTGGAAAAAATAACATTACAGCTTTTCCAGGATTTGTAACAGCCAAAATACACAGAAAAGCTTTCCTGAAGCTGTTGTGCATCACACACAAATCTCTTACTCTAGGCAAGTGCCTATTATACCTACTACTGTGGTTATTAAATTTAATCTCAGAGGGAAACATGACAAAGATTGGATGGACTATCCAAAATTCCATGAAGCTTCAAAGAAAAAATCCAGTATTCAGCTGAGTTTTGGATAGAATACAGAATTAATATGACAGATCTGCATGAGAAAAAGAAATAAAAGAAACTGTGAAAAATTAATTTTCTCCTTGCTTTTGTTCATTCCCTATTTTTTCTGAATGTTCAATACATTTTTTCAGATGTTTTACAGCACTGTTTGCAATGGGCATAGGCAAGAGATAACTTTCAAAAACTGGCTGTGTTTCACAAAATATCATCAGTCTATTTCATTAGGAGCATTGAAATTCAAGCAGCTATCAACAATTTGCATCCAAGTGTTATTTTTATGTTTGTAATTGGTATTATTAGGCCTTCTTGCAGAGCGCATCAAATTATATTTCAGCCCAAGTAGGGCAGGATCACTATCCAGTAGACTAGCAGCATGTGACTTCTATTTCTGTTGTCAAGAAGCTGAGCATAAAACCAGATACTGTTTAAAAAAATTTTTCTGACAGCTGAAAATTTAGCAAAAGTTGCCAAAAGAAAAGTAAAAATGCCATGTTTGTCTATGAGGAATGACTACTGATGAGAAAGAAATGACTAAGTAAGAAATCAACTTTCCTATTGGAACCTTTCAGGTCTATGAAGTCTCTCTTTATGGGCTATTGATAAGATTCGTAAATCAAGAGTTTATTACAGATATAATCGAGTTCTTCTTTTGACCAACCACTAAATAGAAAAGATTTCAAAGCACCTTTAATTGTTTTTCTCCAAGTGATCCTTGGCAAGTTCCGAAGTAATGTGTAGTTCTGAACAGTGGTATTTCAGATTAAATATTAAAAAAAGGTAGTTAAACCCATGCTACCTTCTAGTGAAGTACATTAAGTTCTGATTGGTGTTCTTAATCTTACTCTTTTGAAAAATAGAAAGATATAAATCTGAAAATCAACAGTTGACATATGTCATATTGAGCTATGTCTGCCTTGCATTGTAAGACTCTTTTTGCATACTGTATGCAGTGTGGGCAATTACTCTGTGACAAATATTGGCATTTCAAGTGATCACTAAACTTACCATATTATTATGGGTTAAAACCTCCACATCTTCTACACTGTGGAACAAAACTGACGGGAATTTCTGTATGGAGTGTGCCTGTAAGACATAGGCAGTGTACGCATTTCTGTAACACTTTGTGGGAAGGAGTCCTGGAGCAGGTTGTAGTTAAGGCTCTGCTACTGAACTGCAATGGCTGCTGGTAGTTTAGCAGAAATCATGTCAGCCACTGACACTGTTCTGGCCTTCAGATGTATAAATCAGACACTGCTGTCTTATTTCCATAGCAAGTGAGCAGATGTAGGCTGGGATGGTAGGGGTATGCTTTCACTTTCAGTTGACAAGTGTGCTAGCTTCAGGAATCTCTGTTGTCTAGCTACCTTTTCATAGCCTTGTACTTCCCTGGCAGTTATGTCAGTAATTGTGAAAACAGATTGAGAAAAGCAAGTTTGTTAGCCTGCACTGGTTTACTGATCTCTTTAATCCAAAAAATCTTAGAATATATGTGAGAGGTGAGTGCAATAGATTGTAGGAAGTTCTTCTTGCCACGAGGAAAAGTATATAGAACCGTATGCTAAGTTACAGTTTTAAAACATCTTTTTAAAGTTTCAAAATGTGCTTTGGACAATGGAGGGAGAGATGGTTTTCTGAAGAAGGTGAGGTCTCCACTTTAATGGAGAAAGATTTTCAGGATAATTCCAAATCCTAAAGCTCTTCTCTTTTTCTATAAAAAATAAATCTCTGCTATGAAATCTGTAATAGCTCTGCAGAATTCTTTGTATGTAGAAACACAGCAAAAGCATTTTTGTTGCACAGCTGTAGAAGCATACTCAGTGCCTCCTCCCACTAGGGGCAATGACAACATATCTAGTCATTATAGTAAGAACATGATGATTAGTATTTATCACTATAAATACTGATATAGGATGATGTAGGATGATATAGAATAATTAGTATTTATTACTTTTCCATGCTGATTACTTTTCCAGCAAGAATAGGCTTATTTTGCATCCAGTCTATGTCTTATACTCCCCAAAGTTAGGAGATGTTGGAAAGGTGCTAGGAAGGTAGGAAATACTTTTCCACATAACACACAATTAGAACATGTAATTTATCCCCAAAAGATGTTATGAATACAAATTCCTTAGGAAAAATAAAAAATAAAAAATTGGACCTATGGACAAATAGGTCTTCCATGGCTGCTAAATGTGATCCTGAGGATGTAACCTTTGGCTTGGAAAAGTCTCTGAACTGTGAATTATGAAAATTTGGCAGCTGTGTGAGGACCAGAACTGCTTTATCTAAGCCCTGCCCTTTACACTCTTTTTCATTCCCTCTGATCATTTAGTAGGAATAAATGTCATTTCTTTATGACTATATGTGGCAGCTCTCACTCTGCTTCAGATATTTCCTGTGCTGGATATGACCTACTTAGATTATAGGTGCATGACCAGACTCTGAGTTAAAGAATGGAAAAGTAAAGGAATGCAGTATCCTATTTGCAATTATTTTTTCTTAAGCTCATCAGTGATTTTTTTTCAGTGTGTTAAATTTTTCCTTTAGTCCCTTTTACATTAATCTGGTTGGGGATCTAATGCAGACAGAAAGTCATCTTCATCCTCTAATTATTATTTTTTAGTCAAGAACATTTTATCTACTGATAATTGGATTGTGCCATTGAAAGAAAATACAAGAGGTGTCTAGCAGAAGACTTCTGAACAGATAACTGGTTTTGGATTTTTGTGGTTTCTTTTTTCTTTTCCAGCAAAAAATGGGATATTTTTCTAACTAATTTTCTTTTAAAAATAGTTAATAAAAGCCTATTTTGAAATTTTATGTGCTGGCATTTACTTTATGCTATTTTTCAACTAGCATCTGCATAAACTTTACTTAGTATTCAGGTTGCTATGACAGTTATGAAAATGTTAGTAAGATACCTATTCAGTCTTGACTTACATACATATCTACGTAACTAATTACAAGCAAGTGAATGTGACATGACATTACATGCCTCACACAGGCAGCCTTTTTGGAATAGACAGTTGCACATTAACAACAGTCCTAAGCCCCCACCAGCTGCTTCCTCACTTCCCCACCGAGGAGAATGGGAAGGGTGAAAGTAAGAAAATTTGTGGGTTGAGATAAAGACAGGTGAAGCAAAACCCACACATGCAAGGAAAGCAAAACAAGGAACTAATTTACTAGTTCCCATTGGCCATGTTCAGCCATCTTCAGGAGAGCAGGGCTCTATCACGTGTAATGATGACTCGGGAAAATGAATGCCATATGTTGGCTTTGATCGGTGAATCAAACATAATTTTTCCAATGAACCTTAGGAAAAGAAGAAACTATGTCTTTTGTCCTACAGTAGTATTTATGCTTGTGTATCTCTTACTGTCTATACTCAGAGATAAAAATTATTAGAATGCTGCCCACTCTACATTCTCAAGCGCACTGGAAACAGAGGCATGGGAAATTCAGCCTCAGAAAATGGCCTGCCTTCTCAGGGTCAGAATCACTTTTTATTGTGTTGTTCCTGCATAACCTGAAAAGAGTGCAGTGCTGAAAAGACCACTATAGACTATCGATATAAAAGAAGGCTAGAAAATCAGATGTATTTTCTGCCATTACCTCAGGTTTTTGCCTGGTCCTTGCTTGGCTTTGGAGTGGGGAGAAGAAGGGTCAATCTTACTGCATTTTCCACATCTTTTCTTCATTGCTCTTTGATACATTCTTCAGGAAAAGCTGGGGTGTGTAGTGACAGAAATGCATTGCTCACTGTATTTGTAGAATGGCTGCAATGCATAGCCACTGGATAAGTAATTTGTGAAAATGTTGTCCCTTCAACAGATTTTGCCAGGATTTCAAAGGACCAATTATTTGTTCTTAAGGGGTACTCACAAAGCCTAAATTCTGTGTTTAAGTGAGACAACTTTGCAGTGCTCCCATTTAGTCAAAGGAAAGGAACAGTTCCACCTGAGTAGAGTTGAGTTAGATACCAGCTTTGGCTCACCCATAAAGAAGCGTTTTTCATCACTGTCTGAAGACCAAAACTGAAGTGACTCATCCGCTAACTTAGGACTCTGATGGATGAGTAGTGAGAGCTTGCCTTAGAATGGGGCAGCTACTTCTCTATCTGGCTCTCACTTGATGGACTCCTGACCTGCTCATTAATCAATTTCTGAACCTCTCAGCTTTTTACAGTAAGATATCACTAATACCACTTTTCCTTAAGACATTCTGTTATAAACTATAGGTGCTGATTGATGAGTGGGAATGGCTTAACTCAGATAGGAGGCCAGCCTACCTCTGCTCTACCCTTGCTGCAGGGACATCTGAAGTGGACATTAATCAAATCCTGAGTAACAAAAGTTTACAGTGCAATTTTCTGAGGGAAAAAAAATCCAGCTGAATTTAGCCTGAAAGCAGCAGGTGATTGACAAAGAGCTCAGAAATCTGTTCAGCAGTTAGTTAGAATGGGCAGGAAAGGACAGCACCTTCATCAATTGTCTCAAGTGACACCATCCTTGTTTGCCACCAAAGCCTTTAGCTACCTAAGATAGATGTCTAACTTTGGAGAGGGCAAATAGCTTGTTTAACAGCTCTCTAATCACTTATTTGCTACTGAGACTGTATGCACGTGTACCATCAGTTCTTTTCACAGTGGAAACTTGTTCTACAGGAGCAGCACTGAGATCTTTGATTTCTTATGCAAAGGTTACAAAAGAGCTATGAGACAGCTATGACAAATGGAAGTCATAGCATGGCTAGAAATTTGTGAACTATTAAAATCTTGTACTTTATACTAGACATTCAGAATCACTAACATACATTTGCATACTTGATAAATAATTAGCCATGAAATGTGGTGAATTCCAGTGAATAACATTTTGTATGGGCTTTTTTAATATCACCCAAAAGGTCAATGGGGGAAAATCAAAGTTTTGCATCCGATGACTTAGACTCAGAATCAAACTTCAAAATTTCATTATCCTTGATGTCTCAAGCTAAAATTATTTTTCTATGTAGTGTTTTAGTCTAACAAAGAGTAATGAAAAAAAAAACTATTAATATCATAAAACAACTAAAATATAAAGAAGGAAAATATGTTTTTTATGAACAGATGATTGCATGTTATTAATTTAAATGCAGAAACAGAAGTCAGCATTTGGATTTCATTTTTTAAGAATGTAATTTAAACGGATTCCATTAAGTTTTGTGCTTGTCACTGTGCTGCACCACTCTTGCAGCTTTTTCTATTTCTGTCAAATATTAAAGCCATTTAAAGACCCATTGTGCTGTGATTGATGCTGACATATATCCATCTGCCCATCTTGCAATGACAGTATCAGAGACTGGACTACATTGAATAGAGAATTTAGAGATGACAACATGTTTATTGGTCTGATACTAGGGATGAGTTCTGTGATGAACAGTCTACAAAAAGATACAGCTTTAAAAAAAAACAACCAAACAAAAAGCCTGGATTTCAGAGGTGTAATGAGATTCATCTCACTTATTTACTCCATTTAATGCTAGGCTACTCAGTAATCCATCTTTCCTATAGAATCATAGAATGGTTTGGGTTGAGATCCAACCTCCCTTACGCTAGACCATGTTGTCCAAGGCTCTGGGCAACCTGGCCTTGAACACTGCCAGGGATGGAGCATTCACCACTTTGGGCAACCTGTTCTGGTGCCTCACCACACTCACAGTAAAGAACATCTTTCTTATATCTAACCTGAACTGCCTCTGTTTAAATTTAAACCCATTACCCCTTGTCCTATACCTGTAGTCCTTGATGAAGAGTTCCTCTCAGTTATCCACGTCTGTGTCCTAGATATCTAACATAATTTGTGCAAACTGGTCGTGGATGAGGACTGTTTCCTTATGTGGTGATAATCTAGATGACTAGACTAGATTCAAAGACTAACTTTTTTTTTTTTTTTTCCTGTGGTTAAAACTAGATGATATAAATCCCACTTTTCATGCTAATTTTGATCTGAGAAATATTGTTTTTATTTAACTATACCTTCAGTCATTTGCAAGTCATTTTTGATACAATAAAAGCTACTTAAAAGGAAACAAAATAAAAACAAATAAAGGAAAGTTGAAGGAAGTTATTATCTGCTTTTTCTTTGTCCAATGAAGCTATGTTATTTCTGTATGTTTTGATTTGGTGTTTCACCATACTGACTTTCTGAATTATTTAACTTAGTGTCTTTTCCTCTTCTCTCTATATAGCTGTACATAATACTTCAGAAGCAAAGCACAATATTGAAAACATTGTGTGCACTATCCTGAAGAAAGGGCGCAAATCATATGCTTCTGTTTTATTGTTTTAATTTTAGCAAGACCAAAATGTGAGATGCCAAAACTCTTTTAGAAATGACATTTTCAAGCTGTTGTTTCTCACAGAGGGGTGCTGGGGCCCCATCTTGGATCCAGGCTTACTTAAAAATGTTTAACTTCCTCAGTGAACTGCCAACATTTTGGTCTAACATCTGGGTGATACTCGGATGGCCATTATCACTGTCAATAAAATCTCTAGAAAACCAAGAAAAGATGAGAACTGTTGAAGGCTCCTAAAAATATGATTTTTTGCAGGCATTGATGCAGCCCTGATCTCATGAAAAAGATGGACAGTTTTGTGTTCATGTTCATTTCAGATGGTGTGGCAACACATATTACCATGGGTCAAATAGCAAGGCAGGCATAAAATTCCCAGAACCCCTTTTCTCCAAAGTCCTCTAGTATCTTTGTGCCTCTATCAGTCCAATAAACATATAATTGCCTAAAGGAGAGATAATGCAATCAAGTCTATGAGTAACTACAAGTGAAATGCTTCTGAACATTTCATAAGTTGTTATGAAATGTCCAGAAACAAACCTGAAGTGGAATTAAAAGCAAATTACTTATCACTGATGAAGGTTGCAGAGCAGTCTGCAACATTCCGTCTGAACAGCTTTATGATGGAGCTTCATAAATGTGTGTTGGCAATGATATGAGGTGCTATAAACATTGGAAGGTGTAGATTTGGGCCTAGTTTAGAAGGGACATGGTAAAACTTGTTTTTTACTATTTGACTTGATGATCTTATGAGTCTTTTCCAACCTTAGTGATTCTGTGATTTGGAATCATAGAATCCCATGATTCTGTGATCCCATTCAAGATAGGATGTAGTGACTGCTGTCTAATCTAGCTATGCCAGATTCAAAGAGACAAGGGTGTGCTGCTTCTCTCACAGATTGTTTTTCTGGCTCCCAGTTACTGGAAAACTTGTGAGTACTTAATAAAATTTTATAATTATGGAAAAACTGCACTACATGCTTGTTGATAAAAGCACAAGTGGATGCCCATTCAGTAATTCAGAGACCATTGACAAAAGTAGCCTTTTACAATGGAAAGAAGACAGAGATATCACTTAGCTATTAAATTCCAGAAGACCCATAGTGTCTGCCATCTGTGCCCTGATAAGGCATCCTTCTCTGAATAGTTTATAGTAAAAATTAACATGGATTTTCCTTTACATAGTTTAGTTGACTTTTATTATTTTGCTATTGATTATATGGTTTATAGTTGATCATTTATTTTAGTTACATTTTAAAAGATACATTGTTATTTTGTGCTTTAAGACTTACAGAGTAGTTTACAAAGTCAGAGAACAATAGCTAAATTTTAAATCTGCATAACCAATGAAGTGCTTTTCAGTATAAAAAAATGTTTGCTTAAAATCCACAGACACTCACAGGCAGATCTGCAAAGAAATTGGGAGCCCATGGCCAAAACTGGGAGACTGAAAATTTCTTTTTATCTGAACATTTCTGATGCATAGCCTTAGAAATATTCAAAATACATAGACACACACAAACCCATTATGAAGCAATTCAATTTGTAAATTAATCTTTGGATGCTCAGGTAGCTCAGGAAGACAGTAAAATTCATTTTTATACATAGCACAGCAAGTCATGAGTAATTCATTACAGGTCACAACCAACTCTATATTGTGACAGAGATATTGTGTGTGCTGGACAGTTCATAATTATGCTTTAATTAAAATTTGCTGTTTTCTTTATTTGGCTAGACATTTGGAGGACTTCAGTTGCATTTATGTTAGTCGGAATGTAGATAAGAGTGAAAATGCAGTAACATGGTGAACTGCTGGTAACGTGGAGGAAACATTAAATTTAATTAACCACCGAGCTTCCCCCGTTACATAAAATGGAGGTGTCTTTGGAGGTCAAGCAGTTGTAGTTTGACCTTCATCCACATTTATAAGATAAGCTCCTTTTACTCTTGTGACAGCAGATGTTAAGAGAAAACATTTACACTGCAAGTCTCAGACTCCTTGCATTTTTCAGTGTATTTCCTGCAAAAGGCTCTCAGACTTTCCTGTTCCATTGCTGCAGCAACTAAACAACTGTTTTCTTGCACTGTCCCTTGAGTGAAGGACCTCAGCTTGTCCAGCCAGTTTGCTGCATCACAAGCTAGCTGTTGAAAGCCCCAGATGCATCTTTTTTATCTTTAGGGAGGACTCCAGCCAGGTAACCTCTGGATGTGCACTACACCGGCCACTGGAATGTGGAAAGGAAGCCTTCACAACTTAACATCTCCTTCCAGCTTCCTCAGCTCCAGTGGGACTACAGGTTTCTGTTAAGAAATTAGGTCTGCCACCTCTTGTCCACTGAACTGCAACTACAAATTTAGACACATTCTTTCTTCTGACAGACTGAACACCTCTGAATTGTCCCACTCTTCAGTATGTGGAAGAGGAATAATATCCAAGGTGCTGGAAACAGCTAGCTAGGATCTCACTCCAGTCTGCTTCTCTGGGTCAATAGTTTGGAATAGGTTCTTTTTCAATGTTAGGCTGCAAAAGAGTCATAGAATCATAGAATACCAGGTTGGAAGGGACATCAACGATCATCTGATCTAAACTTTCTCAGCAAAGCATGACCTAGACTAGATGTCCCAGGACAATATCCAGCCAAAAGAAGATGTGAGGTAAGCTCGAAGATATTTAATAGTTGTTTTCATAGTAAACCACATCTACCATCAGTTAACATTGGTTTTCAGTTGTTCACAATTCACATAATTACTATAGAATCATCATAGAATCAACTAGGTTGGAAAAAATTATCTGTATAAATTATTAACTTAGTACTCAGTATACAATATTAAATACAGCTTAGTATTATTTCCTGGGTTTTATATACAATTATCATTTATGTACGGTTATTATTGATGTTTTTTGCTATTTACATTAGGATGAAAATTTGATAATTTGAAAACTTTTTCTAAGTAATAATTACTGTGATATCATTTAGTAGGAATTTCAGATTCTACAGGATGCATTTTAGTTCATAGTTTTATGTCTTTTGCTTTTAGTTTTCTAGCTGGAGAATAAAATACCATGGTGATTAGAATTGGTTTCACATTGGATCATCATAGTGGTTTAACAGGCTAAACCAAAAAGTCTCCTGAAAAAAAAACAACAAATAATTGATTTTTTAATGAAGAAACAATACAGAATTCCATGAAAATCAGAGTACAATTTGTGTTACTTCTATCAATATAAGACCAAACTTGAAGTTGCTTTGAAAATATGTGTGTAAAATGTGTGAGTAAAACATGATCCAATTTGAGTAATAAAGTGTATTTTTTTATCTGAAACTGACAATCTGGGCTCCTACTAACAGTCATATGCTTATTTAGTCATAACTTGGAGCAAAAGGACCAGTGAGTGCTTCAGAACCACTGTTGTAGTTTGTCACTTGACTCCTACTGACACAGTGGGATTTACAAAGTCAGGATTTGGGAGGTAAGGTCCGACAATATTTTTTATTTATATCAAAATCCAAACAAATCTTACTGGCTCTTTCTAAAGCATTACAGAATATTACATAAAGAACAAGACTCATGGCAATTATGCTAATTCCCTTCTTCTTCCAAATATCTTACTGAATTATTTCTTAGAGAACATGATATTGCAGCAAAGTGTTCTTGCTTTTCTTATTCTCAGAAACATCTAAATGTCCTTTGATAAAAATTAAAGAAATATAAAAAAAAAATTACAACCGTTATTTGCTGTGTCTCACCTGCAAATAGGAGGACGTTTTGGTCTAAATGTCATGACTGACCTTCACTAAGAAAATGTTGTGCCTTATATGGTAATGGCTTATTTTATTCTAACACCTGACAACAGATGGAGTTTTATAAGAATACAATTTCCAGGCTTCAGATTAATAAAAAGAAAAATAGAAGTATGCACTTGCAAAGTAGATGTCTGAAACCTGGAGATGGGTTAGTTTTGGAAGTACAAAGATAAGTGACTTGAATATTCAGAGAGTATATATTAGTTTTGATTCAGAGTGGTAAAAAAGTAATATTGATTTGTTAGTGAGATCATATGAATTTGATAGTGCAAGTTGGTATTATTTCCACATAAGGTTCATAGAAGAAAGTGGGAATAACAGTTATACTGAAGTGTTAGCAATTTGATGCAGATTCTGTGATAGAAGTATTTTATCTCTTTTACCAAGCATAAGTAGGATTTTCAGGGATTATATTTGTCAGTTCCTTTGCAATATTGAGGTCAGTCTGTTTAGTTTACAAGATATACACAGATCTTGTTGGCATTCAACAAAGGTAGAAATTGCAACAGCAAATTATGTCAATTCCATGTGAAGAATCTGAGTTACAGTATAACCTTTTAAACTAGATTGCTTGTCTTTTGTTTCACAATTCCAACTTTTGCCCCTAAACATAAGTGACAAAATTCTCTTTTTCATGCTTTATGCCTGTTTCCACTTGCCTACTAAGTATATCTTATTCACAGTACCTTGGACTTAAAAGGAACTCTACATCCAGGAGAAAAAAAAAGAAATAAATTCATCATATATAGGCAATAAAGAGTACATCAAACCAATATAAATACAGAGGTTGCTTTGTCAGCATTTCTTTTATTTAATGCCTTGTGGGGAAAGATTCATATTTCAGTAATCCACTAGTTCTATTTCATTGCCATTTTCCTCCAAGTCTGATTGATAGAGTTTTGTGCCAGAAGGGATCATGGCAATAATTAAAATGGACCATCTTACATAGCACTTTAGAGTACTTTCACAAAAATTTCTGATATAGAACTATCATTCTTCCATTACTGCCATATAAACATAGAATGCTTAGAGTTGGAAGGGATCTTAAAGGTCATCTTTGACTAAACCCTGCAAGTGTAGTCTCACAATCAGTCTTCTCTCGATTCCGTGGTTTTGTCCTATCCCAGTGTTTTGAAAAGTTTGACATTTATTAACCCCCTTGAGACTCATTTGTTGTCCCTCAGGATGTGAGAAATTTGAGCACTGAGAGAGAGAACAGTCTGTGAGTGGAAGTGCTCTCAGCAGAGCTGTGAGTGTGGTGTGCCAGGTAGGACCTCAGGGTCAATCAGCATGGTGCACAGTGGGTGATCAGAGGAGCAAGACAGGACATTACCCAAAGTGGTAGAAGGGATCCCTGATACTTCCTGAAGGAGGCAGGCAGTTGTCAAGAACTACTTAAAAATCCTGTTCTTCTCCTTATTTTTCATGGAGTGCTTTTAATACCACTTTCTGAAGTCAGAAAGTACAAAACAAAATCCCTTGGAAGTAGTTGAGACCTCACTGAGGTGGTGTCTCAGACTGAACTTGTACTTCAGAAAGATGAACAATGGTAGACTTTACAGTGATTGTTATAAATGTGGCTCAAATAAATTGACGAGAGCCAGACCAATGAATCAAATTGGTTTATTGAGCAAGCGACAGCAAGCAAAACAGCGCTGGGCGGCCGGGGAGTCTCCGCTCTGCCAATGGCACGCACCTCACTTCCCCAAAGTCACTGGTTTTATACTCTTCTTCATGCGATATACGTGTCACCTCCTGGCGTCCTCTGCGTCTGTGTGATCTGTAGATAAGGGGTCTCATTCTGTCTCCTGGTGGGTGTGGGGAGGAAGGCTCCTTATCTCCTTCCCCATGCATCGTTTACTTTAATGGATACCCGTGGTCTATACGCAACATGTCAAAGCACCGTAATTTTCCAGTAACTCCTAAGCAAGCAAGATTTGATTAACAAACAGGAATTTACTCATTACAGTGATCATTGCAAAATAATTTAAAAGAGGGCTGATACAAGAAGCCTGGCAGACAGAAATCTGTGCAAGAGGATAGCTTTCACCAACCCAGGATTTTGACTGTTTTTCCTTTATATTAATTTTGATACTTTTGTAGTGTTAAATCAATATCACGATAGAATTGAAAGACTCAAACCACTAATTTTTAAAATGTCTGTCAGTAACAAAACCATTTTCCACATTGAAGGATCTGTCAGTAGATGCAGGCAATTAATTTACCAAGTCTTTCCTGTCTTTCATCTGTAGAACTTTGACCTGAAGTTCTTTATTATTCAGTCATTCAATATAAGTATACATAATGTGAAACCTAATTGTGGTTTAGATGCATAAGACAGAAAAATGAGGACAGGAGTGTGGCATTTCACCACATGGACTCAAGTTGATGCAGAGACTTAAATCCCCATTTATTACCAACAAGCCCTTTTTATCCCCTTATTCGGTACTTTCCCAACCTGCACATGCATACAGCGTTCAATCTCATTGGCCCCTGTAAAACTCTCCAGGTAACTAGTCCAATCACAATGCTGCAGACCCTCTCACAACCCCCACATCCTCTGGCCTCCAACTGAGATTCTAGCCACAGCTACATCCTGGCCCATCCTCCCAAGGCTTGCTTGTTTATCTTTCCTGTCCTTCAACAGTCCAACTCCTCCCTCCAGGGCTTGTCAAGCACCAAGGCCTCAGAGCTCATTCCCAAACTCTTTTTCATGCAAATCTTATCGCCTTCACTTCCCACACAGGAGAGTTGAAAAAGTGGCTCTTTGCCACATCTGCATAAATAACCCCCAAAATGGAGATCCATTGAGGAAACCTGTAAATTTCCCAGGCTTCTGTATTTGTTTTAAAATTATGTTAAGAGCACAAAAGATAGTTTTGCATGTCACGTAAGTGACTAGAATGATAAGAATTTTTTGATGAGGCAGAGTTATGCAGGAAAGCTAAAATGAATATTAAGCATGATTGCTTTACTTCATGATCATTTTAACTTCTGTGTTCACCCCAAATGCAATCACACAGTTCTGTCTTTTTACTGCAGTTTTCTAGGTATTATGGATAAAATTTATTGGAATAGTTTGCTATAGAAGAACTGCTTATTTATGGGATGAAAACCAATGTATTTTTGTCTGAAACTGGAATTTGCAATACCTTACATTGTGCTCATGAAACTTTTTATCAAGTGCTTCTGAATGGTGTTATTATTGCTTGAAAATGCTTTAAAACATCAATTGTTGTCAAACTCTGAAATTGCAAAGTTTTTTTTTAATTTTATTATTGTTTATTAGTAAAAGAATCAACATCCTTAACCTGATTCTAAGTAACTGACAAGTAATTCTAACACCAAATCTGCATGCCAATTCCATATAAATGTCTTTCTTTTCAGGGTAAGTTATCTCAACAGTGAAAAATAATTTTCCTGAACATGAACCTGTCCTGAACATGAACAGGTCTTCTGTGAAAGAAATGTATTCATTGTAATGGAATGATGTAGCAATTTAAATTGTAGTTCAGAAATATATGACTCCTGTAGGACTGAATTTAGCTGGCACTTCAGGTCCCACAGGATAAAAGAGCAGAAAACACTCCTTGCTTCTAACAGTATGTTGTGGTTTAAACCCAGTCAGGCAACTCGTTCACTCACTTCCCCCCCTTTCTTGCCCTAGGTAACAACAAATGACATCATCAGTGAACAGGTTGAAACAAGTAAACAAGAAATGTATTTTTACCTGAATACATACACTGTGGAAACTCTGCCAAGCAGTATCCCAGATGTCAAAAGTGCAAATTGGTTCAAACGGAAAGAAGACAAACTCACAGAAGGGAAACACATTGGGACTTCAGCAAACAAAACTATCTCTGACTCTGGAAATCCCCAGGTAGCCTGCTGGAAGCTGGGAGGATAGAGGAGGAAAATTCTAGAATAAGCTTGTATCATAGGGTCTTGCCTGGTTCTCACAGGCTTTGTCTACTCAGCTGCCACTTCCTATTGTCAAAGATCATTCAGCAAACAGACTCTTGGTCTGGTCCAGTATGCTTTTCCTGTTTTCTGGTGTAGCATGCAGGCCCCCACACTCTAGTGAGTCTCTTATTCACGCACTTGATCTAGACATGCAGAGATGTTCACAGAGGTGTATTTCATTCCCACAGTGAAGCTGCTGAATGAAGCCTGAAGTCATACAGATAAGTTGTGGGGGCTCTAAATTATTACCAAGTTAGTGAAACATTTGTTATTTTCTTAGAAAAGAGTCCAACTGAACAGCATAACCATGATGAAAGCTGTTCTTAGGAGAGATCCTGACTATTATTTTTCCATAATCCACACTGAGTGGACTGAGTAGAATGAACTTCTGTCATTACAGTCACCAGAGACACAATTTATGGAGTACCAATGCAACTGGCAGACTCAAGACTTGAGCCTATACTAAAAAGATTCTCTAAACAAGACAAGTTGTGAAGAAGATTTTATATACTGAACACACTATTTAGATTGTCTATTTTACATATGGGCATACCTTCTGACACCATGTCACCTAGCTTCTGGGAACTTTTTCCAGAAACAAGATAGGCTTCCAGGTGTTCAGGGTATTCTGATATTCTACTCTGTAGCAAGTGTTGGTCGATGAGAAAATGAACATGAGCCAGCAGTGTGCGCTTGCAGTCGAGAAACCAACAGTATACTGGGCTGCATCAAAAGAAGCGTGACCAGCACGTTGAAAGAGGTGATCCTGCCCCTCTACTCTGCTCTCGTGAGACCTCACCTGGAGTATTGTGTGCAGTTCTGGTGTTCTCAACATAAAAAGGACATGGAACTGGTGGAACAAGTCCAGACGACCACAAGGACAATAAGGGGCCTGGAGCACCTCCCATACGAAGAGAGGCTGAGCAAGTTGGAGCTGTTCAGCCTGGAGAAGGCTGTGTGGAGACCTCATAGCAGCCTTCCAGTATCTGAAGGAGGGCCTACAAGGGTGCTGGAGAGGGACTGTTCTTCAGGGATTGTAGCTGTAGGACAAGGGGTAATGGGTTTAAACTTGAACAAGGGAGTTTCAGGTTAGACATAAGGAAGTTCTTTGCTGTGAGGGTGGTGAGGCACTAGAATGGTTTGCCCAAGGAAGCTGTGAATGCTCCATCCCTGGTGGTGTTCAAGGCTGAGTTGGACAGAGCCTTGGGTGACATGGTCTAGTGTGAGGTATCCCTGACCATGGCAGGGAGTTGGAACTAGATGATCTTAAGGTCCTTTCCAACCCAAACCATTCTATGATTCCATGAGTCTATGTTTCTACTTAAATTTTTCTAAACTTCTTCAAATTTGAAATGAATCTTAGTCATTGTCTTTACTTACCACTGTTTTAAGCTAAGTCTTCAAACTAAAATAAATAAGGTCTGAAAAGACTAACTAGGAAATATCTAGGGAAAAAAAGAAAAAAAAGACATCTGGACCTCTGAAAAAAAAAAAGGCTTTTGACATTAGACATGGAGTTCAATGTAGATTACAACATAGGTGACTACAGCTGTCCCTGTTATTTAGATATGGCTCTTTTTTCATGGGTTAGTTTAGTAAGATACTAACTGTTCCCTAAAATTGCCTCATCCTCACTGATGAGGTGAGCCCAGTTCAAGAAGCTCACATATAAATATGTGCACTGGTTATGTGAAGCCAGCTGTATATATTCTTGCATACATATCCGTTGCAAATATGCCAGACTCTCTTTGTTTTAATGGTGAGAAAATGTTAACTGTAAATCTGTTTATTGCTTGTTTATATTCCTTAATTCTTAAGACGGTCTTCTCTCTAGGCAGCATGTAATGAAGAATTCTTATACTCTATTAAGAATCTCTTGGTTGTATCACTTGAGAATGTCATAGTTCCTGATGGCATTTTTTCTTCTAACTTTACAGCATCAAAATCCAATTAAATTTATACTGGGGCTCCAGAAGAGAAAAAATTATTTTTTTCTTCCAAAACAAGTTTGGCCAAAGCAGATTCTGTTTTATTGATGTAATTCCTTAAACCCGGACTTGCTTTAGTCATTTGACACAAACTATGTAACTTTGGTTGCTAATTATGAGTCAAGGTTTAGTTCACTGTGCTAGCATGTAAAAGCAAATGTGTAAAGAAATATTAATTTTTCTCCTTCCTCAGCCAAGCAAGGAATTCAAGAAGAGATTGAACTGAAACAAGATTTGACACTGTCACTAGGAACTCATCTGTGCCTTAAGATATTTTATTTACTTAAAAGTATTCTAAAAGAAATATTTCTATCTCTGTGTCTCTCATAAGATGTCAGTTTATTCATTTATTTATTTATTTGTCTACTAATTGGAATTCAAAGCCTTCTGTTTAATACTGTCCGTGGAATAGAGATATTGATTCCAACTTCTCAGTCACACTTGTTTTGACAGCATCTGTAGGTTTTCCATGCTCCAGTATTTATACTCAAGTTTTCTGTCTTGAGTTTCTGAATTATTTAAAAATACATAAAACATGAATAAAGTGGTTCTCACAATGAGATTTGAGAGGTAATATTGCAGGGTCATATTAGTAACAGTAGTAAGAAAAGGAACGTTGTGACTGCTTGACACAAAGGCAAGGCTTTCATTGTTTTTTACTTGCTGACATTGCAGGTCTGTCTTCTGGACTCTGTATGAAAGTGGGCCAGTGTTAAATTATTCCCCAAACTTCCCCCAAAATTGCACGTTAGTGGAATATTCGGAGTTTCATGGTTCATTTTTCAAAGGTTCTGCATGCCAGGTGCATGTTGTGAGCCTGTGCTGCTGCAGATGAATACAAGTTTGAGTGAAGTTGTTTCTCCTGGTTACCAACAGGTCATTGGAGGTGTGGTCTGAGAACACAGGCTGAGTGTGGGCAGTTTGAAGCAGAAAGAAATACACACATCCTCAGCTCAGAAGAAGAGAAGGGGCCAGGATCAAGGTCCAGGAGAATGAGAAAAAATAAGGCAATAACAAGGGAGGGAACTGGGATAAGAAAGGTTCATAGAATTATAGAATACCAGGTTGGAAGTGACTTCAAGGTTCATCTGATCCAACCTTTCTTGGCAAAGCATAACCTAGACTGGATGGCCTAGCACCCTGTACAGCTGAAGTTTGAAAGAGAGGCAAAGCAAGGACAGCAGAACCTGTCAGCAGCAACAATAGTACCAAGTCCCCAGTCATCCTCAATCACCACCTTTGTCTCTCAACAACAGACATCTGGGAAACCTCCCAGTGTTGGTGTGTATTCCCCTTTCTCGTCACTCGGCCACAGATGGGTTACTAATGGTACCAGGCCTGCCTGTGGTAGGTTGTTTTGCAGCCTTCTGAATAGTTGCTCTGAAGGATTTGAGTCTCAAAAGAGCACAGCTTGGTTCCAGAGGAAGATTTCTGCTCTTCTTTTCTGCCTTGACAACAGTGTTTTTTTTTCACTCTTTGAAAAGCTAATTATAATTGATACATGAGGAGTGTTAAGATTGCAAGGTCAATTGCTCAGAAGTTAGAAAAATGTCAGAATTAAGGTTGCCTATACAGCCTTAATTAGTGTGTCTTAGAAGTAAGTATTACCATCTATAATCACATTAGTGCATGCAATTTTTTCTATAGCATTCTTTCTTCATTCAGTTCACAGATTGCAAATCAGACTTTATAATGAAATAGATTGTTGACTGTAGGATACCAGTGCAACTTTTTTTCCAAAAATAAAGGTACACAGCTAATGAAGCAGGGTCTGAAAGAAAGATGATTTAACACTTGTGGTTGCTGAATGCTTCCCAAAGAAACTGAGGGAGTTCTGAGAGTTTATCAGAGGATTCCTTTGTGGTGCTAGGCAAGTCACACTCATGCCAGTGTGGGCTTTTCATCTCTTCTCTGCCCACTTGCTCTAATCTGGGACTGGTAATGAACAAAATACAATGTGTTCATGCAGAAGTTGTTGTCATAATGCATAAGAGAGTTTTAAGACTCAATTTTAAGATTTGGCCACAACAGCGCCACGACAAGCACCCATGGTATCTAGAGATGGGCTATATTAGTCATATTTCAGCATAAATCACCTTAAGCTATCGTTAAAGTATCAGCACTCATATACTAGATAAAACAGCAATATCTTATGAAATTTGAAAGCACAGCATGATATCAACATAGAACAGTCAATTAAAAGAACGTTATCAGATCATATTCAACAGTCTGCATCTTTTCAAAAAGATGAAAATGTTTATACCTGCTTCAGAGTTGCTAGCTAAATTTTTATGTTAACATTGATGGATTTTACCTCATTTTTAGAAAGTTTCCAAATCTCTTGTTTCTTGAAAAGACATCAAAAAACAAGACACAAAAGGCAAAGGAGCAGGAAACAGTATCCAACTGATTTCTGCTCAGTTTAGTCTGGTTAGAAGGTCCTCCCTGTTTCTTCATTTGAAACAGGGATTTTAGACTTGTATCTCCCTAGAGCTGTTTTACCCACTATTCTTAGAAAAATAATTCTCTTTTTTTTTTCATGTCCTTAGTTTTTATATACCCACATAGTTTAAAACAAACAAAACAGGAAAAAATACAAACAGTAGAAAGACCTATCTAACCCAGACCTGTGCCTTCTGATGCACAGGTGGATGTGCTGACTTATCTATTTTCTATCATGAAAGCAGCATTAAAAAAAAAATCTCCTATTTGAATTTCAGTGTGCTGTGGATAAACTTTCCAGAGATGCTACTGGCAAAGCAAGAGTTTTAATTGCCATCTAAAATTAGTTTGGTGAGGCCTTATTAATGTTTGTTAATCTCACTAGGTTAATGTCTGAACAGTCATTCTAAGCTTATTGAAGAAAGTCAGAGATTTAATTCAGCAGAAGTAGGGATCTAAGTTAACATTCTTTATCACTAAAATTAAAGTGTCTGTTTTCAGTAGGGTTTCAGCTTATCTTTTTCATTTTCATGTAGCCTGGCAGAAGCAGGTGGTCTGGCATTAATAAAAACTGCCCTGAGGAAAACTCTGAAGAATCATGCCTCATTTTATCTACTTTATATATTCCTTCTCCAAGATATTCTTACACACATTGAGATCAATACGTTAGGGTGTCTAATTCTTATTACCTACACAAATCACTCTTTTCATTAACTTCAAACTTACATTAGCAATTATTAGCATATTACCATAATTATATCATTATTGTAACTTAAAATTGCTAAAGATTTATTGCCCAAAACCAATTCTGTCAAACAACTCAAATGTTCAAACTTGTTACAAATAGCATGCCTCTGTTTCCCTTTCTAGCCAACAAAGTTACTTTCTATGACTTACTTGAAGATTATTAGGACAGTTTCCTGTAATGCCATAACCATTTTTCAGTTTACTTATATGAAAGAAGTTAAAATTTTCTTCTACTGGGTGAACAACAGCTCTGTTGGGATCAACAGCTGGAAGACTTCTGACCTGTTGCTTTCTGTCAGGGGCTGTTGTCCTAGACTAGAAGCAGGCTCATTCATCACACCAAAATCTTATGGGCTAAATGGTGTTGCCACTTCAGGTATGGTGACTTATTTGACAAAGAATAGTGCCTATTAGGAAGAGATGTGATCAAGCTGAACAAGAGAGGGAAAAAATCATGGCAATCAGAGGAAGTGCCCACTGGGTAAGAAATGCAGAAAACAGATCTTCAGAACTGTAGGGTTACCTCTGTTCCTGGAAAGATGTTAAGTCAGTTCCTCTTTGAGTTCATTTCCAAAGGCATGAAGGAGAAGGCAGCAACCAGGAACAGTTAAGATGGATTCAGAATGGATCAATCATGTTTGTCCAACGTGAATGGTTACAATGAAATGACTAGCTATGTGAACAGGGAAGAATGGTGTAATATGCATTTATTCATGGTATACATATAACTGAATTTATTAAATCTTTGAACATCTCCTCCCACAGCATTCTTATTTGGAAGGTGGGGAGGTGTTCGCAAGACCAGTGTGATGGTAGACAGGCTAAAGATTTAGTCATCTGCAAGTATCTACATGTTTCTTGAACACTTCCAGGGACTGTGATACCACCACTTCCCTGGAAACCCTGCTCCAATGCCTGACCACCCTCTCAGTGGAGAAATTTTGCCAAACATCCAATCTAAACCTCTCCTGGCACAGCCTGAGGCAGTTACCTCTTGCCCTATTGCTTGTTGCTTGATGCTTGAAACTAGTTGAATTGCAGTTATAAAGATGATAGGACCAAATTCTTTTTGGTAGTAGCAAACACTAAAATAAGGGACAAATATCACAAAATCAGTCTTGGTGGTTCACTTTGGACATTATGAAAAAGAACATCAGTATGGGAGCAGTGCAGCATTGAACCAGGCTACTCAGAGAGCTGCTGAAGTCTCCAGCCTTGGAGCTTTTCAAAACTTACCTGGACAAAACCATAATTCATCTGAAAATGATAGTGCTGTTGGGAGCCCAGCTCTAAAATGGAGGTTGAGCCAGATGGCAGTCCAAAAGTACCTTCCATCCAACATTTCTGAGTCTGTTTTAGACATCTACAGCAGTATGAAATGAATCATACTCTAAACAACACTGACTACAATAATTTATACTATTAAGGAAAGTATGGATTAATTCTTTAGTCATAACTACTGATATCCTTAGAGACTTCAGGGCTGAGATTCATCTTTCTAAATTTAACTGTCTATAGTTTAAGACAGCCACCCTTTACCCCCCTTTTTGTTATTTGTAAAGTTCAATTGATCTCATCACAGATTAGTCAACAAAATAGTTCAAGTTATATTTGTAATATATTTTATATAAAACATATATATATAATGCATATATAATATATAATACACATTACAAATGTAATTATTTCTTCTACTGACTATAAAGGAGCCAAGTTTAAATAACCAAGGTATAGTTGTCTACTTGCAGATGTTTTCAATTGTTCACATAAATCCTAGTATGAATATGTAAATCATCCCTGTCCCTGCCCATAACAGAGGAGGTGGGACTATATGGTCTTTAAAGTCCTTTCCAACCCAAAACATTCTATGATTCTAAGATTCTGTGATCCAGTTAAGAAGGAATTTGTTTATGTTGAGTCCATCTTCATGTGTAATATTAACAGTGAAAGTACTGATTGCTTACCAAGTCCCTAAAATGAAACGTTCATTTACTTTATTTAAAACAATCACAATGTATGTATTGCATATTAGTTCTAAAAGCATTTTTTTAAACATTGCACAATGCCATTAGCAGAGAAATTTTTACAAAGACAGATATACAGTTATTAATTGACTGTTCATCCTGCAAACATATATGTATTTTACTCTTATTGTGAAGAGATTAATGATCATAAAAAAGTGAGATGATATTCTAAACAGGTAAATTTTTAGAATCACAATTAAACTTATGCTGTAAAGATCTTAGAAGGGCATTTATGCTTTCAGCAAGGAAATGTAAAGTGATAGCTGGTAAAATACACTCCTCTAGAAAGCCAACATTTTTTCAGTTCAAGAATACCAAACTGCAGAATCTGGTCTGTTGCACTGAGCTTTGGTTTGTTGCAAGATGCCAGGTTACTGAAATGAGAAAGGAAAAACATGCACAGTTTGAAGTGAAACAAACAAGTTAGTTAAATTTAAAAAAAAAAACAACCAGCCAACCAATCAAAACCAAAGCATCCAGACAATGGAGATTTTTTTTCACATTTCTTTTGGACTTGTAGTATTCAATGTTTTGATTGTCTGTTTTCACCAGTAACCACAGATTTTTATGGTAGTGATCACTGAGAATTCAAACATAAGCTAGCCCCTTCTCATGCATTCTTTCAATTAGTTTTATATGAAGTCTTAATTTGCTTAAAAAAGTGACAGAATATGAGAAACACGTGGTCTGAATTAATGAAGGTCCAGTCACCAGATGTTTCCAATTTAAATATTTGTCAAGGTCAGAAATCAGATCCACAGGTCTGGTCTACTGAAACAGATTGCCACTGGCTGTTATTTTTTACCTCGTCTGTGCAGTGCAGATGTTGTCCACTACATCATATAAGTCTGGAAATACTAACAAAGTATTCTAGGATATCTAAGAAAAATTCTCTCTCTCTTAGGTGCAATTTAGTTGTTCAGCTAGAATGGGAAAGATAATTTGGCAGCACAGTCTTTAGGATATATATTTCCAGTTAAAATACCCCATTGGGATCAAGAACTAATAAGCATCTTTTAATTAGGATGTTTTGCATGAAATGTTTTGCATAGTAACTACTATAAAACAGCGTTTATTGCATAAAATATGGAAATCAGAGTATTAATTAGACAAATGCATTAAAAATAGTATTGTGAATGATAGATTAAGAAAAGCAGAATAAGCAAATGAAATCCACAAAAGAAATATGTCTTCCTTTTTCTTCCTTATTTATTTATTTATTTTTTTAAGTCCTGTTCTGTTGTCCATCTCCAGTGCATCTTATCACAGAATGGTTTGGGTTAGAAGGGACCTTAAAGATCATCTAGTTCCAACCTCCCTGCCATGGGCAGTACAGAAGGACAAAGAGTGAATGAGGTAAGAGAAAGGGACACCTTCCACTAGACCAGGCTGCTTAAAGCCCCATCCAAGCTGGCCTTCCACATTTCCAGGGATGGGTCATCCACAACTTCTGTGGGCAACCTGTACCAGTGCCGCATCACCCTCACTGTAATTCAGTAACTGGAAAAAATGAAACTAAGTATTGAATAAGTTATTATATGATTCATCAGCTTCATGGTAGCTACTAAATGTTGAATATAAATGAAAAGGCATGTTATTTGCTTGCAACTATTTGTAAAGCAGTGATTCTTACTTATTCTTGTAGATGGATAACCCAAATCCAGCCCATTGGGACAGCTGATATAATGAAGTAGAGTCACTGACCTCTAGGTCAGAGATTAAATCACAGGACAGAATGATTTAAAATCCCTAAGCATGCACTCAAGGGACATCCCAGCTTCATACTAGAACTAAACTTGACAGTGGTCTGTCATGATTTAATCCCAGCTGGCAATTAAGCACCAGCACCACACAGTTGCTTGCTCACTCCCACCCAACAGGATGACAAAGAGAATCGGAAGGGTGAAGTGAAAAAACTTGTGGGTTGAGATAGAAGCAGTTAATAGTTGAAATTTAATAATAATAATAACAATAACAATAAGTTGTAAAAAAAAAATTTCCACCAACTGAAAACAATGAAACAGCATCAATTGACCAATGCCCAGCCAGCCCCCGAGCAGTGGTCCAGCCTCCCTCTAGTTCTATTGCTGAGCATACTGTATGGTATGGAATACCCAGCTGTCTTGGCTGTGTCCCCTCCAAACTCCTTGTGCACCCCCAGCCTACTCACTGGTGTGGTGACATGAGGAATCAATATGCTACTATGGACCCTGTTCTGGATAGGATGGGGCTTGGAAGCTTCAGGTCTGATTCATCACATACTTGCAAAGCAGAGAGTAACTTACTGAAAGTCCCTTTTTCAGTGGTCAAAAACTCCCTTGTGTTGTTTTCAGACTGTCTCTGGATGTGTAAATTGTCTATTCACATTCATATTTCTATTTGTATTTGAAATTACTTGTCCTTTCATAAGATAACTATTTGTATTCAATAAAAATTACCTCCCGTATTCAACATGTCCAGTACAAGAAATTTGCTTTGTTGTACAGATTCCATTCTCACTTTCACATTTGTACTAATCAGCTAAATCAGTGTTGCAACTTCTGCATTATAACACTGCTTAGCTTTTTGTATCCTTTATATCCTTAAAAACAACATCTTCAGAATTTCCTAAAGTCAGAAGAAAAGATTCCAGATTGGTCTTGCTGTTCAGCTTTTTGTCATTGAGGTTTGTGTCTGGAATAATAGATTAAAAAAAAAATATATACACACTCATATAAATAGAATCGAATCATAGAATAGTTAGGGTTGGAAAAGACCTTAAAAGATCATCTACTTCGAACACCCCTGCCATGGGCAGGGACATCTCACACTAAACCATATCACCCAAGGCTCTGTCCGATCTGGCTTTCAACACTGCCAGGGATGGAGCATTCGCAACCTCCCTGGGCAACCCACTCCAGTGCCTCACCACCCTAACAGGAAAGAATTTCCTTCTTATATCCAATCTAAACTTCCCCTGTTTAAGTTTAAATCCATTCATTACCCCTTGTCCTATCACTACAGTCCCTAATGAAGAGTCCCTCCCCAGCATCCCTATAGGCCCCCTTCAGATACTGGAAGGCTGCTATGAGGTCTCCACGCAGCCTTCTCTTCTCCAGGCTGAACAGCCCCAACTTCCTCAGCCTGTCTTCATACAGGAGGTGCTCCAGTCCCCTGATCATCCTCGTGGCCCTTCTCTGAACTTGTTCCAACAGTTCCATGTCCTTTTTATGTTGAGGACACCAGAACTGCACACAGTACTCCAGGTGAGGTCTCACAAGAGCAGAGTAGAGGGGCAGGATCACCTCCTTCAACCTGCTGGTCATGCTCCTTTTGATGCAGCCCAGGATACAGTTGGCTTTCTGGGCTGTGAGGGCACACTGCAGCCGGCTCATGTTCATTTTCCCATCGACCAACACCCCCAAGTCATTCTCCGCAGGGCTGCTCTGAATCTCTTCTCTGCCCAACCTGTAGCTGTGCCTGGGATTGCTCCAGCCCAGGTGCAGGACCTTGCACTTGTCATGGTTAAACTTCATGAGGCTGGCATCAGCCCACCTCACAAGCATGTCGAGGTCCCTCTGGATGGCATTCCTTCCCTCCAGCGTATCAACCGAACCACACAGCTTGGTGTCGTCGGCAAACTTGCTGAGGGCGCACTCAATCCCAAATATATATATATATATTTATACACATGCACATAGATATATATATATATTTGCAGAATATGCTTATTTGATATTTTTGTCCCCTTAACACTTCCATTGAGAATGGTTTATGTGTGTATATAGAATTATAGGAACATAGAATCATTTAGTTTGGAAAAGATCATTAAGTCTAAATTTTAACCCAGCACTACAATGTCCACCACTAAACCGTGTCTGAAGGCCTCATCTCATTTTTTGAACACTTCCAGGAATGATGACTCTGCCACTTCCATAGGCAGCCTGTTCCAATGCTTGACAGCCCTTTCAGTGTAGAAATTTTTCCTAATATTCAGTTTAAACCTCCTGTGGTACAACATCAGGCCATTTCAACTTGTCCTGTTGCTTGTTACTTGGGAAAAGAGACCCGCACCCACCTTGTTAGAGCCTCTTTTCAGGTAGTCATAGGGACGGATAAGGTCTCCTATGAGCCTCGTTATCCCCAGACAGAAAACCCCCAGTTCCTGCAGCTGCTTCTCATTGGACTTGTGCTCCAGACCCTTCATCAACTTTGCTGCCCTTCTCTGGACCCACTCTGTCACCTCCATGTCTTTCCTGTAGTGAGGGGCTCAGAGCTGAACACAGTATTTGAGGTGCTGCCTCATCAGGACTGAGTACAGGGGGATGATCACGGCCATAGCACTGCTGGCCACACTATTTCTGAAACAAGCGTGATTATATGGCCCATGCAGCTTAATGCTGATTAGGCCTGTAAATGAATTGGCTCAGGAGTAAAAGAGATACTGACATATATGCATTATCCAAACTGTCTGGAGTAAAATTTCATTGTCTTCATTCATATTATTTAACCAGCTTTGAAGCATAGACAAGAACAGAATTTAACACCTTCTACAAGTGGCAAACAAATCCTGTAGCAAAGCACAGTGTTGGTGAAAAGGTTAACATGAAAAGTAAGTTATTAAAACTATTTAATCTTTTCAATCTTCTGTGCTCCTACAGGCTCATAAAAGGTACTTTTATCTGGTAAGACCTGGCAACACAACACTAAAGCAATCTATTAGAAAGCAAATGATTGCAACAGAAGTAAATAGTGTTTCTACTTTGAGCAGAAGTCTAATAAAGATGTCTAAGCAGCTCCTTTGACTTCTGATACTCAATTGAGTTGAAGAACAGCATTTCCTGTCTTGAAGGCAGGGGTACAGAATGGGCAAATGTTGGGAGACCATCTCAGAGTTTCTAATGCAATGGTTAGTTCTGGCATCAGCATCTGGGACATGCTTTGTATTCCATTTCACTTGTCAACCACTTCCAGTTATAAAACTAAATGTACTTAGTTTCATGGTTTAGCCCCATGTTTAACTGTGCTTCAAGAACTGCTACATACAGATATCATGACTCTCAAGTGCAATTGTTTAGATATATGAAGCTGAAGGATGATTAGATATCAAAACAAGAAATGGGGAACAGAAGCCGGTCCATCTAATTTTATAACACAACCCTATAACACAGATGAACGTTTGCTATTTTAAGAGGGTTTGCCTTCAGACAGAAAACTGTTTTCTTTGGAAAAGGTCATTGCCTTTGATATATTTAAGTAGTGAAGTTAAAAGGCTCAGAGTATCAATACAGCTTCCACAGTGAACTGCTTGTCCCTGTAAGACAGACATAAAGCTTCATGCCATTGGTCGAAAACAAAAATGAGACAAAGCTATACACTGGGTGGCCAGAACTTCTAATAGAGGTGTTTTTCTACCTATGTAGTTACCTAAAATATAGCTAATGTAAATATCATAGCTGAATTCTATCCATGCGCAACCATTTGGGAAGATGATATCAGAGAAAATTGCCCTTTTTAACAGAGAGGTAGTGCATCTTCATGTGCCTGCCTCATGTATACAATAATGTTGTGAAAACTGTAAGAAATATTTTATAATTCCAGGCAGATGCGATCAGTTGCAATTCACAAAGCCTTTAACATCAGAAATTCTGTCTCATTTAATTAGAATTATAAATCTATAATTGTTATAGTTTGATTCACTTTTCTTTCTTTTTTTTTTTTTTAATCCTATGTAGATTAAAAGTAATTTCACTGAAGTGAACTGTCTCAATTCACACCTGGTATACGCTAATGTAGGGAATTTCCACCTATTTAACACAGATACAGGTGTGGCAGACATAAAGCTATTATTATGGAACATAGTACTAATGCTGTGGCATCTTGCAGTGTCTGATGTGCTAGACATATATTTTCTCTCAGGATTTGCACATCTTTGCCAATTGAAGAAGATCTTTGGTAGGTATTATTTATTGCTATGCCTTTGTTTTTAAGAAGCAACTGCCAATGCCCAAATGAATAGTAATGATGCAATTGGAGATTTTCTGCTGTAGGATGTGATGGTTTATAGATGAGTTTATAGAATGTCAAGTCATATTATCTGCTACATGGGGATATGACCTGATGGGCAGAAATCAAAGCTTCAAAGTGTCATCCTGATACACTGGAGACTGGAAGCCACTGACCTACCTTTTAGTGACATAAATTTGTTTGTAGTGATAGAAAAATAGCTTCCACTCTGGATTCAAAATTATTACAGCTTGAAAGGTCAATAAATTTATAATAATCCTTGACTAAAAGATCATAGGCATAAGGTGCAATGCTTTTCAGTTCATTTTCTTTATTCATTTTAAAAAATACATAACTACTTCTCTCAGTTAGTAAGAGGGGTGTTATTTTAGCAACAGCTTTGCTGGTTTTGCAAAGCAAAACAGCTTTCAGGTGGTGCTTGGGAGTGGAGACTGAAGGAGTTGGGTAAGGCATTGCTTTCACCTGCCTCCCGTCCTACATGTATCTTGGCTTTATGCTAGCTGTAGAGTCTTTGCCTGTGCATTCAAAAGTAGAGTTCTGCTCACACCATTGCCTAACCTTGGGAGTACTTCAAGCATGTAAAGAACTGCTGTCAACAGTGACATTTTCCAGGAAAGTGAAATTTGGCATCTGAGCAGTCTCGGCTTCTTCTTCACTTGCTCCCCCAAGGGTCCACGATGTATCTGTGTCTCTGTGTTATTCATGCCACAGTTACTTTAGCAAGCCTTGCACACACCATAAATGACATTTCCACGACTGCTATCTCCCTGATCAGAGACTCTACCCAAGGAATAGAAGACCCAGACCCATTCCTTTCTTTGGCTGAAGAAATTACAAATTATTTCTAGAATGATATCCTCTTTGTCTTCCTGCTTAGAATGGAATAGAACTGGCACATAACAGCTATTTAAAATGGTTTGTCTTTAAAAGCATTTGGCCAGCATGCTGTATTTTGTCAGGGCTGCCTTTTAAATTAGTTTTTAATTCCAGGCAGTAAATTTCACCTAAAAAGCCATCAAAGTACAGCCCCTCTCCCCAACAAATGAACAGCAGTGCTAAATCAGACTATAGGCTCACCTTTGATGGTGGCTAGCAGCAGATGTTCAGGGTATAAGAGCAAGGTATGCACAGAATGGTGCTTTCCTTGTTTATGTTCTTGCAGTTTCTGGCTACCTCTAGTTCAGGGACCTCCTGGACTAAAGCCAGAGGGTGTAATCAGACCACCATGTTTAGTAACCCTTGGTGGAGCCTTGCTCCATTAGCTTGCCTAATCAGCTTTTGAATCCATTTATATTCTTGGCATCAAAAACATCCTGTAGCCACAGGTTCAACAATCCATTTCAGTATTGAATGACAAAGGTATTTCCTTTTGAGTATTTCAGAAAATTTTCTCAGTAATTCCATTTGGTGTTCTCTCATTTCCCTTTCATCAAAAGCACAATCCTTTTACCCTTTCCGTATTATTCATGTTTTTACAAAACCCTGTTATACCTCAGTCATCTCTTGTCTGAGCTTAAGTGTCTCAATCAGTTTAATATTTAAGCCTTACATGTCTTTCAGCCTTTTAGCATCACTATGTTTTTCTTTATATGAGGTGACCAGAGCCCCATGATGATTTAAAACTGTGAGTGCACCAGAGATTTGCAAGTATTCATAGAGTTACACGATTTTCAGTTCTATTTCATTTATTTTCTCAGGTCCTCACTCAACAGTTCTCTAGATTGTCTTTTTCACCACAGCTAAACATTAAACTCACACTTTCAGAAAATTCTTAAGAATTATTTTAGCTTTTTTTATCTGGAAGGTCTTTATGGGCTTCAGTGTATACAAATTTTAATGTATAGTTGAATATATTTTAATGGAAAATATAAAACAAATTAATACAGAATGTTGTCATGTGAAAGATGGTGGGGAGATTTTCTCAACCCTTAATATCTGATCTGTCTATAAGCACCCCAAGAAAGCTGAGAACCTTGTGCCCGACCAGTCTGTCAGCGCCCTGTTATACGTACCCTTCACTGAGCAGTCCTGCTGGATAGGAGGACAATTAAATGACATGTTCAGGGAAATGTGCCAACAGCATAAGGGGATCCCTCAGCAGGCATTCCCACTTTATGTTACCCACTGCTGGTGACTGCTCGCACACATGAATACTCACCGTTTACAGAATAACACCCTTTATTAAGATAAAATTGTGACAGAGAGGTCAGAGATAGCCTGTCATAGGGACTGTCTGCAAAAACAAGCTTGAAGTGACACTCAATCAGACTATAACCATTAACACCAGCTAGCGTGGGTTAGTTTAGAATGCATAAGATAAAATTCTTACCCAACAGGCATCCCTATGGGGAGAAGACAGGTTCAGCCCACCAACTGATCTCAGAAGTTACAATAGAGTCTTTCTTGCTTTCCCTTTTCTAATTTCATTGGGAATTAATACAATTTGACTCAAGTGAGTAACTCCCCATAACCTTCCCACCATGTACAGTGGTCAGCTGATTTACATAAGGTTACAACATTTTCATCAAAATGACCCCCTAGTCATGTTTTGCTGAGGTGTGAATCCATATATTGATAATGTTCATGTGCTGTATCAAATATATTTTGATAATAATTTGTATCTTTTCACAGGGAATATCCAAAACTCATTTGAAAGCTTTCTGATTTTTGCCAGCTTCTGAGTGATCAAAATTTGTAAATGGTTTTCCCTGATTCATCTGTTATAGGAATTTTTCCCACACTTTTTTCCACCAAGGAAACAAGGACAAACTTAGTGGTGGAGAATGGAGAGAATCAGTTCTTCAGGTCCTTCTCACCCTATGAATATTTTCTGGATTACTGTTTGAAATACCACATTTGCTGCATTTTCTTCTGGATCACATGAAATCATTTCACTGATTTGGCATCACCTACCATGGGATCACTACCCAGAAGAAACTTTCTTAAAAGACTCTGGACCAGAAATGAATTAACATATAGCCAGATGGATCCCAAGAGAAATGTATTTATGTCTGGTAGTACCCATCAAAGAATCTGGAGACTATTCACTAGTGTTGTGAAATGTTCTATGGAATCTTTAATGGTTATAAATGTTAGGGGGACTCAGCTTTGTAGATCTGGAGAAAATATTTGGGAAAAACAAATCAAACAACAAAGAAGTTATCTGTAGCACTCTGCCCCATGGCACCAGGATAGGATGCTGGGATTCTAGGTTATTCCTGATTCATGGTGAAAGAATATTATTCACTAAATTGCTTAACACTATTATTTCCTGCATTCCTGATATAGCTTTGGAGCAGACATTTTTGACCTTCTCATAATATCTGCAAAGGTGACAGACCAGGACAGGAGTTATATTGTCATTAACAACTGCAATGGTGGCTTTGAGGAAAGATTTATCCCACTGGATGTTTTCCTTTCCGTGAAATTTATCTTAACTACTCTCTATGTTTCTCACTCTTGGTTTTCTGTAGCAATATAGGAAACTAGCCAGGTCTGTGAAAGTTTACTTTCCTTATCTTGACTGACACACATACTAAGTTTGAAGTGCAAATAGCTCAAAAGGTGATTTTAGGATCAATATAAATAAAACTGACACTTGTTTAATGGGAAGTTGTTTGTTACTGTTCTGGGTAGAAGTAACAGTGGAGAGGTTTGGAATATGGTGTGGTATACCATGAATCACACCTTGTGTGCTGACATATTTTTGACTGATTTGTTGGATTACTAAGATTAAGATATAGATGTTCAATGTAATATGTTGCTCTTCCTATATGGATGTAAAAGCATGACTTGTAATACATCCATTAACTGTTCACCTTTGACTTTCAGGTCGTGTGTCCGCTTCCAGTAATTAATCTCCCTCAGATTTTTTTCTACCATTACAAAACTGAAACACCATCATCCTTCAGAAACAGCCAGCAGTCTAGTACCTCATTCTTCTCAGATGCAGTACAAAGCAGAATGTATAAAACAGTACACTTGCCTGCTTTATAAAGGTTTATAATGAACAAAGATCAGGTTATTGATGATTTATGCCGGCATAAAATTACAATGTTTTTTAAAAATCTCACAGACCTAATTTCAGGTATCCAAATCTGAATATCATGGGAAGATTTTTTTTGGCATGTTAAAACTGAAGGCAGATTGAGGGCATTCAGCTTATCATTGAAGCTGAGAGAACAAGCTCCAAATTCAGTCTGAAACTCAAATCTGTGTGACTGCCAAGCCAAAGTCAATGAACCCCATATCTCAGTGGTACTGTGCTCAATACCTTACTGCACGTGGGTATGCATTTCTGATTGTCTGGTAACTGGGTTTGTAGTAAGCCTGTGACTGAATTTCCATGTGAAACATAAATGTGCTCTAAATGGATCAAGTACCAAAGGAAACTGCAGAACAGCAGACAGAGCTGTCTCAGAAAATAGAGAAATAAAGGATTAAATAGTGGAAATGAGAAGAGCACTATCATATAAGCAAAAAACTTTGCTACAAAAGGTGAGTTTTAAAGAATTGTTTCAAGAAGGAAGGGAAAACTGCTTTTTGCAGTTGTGCTTCTGTAAATGATATAGATACTCTATGTTTCAAATAGTCAACTAGGGACTCTGAGGAACATATTAGAGCCAAAAATAGATCTAGTGTAATATTCTTAACAAAAAATGCTAAATGTGGGTAGTTTTGCTTTATAATTTACTGCCACTTAACTGTCTGGCAATTCACAGAGTGTTGGTTATTTTAATGTTGCAGAGCTTCCATAGATCTTTTCCATCAGAAGAAGCATAATAGAAACACCAGCATTCCATAGAAAGCTACTAAGATCATTCAGATCCCAGATGGCAAGAAAGAATTAGCAGTTTTATGAGGGCTCTCTTTGGCAGGCTGTAAGTACATAACTGACATTTTTAATCCTTTTTACATGAAATGAAGATTATCTAAAATTTCTTTTGGTTCTACTTAGTAGCATTTCCTGCTTTTATCTCTACCAGTTATTGTTCCTCTGTTGTGCTCAAGTCAAAACAAATCCAAGATGGGTGAGTTTTGCTGGCTAACTCTAACAAAACCCTACAAAATTAATTCCTCTGTGCCTAGTAAATATTCTTGATGGGACCTAATACTCCCTAGGCATCATTGTCTCCTCAAATAAAAAACAATTCGCAAAATAAATAGTATCACAATTTTCCTATATACTCATGTGAACAATCACAAAATTAATGAAATCAAACAGGACTAAGACATGCAATGTTCAATACCTAGTGCTAAGAATAGCTAGAGCAAAAGCCTATAACCCAAGCAGAAGCATAACTTCTTCATGGACAGGAAAAAGTTCACTGACTAAAGGATTAATTTGGTAAAAGAGAAATAGTAAGTGAACGTAGAGTAAGTAGTTACACACACAAACACATCCATATCTATTCACAGCCGTATATATCTGCAGAGTTCCACAGGCTAATAAATAGCATGATGAGCTATTCATTGTGAAGCAATGATGGAATTTACTTCTTGTTTTCCTAATGTGAATTGCTAGGAGTCACATCACAGTTTCCATGACTTTTTTGTTATTCAAAATTATTCACTGAATGTCTTCAACAAATAATATTTCAGTGTACCGATTTTCATATTTATGAATATTCATGTATCATTTACTGGTTTTTAGCTTATTCAAAAATTAAACATTCATCTGTTTTGTTGACACGTTTAGACATATTTGTACATCCCTACACCCTGTCTAAAATTGTCAGCTCTTACAGTTGGATTTCTGGGGCAAATATTTGTATGAGCACATTAAAAATATTCTGTGCATTATCATTCTGAAAGCACATACTTAAAATTCTCTGGATACTGTCTTCAGAATATGTCTTTGAATAATTTTAGGTTTTTTGCTAGATTATTTACAGAATAAAGATAAAGCTAAGAAACTATATTTTAAGAGTTTTCATCGTACTTTAAGGTAAGATGAGGCCTCATATAGGCTTTATTTTTTACACAGATTAATATATGTTAATATATGTGTGGCAAAGTAGATACAATCAATAGACTGTTGTGGGTGATTTACTAAGGGATAAAACTACAGAAAGTGTCACTTGTGAAAGCATATCTCAGGTACTGGTGTCTAACAAAGCTTGGGGAACTTCACTAGGCTTCATGTTTGCCTTTTCTGTAACAAATATTTTATATGTCAGACACAAAGAATAATATAAAATTAGCTCTACCTGAATTAGGACAAAAGACCAACTTGTCCAAAGCCCATCTCACACTTATCTATTAATATCTTATAAAGCTATATATGATGTTCCAGAACATATATGATCTTCTGTCATCACAACAACTGATTTACTAACATGTATTAAAGTCTTACTAATGGGAAACTACAAATGTGTGTCAAACTCAGGTTTGTGGCTGTAACCATTTTTGGCAAAGAAAGCACAACTGACCCAAATCCCACATGAAAACTTTCTCCTGGAATTGTCTGCCTAGATATCAAACTGTAGTTAAGAAAACCTTTTGGGGAAAAAGAAAAGAAAAAAAAAAACAACAAAAACTAAACAAAACCAAACCCAAACCCCAGTCATTCTCACTGTCTTTGTTGAGGGATGTTTGTATCTTTCCCAATACAGCCATGTTCAACTAAAGTTCTAGCAAACAAAACAGAAAGATGGGTGCTACATTTTTTGCCTCCCACAAATAGTAATTTTATTATGGCTCTACATCTTGCTTTATTTTTAGACCTTGGTATTTTTACAGACCTTTTTTTTCTCATATTGTTTTTCACATGTTTCTCTTCCTGTCATTTATTCTGCTTATCTTTAAGGAAACAGTTGTTTATATTGGTTTTGTGTCCATTTTTTCCTGCAAAATTGTTCTCTGTGCTTTTTTTCCCCTTACAGACATTGAGTTTGTGTTCTAAATATCTTTTTCATTTATGTTTTTATTTTTAGCAATTTTGTTTTACATACTGTGCTTTTTACAGTATGTAAATGTCATGTCATATGAGAAGATGACAACTTGCCAGGAGAACAAGCCTCTCTGTCACTTCTTTTTGATACCAGTATCAAGATAATGTTAAACACTTTTCACTTGTCCTTTCCTGTTGCCTTCCTCGCCCACTTCACCATTGTTGTTTTATTTTGTTGGTTTTATTTTCTAAGAAAATAGTCCTTAAAATTGAGCAAGGAAAAAGGTAAAAAAATAGCCCTTAGAGTTCAAATTCCGTATTGAGAGAAAAATGTGATTAAAATGTGGAAGTATAGGTAGATAAGTGAATAATGAAATGAAGATAAAATGGACTTCGGCATTATTAACATATTTTTTAACACAGCAAACTGCAAAGTCTGTGTAAACAGAGAGTATAAATAATATTTTTTTTTCAACTGCTTTTAAGAAGAAATGGCTCTGAAAAGGATCACAAATTTCATGGATAACTAGTTTTGTCTGAGCTGCTTAGCCACAATCCACAAAGCAAGCAAAGTGTACCTATCTTGTTTGACTGCACAATACTCTAAATAGAAGCTTTGGACTTGTTCAGGCTTTTGAGACTTTGAAAATTGATATTTAAATGTTATTTTAGTGTATAAATTACATTTTCCATTTTGTGTTGGCTATTGAAATTAACCCCAAATTCTGAATGGCTGCAACTGAAAGGAAATTAGACTACTCTAGAAACAAATTATTGTTCAATTCATTTTGTTTTATCCGCAGACGTAAATCCAAGAGCATCTCTAATAACAGACCACTAAGTAATTTAGGGAAAAAATGGCTAATGGTATCCAGCAGATGGGAAATGTAGCCAGGTTAATTCAAAGCAGAAAACTTCCTTCCCTTTCCTCTTTCTCATATCCCCTTCTCTTCTCTCCTCAATTGCAGAAATAGCATATCTCTCCAAAAATCAGAGGCTGGTTGCTGAGAATGTTTGACCAGTTACACTGTTCAGCTAGACAGTGAAACAGATAATTTTAAGTTAGCCTGAAAATTAATTAACACATGCTAGATTTTGGTTAGTGGTGTTCTAATACTGTATCCAGAACAAAAGAATAAAAACCAGACATAATTAAGGAAAAGTCTGTGATGGTTTCTTTTCAAAGAATAAAACAGAAGAAAAAATACTTTCAAATTACAGACTGTCCTTAGCTAATTCTGTCTACACCTCCAAATCAAGATTTTAATATATGGTTTTGCTATCAGAAATTTCAATTTTGGAGAAATACTTTAGGAGAAAAATATTTTTTTGAATGATGTTATTTTTGCCAATTGTGAAACAAAACCAAACCCTGTATCAGTTCATATTTAAAAGAACCACTCTTCTTTTGAACGATTTTCAAAATAGCAACATGTGCAAGATAAAACTCACTGAATTTTGTTATAACTTCAATTGCAATATCAGAAATATTTTAATTTCAAAGTGTTTCTTGAATTCCTACTTTGTTGAAATGAAAAATAATTATGAAACCTCAGAATACCCTTCAATAACAAAATTTTATATTTGTAGGCAAAAAGCTTATTTCCTGGTGAAGAGACTACCTGAAAATACAGGGGAAAAAAAACCCTCACAAGCTCCATTCCAGTCCATGTGGACATTATTTTGCAATCTTTTTCTGAATCCTGATTTAGTATCCTGCCAACTGCACCAATTTGTTGTGGATGAGTGATTTAGAATCACCATCAAAGTTATTAGCAAATGTGGGTTTAATACGATGTTGTAAAAGTGCAACTTAATAAAGTTTGATGGCAAGGTTCACTATGTTACTTACTATGAGGAAGAAACATATAAAGGAAAATCAAGTTAGAATCAACCTAGAATGATTTACGCAATCTAGAGATGCAAAAGTGTAAGGAGATCCTCTGAATAAGTCATGAGGTTCAAGGTGGGCCCCCTTGCTTTCTAAACTCCTGATAGATCATAGGTGCAGTTTGGTCCAATCTTAGTCTCAAACTTGAACAGCAATTTATGTCTAATTCAATCAGCTACATGGATTTCATTATCAATTCAGCATGCTGTCAGTCACTTACTGAGGACCTGTTGTGCATAAGGTGTTTCTCTGTCTTGGGTAAGGAATGATCTCTAAGTCTCGGGTCAGAAACTCAAAACTTGAGGGGCAACTTCCCTCAAGGCAAGATCACCACCATACATCCACACTGGCTACCAGTGAGAGCTCAAAGAAAGCTCACTTAGGCTTTCTTTTATTTATGGAATAAAATGGTTGGCTTATAGTCAAATCACACGCAGTGGAAACGTATACATGCCACTCTTTCTACTTACAGCTTTCTTTGTTCTTTGATAAATAAGTCTTGGAAAAAACACTCATTCTTAATGTGTTAATTGCATGGTCATATACATCAGTGATCACCGGGTCACTCTGCTCCTTTTGGGTTTCCTAGAGAAGCCCTTGCCCCAACTATATCTAAGGCTTTTACATCCTTTGTAACCTGTACCAAATCACTGATGATTTGGTTAGGAGTTTGAGTGCATCTATTACAAATGATCATAGAATCATACAGTCATAGAATATTTAAGGTTGGAAAGGACCTTAAGATCATCTAGTTCCAACCCCCCTGCCATGGGCAGGGACACCTCACGCTAAACCATGTCCCCCAAGGCTCTGTCCAACTTGGTCTAGAACACTGCCAGGGACGGAGCATTCACAGCCTCCCTGGGCAACCTATTCCAGTGCCTCACCACCCTAACAGGAAAGAATTTCCTTCTTGTATACAATCTAAACTTCCCCTGTTTAAGTTTGAACCCGTTACCCCTTGTTCTATCACTACAGTCCCTAATGAAGAGTCCCTCCACAGCATCCCTATAGGCCCCCTTCAGATACTGGAAGGCTGCTAGGAGGTCTCCACGGAGCCTTCTCTTCTCCAGGCTGAACAGCCCCAACTCTCTCAGCCTGTCTTCATACAGGAGGTGCTCCAGTTCCCTGATCATCCTCATGGCCCTCCTCTGGACTTGTTCCAACAGTTCCATGTCCTTTTTATGTTGAGGACACCAGAACTGCACCAATACTCCAGGTGAGGTCTCAGGAGAGCAGAGTAGAGGGGCAGGATCACCTCCTTCGCCCTGCTGGTCATGCTCCTCTTGATGCAGCCCAGGATACGGTTGGCTTTCTGGGCTGCAAATGCACACTGAAGCCGGCTCATGTTCATTTTCTCATCAACCAACACCCCCAAGTCCTTCTCCACAGGGCTGCTCTGAATCTCTTCTCTGCCCAACCTGTAGCTGTGCCTGGGATTGCTCCGACCCAGGTGTAGGACCTTGCACTTGGCATGGTTAAACTTCATGAGGTTGGCATCAGCCCACCTCACAAGCGTGTCAAGGTCCCTCTGGATGGCAATTCCTTCCCTCCAGCGTATCAACCGAACCACACAGCTTGCTGTCATCAGCAAACTTGCTGAGGGCGCACTCAATCCCACTGTCCATGTCGGCAATGAAGGTGTTAAACAAGACCGGTCGAAACACTAATCCCTGAGGGACACCACTGGTCTCCAGCCGGATATTGAGCCATTGACGACAACTCTTTGTGTGCAGCCATCCAACCAGTTCTTTATCCACTGAGTGGTCCATCCATCAAATTGATGTCTCCCCAATTTAGAGACAAGGATGTCGTGTGGGACAGTGTTGATGCTCTCCACAAGTCCAAATAGATGACATCAACTGCTCTACCCCTGTCCATCAGTTCTGTAGCCCCATCATAGAAGGCCACCAAGTTGGTCAGGCAGGATTTCCCCTTAGTGAAGCCATGCTGGCTGTCACCAAGCACCTTGTTGATTTTCATGTGCCTTATTATGCCTTCCAGGAGGATCTGCTCCAAGATTTTGCCAGGCACAGAGGTGAGACTGACTGGTCTGTAATTCCCTGTGTCATCCATTTTCCCCTTCTTGAAAATGGGGGTTATATTTCCCTTTTTCCACTGGTTGGGAACTTCCCCTGACTGCCATGATTTTTCAAATATGATGGACAGTGGCTTAGCAACTTCATTCGCCAGCTCCTTCAGGACCTGTGGATGGATCTCATCAGGTCCCATGGACTTGTGCTCGTTCAGATTTTTAATATAGTCTCGAACCAGATCCTCTCCTACAGTGGGCCCAAGGTCTTCATTCTCACAGTCCCTGCATGTGCCTTCCAAGTCTTGGGTGGTGTGGTCAGAGCACTTGCCAGTGAAGACTGAGGCAAAGAAGTCATTAGGAACCCCAGCCTTCTCCAGATCCTGTGTAGTTAGTTCTCCCAAGAGCTTCCGAAGGGTGCCCACGTTGTCCCTAGCCTTTTATTTGCAATGTACCTTTAGAATCCCTTCCTGTTATCCTTAACGTCCCTAGCCAAGCTTAATTCTAACTGGGTTTCAACTTTCCTAACCTGGTCCCTAGCTTTCTGGACTACATCCCTGTATTCTTCCCAGGCTGCCTGTCCTTGCTTCCACCTTTTAGAAGCCCCTTTTTTCATTTGAATTTTCCTCAGCAGTAACTTATCCACCCAGGGAGGTCTCCTGGCCCTCCTGCTACACTTCCTTCTAGTTGGGATGCAACACTCCTGAGCTTGTAGCAGGTGATCCTTGATTATCAATCAACAGTCTTGTGCCCCCCTGCCCTCTAGGGCTATATCACATGGAACCTTACCAAGCAGAAGAGGCCAAAGTCTGCAGAAGAGAACCTTACTAAGCTGAAGAGGCCAGAGTCTGCTCTCTTGAAGTCCAGGGCAGTGAGCTTGCTGCATGCTCTTCTCACTGTCTGAGGATCTCAAATTTCAGCATCTCATGATCGCTGCATCCAAGGCTGCCCTGGAGATTCACATTTCCAACGAGCCCTTCCCTGTTGGTGAGCATGAGGTCAAGCATGGCACCTCTCCATGTTGGCTCCTCTATTACTTGCAGAAGGAAGTTTTCTTCCACACAAACAGGGAACCTCCTGGCTGTACCATCCCTCCAACAGATGTCAGGGTGGTTGAAGTCCCCCATGAGAACAAGGCCTGCAAGCATGAGGCTGTTCCTATTTGTCTATAGAGTGCTTCATCGACAGAATCCTCTTGTACAGGCGGTCTAACAAATTCCGACAGTAATGTCCCCCATAGCTGCTTTCCCTTTAACCCTGACCCACAAACTCTGTTGACTTCTCACCTGTCCCCAGACAGAGTTCCATATTCTCCAGCCTATCCCTAACAAAAATAGCAACCCAATGTTCCAAATGTTCATTAAATCATTAATTCCTCAGTACTCTTAATACTGAATGGAATGGAAATTTTATACAAACAACAATCTGTTTTGATTAACCATACCTAAGTTTTTATGACATGAAACTTAAATGCTTGTTTAGTCACATTTTACATTTTCTTTCCCAAATTTACGTTTGTTTCATCTTTTCAGAATTTTACTGGCAGATGTCATTTTTTTTCCTGGGAAAAAGAAAAAAAAGAAAGACCCTGAAGTAAGCCCACCACAAATGTCAAATAGCACTCCAGCTGTCACTAATATAACTTCATGTGGCAGATTATTGTGTAGGTGGTAATGAGACTGTGTCACAAGTAAGTCCCTTTTTCCGTAAGGGGCAATATCTACAACAGTAAGTAGCGTAGTGAAGTTGGAGCAGTTCAAACTTTTTCAGAAGACTCAGTACTGACTTCATTTTACTTCAGACTAGCTGCTTTCTAGCACTGTGCATTAAATGCCTGGTAGTTGTTGGAGGTAGCTGTAATCCCAGAGCAAATCTTCTAGGTTAGTCTTATAAATAAATCTGATTTATTAGCTCAAAAGTCTCTTGAAGATACATATGCAAACATCATAAATAGGCAGCATCAGAAGATTTCCTTCAAAAGCACTCAACTGGTCTAAAATTCTGACCTAAAATTCTGACAGAGATGGATCTTGAAACAACTCTTATTTTTCTTTTACGTTTTTAGCAACAGATTGGGAGGTCAGATCAGAGATATGTTTTGTAAGACTTCACTTCTTTACATAAGAAACAAACAAGCAGTGCAATCCTCTGCAACAATTTCAGCCAGTTAGGTTTCCAAAAGTAGACCTGAAAAGAACACATCTTTCTTCTCTTCTGAGATATCGACACTGGCAGTGTTCAAGAGGTGAATAAGAGAGTGGTTTTCATTCAATTGCTGTGACAGAATAAACCAGTGGGAAAGGCAGGGTGATTAATGGCATTCTCTGCACTTTCACATTTCTTCCCGAAGCTGATAGGCATTTCTCTATGAAATGTCAGAGTTTACTAAAGTATGTCCTTTTTTGCTTCATATTAAAAATGTATTTTAATTAGCAGTATTTAAAGCTGAGTGTATTCAGTGCAGAGTTGCCTCTTTTGATGCAGATCAAAGCTATAGATTGACACAGGTTAAATACCGTAACCCTGCCAAAACCAATTCCATGCATAACAAAAACAAACAAACATAAAGAAAAGAAAAGAAAAAAAGTATGAACCAAAAGCATATCAAGCAATAGATAGGACTATTGCAGTTCCTTGCATGATTATGAAGTAAAGTTTTTACATATCCCTGACAGACACTTGAACCTCTTCTTTTGCATTTGTTGCCCAATTCCCAATTTATCTCTAGCAATTTCCCTCCTAAAAAAACTTCCTTGACTTTCTACCCTTTGGTTTTATCTTTAGCAAAGAGGTGGCTTGAAGACATTGTGGTGCCTACTGCCAAGAGTATTTCAGCATTTACTTTAGAGCTGAACTGTTCTATCTATGGCCTATGCACTATATAATTCATATGACTTGCACCTTTCTCCCCAGTCCTGTTTTTTCCAGGTGTCCCTCAAATGTAAGTATGCATATTTAATAAGATAGAGACTGTGTCTGAAATATGGTTACATTCAACTGCATAACAGAATGAACACTTGTTCCTTGAGTTGTGTGATGGTGTCATAAGAAGTGTACAGATAGTGACATAATGGGCTGGGAGTGGGGTGTAAGTTCCTTGTGTGGCTTCATATTAGGCCTATTCCAGGGAATAGAGTGCTTTAAAGAATCATTGAATAAAATGCGTTAGGAGCAGACCTCCTCAATGTTCCCATATAAATACCTGTAACACAACACTCATGTTTCATTCTCCAGTACTGCTTCCTCTGCCCCTGTGAATTCAACAACAGGTAGAGAGGAAACTGATGTTTTCTGGGAAGGTTACTTGTAGAATCACAAAACCACGGAACAGTTGAGTTGGGGAAGGACCTCTGAAGACAGTCTACTCCAATCCCTGTGTAGGTAAGGGTCACCTAGTACAGGATGTTCAGGAGCATGTCCAGTTGAGTTTTGAATAACTCTAAGGTGGAGACTCCACAACCTGCCCGCTCCAGGGTATGACCATTCTCACAGTAATATTATTTTCTTTTTTTTTTTTTTTACCAGAATTTCTTGTTCTAGAATTTCAACTTACATCCAAATCATTGTCTAGGCTCTGTTGATTGTGTTGACCAGCTCTCCACTGACTGAAATGAGAGCTTAGGTATTCTGTATGCATGAATACACCTACATATGAATATCTAAACGCAAGTGTCCAGTCTTGAGCTGAATGTTGTTTCGCACATATGTAAGTTAAGATCTGTATATCTTAAGGGGATGAAATTCAAACAGCTTGAGAAAACCAAAGCAGGTAAACAAAGCCATGGCACAGTGCACAGGAGGCCATACTACCAATGGTAACTTAACAGTGTAAACTACTTAATTGCTTAAGAGACTAATCCATAAAAAGGCTTAGCTAGAATTTTAAGTAGAAGACAACATTCAGTCATGTTACTGCTAGTTGTTCATTTGAGCCAATGAATTTGGGTTATTACCAAAATTATGAATGTAAGGTAGTTTCTAAAAACCTGTTCTGAGAGGTTCACAGATGGTGTATTTCTCTATGTAGTAAAAGAAACCATATGTTTTCTGTCTAAATTCCTTTTTGCTTTAAACTAAAGAAAATAATAACAGAATATAGCACGATTAAAGGGAAAGATCTTCACCTTCATCAGGTTGTATGCAATATAGATGTACATGAGTTGCCAGGCACCCACCACATCCTTCTCAAAAGGCAAGTGCCAATAAAATTAAGTGTCCTATCTTCACATCCGTTGACAATTTCCACAGTTTGAGTGATCAGGAATCCAAATGCTTGCAAAAGCCATTAGAGGCTATGTGGATATTTCTGACAAGACATCTAGGTTTCAGTCCCAGCAATCAAACTAAGGGACACACATTGGCTTGCATCTTCATTGTTTAGGATTAGCCCCTTTAGAGCAGATTTGTGTCAGAGAGCTGAAGCAGTCCAAAAGAGGGTGAGGGAACAAGATGATAATTAAGCATAAGGGACAATCAGGTCGTGATTGTCCTGATTTTACTCCTTGAAGCTCTTTTATTCATAGATATAGATTTTTATGACCTCTTTTCGCAGATGAATTGCTACTTATGGAACAGAACTATGAATGAGAATATGGTTCATTATAGTCTTTAGAGGTGCTGGTATTATTTTTTTGGACATAGTTCAATCCACCAATATGAAAAAATCCCAAGCAAGCTCTGAGTGAGATACCAGCTCTCTGCAGAGATATTAGCTTGAGGAGTATTGTCATTTTAGTGCAGCAATTTGTCCATTCTAATTAGCCCTCCTTAAGCAAAGGGATCCAGTAATTCAGTTATGCTTCTTCTAATAGTGATACTTTGTTCAAATTATTCCATTCAGATTCTATTGCTGATGTTTTAGTAAAATGTATGATATGTGGGTACCTCTTCTCAGTAGGTTATACTAACTCTAAAACAAAAATGGAGATTTTCTATGTGAAGTAAATCATTTTGCAAATGGGCATCAAAGAAAGCACTGCTTTAAGCCCCAATTAGTACAAAATTTCACAGAAATGAGAGCATACTTTGCATCCTGCAGAGCTATAAAACTCATCTCAGTTCCACTTATAGAACACTATGATCAGTAGCTTTGCAACATAGTACAATGATTATATGATAATATTATAATACCGTCACTAGGACGTGTTTACCCAAAACAGAACAAACAGCTGTCTGTTGCCTCAAAACCCTATAACTTATCACTCATAAACCGAACAATAATTATGACAATACTATTTTAAGATACTTTTTTAGGACTTACAAGCCATCTATGGAACGCTACCTCAGGGACCACATCCATTATCAAATGCTAAAGTTAATTCCAAAATGTGTTGGTGACTTGTTCTGTTCGAGCCTGACCTATTAATATTCATTTAATAGCAGCTGCAAAGGGAACACAGAAGTAATATAGCACACCCCTAAGCTGTAATTAAACTCCCATGGTAATTCAGCAGACACAGAGAGTCCCGTGCTTCACTCCTGTTCCCTGTTGCTGTCAAAAACCCAGTCCAAAATGACCTAGACACAGACTCATCAGAAGAAAATCTTACCGAGAATCAGGATGTGCTTTAACTGGCCTGCTTGTTACTGCTGCTTTTATTATGGCTTTGATGCACACCAAAAAATCACTTGTTTTCTCAAAAGAAGACAACTGTAAGATTCTATTTAAATTCTCCTTGCTTTAGTTTCCACTTTGCCTTCAGTGATAACTTTCACAAAAGATAATTAGTGTCATGAAAGAGCCAGCTGCATCACTCATGTTGATTTTCTACTCCCTCCAGAGCCGAACCTTTAGCCTTTAGCTTAGCCATTAGGTGCCTGTGAGACTAGCTGCATGTCACGGTCATTGACAAAGATAAATACTGATTCCCTACTGAAGTAAGCAAAAGCTATTAATAAAAATAAAGTGAAATGGGTTGCTCTGAATGTTTCTTACTGGCAAGCTTCTTAAAAGCTCAGAATTCTATGAACAGTAAAACTTCCAATATAGAATCTTAAAAAAGAAAAAAAAAGAAAAGGAAATTATTTAAACCTTGCTTAACCTGCTTCTCTCTCTGTATGGAGTTTAGTTACAGCAGTCATGGTGGCATTCCTAGCCAGATTAAGAGATATGTAGCTGGATTTGTCAAGGTCTTAAGCAGGGAAGTTGTGAATGCCCCATTGCTGGCTGTGTTCAAGGCTGGATTGGATAGAGCCTTGGGTGATGTGGTTTAGTGTGAGGTGTCCCTGGCCATGACAGGGGTGTTGGAACTTGATGATCTTAAGGTCTTTTCCAACTCTAACTATTCTATGATTCTATAATTCTATGATTCTATGATCAAACTTCTATGAATGCCCCATTGCTCTGTGTTATGATTCTATGATTCTATGATTCTATGTCTTTTCCAACTCTAACTATCCTTGTTGTCTTCTACTTTGTCTTCTACTTTGAAAACCCATATAGAAAGTGTTTCAAAACACCCCCTTTTCCAAGCCCATTGTCCTTAAATCAGCTCCTTTTTAGTCAGAAGAGAGAAACATCTATGCGAGGTAATTCTGTATGAGCATGCTTTGTCATCCAACAGTTTTGTTCATTTATTTTTCTGTTATTATAATGTACCAAGTTTTTAACTCCCGAAGTTTGTGTCAGAAACTCTCCTGAACTCTAGCAGAATGCTCTGTTCTGTCTATGCAGCTTCTTGCACCTACAGCCTGAAGAGTTGGTAGGTGTCTAAGTATTGACCCCTCAGGGGTGCCTATCTAGTATTTGCTGTTCTTTGGCTCTTGTGGACTGTTCAAGTAGTTCAGAACAGCATGCTAGTCATATTCCACCATCAGCTCTACTTCCTTTTACCCCTGTGAGACTCCACAATGAAGGTGTATCAAAATCACATTATTAATGATTTTGTATTAACCAAGTGACCATGGATTAGCTGCTAAAAAATGAAAACCTGAAGGTGTCCTGGGTTCAGCAGTAGCAGCCATTTTTATCCTTCTTGGTAGCTGGTGCAGTGCAGTGTTTTGATTTTCAGCTTGGGAACAGAGGTGATAACAATGATGTTTTGGTTTGGTCAAGGACTTTGTGAGCCTCATGCTCTGCCAGGGAGGAGGGGAAGCCAGGAGGAAGCAGAGACAGGACACCTGACCCAAACTGACCAAAGAGGTATTCCATACCACAGCACGTCATGGCCAGGATGTAACTGGGAGTTAGCCAGAAGGAGTGGTAGACTGCAGGGTTGGAGGAGGTATCGGTCGGTGCTTGGTTGGGTTGGGGGAGGGTGAGTTATCTGTTGCCTGGTGGTGAGGTGATGTATTCTCTTCCCTTGTTATTTCCTTTATCATTATTATTATTGGTGGTAGCAGCAGTGATTTGTGTTATACCTTAGTTACTAAACTGTTCTTATCTCAACCCGTGGGAGTTGCATTCTTTTCGATTCTCCTCTCCGTCCTTCCGGGAGTAGGGGGAGGGCAAGAAGAGGGGGAGTGAGTGAACGAGTTACCTGACTGGGTTTAAACCATGACAGGAGGTCTGATTGGTTATTAAAAAGTGGGTTTTTTTTATGTCAGAGAAATATGATATTTACCCTTCTAATGTTTTTTCTTAAATCTCTGAGATGCACAGGTGGAAGTAATTGTGACATGCAAAATACTGTGTCCAGCTTTGGAGCCCTCACTACAGGAAAGATATGGACCTGTCAGAGAGGGTACAGAGAAGGGCCACAAAAACGATCAGAGGACTGGAGCCACCTCTCCTATGAAGAAAGACTTAGAGAACTGGGGTTGTTCAGACTGAAAAAGAGAAGACTCTCAGGAGATCTTACTACAGCCTTTCAGTTCTTAAAAGGGACCTTTAAGGAAGATGGGGAGAGACTTTGTAGCAGGGCCTGTTGCAACAGGACAAGGGGTAATGGTTTTAAACTAAAGGAGGACAGATTTAGGCTAGATTTGAGGAAAAATATTTTTATAGTGAGAGTGGTAAAACACTGGCACAAGTTGCCCAGAGGTGGTGGATGTGCCATCCTTGGAAGCTTTCAAAGCCAGGCTGGATGTAGTTCTGGGCAACCTGATTTAGTTGAAGATATCCCTGCTCATTGCAGGGGGTTGGTTAAGATGACCTTTGAAAGGTCCCTTCCAATCCAAGCCTTTCTATGTGGGTCTTGTTGTTGCTGTTGTCATATGATTTGTTTTGGGTTGGGAGTGTGTCTCTGTTTTTTTTTTTCTGGTTTTTTTTTTTCTGGGTTTTTTTGTTGTGTTTTGGTTGGTTGGTTGATTGGTTTTTGGTTTTGTGTTTTTTTTTTTTTTAATGGGTGACTGCCTGTTTACTGATAGGAATACCAGCTGAAAGTAATTCCTTGTGAGTTTGGGGTAAATGGACTTCTTGCTGGAAACTGTAGTTCAGCATTCAAGTTGACTGTGATACCCTTTCAGGTGGACGTAAGGGCTCATGTCTCTAGCTAGAGGAAGCTGTTATCATCTGACCATTTCCTGTCATTATAAAAAAATAGAGATTTCAAAAGAACTCTTGTCCTTATTAAAAAATATTGTCAACATTTATTGGGTTTGCTCCTGGAAGTCTCACCTAAAAACTAGTCAGAAAATGATGTCAGCAGAGCAGAGTCCTCTAGCATATTTTTATCTGATATATATGTAGGTCCTTGATTTAACTGGAGACTCAACTGTACAAATTATAATGGATTTTGACAAAAAGAATAGCACATTATGCATACAACTGCCTAGAACCCCTCACTGAAAAAGAATGGCAGCTCTATGGGTATAGAGAGGTGTTGAGTTTTGTCATTACATTATTCAAAAAAAGAGTTCTCAGTATCGCAATAGTGTTTGGGTGAGAAGAATGACAATAAACTTCTGATTACTGAGAAAAAAATATTGTGGAATCTTATGATGAAGGCTGTCCTTACACTAAAATTAAGTCTGACAGATGAATTGGAATTTGGTTTTTTTTATTCCTTAAAGAAGGAAGAAGATACACAGCAATGTTTTCATTCAGATACATATTGTTCAGACATGTATTAAATTCATGTAACTTCCTTGCTGTAGCTGCAATTACATCTGAAGTCAATAGAACAGTGAACAGTACAACATTTGACATTTGGGGCTGACAGACTGGTTTTCAACACCATCAGTGGGACAGTCAGTCACTGCATGTAACATAGAAAGCCAATAGATTCAGAGCATAGAATCGTAGAATCATAGGATCATAGAATCATAGAATCATAGAATCATAGAATGGTTAGGGTTGGAAAGGACCTTTAGATCATCCAGTTCCAACCACCCTCCCATAGGCAGGGGCACGTCACACTAAACCATCTCACCCAAGGCTTCATCCAACCTGGTCTTGAACGCTGCCAGGGATGGAAATTCATCTCCAGATGAATTCAGAAATTCACTCTCACTATAGACAATTCACTCTCACTCTCCAGAAATTTACTCTCACAATAGACAAATTATTGCAGGGGTAAAGTCATGAGATGATTTCCATGCTATTGACATGTTGATGACTCCTAGATAAACCACCAAGACCTTCACTGGTTTAGATATAGAAGGCTGGTTTAGTTTTCCATTCATATTTTTTATTTGCTTACTGCTTGTGGCTGTTGGAACATCAGCTAACTGGGGAAGCATTTGAATAGGCTGCTTTTTTTAAGTCAACTTCAGTAACACAAATTTCAGCTCTTGTATACAAAGTGCAGTTTCAGGAGATCTAAGACATATTGAAACTGAAGCCTCTGATACTTAAATAAACAAAGTGTCAGGATGTCTGGTTTAGGATATCAGTTAATAAAAGAGCACAGAAAGTAATGCTACCATTTCTGACATTTCGAGTCTCAGCATCCTCATTAATACATCAGAGGCTGATACTTTCAAACCCATTCATAATCATCTCTGAACTACACTCTGAAACTGGAACAGGTTTTTTTTCATCAGTAGTTGACATTATCTTCCTGAATGTTTTGATACCTCACAGTAGAGACTGTGCTGAGCGTTGGGTTTAGGTTTTTATGTCAGTTTTTTTTTTGTGAATGGCACTTCAAAAAGTATAAAAGAAAATGAAAGTTTCAGAGCACAAAGATATTACCATATATTTTAATTAATGTAAGAATGTAGAGAGGGAACAAAAGCATAGATCTTTCATACAGACTGAAGGCTAATTTAGTGTACATTTTTTTAAAGCAATTTTCATTTTGGATTCTTCATAAAGTATGTCTTATGCAAAATACACAAAAAGCTAGGGAAACATCCCAGGAAATATTAAACAGATTTGTATTCTGTTTCCTGGGTGCACAAAAAAACCAGTCTTTCTTGAAGAGGTAGTAGGATGAGACATTCAGAATTAAAGACTACCGAACAAAGCTTGAAAAATTAGCATGCTATTTTTGGATCTACAAGATTGTTATGCCTAGGGGAAGAATATAGCAGCATTTCAAGCAAAATGGGAACTGTCATCAAGTATTTCCTAAGTAGACTAGAATAGGTTAATACAATATGGATCAAGAAACGCATTGCTCTAACACCATATGAACAGTTTTGGGTTTAGTTCGAAATGAATCAGAAAATTTTACCACTTTGTTTTGCCCATCTCTGAATCATAGTAAATAAAGATAAATGAGATTTGTGTGTGTATCTAAATCATGTCTCTACCAAAGCCAGATTATTTCTAACAACCTATAGTATAGTCCACTTTACAATGACTCACACAATGTCTTCTACAAACAAGTCACAGAGTTTCATGATTTAATAAATCATCCAAGACTGTTTTAGAATATTTAATTCTTATGTAAAATAAAAATTAGGATAAAATTCAATAAATTAACAGGTATTTTCGCTAAAAATTCAATCATTTTTTCCTTTTGATTAATGTTGATTTATTTCTTTGCTATTCTTTTTCATTATTCCTTCCTTTGAATTCTCTCAAAACCTAAATTCAGTTGGATTTATTATTGTAACACTCATTAACATTATTCAGCCATTCTGCATATTTCTTCATTTCAGACTCTCCTTTTAATTTGTCACTGAGTCCTTTGAATCATTTGTTCTGGCCAACTTTGAAAGAGTAGCATTATATAGAAAATTATTTTGTGGGCAAAACCTTTTTTCAGCTATTATTTGGAAAAGTTTGCTACAAAACCAAACCCAAATCACCCCACAAACAAAACAACACCCAAACAAAACCACACAGAAAGATCTTAAATTATTTTCTGTGAGATTCTCAGGTTTTCCAGATGTACTGTAAAATATGCTTCCTCTTATTTTGATAAATTTGAGTACAATCTTTATTTTCATACAGGTAAAGCTTACAGATTCCTCTTTTTCAACTCTTTAAACAACTGGGGCAAAATTATGCCATTGTTTCACCTCAGTCAACATTTATTTACAACAAGGGAAGGTCTTTCCCCAAAATATACTCTTTTTCAGTACTAAACCAGTGCTTCAGTATCCCCAGTTAAAATTGGCTATATATTTTTTACTTTCATGTCTTCCCAGATTTACATTTGAGAAGCACATCTAAAACTAGTGGAACAGATATTTTGTATTAATTTTATTTTTTTTCCTCTTAAATAATTATGCAAACCGCATTGTTATTATAATTTTTATTATCTTTATCACATATTTGATCAGTAACAGTGGTTGCTCACTACTTTGCTCAGGTTTTGTATGATTGCATAAACTCATAATGATTCATATTATTGATCATCTAAGCAATGCAGTAGTGATGTTGATGTCTGAGTGGGCTGTCTAAGTTTCATAAACAGGAAGAAGGCTTTTTTTTCTGCTTCATTGACTCTTAAAATGTTCAAGAGTAGTTTGTGCAGATTTAATGGGGATTTATGCATTTATTTTCTCCTTTTCCTTCAAACAGAAATGCCATCAGTGGCAAGCTGTTACCTGAAGTAGTAACTGGTCAAATTGAATTTATGTGAACTAAGGTTTATTTGTCACATACATAAGGCTTTATTGATTGAGGAGTTTAAAGGTTTGTTAGAGAGGAAAAATGCACAGATTTTGTCAAGAAAAATACCCTATGACACATAACAGATTCGAGTTGCCATATGCAGTCCAGGACAACCTGCTGGCAGGTCAAAAGGCTGTTGGAGAGTCAGGGTTCATGATACAGCTGGAAGGAACTGAGATTCTTGGGTTGGTAGAGAGCTGGCAGCTTTTAACACCCCATCATTCAGTGACATCAACCAGCAACTGACCATCAGTGAGTTGTCTAGCCCTGGGGTTTTTGTTCTGAACTTGTGTCCTTATTTTCAAGTCCTCTGAAAGTTAAACTCCCTTAAACTCCACCCTGTAACACCAGGTAGCTGTTCATTGATTCCTACAGCAAATTCTCATATCAAATTCTTCACAAATCAGTCTCTATCCCTGGTGCCTTGCAAAATTAGTGTAATGCCTCCAGCCTTTGCTAACAATGGCAGTATTTACTGAATCATAAGAAAATAAAATATGAACCTGGTGGAATTTTGAGCAATGCGTGAAGATGATGGGTGACAGTGCCTACAATAGTAAGCAACAAAACCAATATCTTCCTTAGCACATCCTGTCAAGCTCTATCTTCCTACATTAATGTGTAGATCTTGATTAAACACTGCTGTACAATTCCATTGGCTCCTTAGCATAAAAATCTGATTTGGTAAAACTTTTCTATCCTTTTAGGGTTTTAAGAACCCAGTCAAAAATGGAGAATCAAGGTTCAATAAGACCTATAAAATATCTGCTAAAGTCTTAGATTAGTGTATCTAAAAAAGTAGGGGTATATAACATTTTAAGTCATTAAACTTTGATTCAGACAAAACTGTAGCAATCATGCTTTCTGTTTAAGATTAGAATTTCCTGTTATAGTAGTTGCACAAAATATATTAACTCTTTGCAATGAGCATTCCAGAAAGATTAATGACACAGATAGGGTATATAAGGTATTTAAGGCCCAGTTAGAGTTAAACTTAGCTAGAGGTATTAAGGATAACAGGAAGGGATTCTACAGGTACAGAGCAAATAAAAAACGGACTAGGGAGAATGTAGGCCCCCTCAGGAAGCTCTCAGGAGAGCTGGCTACACAGGATCTGGAGAAGGCTGAGGTTCTGAATGACTTCTTTGCCTCAGTCTTCACTGGCAAAGGCTCTGACCACACCACCCAAGTCTTGGAAGGCAGATGCAGGGACTGTGAGAATGAAGACCTTGGGCCCACTGTAGGAGAGGATCAGGTTTGAGGCCATTTTAAAAATCTGAACGTGCACAAGTCCATGGGAACTGATGAAATCCATCCGCGGGTCCTGAAGGAGCTGGCGAATGAAGTTGCGAAGCAGCTGGCCATCATATTTGAGAAGTCATGGCAGTCAGGGGAACTTCCCGATGACTGGAAAAAGGGAAATATAACCCCCATTTTCAAGAAGGGGAAAATGGATGACACAGGGAATTACAGACCAGTCAGTCTCACCTCTGTGCCTGGCAAAATCTCCTGGAAGGCATGCTAAGGCACATGAAAAACAACAAGGTGCTTGGTGACAGCCAGCATGGCTTCACTAAGGGGAAATCCTGCCTGACCAATTTGGTGGCCTTCTATGATGGGGCTACAGAACTGATGGACAGGGATAGAGCAGTTGATGTCATCTACCTGGACTTGTGGAATGCATTCGACACTGTCCCACACGACATCCTTGTCTCTAAATTGGAGAGACATCAATTTGATGGATGGACCACTCCGTGGATAAAGAACTGGCTGGATGGCCACATGCAAAGAGTTGTGGTCAATGGCTCAATGTCCGGCTGGAGACCAGTAACGAGTGGTGTCCCTCAGGGATCGGTGTTGGGACCGGTCTTGTTCAACATCTTCATTGCCGACATGGACAGTGGGACTGATTGCGCCCTCAGCAAGTTTGCCAATGACACCAAGGTGTGTGGTTCGGTTGATACACTGGAGGGAAGGAATGCCATCCAGAGGGACCTTGACACACTTGTGAGGTGGGCTGATGCCAACCTCATGAAGTTTAACCATGCCAAGTGCAAGGTCCTACACCTGGGTGGGAGCAATCCCAGGCACAGCTACAGGTTGGGCAGAGAAGAGATTCAGAGCAGCCCTGCGGAGAAGGACTTGGGGGTGTTGGTTGATGAGAAAATGAACATGAGCCGGCTTCAGTGTGCATTTGCAGCCCAGAAAGCCAACTGTATCCTGGGCTGCATCAAGAGGAGCATGACCAGCAGGGCGAAGGAGGTGATCCTGCCCCTCTACTCTGCTCTCCTGAGACCTCACCTGGAGTATTGGTGCAGTTCTGGTGTCCTCAACATAAAAAGGACATGGAACTGTTGGAACAAGTCCAGAGGAGGGCCACGAGGATGATCAGGGGACTGGAGCACCTCCTGTATGAAGACAGGCTGAGAGAGTTGGGGCTGTTCAGCCTGGAGAAGAGAAGGTTGCATGGAGACCTCCTAGCAGCCTTCCAGTATCTGAAGGGGGCCTATAGGGATGCTGTGGAGGGACTCTTCATTATTGACTTTAGTGACAGGTCAAGGGGTAACAGGTTAAATCTTAAACAGGGGAAGTTTAGATTGGATATAAGAAGGAAATTCTTTCCTGTTGGGGTGGTGAGGCACTGGAATGGGTTGCCCAGGGAGGTTGTGAATGCTCCATCCCTGGCAGTGTTCAAGACCAGGTTGGACGAGGCCTTGGGTGCTATGATTTAGTGTGAGGTGTCCCTGCCCATGGCAGGGGGGTTGGAACTAGATGATCTTAAGGTCCTTTCCAACCCTAACGATTCTAGGATTCTATGATTCTATAAAACTCTAAGTCACATGCTTAAGTTTTTAATTGATAATTTGTGCCCTTTTCTATTATCTTTATAAGCTTTTAAAGCCTGTTGACTTTTAAGCCTTCTCTAGCTTTACTGCTTGTTTAGATACTTAGCCTGAATCTGCACCTTTACTTCCTCAGAATTATTCCTGGGAATTATTATACAAATTATTCCTCCAGTGTCCTTTATAAAAAGACTATGATAAATGCATGTTTTCCTACAGTAAACCCTCATGTAAACCAACCCACAGAGAGTTGTTCATAAAATCAGACTTAAGACTTGATGTCTTTACTTTTTTTTTTAAATCTTTTTACAGATGATGTCTGGAATATAGTAGTTATCAGTCATTTACAGCATTTTAGTCAGTGGCATCTGCAGCAATAAGGAAACAGCTACTCTCTGGGGTAAAGTAGATATCATATGCAGGAATTACTAATTTGACTTGGTGGGTCAGTCATCTGAAAGGAGTTCACATCCTTGTTCCATTAAACCAGGGTTGAATTTGAAGCCTGGGTTATTCCATCTGTAACACAGCAGTGGTGTTCTGATGCAGAGGTGTTATTTCTAGCAGAATTTCCACCCTGCTACTCCAGAAACTTCTTGTTCTTCTTTCTCAGAACTGTTATTCCCTATGGAATGTTCTAAATTAGGAAAAATAAAAACAAACCACAAAGCCCAAAGATGATAAAATGAACCCTAAACCCAATGTTTATTTCCCTAAATGTACTACACCAACAGGGACAGTAATTGTACCTGCTGAGCACATGGTTTGTCAAAGATAACTACAAAGAATATAGAAGTTTTGAAGCCCAAAGGGAATAGACTTAGGATGAGTTAAAGGACTTATCTTAATCTCTCATGTGGAAAAATGCTCATTGCTTGTGACAGTATTTACTAGCAAAAAACTTCAGGGTAAGTTTCAACTTCAAATTTATGATCATAAGCACATAGAGAAAACAATGGAGTTAAAATTGGCACATGCCAGCATTATCTTCTTTTCAGGTGTGCATTAACTCCACAGACTGCTGGTGATTTTACCATATTAGACTACAAATTTATATGTATTGGTATAATTTTACATGACTGAATTTTCCCAGAATATGGGACAGACCTTGGATGCAGCTCGTGGCAATATACTCACATTGCCACTGAACAGCCAATATCACCACTGAATAAGGAAGGAGAAGGTGGTTTGGTGCTGAGGTTCAAAAGTGTCAGGGAATTTATCTGGAATTTGCCTATGTGCAGTCAAACAGATACTCAAACCTGACAGTTTGGTATTCCATGCAATTTAGGGAAGGAGAGTGTAAAAACCCTCTGTGGCCCCTTAGTTCCAGAATCGCTGTTCATTAGAGCGGCTGATATTAGCTTCTGTTATGGTGACTAGGGAATCATCCAAAACATTTCCTCATCTGCAGTTCTTTCCTCAGTCCTGTTTCTTCACTTCTTTTCCACAGATCCCTGCAGACGAATAATAAATACATGGTCATGGCAAGTAAATAATGGCTTAATTAAAGTAATTTAAAAGTCATTTAATCATTTTTAAGGTCTTTGTGTACATGCTATTCCATGAAATCATCTCTGAAGGAATTTATTGCTTTATTTTATTTTTTTATTTTTAATCTTCTGATTTGCCAACTTGGAAGAGGTAGATGCAAATCAGGTACACTGTATAGCATGGTGCCATTGGTAAAGCTGCTTATGCTCCTTCTATACTGAGGTTCTCTAAGCATTGGTCAGAGGGTTAATGAACCTAACACATAGTGCAAAAAATACATGAAGTAAATTTTTGAAAGGCAATTTCAGGAAGAAACATCATGCTCCAGGCTTCAGGAAGCAAGATTACGATCACATGGCTCTTGCCAAAGATAAACGTGCTCACTGTGTGCAGGGGCCATTCTGTGTACAGGCTGCAGAACAGAATCCAGCCCTCAATGTCACTCTGCCATACTTTCACAGTCTAAAATGAGATTGAAGTAATGCATTAATAGACTCCAACCTACACAGAGTTAATTTGGTTGAGAGGGTGGTTTGCTGTTCTTTTAAGGATGGGAGAAAAAGCAATAGAGATAATAAGCCAGCTCTCTCACTGACCAGTGATACAGATACAAGATAACAAGCATTGGCGTCACTTCAGAAACATGATCAAGTGTATATTCTACAAAAGAAGACAGTGTAAGAGAAACAGCATCTGAACAGGATGCAACCAACATCATTATGGTTTTGAAGCTCTTAGGATGGAGCATAGACTTATGAAGATGTGACTTCTCAGAAGTGCATAGTTTTGTAATTGCTTACTCAGTTTTCCATCCACATCAAATTTATGTCAATCCTTCAAGTATTCCATCATTTTTAAAAACTACTCATTAGACCTGTGCCATTTCAAAGATAGAATTTCTTGAAGAAAACCTTGGCAGCACTTTGAGCGTAGGTGTTTAGTGTGTTTTAGTGTGTGACTGCAGATCAATCCAGGCAAGTAGAAAATGACTGCTTTATACAATCATGTAAAACAGTTCAGAAATTTATGAAGCTCCCTTCAACATCAAATGTTTGTACATGTGATGAACTGCAGGCATTTCAGCCAAAACCTGCCTCCTGCCTCTGTAATTTTGTTTTAACATATGTGAAATATAAAAATCTACTTGATGCCAACTGAACTTAGGAGACCCAGTGCTTCATTTGATTTGTTATCCTGAATTAAAGGGACCAACTAAGAATTATAGTGGCACTGTAAATCAGACAACAGGGATCTTACATGAAATATGATTAGCCCTAAGTTCCAGAGGTAACATGATACGTAATTTGAAAACATCGTGCTTGCTCCTTCACTGTCATGCACCTTTTATATTCATTATATATAGAGAGAAAGCAAAAGTTATTAGTGGCAACTTCTATTATCTATCCACAAAAGAAATAGCAAACCACAAAATTTCAGCCAGTTAATTTTCATTTTCATAAACCTCAATTTGCTATATTTTTACTTTTACACTGAACAAAGGAAGCTAAAGTGAATTCAAAGAAAAGTAGTTCTGCAGCTACTTCTACCTGATGATCAAAAGACATCTTGCGAGTATGAGTTGTCTTATTTACTATCTTCTGTGTTTTTCTTGTACTTAGCAAAGCTGAATTTCCTAAAAAAAATCCTAAAAAGGAATTAATTCACTAGTGGGTTTGGTTTTATAATACTAGTATAATAACAAGAAGAGAAAATTAATTTTTAACTTAACCAGTTACTTTATTTTTTGTGTGTGAGGATTGATAGAAGTCTTAGTTTTGGCATGATGAGTGAAGTACCAGAGTGTACGCCAGCTTTCAGCTTATTATACATTTATATAATTGTGAAGCAGTTTGCACAGAGACCAAAAGTAGAATACACTTATTAGAAAGAAGGTGAATAAAAATCAGTAGCATAGAGCACCATTCCTTTCAAAACAAGGCTTACTTTTATACTTGATTAATAGCTTTATCATAAGCTCCATTTACATGGCGAAAGTATTTGGAGTACTAACATCCTTTTCAAACTTTATAACCACAGTATGCTGTAATCACAATAAACAATTTAGCTCCAGCTTGCAAAGGTTTAGTCTCATACCAAGGATATAAGACAAATGAATTTGGTCTTCCTGTGTGTTCTGTTCACATGAGAGCACCATCCAGGCTGATTTTTCATAGTAACTGGCTTGGACCTTTTTACAGTCTTTCGTGATATTAGGTGAATGGTAAAGAGAACAGAAGTATATCATGGAGGAAATACAAAGGGGGCATGGTAAACACACTGGAAAGGTAAAAGCACTTTTCAATGCAGAATAACAACAAAAGCATTCTAACACAAATGTGGAAGAGTTGCAAATGATTTATTAACAAAGGATTCAGCTAAAGTAACAATATAGAAACAGAAATTATCTGATTTGTCATGTCCTTCTTTTAGCAAACTCAAGAAGAAAAGCACGAGGAGTGCAGTTGAATCCATCACTTAAGAGAACACATAAAAAGCAAGCAGGAAGTGTGGTAAAAAATAAACTCCAAAGCATAATCATAGTAGAATAATGTTATTTCAGGTCTAGAGATTGACAGTTAAGATGAGGTGCACTCCAAGATTTATTCAGTCAGAGATACACACTGCAACACTAAAGTCAGTGTGATTCCCAAACCTTTAGGTCAAAGAGGATTTTTGATGAACCACCTGATAAATAAAAAAACAAAGGATCTGTGAATCAATGAGGATACTGAAATGTAAGGATTCTGTATAAAGTGACCAGGCTGAAGGCAAAAGTATTTTTTCATTATTTGTGTGGTCACTGTCATGGCAACAGGCATGACATAAGAAAATGGAAAAAAAAAAGTTACAATTATTCACTAGACATTTCCTCCCTGCATCAATCTAGCAGATTGAAGAATATCTTTCTCTTTGGTGTTTCCTTGCATGGGGAATGGTTCCTTACCTTCTGGATGTAAATACAATGAATGACACATCTTTATTAATAATAATCCTAGAGATGTAAGAACTCTGTATCTGAGTGAAGATACTGGAACTTTTCATATCTGCCAGCAGACATGCTTTTGCACATGCTTCCATTCTCTATGGAAAAATCTTGAACAAAAATGTTTTTAAGCTAAGTTATTTAAGACCATAGAATCTTATAATCAATAAAACCCAACCATTTATAAAAAAAGTTTTACTTAAACAAGTTTATTTATTTTAATTATCCTAGGAAAAATTCACTGATACGCTAATTACTCTGTTGTCTTTCATTGACACCAGCAGTAGAATGCCATTTACAATGAATACACGAAAAGATTTTTTATAGTCAAGTTTCACAAACAGATGACCTAGCTGCTTTTGTACCTGACAAAACTGGACACAAATTCCAGCAAATTCCAGCATGCTGAATGGTTGAAAAATCTTCAAAAGAAATGGATGTTGTAAATCTGTTTCAGAAAAATATTATCTATAGTATGAAGCCTACTCAGTTGAGCATTAATAATGGTAACTTTCTTTCAGAAAAGGTGGTCAGAGTGCTAAAGGGTGGTATAGTATGTTACACACTTGATGAAGGAAAATGTATTTGCAGTAGACACCAGTTCAACACCACAATAAGATTTAGTCATTCTTATAAATGATATTCCATTGAAAACTGATAAGTTATGGCAAATTAAATACAGATTCAAAAGGCCATTTTCTAATCTCCCTTACTTATAACCTGACAGAAAATGTAAGTGGGTTTTTTTCCTAACTAAATACATTTGGGAGAAGTAGACAATACCTGTTTTTAGCTAGTCACCTTAAATATTCAGAGGGTGTTAACAAAAATCCTTGAGACATTGCCTTTCTGATGGGTGAAACACGTAAATCACAGGTTGACAAATGATTTACAGAAGTCCTGTGGTCCTTTCTCCCATTCTGTGGCAGAACGCAGCACATCTAGATTGTCCTAGTAGTGTCTGTTTAATATCTGTTCATTTTAATGATGAGAATTTTACACCCTCGATCAGTTAATGTTCAATTGCACTCTTAGACTGAAAGTCCCTCCATAAAAGATCTCTTCTGTTAAAAATTAAGATGATTATTTCTTATTCTGTCTTCAAAATGCATATAGAACAGGAAACATTAATAAATTATAAATGGAAAATTTAAGTCCATAAATGGTAAATCCTCAGAATGCCCTCCCTCATCTGAATAAAACTTGTCTGTCAATGACATGAGCTTTCTTTATCTTTTTTTTCCAAAGCTCATGATTTTATGTGACGTTCTCTCTTGGTCTCTAATCTATTTTTATTGTAACATGTTGTGCTTAAAACTTGACGCTGTACTTCCTGAAGTCTGCTGCAAGAGCAAGCAGAACTAGGACATCATTTCTGATGTCTGCCAGTGCTGCTTATCGATCCTTTCCAAAATGGGAGACCAGCACTGTCTCTCCCATTCTCACATTCACTGATTTGTTCCAAGATTCCACTTACAATGAAAATTAGTTATTAATAAAATACTGAATGGTATAAGAATTAGGGCATTTAATTCCTCATTCAAAATTTGTAAATAAGTACTGCATCTTTTTAAATATGTTTTTTCAACTGGGCTATAACCACCCTGTTGTAATATGGTCACCTCTACTACAATTTCTTATCAAAGTCTCACAAACCCTTGTAAAAATATTTATCAGAAGGTTTTAAAAAGATTCTAAATTCTTGATTTTCTATGATGTCAGTTACCACCTCATATTAGTTCTGACAATATACTTTGATACAAATATGTGACAACATTTTTTCTATTATCACAATTTTATTAGTTAACTGCTTACAGATCATTCAGTACTTTCCTGCTATATTTATGGGCTTCAGAAGTAATATGCATAATGTTCTGTTCACAAAGGTTTACTTTGCAAGGAGCTATACAATCATCCATATACTCTGCTCCTGTGGGAGTTCTTAAAGATAATTGCTAATGGGTTAGAAATTGATTGACACATTACTTAAGTACTTTAGAGCAGTGTCTTGCAACTTGCCACCTGTGGACTACTGGAGTTCTGAAAGACACCATATAATAGTCACTGTTTTTTTCATGTGTTAGACAGAATGGACTGTAAAACAGAAAAGCCTGGGAAAGGAGACAAACAATTCATCCAGCAGTATTTCTATTAATGCCTTCAAAAAAAATCCAGAGTACATAAAGAAAATGCGGGAGAAGTAAGAGACAAACGGCTAAAGATAATGGCTGTTATTACTTGTTATTTGACTGCAGATGCAAACCATATTGGAAAAAATATGGAAAAAAAATGTCTTCCAACTATCCTTAGTAGTATTTTTAGCAATGATCTACAGGAGAAATAAAACAAAGTTGAGAAAGTTTACTGATATCAGAAAGGTAAAGGAAATAAATAGCTAAAAAAAAGAAAAAGAACTGGGCACTGATCTGAAGCAGTATGGTCAGAAAAAGGCATCAAGTAGTGTGTTTCAGTACAGATAGTTATAAAGCTACATCAGGAACTTCTGTTATCCTTAAAGCCTTTTATCCTAGGACTTTTTCCATGAACCAGAAGCAACAGATTGCATATTAGTTCTCAATAGTTTCTCACCAATAATTAGAAATTTCAATGCGATTACATTGGTGCAAATTTTTACTAGCAAGTCATGCAGTCATTTAACTGTGAAAAGGCACTCTGCTTTGCATAACTGCATGAAATTCTGTGAACTGCGCTATCTAACCATGTGTTAAAACCATATTATTTTGGTGTAAAGTCTAAATCTAGAAAGCTAGTACCCAGTAAAAATCAGGTGTTGCTTTCTAGTTTAGAGAATGTCATTAGCTCAAGGAAAAAGGCAGTTTGGGAAAAAATAGACCAGATTTTTTAGTTCTTCTGCACCTATAAAATATTTCAAATAAAAAGAAACATAATATAACCCTCCCAAAAACCCAATGAATGGCACAGAAAAATACTGTTGTGGTGGAGTTCTTCTGATCAGAAACCTCTATCTTTTTTTCTCTTATTTCAGCTGAGTTGATTCAAAACCCAGGAGCTCCATGAACACAGTGCAGTAGGAGGGATCTTTAAACTCTTTTCTGTCAGAGAAAGCAGATTACCAGTGGATAACTCGTCAGTGTTTGCCCAAAATAGTATATAACTTCATTCGATTAAACATAAGAAGTTTAAACAAAGGAGTTGTGAAATGAAGCTGTAGTTGACAATGGTCCACTTCCAGAGCTTTAAGAGAGCACAGAATCAACCACATAAAATAACATTAGGAATCTGTCAGTCATTTATTTACCCAACAGCTGTCTTCATGGTGCAATGTGGAATTAGATCATTTTCCTGTCAGAGATGCATATGTATCCTCAGGTAGTTAGGCTGACAGAGGAAAAGGTGCAAGATGCTGAGCAAAGTGACACATCTCCTATCTGTCTCCTTGGCCAGAATTCAAATTTAAGCAGACAAATAAAAAATAAATGCACAGTATCACTACCACTCAGTTGAGAGAAGACATAAAAACCATGAATAGCCAGTTTAGCTGTCAGTGGAATAACTTCATTACTTCTGGTCTTCTGCCCCTTTTCTCAGTTATTTTCTCAGCTCCTGGAAAAAATACCTCTATAAATAGCCTATATATTCTGTTGTACTTTTGAAGGACAATGAAATATATAACACAAAAAACTTGGACTGCTGTGCAGCATATCCACCATCCCAAAGTGAAAAGTGATGATGTGCAAAAGACAGCAGGGCTTGAACCCTGAATTCAGACTACAGATTTTGCTCTGAATAATGCCATAAAAATACTTTCAGTCCACTTCTGAAGCATTTTAACAAGTATAAAAAGAATAGTCTTGGTATACATAAATCCAAAATTGTAAGATAGAGTCATAGAATCATAGAATCAAAGAATAGTTAGGGTTGGAAAGGATCTTAAGATCATCTAGGTCCAACCACCCTGCCATGGGCAGGGACATCTCACACTAAACCATGCCACCAAAGGCCTTGTCCAACCTGGCCTTGAACACTAGTCACTGTGCCATAGATTTAGGTATGGAAGAAAACCTATTTGTACTTATTTCTGTACCATTTCCCATTGTGAAGCAAAGAATACAAGTTTCATGGAAGAAAAGAAGGAAAACTGATGGAGTGTGAACTTAGCCTAGTTTACTCACTCAGCAAGGAGTAGGGTTTCCCAACTTTTAGTATTTACTTCTGCAATTCTGTATTCTGTACTTAATAGCTCTCTTGGTCATTTTGATATCAGGATCGTTCTGGGAGATAGCCCAAGGAGAGCTCAGGCTTTCTGGATAGAGAAGATGCATTTTTTTAATTACAGCTGAGGGAAAACTGCATGCCTGCTCTACCTCTTTTATAAGGAGAAACACATGACTTCAGGCTGGTATTATTTGTTACACTGCCTTAACTTTAGGCAGTAAAAATAGGATATTTTCCTATGTGATTTGTGTTGAGGGGAACCTTTATCAGTAATTGTATTCATGATATTGTATTGAAATCAAACATGACAAGATAGTGTGGAAAGACAGTGAGATGGCTGTAGGCTCTTACCATACTTCATACTATATGAGGCATGCTAAGCAGAAACTGAATGCACCCATGCAGACCACGTGCATTTTCTCAGAGTACTTGGCAAGGTAAGGTAACTGTAGTCTTTCCTGGAAGTCAAGAAATGCCGAAATATTTCTTTTTAATACCACAGTTTATCCTGGACTGCCAACTTCAAGTGCCTCATAACATGAGAAAACAAGGACTGAACATGGGGAAATATTTCAACTCACTCACCTACCTATTCCCTTAGAATTATACGACCTATTTCCTTCAAAGCATACAGATCTAGTGCTCAGATTCCTGGGATAGACTTGTCCTTTATTATGTGTTTGTGCAGCATCTTGCCTAGTAGGGAGCTAGTCAGTGTTTTGGGCTCTTCAGCACTAGCACATTACAAGTTATTCCATGAAGCTGTACATCTGTCTCTATATCCTTTACATCTGACAACAACAGCAAAAGCATAATTTTGCTGGACTGCATAGAAAGGGAAAAGCAGAAATAGCTGACAACTTGTCATAAAATACATCATGCTGGAGAATGAAGATGTGGAAAAATATAAACTTCACTAAAGGGTAGTAATAAATACCTCAAACAAATTTGCTAGGGAAGTTGAGTTTATCATAACATTTTTTTCCAGCAAATCCTCTGAAGGATGGCATAGAAAAGGGGAAGGAACAGAATAACAAAGCATTGCTTATGACCTGCTGTTCACTTTTTTAAGCATTATTTCTATAGCATTGTATTGATATAAGGGAAAAAAAAAACCACAGTTACCTTCATTTTCTGTGTGTTGATTTGAAAGATTTAGACTTCTAAAAGTAGTTATATGGCTGTTTCTTCAGTGTGTAAATTTATCCCTTATGCCTTGGAAAGTCTAATGTTACTAAAGGATGAGGAAACAAAACCATCATATGCAAAACAGTTGGCATTTTACTGATTAGCATGTACATATATTAAAAACCCCTCACCTAAGAAAGTGAACATAGTGTTTCATTAACTTAGATTTTCACTGAGATCTAGAATATTGGGTTTCTTAGTGATTATCTCCTGTTGATGGCAGCCTCTACATATGTAAGGTGATTAAAATTTTTTGCTGCAGCAAGATAGACCTTATTCCTCTTATTTGTGTATCTGGTTCCACTGACTGGGTGTTTCTTCATTTTAGCAGAAGGCGAGTAGGATGGTTCAAGATGTCTAAGTGGCACACCAAATTACCCACACCTATACAAAGTTTATTTCAACAAGAAGAAAAATTGCAAAATTATTTTTTTCTCACATAAAATGCTATTTGTATTTCTGATCATTCTATATTCAAGATACAGGGAAAAGAGAAGTAATGCAGGGAAAGAAATTAGATAGACATCAGCAGGACAAAGATCTTAATGCAATAACATTTATGTATATGTGCTGCTTAGTTTTTGGAAACAAGTAATAACAGACAAAGTGTTACCTGTACATATGTTAGCTAATCATAGAAAAATAGAATCATAGAATCATTAGGGTTGGAAAGGACCTTAAGATCATCTAGTTCCAACCCCCCCTGCCGTGGGCAGGGACACCTTACGCTAAATCATATCACCCAAGGCCTCTTCCAACCTGGTCTTGAACACTGCCAGGGATGGAGCATTCACAACCTCCCTGGGCAACCTATTCCAGTGCCTCATCAGCCTAACAGGAAAGAATTTCCTTCTTATATCCAATCTAAACTTCCCCTGTTTAAGTTTTAACCCATTGCCCCTTGTCCTGTCGCTACAGTCCCTAATGAAGAATCCCTCCCCAGCATCCTTATAGGCTCCCTTCAGATACTGGAAGGCTGCTAGGAGGTCTCCATGCAACCTTCTCTTCTCCAGGCTGAACAGCCCCAACTTTCTCAGCCTATCTTCATATAGAGGTGCTCCAGTCCCCTGATCATCCTTGTGGCCCTTCTCTGGACTTGTTCCAACAGTTCCATGTCCTTTTTATGTTGAGGACACCAGAACTGCACACAATACTCCAGGTGAGGTCTCACGAGAGCAGAGTAGAGGGGCAGGATCACCTCCTTCGACCTGCTGGTCACGCTCTTTTTGATGCAGCCCAGGATACGGTTGGCTTTCTGGGCTGCAAGCGCACACTGAAGCCGGCTCATGTTCATTTTCTCATCGATCAACACCCCCAAGTCCTTCTCCAAAGGGCTGCTCTGAATCTCTTCTTTGCCCAACCTGTAGCTGTGCCTGGGATTTCTCCGAACCAGGTGTAGGACCTTGCACTTGTCATGGTTAAACTTCATGAGGTTGGCATCAGCCCACCTCACAAGCATGTCGAGGTCCCTCTGGATGGCATTCCTTCCCTCCAGCGTATCAACCGAACCACACAGCTTGATGTCATGGGCAAACTTGCTGAAGGTGCACTCAATCCTACTGTCCATGTCAGCAACAAAGAAGTTAAACAAGTCCAGTCCCAACAAACTAACATCTAGCCAGCTCTTGCAAGGAGAATAAAAATGTCACATTAACTTCAGAAAAAAGATTACACTGCAATGAAAACTTGTGAAACAGTCGCAGTGATACCTGAAAACACAGCAAAAACTTAAAGAACAAAACAAATTTGTAACTGCAATGCCAGTTGGTGAAAATTTTATTTAATGAAAAAAAAGGCAAATTGTCAACAGTTTGAGACATACACAGACTATTTTCTAGCTTTCTACATTTACAAGTTTAACCTGTAGTCTTGTAAGAATGTACCATCCCTTCAACATTAGGGTAGGAAAACTGAGCAAAAAAGTAACATGAGTCAAGTTTGCTGACTATTTATAAAAAATACAATTGCCAGTTGAAATCAAATGCATATGACCATATTATTGTTATATAACACTAACAAAGTATTGGTACTAGACAAACATGCTAGGAAAAAAAGGATAAGACAGCTTACTGTATAGAAAAGTAAGACTGTACTGATTTCTTGTATTTCAGTTAGTTACAGTGTGGAGTGCATGCAGGAAAGATGTCATTACTAAACACAGGAGACCATTAAAGATGCACATATGTATAACCATACACCCAGAGACCAGCTGGGTCTGCGGTTGTGGTTGTGTGGTGACAAAATGGGGATAGCTAGAGAGAGTCATTACAGAAGGTCAGTAAGCCATACTTGACCAGCTGTTTATATTGTGATTTAGCTGGATCTTACTGGATTTTTTTGGATAAAGTCCTTCTCATTTTTACATCACCACATAAGTTTTGCCTTCATCCTACTCAAAAGCACATGTAAGCATTTGGGAACAGAATGAAGCATGCATTAAATCAGCTGTAAACCCTATGGCTTCAGGACGCCTGATCAAAACCCCATCAGAATTTGGTATGGGATTTTTCTTGCTTTTAGCTAGGTAATTCTGGAAGCAATGATTTTACAAAGAGCTAGATAGATACAAGTTGTGAGTTGACTTTACTTTTCCCCTTGTTTGGCAAAATCCTCTTAAATGCTTATTAGGAGATAAATAGATTATAATACACAGAGAGATTTGACTTCTATAGGGAGGCTTTGGCAAAACGTCACCTGCAGGAGCATTTGTACAGGATATTGTGAAGAATCTTTGAGGGTCAAAAAGGATATCTTTCCTGGTGTCCTGGGTTCAGCAGTAGCAGTCATTTTTCTCTTTCTTAGTAGCTGGTGCCGTGCTGTGTTTTTGACTTTCAGCCTGGGAACAGCGCTGATAACACCGATGTTTTTAGTTGCTGCTCAGTAATGTTTAGTCTGACCAAGGACTTTCTGAGTCTTGTGCTCTGCCAGGGAGGAGGGGAAGCCGGAAGGAAGCAGAGACAGGACACCTGACCCAAACTAACCAAAGAGGTATTCCATACCACAGCATGTCATGCCCACTATATAAACTGAGGGCAGTTACCCAGAAGGACTAGATCACTGCTGGGGTTGGGCTGGGTATCAGTCAGCCAGTGGTAAGCAGTTGTATTCTCTTCCCTTGTTATTTCCCTTATCATTATTATTATTGGTGGTAGCAGCAGTGATTTGTGTTATACCGTAGTTACTGGACTATTCTTATCTGAACCTGTGGGAGTTACATTGTTTTGATTCTCTTCCCCATCCTTCCGTGAGAGGGGTGGAGGAAGGGGGTGGGGGAGTGAGAGAGCAAGCTGCATGGCTGAATGGGCTTAAACCATGACACCTGTTTTTGTCAAAAAAAAGAAATCCAAAACTAGGAGTACATATATTTGTGTGCATCTGACCACAAGTATTCAGTATCATATGGGTCTAGAAGATAGGTAGGTACTGAAGCTGAAGTATTTATTGTGGGAAAAGAGTGAAATATGTTCGAATTCACACAGCAGTCTAAACTCAAGAGTGGATTTCATTTCCCTTCCAATTTATTGAGAAAAAGTTCAAATCCTCTGTCTCTTTTCTTCTTGTATAGATGTTATCCTGCAACTTTCAATATTTTATGTAAAGATAAAATTTTATTCTGTAAAGTACTAGACATATCACTGCATTTTTGATTTAAAATTTGCCATTTTTAGCTTGAATAAAAGGCAGAATAATTTAAAAAACAGAGTATTTTTCCAGAAATATGAGTATCTATCAGTTGATACAAACTGACCCCATTTTGTCATCTCTTTTAAGACTACTATTTCTAAACAAGCTTCCCTGATCTGAATGTTTCTTGAGTCGTCCTCACATTCGCAAAAATCACACCTCTTTCAACCCTGATTTTTCCATCACCATATGAGGTTCTATGTAAAAAGAAGATCATACCATCATTCTATGATTCTATGATACCAATTCTTCCTGAAAATGAGCTATGTAAAGATGAAACTGCTATGAAAGTGAACTGAAAATGGATTCTCCTACCCAGCCAGTGGCTTTGGAAGGATTTATGTAAATACATAAGCATTTTACTGCCAGTTATTCTGATTGCAGATACAGATGAGAAGGACTGATGAAATAACAACTGCTTAAATAAATGCAGTTTGGGATTACAGTGGCAGCTGGGATGTATGGAATTTACCTCTCTGCAGCTTTCCAGTCTATTGCCAGAGCTGTCAGAATTACTGAAAGGTCCTCACTCTCAAATCTGAGCCAGACTTTTAACCCAAAAACCTGATCCTGCATTTAGGTGAAAAGATGTCTGTTTATGCCTACTAGAAGAAACAACTGTTACAATACAGATTCTCCTCAAAAGTCGTGGGCTGGACCAAGTCCACATATTGTGACTTCACAACTTTGTCTATCTGACACAGTTAAAGTTCTACCCCTATATTAGCAGCTGCTTTTTACTATACTTAGTCCCAGTGGAACCCTTCTACAGTAAGATATCGTTCATGAAAAATGATGGTGTCTAGCCAAAAGTGAATATCTGACTATTTCCCTTCCCTTGAGGGAGCTTTTGCAGGTCAGTGTTGAAGCATATATGTCAGTGAATAAAGTAATTTAATTTTCAGTATCATCAGTCTGGTATCTTTCATGAATAACATATCCAGTCAGAATAAAATAAATGATATTTTTGGCGACATCATAAGGATCTCAAATCTATTTCCTAAAATTGTCATACTTCAGCAAAACATAATACTTTAAGGTTTGACGTATATTCTTTCCCTTTATTCTCAGATGTTGTCTGGAAGGCAAGAATTTTATTGCAGTTACTGTGTAGAAAATATAAAGTTACAAAACTAGTAAGAATGTTTAATTACTATGTTTTTGTTACTTGTTATAAGCACAGAGACAAAACAGAGGTGTAGATGCACACACAAGATTGAACCATTTGCTATTCTTCAATAACAAATTGTACTTTATTTGTATTCCCATATTTATTAATTAAATTCTCCAGAGTTTGAAATCAGAATTTCCTTCTGATTTACAAAGATTCTCTAACACAAGCTCAGTTACAGTAAGACTTTATGTATACACATAAGGACGGATTTTTAAAGCCATTTTTGTACCTAATTCCCAATAATTTATGCCTGAGCACAATGCTTCTTCTCATGATATCTAGAACTGAAACATAAAATGGCCTGACTTAGTTATAGTTACAAGTTCTAAAAACAAAAACAAGTATTAAATTGTAACTAAAAGTACAGTTCATGGAAGTTTAGAAAGCATTTTAAGCCTTGAGGATTAATGAGCTATAGTTTAAGCTTTCACCTGTAGATCACAGATTTTTAACCTAGTTTAACAGTGCCTCAGACTTGTTACCCTTTGAAGGCTCTTTGCCAGTTCAATTGGAGCAATCTCTTTGACACAACTTTCTACTGTATCTATATAAAGAAAATCAGCCAAATGAAAACAAACTGTGTTACCAGCCTGAACTGAGCCATGGAATACAAGAACCTGAAGATCTTTAAGGGGTTATTTACCTTGCTGAGACTAAATCCCCCAAAGAGTTCATAGCCAGAGGGGAAGACAGAAGTAGGACAGAAGAGAAAAAAAAGATAATAGAAGGAAATTTTCCCAAAAATAGAGCTTCAGAAAGAAATTTCCCCCAGATTACATTTAGCAGCATAATTAAAGAATTGTAGCCAAAATATGAAGGAAATCCTACAGATGAAGCTACAGTGAAATATGAGATACCATGATTTACTTAGCCCAGGCAGATAGTTTTCAGAATGTCTCCACCAGCAAACGGTAAACTGCAGAGATGTTCTGCTTTTTGTTACTGATATTGTTGTGACAAAGAAAACTTTTTCTCTTCTGTAAGCTAAAGGAATTTATGTCTGCATTTTTTCTTAAGGGAATATAGCACTGTCTTTTAAGTAACACCAATGACAAATATTCCATCCTCAGTACTTAAACTTCTAACAAAGTGGAGAAAGCAATGCCTTGCTACATGCTGTACTACAAAGTGTTAATGAAAAGCCTGCAGTGCTCTTGTGCTTAAGGTCAGTTCCAAATTATTCAGTGGTTTCAAACCAGCCTCCAGGTATTACCAGTGATTAGATTTATGAGTGCTGTATTCATGTGGGTATTAAAAAAAAAAGTGTGTCTGTTGCTGGGGCTGTATGTTTTACGTAGAACAGAGGGATCCTAGGGGCCATTAGTGTCACAAAAGTAAATAAATAAATAAATTAACAAACAAGCACATACAAAGGAGAAGGAGCAAACCTTTTAAAGACAGGTTTTCCTAGTGGAACAAACAGTGGAGGATTCTTTATGCTAATCTGGATTTCAACTTGTGCTAATACACTGAAGATTATTTAAAACATTTTATTACTCTCCTTCTAAGTGCAGTAGAGAGGAATCATTTTAAACAGTGGATGGAGAAAGTGTTCATGGTTCTCAAATTCGATAGTATATCAGTGTATGCTTACCTATGAATAAACATCTATTCCTGCAAGGACAAAATGCTTTGAATAGTCTCTTCCAAAACTCAGTCTCTTCCTTCTTTCTCATCAAGTCCTGCAAAAATTATTAATTAATCTTCTCATTTTTTTTCCCATACATCCCATTCCTTCCCACAATCATTTCCTCAGCTTTTAGCTTTAACTTACCCTTTCTTTCCGCCCATTCCTGGTTTCTGAAAGAAGTGATTATGTCTTTTAATTATCATACTCTTTCAAGCACACTTTTCTTCAGGTTATTGCCATTCAGTCTTTGGATCAGAAACCCTTGCTGTCCCTTATTCTAAAAAGATCTGCTTTCCTTTATGGGCTATCTGACAGTCCTTACTTCATCTTTCAAAATCTTTTCATAGAATTGAGAAAATGCAGAAATCAGAAAAATAGGACTGAAACACTTCTATATTGCTTATATCTACTAGATACAGAAGAAATAAAAGAATTTTAACTCTGAGGCAGAAATGAAAAATACTGGCCAGCTCTTTCCTTCCAGGTCCTCTGAGATAAGAGTTTATGAATAAGACTTTGTAGTCTTATTCATTTTTTGTGGTACCTGTGCTATATTTGTGGAATTCATATTCATTTGTAAGTAGTTTGTCTTGTGGACTATATCACAAAAAATGAAATCAACAAATTTCTGCTATAATTGTTAAGTTCTAAAATTTATAAATTACCCTAACCCTCTGCAGTGCTCTGTGTCATTTAATATATTGAATCTCTATGCTTTTTGAGCTCCACTTTACTTTTAAAGATACAGAGGAATCAGATGAACAAATGTCTCAAATTTCAGTTTTCTGTACACATTCTGAGACTGCGTCCTTACTGAGATTCACAGTTCCATGCAGCATTATTTTGGCTTAAATCATACCATTTTTCCAGCGCAGGATTTAACTCAACACAGCCTCAAGATCAGCCAGTTTATGTCTAGGTATTCTTCTGTACATTAGAATAACATTCACCTCTAATCAAGGTGATCCCTTTTCTCTGGAAACAAGCATAGGATGGAACCTAGCACTGTGATTGTTGACTTTGAGTTACTTCCACTAAATTACCACATAATAACCCTACTTTTGCTTTTTCTTCCTTACAATAGTTCCATTGTTATCCGCATCTGAATTTTCACAGAAAAGACACAAATTCCACAAGATTTTGCTTCTCTCCTGATATAATAATCTCACTAGATTTTGATGATATCCTGTCATGCAGACAGTTCTGCTGGCTACCCCAGGGACTGACCTTTACACACTGTTACTGACATGTTATAGACAAATGACCAGTTAATTATGTGTTCTATTGTTAAATAAATCCATTCACTAACACTGTCTAAACAATTCTTTTGAAAAAAAAGCATGCTGTAAGAAAGGAATAAGAAGTTAATTTCAGGCTGTAGTCTTTACAGAAATCAGCCTGAAATCTGGGGTTATTCAGACTTAGTAAAGAGCAGAGCACACACTTGTTCTTGTGATCTAAATGAACTGTGACTTTAGAGCATGTTGCAGGTTTAAAGTCCAAGGTGCTTCTGCTTGGATCTGGATGCAGGAAGTAGTGTAAATATAAACTTGCTAATTGCACTCTTAGTTTATGTTAATAATCAGTAAAATGGAAACTAAGAGAAATATTATTCTCCTTTCTTATACTTTGAGTGTTTAGTATGTGAAAACTGAAAAAAATCTGAAAGGAAACCTTCCAGAAAATAGACCAGATTCCAAACCAGTTTGGTAGCTATGACTCATTTGTAGAAGCAGCATGTTTAAGTTTGTAACAAGAATACAACAGAACAGAAAATTGAGCTTCTATATCCTGCAAAGCCAGCAAATATACTTAGAACTATGCTGCTGCCCTCTGTGAGCTTAATAGATAATAGTACACCCATAATGTTCCACAGACAGCTGTGTGAGCAAAAATCTACCATTAAACTATGACACCTTCCCCAGCAATTCAGAAATTCATTAAAATATTTGTAATAGACATTAGTCATCCTTCTCAAAGGGATACTAGCATTCTCGCAATGAAGATGAAATTTAAAGATAAAACTTCGAACACCAGACAAGCCATTAGGTGTGTAGATTGATCACCTAGTTACTCATTAATTCTTTAATTGATCTGACTTAGAAAGATATTTTGAGAAGGACCCAGTAACTGGGAGAAGTGGTCTGAGCCCATCCAAGAACACACAATTTTATCTTTGTGTAGTGAAGTCCCAGAAAAGTAGTAACAATAATGCCTGTACTTTCTGGCTTGTGCTTTAAATCCTTGAAGCCTTGTAGCTTTGCATCTAGGTTATTTCTCTATACATAATAATTTGGCAAACTACATGGTAAAGTTTGACTAGAGAGAATAAAGCAATGGTGTCTACTTATCTGTTGTTTACTTATGTTGTCTACTTATCTGTTGTCTACTTATGTTGTCTACTTATCCAGCACCTCTGGGGAATCAAAATAACAAGACAGAAGTTGCAGAACACACTCTAATAAGGAATGAGTTTGACCTCATGATGCTGACCATGCCTTGTCAAAGCAAGGATAATACAATTCAGTGATATTTTAAAATAAGCTTCAGGCTTCTAATGTAGACTTTACAAAATTTTTTATGACAGCAGTCTTTGACAAGTTCTTTGGCCAAAGATTTTCCTTTTGTATGCAGACAGCCAGCTAACTATGCCACCAAAAATATTATCCACAGATTTATTGACCTTTTAACCTCCATGAAATGATGAAAATTCCCTAAGATTTTTTTATAATGTGAATTAAGATTAAACACATTCTGTAGCCCTTAATTGCAATTTATCCAGAGTTGCTTTCATATGGAATATGTGCAGGGAAAACCTGAGCTCAGAAAAAACCTGTAGTTATGGTGTCAGCTATTCCCCAGTGCAACAAAGAAACCTGAAAATTTTCTTTCCTTTCAATAAAGTCTCATGATGTTAAGCTAAAGATATACCAGATAGCTAAAGGATACCTTTATGTCCACAAGAATTTATTATTATTATTATCCAAGTAGAGATATTGCTCAATCTTTCCCACTGCTTTTCCTTTAACAGATGAAATTCAAAATGGTTCCTATTATTCATCTGAGTAGATGGGCCCTTTCATCCTCACATGGTGCCATTGAACATCTAAACTGTGCTCTAGCTCCTTAATTTACAGTACTGGTGATTTTTCACCAACTAGAAGATGCACATGGAAGCTGAAATGTGTATGACATAAAATAAAACAAGCAATTATTTTTTGTTCATGAAACTGAGTCAGAGAGTCCGCAGAGAAAAACTGAAGGAAGGAAAGTGCCTAATAACATCCTGTCTGTGATACTTCAGCTAGGAATTGCCTGGAGTAATGCCCAGAGATTATTTAACATTGAATCTTTGAGCAATATCTGAAGATGACTTGTCAGTAGTTGGCAATATAGTACAAATCGGCTGGACACTAAGGTAAAGGGTGCAGTAAATCAAGTAAAATAAGGAAGGGGAATTTTAAGTTTCAGTTTGAGTGGTTTTGAAAGGTGTTTGGGGAAGTTTTCTTCTACTGTGAATTGTGTTTTGTTTAATTCCTTCAATCATAGTAACAGAAAAAAGTCCTTCCTTCACGTTTTTTGTTGGAATTCCAATGAGCCACATGTCAGGTATCCAAAACCTTGTGATTACTCACCACCAAACTATGTTCATAAGGTATAAAGGCTGTGGAAAAAGCAATCAAATACCAAACAAATTTAATATTTTTTCTATTTTTTCAGTGAAAAAAAGGCAACGGATTAAAGATATCTGTCATGAAAGTGGTGCTGGAGAAACCTGCATTCATGATCAATATTTATCTGCAAAGTATCCTATGAAAAGTTTGCTCAAGGTTATCTACACAAGAAACCAAGTGTGTCCTCTGTTTTTTTGACAGTCTGTTTAGCCATGCTGAGGACCTGGCTGAATCTTGCTATAGCTCATCCCTGCTTGTTTACCAAATTTCCTCTCATTACATACAGCTGGGTCTTGATTTACCAGGGAATGGCTAGGAAAGCTATCTTGGTTTAGACATAATGTAGGTAGATACCTCAGCATCATATGCAAGACTAGCTGATTAATAGAAACCAGCTATCCTGAATCCATGTTAGTGTTATAGTTAGGCTCACTAGAATAGTCTTGCTATACTATATACAAGGGTAGTCCCTAAGGAAAAAATGAGTCTATAAACCTAGATTATCCTCAAAAAAAAAAACAAAAAAACAAAAACAAAAACAACAGTACAAGCAAACCAACAAAAAAGCAAAGCAAAACCCCAAAATCTGAATATTTGGTTTCTTTATGACATTAATAAGTGTTATACATAAGGCCGGTCGCAGTATCTGTACTAGTGAATTGGATAATTTTCTAAACTGTACAAACCTGGCATCCTAACCTAGACAAGTCAAGATCTCTTATAGAACTGGCCTATTAGCACAGCCACTGGTGGTGTTTTGACTTACTCTTAGATGCCATGGCTGGACATGATTTGGAGGCTGTAACAGGCAGTCTCAAGGCAACCACTTAGTTTAGCTCTATGCACACAAGCTGTGCTCTACCAGGTAGCCTAAGGGTCAAATAACAGTTCCTGTTTTGTTTGTGACAATAAACACACCAGGGTGACTACTATTCCTTTCTTAAATTCATATTTACACATCAATTTTTTATATTTAACATATATATACACATATGCACAAACACACATTCTAAATTTTAGCCTTATCCAAAGTAAATAAATTTTAGTGTGAGGTATCCCTGCCCATGGCAGGGGGCTTGGAACTAGATGATCTTAAGGTCCTTTCCAACCCTAACTATTCTATGATCTTATGATTAAACCAGCTAAAAACCTACACCAGTGTACTGGTTTTCTCAGTGTAGGACTTCTGCTTCAAGCTCATTCACTTATCTAAATGGTTTCATTTATGTTGGTGTTGTCTCACATAGTAAAAATGCAGCAGCACACATTTTGCTTTCCTTATTGCTGCAGCTGATTATGTCCACATTTTACTTTGCTGCCTAACTTATTCTGTGATTCCAGTTTCACTGAGGAAAGGTAATAATTTTAGACCTCACTGGCAGCTATTTGTAACCTTACAGTCATTGTTATGAGCAACTCCTGACATTCTTTTCTCAAAGCAGAGTATTGCAAAGAGGAAAATGTTTAAATATTATACCCAGGGGCTGCTTTTGGAATTTGGACACAATCAGTGGAATTAACAGCATATGCAAATTGTCAGTACTTTTCTATACTTTATTACTCCTTGGATTTCTGCTTGCTTAGAACATGCAGAGAGAATTTTCAACTCAGAAAGCCTAATGTCTGGGTTTCAGTTCAACGATGGTATAATATGGGAGATAAATCGCTGGATGAAAATATGTTTTGTCCAAGATCTATGTTGATACTAAAATAACCATTATCTGTAGGCAAATATGAAGAGAAAATATGATGTCATCTTTCCTGTTCTTTAAAAATTACACTTTGAATAGAACATGGGATTGTTTGAACTCCCTGTGTTTATAACAACCATGCTTTGTTGTGACATTCATCAATTCTGCAACATTTCTATCCAGATTACTGATAAGATCCCTTTTTACTTAGTATCTGAAAAATACACAATGCATTTAATCTCATAGCATACCTCTGTATCACACAATGATAATATTCCTGTCTAAAAGAGGAGGAGGGCTGGAGGGTGGTATAATGGGGGAAGCTAATCAATGAGATAAAAACTCTGTAAATAAAATAGGATAGAAACTCACAGATAAGTTGACTGATAACCAAAGATTCTTTGTTTTATTTGTCAATGCAAGTGGTGCTTTGTAACAATTTTATACTCCATCACCCGTAAAAAAAAAAAAGATCCTCAGGGCAGAAAGGTGCAATTAGCTATACATTGTGGTTAAAACACATTTTAACATGTGCAGTCATGACAGTGATATTACTTTTATAGCACCCCAAGGAGCTTGTGTAATGGAGTACTGTCCCCATGCTAGCGTGTTTGTTCTCTAGTAACCAGACAAGACCTATACACATAATAGTGGGTGTCTGTTGTTAGTCAATCTGTGTGGCTGCTCACAGTCCAGGTTAGGGAATTCCATCTTAAGCTCTAAAGGCTTACATTGTATACTTTGGAAATGCCCAGGTAAATCTCCAGTACATTACACAAGATAGCAGAAACAGCCAAGCATGTGCTCATATATACCATATAAACAAGGTACTATGGAGGCTTATCTTAACAGAGAGGCTAATGGAAAATGCTTTAAAAATACACTTTTTGGGTGGCATGGGCAAACGCACAGCAAACCGAGTAAGGGAGTTTTGTGTGCCAAGGGGTTGGCTCAGAAAACCTTTGAATACTTAACTGTATACCTAGCTTTGAGATATTCAGATGTATACTTTCCTGGATGCTGGAAGCATGTAGCTGTTCTCTCACTTTGGTCCCAAAAAACCATGAAATGAGTGACATTGGAATACATTATTAGGAACATGAAGGAGGAAAAGGTGATGTGAATTTGCATATTAGGGGGGTTGTTATTTATCTCAGTTTTAACAAGGCTTTCATCACACTCCCACATTATTGTTGTATCTACGTTGGGCTGTAGTAGTCTTGACTGTTGGCCAGCTGGTTGGATAAGAAGCAGTTTGCATGATAATACTCAGAGGATGACGGTTATGGGGGTTGGTATTGAGCCTGTCTTCTTCAATTTTTGCCAGAGACCTGAAGGAGGAGATCAAGGGCACTTTTATCAAATTTTCAAAAGCCACCAGACAGGGGGGGAACCATTCAAGGACATCCTAGACAGGCTGGTGGAGTTAGTCAGCAGGAACCTGACGAAACTTAATGACAAATGTAAAGTTTCTCACCTTGGAAGGATGAGCCCCTGCAACAGCACAAGCTGGGAACTTCTTGCTTATAGAGAAGTTTCAAAGGCCCTAAGGGTCCTGCTGGGAGGAAGAGGTGATCATGGGCCCACAGGCACACTAGCAGCAAAAAGACCAACAGTATCTTGAACTATAAGAGCAGAGGCAGAGCCACGACATCCAGGGAAAATATTACACCCCTTTACTTAGCTCTCATTAGAACACACCTAGATACTGTGCTCAGTTTTGCAAACCCAGTACAAAAAAAGACATTGATAAAGTGAAGGGAGTTCAGGAGACACCACTGAAACAGTGAGGCTGGAGCACTTGCCCTCTAAGAAGATGCTGGGGGAGATGGGCTTGTTCAGCCTGAAGCAGCAATGACTTCATGGGGACCTAACAGAGGTGACCGTGTGGACGTTGAAGTTGTTCAAGTACTTTGGAGGTGTTCAAGACTCAACTGGATAAAGACCTGAGAAGCCTAGTCTGACCTCATAGGTGACCCTGCTGTGAACAGGAGGTTGGTTGGACTGAAGACATCCTGATGTCCTTTCTGGCTTGAGTTATTAATTCTGATACTGTGGCGCCTTTTTTCTGAAAGACTTGAATGTACTAGAAGTTTGATAGAACAGTGTTTGATGAATGCAAAATGAACTGACTTTTCCAGCTAAGGTGTAGATGCTTGACATCACAAAGTGTTATATATCACAAAATTGTATTTTTATTTATTCAGCCTGAAAATGCCTTCAGTAAGTATAACAAAACCAAACAACAGTCACAGATCTAAGGTGGTGAGTCGTGAATAAGCAAAGCAAACAACCAGATCACATTAATTCACATAAATAAACTTCCACAACAACTACATTTAAAGAAATTGGAATCAATTTGAAAATAATCTCCTACAAACCTGAAGTCAAGATTAATTAAATGATGTATTAATAATATTTGATTAGCCATACTATATACAACCTGTGTATGGTAAAAAAAGCAAAAACACATCTGCAAGTGAAATGTCATATTTCTGCTGTGGATTATTTGTATTCACCTGAAACTGCTTTAGAAGAGGAATTACTATGAAAACACATTGCTATGCCTTGTCAAAGACCTTTATTCCATTTATAATTACTATCTCAAGTTAGAGAGAAACACTTGTCTTTATTTTTCTACTAAATCTACATCATCAGATGTGACAATCTTGTTTAAACATGTTTCAGAGATTCCAGGAACAAAAAACCTCTCCCTTTCTCTTCTCCAAATTGCTGATTGCTTGCTGATGGAAAAAGCTATCTGACACAATTTGTTTAGTTTTCTTATAAAGCAGAACTACATTGGATGCTCAAGCATTTCAACATTTCAGCTTTTCTTATAAGCAGATATGTACATCAGTTCTTTTAAAAGCAACCATTAGAATGTAATCCTTGGAGAACTAATAACTACAGCAATTATTATTTTAAACCACAAAAACATTGAGACCAAACCCATAAATACTAATAGTGAGACATGATCTGCTAGTTCTTAATTCTCTAGCTATTTCTACCTGGGGAAATGTATTCTCTATTTTACATTTTTCTATTTTACATTATTCTAAAAGATTTACATTGTCTTCTACTTTTCCTGATGATATCCAAAATAAATCCAGTCACAACCTGAGTCTGGTAGTCTGTAAACCAAATTGTAACTCAGGATACCTTTTAAACCATCCCATTCTCCTAACTTTACATGATTATTTGTTTAATTTGCTTTTCTGAAATAAAAATAATCAGGTAATGACTCAGAAATCATCACAGCCCTACAGGGACCATTAATAAAATCTCTCACATATAAAATCTATAGCTTAAGCAAGAGATGAATCAAACATTCAGTAAATGCAAGTCATTTGAATCTGACTCTCAAAGAGTCCAAACTGCCTTGAAAATGAAACGCTGCTCACTTTGGAAAAGTAAACATACAAACTAAAAATGAGAATGCTACTGCAGTTCCTAAGTTTTCTTGGATTGTTGTTTTGTTGCTGTTGTTTGATTGGTTTGGAGGTTTCTGGGTGTTTAGGGGCTTTTGTGGTCTTGTCTTGGGTTTGGTTTTGTTGGGGCTTATTGGTTTGTTTTTCCGTTCAGGATGAGAAATGGACATTAATGTCAGACTTCTTAGAAACTTGAGGAGTTCCTGTGTCAGGAACTGGTCCAGAGCTGGTTCTACATAAACTAATGCTAGTACCAGAATCCACACCAGTACTCCATAGTGGCCTGCTATCCAAGGAGATGCAAGTATCTTTTCAGGCAACTGTATCTGAATCAATTAATGAGGAACATGAAACAGGAACTCTGGTTATTTCTGTATTATGCTGAACAGCTTGTAATTCAGAATACTCTCAGAGAGAGGAAGGGATTAATTTTACTACTTTCAAAAATCTAGGAAGTTTTCTTACCACCAGGCAGCTGTCACAACAAGCCTATGTCCTCCTCTGACTATTTTGAAAGAGGTTGGTAGCTGAAAACACATTTTATGAGGATGCTAAACCTATAACTGCAGTAAGACTCTGAGGAAACCTGGATGATTAAAACTTCTAGAGGAGATAAAGGTTCTGATTTCTGAAACCCCATTAGTCCAAACAATGAGCTAAGATCTGAACTCTCATTATGCCCAAGCTGCTACACTTTTTTTTTTTTTGCAGGTCCTTCCAGAATGCAACTCCAGGAATCTATTGCATTTATAGAATTTATGTTAGAAATGGTTATGGCATATGAAGTTTCCCTGGATTTGACTGCATAGCAGCTTTCACAGTTACAGGTTTAAAATTCAGAACTTAAAATTCTAAATAATTTCTACATTTTTCATCTTCCTTTTTTTGGAGGAGACCTGAGATTAATGATGAAGCCCTAAATGAGTGGAATAACCCGAATAAAGTTCTGTAACAACATGTTGCCAATAGAGGTGAGACAAGAAGAGAAGAGTGGAAGCAAAAGAACACAAGAAAAACTTCCCAGAATTCTATTTTTTTTGGAGAGTTGAAACAAAACCAATTTAATAATGTGATTAAAATGGACCCTATTATTCTACAGCAATGCAGTAGCAAATGGTACAAAAATATACAGATGCTTAGTTTTATTGTAGTAGCAATTGATATGCCAGGACATTTAAAACAAAGCTTGTGGAAATACACATTATATCATTCTCCTATAATAATTCAATTATCCAAACAGAGGCTACAATGAGAAAGGGTAAAATTTCTTCACTATCAACAAATTAGAATTGGAAACAATTTATAGGTAGATTTTAAACAATAACCACACATCTGCAGCCTGATCCTATATTAAGGCATAGCCTTCTACAGCGTGCGTCTTGGTTCTGTTTTCTGGCTGCATTGCAGACTGCACGAATCTCCTTCAGGTAATAATGTTGCATTATGCATTATCAGTATACATGCTAGCTCTGGATATTTGTTCACATTTTCCCTTTGAACTGCATTATTACCTCTTGCAGTTTAATGCCTGACATTTTTCTCTACTACAAATTTATTATAAAAAGTATCTTCTTTTTTTTTTAATATATATAGCTTGTATTAGATAACAGCTTTGCTATTCCGTTATGAACTCTGAAGGTTGCTTCCAGCTTCCTGAAAGCAAACCTCACCTATGATTGTTTTTGAATTTCCTATCTGGTTTCATTTTTCTGTAGAGACAGGTGGACAAACTGCTTCTAATTTGCAGTGGAAGTTTTCATGTTGAATTTATATCACATTATTAACCTGCACTTTCCTTTTCATCATTAGTTTATGGTATACTCTGGACAGTCAGGTAGATTGAAAACTGTCTGAATTCCTAGGCCAAAGTCCACCTGGAGGGCATCGCTAGTGGTCTGCCCCAGGGAGTGACACTGGGGCCAATACTGTTTAACCTCTTCATCAGGGACCTGGATGACAAGACAGAGTGTACCTTCCCTATGTGTGCAGCTGTAATAAACTGGGAGGACTGTCTGACTCACCTGCTGCATGTGCTGCCATTCAGAGGGACCTGTACAGACTGGGAAACTGTGCAGACTGGAACCTCATGAAGTTTAACATTAGGAAGGGTGTTGTCAGCCTGTAAAGAGAGGTGACCCTTCACATCTGCTCAGCATTGGTGAGACACATCTAGAGTGCTGTGTCCAGTACAGGGGGTCAGAAGATAGATACCAGCTCAGTGGAGTAAGTCCAGTGGCCAATGTCCCAGCAGCCATGAAGATGATTAGGAACTGAAACCTACGTGACATAAGGAGAGGCTGAGAGCTGGGCCTAGAGAAGAAAAGATCCAGGGCGATCTCATCAGTGTTTATAAATGTCTGATGAGAAGGAATGAAGAAGAGGGCCATCCCAACTAGAAGGAAGTGCAGCAGGAGGGCCAGGAGACCTCCTTGGGTGGATAAGGAGCTGCTGAGGAAAATTCAATTGAAAAAAGAGGCTTATAAAAAGTGGAAGCAAGGACAGGCGGCCTGGGAAGAGTACAGGGATGTTGTCTGGGAAGCTAGGGACCAGGTTAGGAAAGCTAAGGCCCAGTTAGAATTAAACTTGGAGAGGGATATTAAGGATAACAGGAAGGGATTCTACAGGTACATAGCAAATAAAAAACAGACTAGGGAGAATGTAGGCCCCCTCAGGAAGCTCTCGGGAGAGCTGGCTACACAGGATCTGGAGAAGGCTGAGGTTCTGAATGACTTCTTTGCCTCGGTCTTCACTGGCAAAGGCTGCACTGGCTCTGACCACACCACCCAACACTTGGAAGACAGACACAGGGACTGTGAGAATGAAGACCTTGGGCCCACTGGTCTGGGAAGAGGAACTGGTTTGAGGCCATCTTAAAAATCTGAACATGCACAAGTCCATGGGACCTGATGAAGCCGCTGTCAATCATATTTGAGAAGTCATGGCAGTCAGGTGAAGTTCCTGATGACTGGAAAAAGGGAAATATAACCCCCATTTTCAAGAAGGGGAAAATGGATGATCCAGGGAATTACAGACCAGCCAGTCTCACCTCTGTGCCTGGCAAAATCTTGGAGCAGATCCTACTGGATGGCATAATAAGGCACATGAAAATCAACAAGGTGCTTGGTGACAGCCAGCATGGCTTCACTAAGGGAAAATCCTGCCTGACCAATTGGGTGGCCTTCTATGATGGGGCTACAGGACAGGGGTAGAGCAGTTGATGTCATCTACCTGGACTTGTGGAAAGCGTTCGACACTGTCCCACATGACATCCTTGTCTCTAAATGGGAGAGACATCAATTTGATGGATGGACCACTCGGTGGATAAAGAACTGGCTGGATGGCCACACACAAAGAGTTGTGGTCAATGGCTCAATGTCCAGCTGGAGAGCAGTAACGAGTGGTGCTCCTCAGGGATCGGTTTTTGGACCGGTCTTGTTCAACGTCTTTGTCGGTGACATGGACAGTGGGATTGAGTGCGCCCTCAGCAAGTTTGCCAACGACACCAAGCTGTGTGGTTCGGTTGGTACGCTGGAGGGAAGGAATGCCATCCAGAGGGACCTTGACACACTTGTGAGGTGGGCTGATGCCAACCTCATGAAGTTTAATCATGACAAGTGCAAGGTCCTACACCTGAGGACTTGGGGGTGTTGGTCGATGAGAAAATGAACAAGAGCCAGCAGTGTGTGCTTGCAGCCCGGAAAGCCAACCATATCCTGGACTGCATCAAAAGGAGCGTGACCAGCAGGTCGAAGGAGGTGATCCTGCCCCTCTACTCTGCTCTCGTGAGATCTCACTTGGAGTATTGTGTGCAGTTCTGGTGTCCTCAACATAAAAAGGACATGGAACTGTTGGAACAAGTCCAGAGAAGGGCCATGAGGATGATCAGGGGACTGGAGCACCTCCCATATGAAGACAGGCTGAGAAAGTTGACGGTGTTCAGCCTGGAGAAGAGAAGGTTGCGTGGAGACCTCCTAGCAGCCTTCCAGTATCTGAAGGGGGCCTATAGGTATGCTGGGGAGGGACTCTTCATTAGGGACTGTAGTGACAGGACAAGGGTAGCATGTTCAAACTTAACCAGGGGAAGTTTAGATTGGATATAAAGAGGAAATTCTTTCCTGTAAGGGTGGTGAGGCACTGGAATGGGTTGCCCAGGGAGGTTGTGAATGCTCCATCCCTGGCAGTGTTCAAGACCAGGTTGGACGAAGCCTTGAGTGTGAGGTGTCCCTGCCCATGGCGGGGGGGGGGTTGGAACTAGATGATCTTAAGGTTCTCTCCAACCTTAACAATTCTATGATTCTATGATTCTAAGAGGGAACCAGAGCCTCTTCAGGACTGACCAGTGAATGGAATAGAGGTAATGGGTACAAACTGAAACATATGAAATTCTACTTGGACACAAGAAAACACTTTTTTACTTGCGAGATTAGTAAAACACTGGCACAGGTTGCCCAGAGAGGTTATAAAATCTCCATTCTTGGACTGCACATGCTCCTCTGTCCAACCCTGTTTGGGTGGAGAGGTTGTATTAGATGTTCTCAAGAGGTTACTTCCAGCTTAAAAAAACCCTTGACTATTTTGAATCAGACCATCAACTTCAACTTCAGAAGGAATTTTATTCCTCACTTACACTGGCTCAAATTGCAGGCCAGACATTTATCAGAGTCAACAGGGGTGGAAGTGGGTTAGGTTTGTCAGCAAGACCAAAATACTGATAAAATAGCTCATAGAATCATAGCATAGTTTGGGCTGGAAAGGACCTTCAGATCATCTAGTTCCAACCCCCCCGACATGGGCAGTAATGCCTCACACTAGACCATTTCACCCGAGACCCTGTCCAACCTGGTTTGCAACATGCATTAGAATTTAAAACTTCTCAATAGATAAGAATGTGCATACTGATGGAGATGACATTTATATGTACATACAAATATATGAGCATACACATTCACATATCTGAAAATAATTTCTGTTGAGTGGTAAGACTGCTTTCACTGTTCAAAACAGTTTGAGCACATTCTTGTGCTTTGGATTTTGTTCAGGTCTATTCTGATTTTATCTAATTGTTTTTATTAACGCCCTCATCATCAATGTAGTGAAAAAGCAGTATTACTTAGCTAGTGACAGATATCCAGGGAAACTTCCAGATAGAAATAGTCTAAGATAGTCACATAGGTGATCAATGAGGATCATATCTAGAACCACAGATAGAGTCCTACCTGATAATCCTCAGGCATGATTGACAGTTTATTACCCTCTGAAAGGTTGCAAGAAGTACTGGAGCCCTGAGATGGTATTTTCACCACTTATTTTCCAATGCGTAGCCCCAAGTCTAAACGCTAACTTCACTCAGCACCTCCTCTTGCTGAAAACCATAGAAGTCAAAAACCATTGGTCTCTGTGTGCCTGTCTAGGATGCAGAGTATTGAGGCAACATGTTGCAAATCAAGATATGTTATGAGCTTATTTAAGACTGCTTTTCTTCCAAATGATAATAACCAGTTACAGCTAGAGGACATGGAGTGTTTCAATTTTTATGGTTGGTGGGTTATATCATTTATCCTGAAGATCTTAATCTTATGCAGAGTGGAGAATGTCTGAGAGCTTCAATTCTGACAATTCTGAGCATTCACTGGGGAAACAAGCATAGCAGATGGCTCCTGGTGTGGTAAAGAGGAAACAAAATTGCCAAGGGAATGCTATTTTATCAACTAACCTAATACTCAGAAATGAAAAAAAAAAGGAAGAAAATTGTGTAATGGCAGCAGGGCGATGGGAAGACAGATTTCAATCTGGAATACAGCTGGAAATTAAAAAATCACACACAGAGACACCACCACCACCACTACCACCCCCCAAAAAACCACAAAACAACTCCCCAAAAACACACCAAGGAATACCTGAATACGGATGGACAGCATGCTCCTGGTTGACTAGCTGATGACTTGGGTCTAGGAATTCATGCCTGCCTTAAGAAATTAGTTCCCAGAAATCCAGCCAATGATGATGATGATAATAATAATGTATCGTCAATGGAAACAATATTTAAAAAAAAAAAAAAATGTATCCAGAATCCTTTTTTCCTGATTTCGTGAGCATATTCCCTCTTTCATTTTTCCCAGCCTGGCACAAGACCTCAGCATCTTTGCTGCCACTTGTAATTATTATCCACAGATTGATCATAAAAACAATAAAAAATAATCCCCATCTTGTTCCCTGTTTTCAAATGGGGGATATTTTTTTTTCAGTTTTGCATGTGCGTGAGAGAGAAAAAACAGACTCTTCAATCTCTCAGGAAATGATTTTTTCTTTATAAGTACTTAAATATTTCTGTTCAAAGAAGACTTTTTTTTTATTATTATTCATTTCTCCCAGCCGTGTATTGTGGTTTAAATGGTAGATCCTCTGTAACTAATCCAATATAAGAAATGGCTGATGTGTCTATAAAGATCCAGTTACTTACTTCTTAGACTGAAAACAGGCAGTGGACACACCAATATCTGAAACTGTACAGGGAATGAGATGAAATCTGTGCCAGGAAGCAGGGGTGATAGGCAGAAAATCATGTCTGAAAACCAGGCAGGGAAATCTATTTTATACTACATCAAGTGGTATCCTGGAAACAAAGCAAACTTTCTTACTTTTTTTGCTCTGTAGTCTCTTCTTAATCATCATCATCCTATCCCATCATCACCATTGACTCAAGAATGAATCACACTATTAATCACAATGTTTGTGATTTTCTTCTGCATACAACATTTTATCACATTATAGGGATTCTCCAAAATCTCTCTGCTTTCATTCTTCTACCTGCAGATAACTGCCACAAATAGCAATTCCCCTTGGAATTTACTGGAGTATTACTTTGCTTGCAATCATTTCTAATGTTACAGAGGAAATCTAAATGCAGTCCTTGAAATGCAACACGAGCGACAGTTGGGATCCATTCCAGTTAAGCTGTTTCATTAATTTTATTGTATTTGTAGACACTGTTATCTTGAATATTTCTCTTTAGCTTAAAGTCCCTGGAGTTTAAAAAAAAAAAAAAGTCCTTAAACTCTAATACTCTGAATTGTAAATGCACTTGGCTTTGAAATTGGAAATATTTTTCATGGGAAATAAATATATAGAAGATAAAATTGTATGATTTTAATACTTATATTTCCAGATTTTCATCTAAGTTTCCGATATTACATTTCTTATACTACAGTAATAATGGTTTTCTGTACTGCAACAGTGATCTTTAATTTAATTATCATCAAGTGCTGATCATTGTAGTATTTAAGACCCTTGCATTCTCTTGGGAGCTTTTCTCTGCAGTTGCTATAATATGCTTCAGCAGTTTGAAAGATTTTACACATCAACAAGCTTCTTTCTGGTCTCATCTTGCCTTAGAAATAGAAGCATTTATTATTTGCATTATTTTACCTGCATAAATAAGGTAATTGCAATCATAGTTTGAAATTCTAGCTTCTTGTGTTCTTGTCATGAAGTTAACACAAAAAGCCCTTCTGATGCCTTACCTATCACGTGGAGTGGTCATCCTCCACATCTACTACAGAACTTCATGGTACAAGAAAATTTAAATAGAAATGTCAAAAAGCATACAGAATTGGAGTGAATTTGCACCTGTGTGAACAATCATTTGCAGATGACATGAAACTAAAAGGAGTGTCTGAGTCACTAGGTGCCATTCAGTAGGACCTCAATAGGATGGAAAATTTCACAGAAAGGAATTTCATGAAGTTCAACAAAAGGGAAATGTCAAGTTCTGCTCCTGGGGAAGAACAAGCTCCATGAACCAGGAAGGGCTGGCATAAGCAACTCTGCAGAAAAGGACATGGGGGACCTGGTGCACATCAAACTGACCATGAACCAGCAATATGTTCTTATGGCAAATAAGCCTCTTGGACTCCATTCGGAAGGGTGTTTGTTAACAGTGGGTCAAGGAATGTGATCCTTGCCCTCTGCTCAGTCCTTGTGAGGCACATCTGGCATGCAGTGCCCACTGTTGGTGTACAAAAATGATTAAAATCTTGGAATGTCGTACTTATGAGGAGAGGCTGAGAGCTGAGATTGTCCAGCCTGGAGAAGAGAAAACTCAGGGGGGTCTCATTAGTGTGTGTAAATACCTGATGGAGATACTAGTGAATATGAAGGCAGACTGTTCTTAGAGGTGCCTTATGAATAGGACAAGAAGCAATGGACTCAAACTGAAATACAGAAAAACACTGGAATAGTTTATCCCAAATGACTGTGGAGTCTCCACCCTTGGAGATCCTAAAAATAGGATGGTGTCCTGAGCAATTAGTTCTAGGTGACCCTGCTTTGAACAAGTCAGTCCTGTGATTACGTAATTCTGTTGTTTGTCCAAGCACACCTTAGCTTAATTCTTTGTTTAGGCAAATAAAAGGCTTTGGCTGTATTCAGAGGGAGGATGACCTCTGATGCTGACTCTGTTGTGTATCTTTTACTGCTGGGAAGGGGAAAACTGCTTGGCTGTGGGTATAACCCTCCACAACTTCCTTGTTGGAAGAGTAAGTTTTCCAGCCCTTCAGACACTCATCTGTTAGCACTACCTCAAGCAGTTTACATGCTCCTTCTGCGTTTCATTTTGAGATATGTGCTGACATAGAAACACATTATCATCTGATCACAGATGACATCTGATCACGGATGATATCTCATGACATGATCAGAATTTAAGGGATTTCTGGTCATGTGCAGAGACACCTGGTCTAGTAGGAGGTGTCCTCGCTCATGGCAGGGAAGTTGGAACTAGGTGAGTTTCAAGGTCCCTTCCAACCTAAACCATTCTATGATTCTATTCTATATTATACCGAACACAGGATATTCAGAATATTATGTTCAGAATTACATTCGTATAAAATTGGAACCTTAAGTTTGAAAGGAGAAACTAGTAAAAACATTTATTAGTTGTTGTCACAAGAGAAATAGATATTTTAGGACTTAATGTATCTAACACTTCAAATGTTTACTTTAGCTTGAAGTGAATCACACCCTAAAATATCTATTTCTCACCACAGACTGTTAGGTGAGACTCAATGACAAGCTCAGATGTAGGTGTCTACATGGTAAATAGTTACAAATTTCTGGCTAAAAATCAGATGCCCATCTATCCAGAAATAATATAGAGTGAAAAAAAAAAAAAAAAAAAAAATTAAAAAATCTTCCTTCTTTTTGGTATATTTACAGTGAATGCAGCACAGAATTAGGATTCTTAGTGAAACTGATATAGATAGAACAACATTGTATACAGCAGTCATTGTTTAATATTTCAATTAGGAGAAAAAAAACAAAAACAAACCAAAATCTGGAAAACTTCCCAAATTATACATCTGTTCCTTTTAACTTACTGCTCGTAGCAATGGGCAGACCAAAGAACAGGGGAAAATGAATACATTTATTAGTAACTGATGCTTTCTCTCTAAAACATTTAAATAATCCTTTCTGATAGAGCCAACCTCTGGCTACACTTTTAGTGCTAGAAAATGTGGTGAAAACACTGCACACTCGAGCCAGAAAAACACTGACATTAATGGAAATTCTTCCAGTGCTTCCAAAGCTTTAATTTGGATCTTCACTGTGGGTCCAACAGGGGACAGCAGGATGTAATTATACACCAGACCAAGTTAAATATGACATATTCCAAATGCCTCACTTTGGATTGTTTTGGAATAGTGTTTAGTAATAAAATAAATGAGCATAATGTTATGATACCTTCTCTTGAGTCCAAAAGCACAAAAGGAAAAAATATCTTACAGCAAAATGCCTTTATAAATACGAAATTTTAACGTAAATACCATCTCAGTAAAAAGCAATATGCTGCACCTATAATTACTGCATGTACACTGCACACTGCCTTTGTAATAATAAGTATACACTGCACTTACTCCAGGATTGAGGGTGATGCTGACCATGCCCAAAGATATGATTTGAGTTACCTTCAGTGTAAAAGGTAGGTTGGTGGGGTTAGGTTGATAAGGCTACCAGTAAAGAAATCAGACTCCTTCTCCTTAGATATATTTTGTTATTGCTACTTTATCAAACAATGCAAAGTTGTTTTGTTTCATAAGCTGAATATATCTGGCTATATTTTCCCCCTAAATCTCAAGGTTCTTTGGAAATATGTTGCTATTCACCACACAATCTGTATTGGTTAGAAGCTGTGCTTTCTCACTGTTTGACTTCCAGGGAATTCATTAAAAAATTATGGCATCACCACTCACTCTAACAGTAAAAATTATCAGGTGAGACTTCTTCATTGTTTAGACAGTTTTAAAGAGATAATGCCCAGTTTATTTGCAACATTTCAAATCTGTATAGGGAGTTTGCGGCATTTTCAGTTCCTAGCCCTTGAGGTCTTCTAATATTTACACTCCAATTGCATTCAAATTTTGTGTTAATTTTTTAAGATTCTTCCCTTCTTTCCTCCATGTGGCAGATTCAGCATTTTTTTTTACTGTTGTATTGATAATTACCTTGATTTACTTATTACCTACTGCTGTATATATTTGTGCCCTCTTCATCTGGGGCTTCTTCAAAACTTTTAGGTACTCTTTATTCTTTTCAGTAGGTAAGTTCTGCTTAATGTAAATTATACACGACTGTTATAAATGACTGCTGATAAATAGAGAGCAGGATGATGGGAGGACTATACGGTCTCTTAAATGTATCTGAAGGGCTTTTCCACCACAGCTCCCATTCTTATAGAAAATTAATCATGTGTGGTCTCTTCAAAGAGCTGGTAATATAGCAGACACTAAGTCAGTCTCGGCTTATTTAGTATTCTGTATGAACTAGTGAGGTCCCAGCTGGGATTAGGGGATTAATCAAATAGTCCATGTTTGACAAAGGCAGATGACTATTCGGTTGAGTAGGAGTGACCCAAATATAATAACCTGTAAGTACCCAAGGCATTCATCCTGAGGGAAGGCCAGCATGGATAACTGCACAGATCTCTTTAAAATCAGTTTTGAAAGACAGGGGAAGTGGAGGGAGGTGAATCAGCAAAGCTGTGCCTGTTTTGAAAACAGAAGGCAAACATGAGAAAAATAGAGGAAAAAGGAAAAAAAAAAAAAGAATTAAAATGACTACTCTGGAAAAAAAAAAACAAACCAAAACCCAAAACCCAACAGTAAACAAAAAAAAAGCAGAAATCTGGGGAAAATGCTAAAGAAGAGCTTGCAGCAAAGAACTAGGGGACTCTAGGCCACTTCAGGTTTTATGACTTAGGGCCACCTGCAGAAATATGTTGCTGCTTAACACAAAAAATATGATTTGTTTCTAGACCATACAGCTAGAGGAATATCAAATTATTCCATGAGGCCAAGGTAGTCTTATGTAGTGATTTATAGGTAACCCATGCTTTACAAACTTTTGGGTGCAGTCCTGAGTTTAAGCGATGCTTAATAAATCTGTTTTTCATCTTGAAGACTGCCCAAACTTGAGAGAAGGAGGTGAAATAAGGATGGAACTGAGATATTAGACAGTCTCCAAAGTAAACTAGAAATATTATAGTGGTGCACACATCTTTGAGAGAATAAATACCCCAAAACATCTTTAAGGAACCTGCGGAAAGGAGAGTGTTTCCTGCCAAACTGATTGGAGCTTGAGCAGGAGTGAGTGCTGCCTAATGCCAAGTTCAGCTAAAGAAATCTCTGATAGCTGCAGACCAATATTTTTCCTTCATTTTAAGAAGTCAATAGGCCTCTTATTGCTCTGGGTAAAGCCCACAGCATCACACTGTTCTTTTTCTTCTCTCAAACTGAAGATCTTTAGCTGCAGTTGGGATGTCATGGAAATATTTCCCATCTGTATCATACAGAGAGTTATGAAGTGATATTAGGCAACTCATTAATTAGAAAAAAGATTACATATCATGTTATGAAAAAAAGGAAAATATTTTTCCAGCAGCAGACCGTGATATCTTTAACCCACTGTGCTACCTAATGACTGTTGTAGATGTGAGAATGCAACCACGGATTTCTTGAACTTTTCATGTGCTAAAATTCGACCTTAGGATATCAAATCTGAGAAACCAGAAAGGTCAGTAAACAGTAGATATTTTTGAAAAAAAAAAATCTGTTCATGGAAAATATAGAAAATATTAATAATTTTAAGTATATTTTCCTCTTTATTTCTAGGATTTATTTTCCCTTTTTTACGGCACTCTTCTGAGAAAGTAGATTTCATTTATACTTCAGTAGACACATGTTTTTTCTGAGGTGGTACTATGTGACAGCTGTTATGTGGCTTTGAGTTTGTTGCAACACACCATGTGTGAAACAACAAAAAGAAAATATTATGTGTCACCTAACAATCTTTTAAAAATATAAGAAACAGACAACTGCTAACACAGTGTGAGAAGAACTCTTAAGATGTGTGTCACTTATGATAGAGAGGATGGAATACCACTATTATCATGTCAGAAAGATAAACATAGGCAAATGATTCATAAAAATATTCAGAAATAACATGAGCCTTAAATAGAGCAAGCCTAAACGTCTTTTCAGATACTTTATTTATGTCTTACCTATGAAAAAGTCGAACACCTCAGAAACAGCATCAAGCTAAACATTTTTCTGAGGGAAAGAAAGTGAAGCAGTGAAGCTACTGAGTTGAAGTTTGATATAACTACAAACTAGACAACTGTTTAAGCAATGTGAGACATAAAATCCTTGAATCATAGAATAGTTTGGGTTGAAAGGGACCTTAAAGGTCTTTTAGTTCCAAACCCCTGCCATGGGCAGGGAAATCTGCCTCTAGACCAGGTTGCATCCAACACGGCCTTGAACTCTTCCAGGGATGGGGCATCCACAACTTCTCTGCGCAACCTGTGCCAGTGTCTCACCACTCCCCTCACAGTGAGCATACAAAAAATAATAATAAAAAAAACAAGAACATATTTGAAAAGATACTTGCCAAGCTATCTGCTGAGAGCACCAGTCTTTAAATGTGGAAATACAAACTGTGGCTGAATTATGGTACAAAGTGAAATGAATTTTATAGGATCAGCGGCAGCTCAGAAAATAGTGTATGGCTCAGACCTTTGTGGTTTAATTCAACACAGCTGACAGGCCTGTTTGCAAAGTCCTCTGTACTGAACTCCCTTCAGTAAAGGTCATATATTGGACATCGGGTCAGAGAAAATTAAAGAAATACAACTAGTTCCTTGACCTTTTTTGGTTCAAATACATTCACCTTTCTGTAAAATGATTGTGCCTGCTGTGTTATTTAGCAGTATCAGAGCATCGTTTTGCAATGTAGGAGAAAGACTGAAGACTCTTATTCCCTGTGCCAGTGGAGACAGAGTACTAAGTGATACTGATGAAAAAAGTTAATGAATACACAGGAATATGAATTCCCCTTTATAATGTGACCCGCAGAACAGCATTCTTTTTTCTTTAGGCATGAGAAGATTTCCTTGCCTTCATTGTTTTACTTATGCCACTTTCGAGTCAAGACCCTGTTTGAACAGAAAATAAGGAGAAAGGAGAATAACTAAACATAGCTCCAGCAGACATCAGTTGACCAGGTTTTTAGGTGGATTTGCAGGTGCTTTCTGCATACACGTGGACCACTGAAAATGGCCCCAGACCTACTTTAATTAAAAGAGCTACATGCCAATTAGTAAAGTACACTAAATGGGATTGGAACTCTGGTGTGTCTCTAAGGCCCCCAAACCTGTGTTATGCCAGATGAGCTCATGAAGGAGCTCTGACAGCTCATGCTGGTAGACGTTTTTATAGATTGCCTAAACATTCCCTTACCTAAATTACAGGTAGAACAAAGAGTTACAATTTAAAGGAAAAACCAAAATTCTTTAAAAAGCTGATGATCTCTTTAAGAGAAGGAAACTTGGAGGGAAACATTTTATTTCAGAAGCACCAGGAGGATTGCATCCCCAGAGCTTCTTGTTTCTAAAAGCTGTTGACAAGCTCAGGGGAGCAATTACTTCCAACAGAGATGCCAGTGTTTGTGAGACAAGAAAGCTTCTGCAGAAGAAAACAGGTATAGTGATCAGAGGCTGCAGAGCGGGCTTTTGATAAAGTTTATTCTTTTCATGGGTCACATTCAGGACACCCATGTTCGGACATGTGTTTAAGTATTTGTAGGCAGACAGTATTGAAGAGTGGAAAACGAAGAAAAAATACTGTATATTCACTTCATCTTTTGACACTATGATGCTACCCTTATAAAGATATATTTAATCACAGAAACCAGAAACTTAATTTTAATAAGATTACCATTAACCCTGAGGAAGTCAGTGAAAAGACACCCATTGATTTCAATAGTGTTGGGTTCAGAATGGGTAAGATTCAGTAATTCCAGAAAAAACAGGAAGCACATAAGGACTGTCCTGGTTTCAGCAGTACCAGCCATTTTTCTCCTTCTTAGTAGCTGGTGCAGTGCTGTGTTTTTGACTTTCAGCCAGGGAACAGCGCTGATAGCAACAACTGAAAACATCAGTGTTAAGTAATGCTTACGCCGACCAAGGACTTTCTGAGTCTTATGCTCTGCCAGGGAGGAGGGGAAGCCAGGAGGAAGCAGAGACAGGACACCTGACCCAAACTGACCAAAGAGGTATTCCATACCACAGCACGTCATGCCCAATATATAAACTGGGGGCAGTTACCCGGAAGGGCTAGATCACTGCTCCATTGAGCTGGGTATTGGTCAGTGGGTAGTGAGCGGCTGCATTCTCTTCCCTTGTTATTTCCCTTATCACTATTATTGTTAGTGGCAGCAGCAGTGTTTTGTGTTATACCTTAGTTACTGGACTGCTCTTATCTGAACCTGTGGGAGTTACACTCTTTCGATTCTCCTCCCCATCCCTCTGGGAGCAGGGGGAGGATGAGGGGGGGAGTGAGCAAACGGCTACATGGTTCTTCGTTGCTGTCTGGGCTCAAACAGCCACAGGACTTAAATGAAACATTATAAAAAACTGGTTTTGAATAAGGGATGAAAATGCTTAAGATTAATCCCAGAGCCTGTTGACACTATAGCATTACACTTGTATCTCCTTTACAAAATAGTTCAAACTGCGCTCTGAATCTCATCTATACATCAGCTGTCCTTTTTTACTTCTGTGGTGTCCAGTTAAAAGGACAAATATGTCCAGTGCAGATTTTAACACCCTCAAATAACTTTCATGTTCAAAAACCAAGGAAATTATTCGCTTGAAATTCAAACTTCCTTTTTTTTTTTTTTTGCTTAAATAACTACTGTGATCCAGATGTCCATGATCTATATAAATTCTCATTACAAGTGCTCATTGTCTAATGAAACAAATGAAATAAGATTAAATATAAGGCACATGAAACCCTCTGAAGCATTGAAAACAGCCATTCCACAACTTTCATTAGAAACTTGTGCACTGTAGATCTACACACATCTCACAGTGCTTCACACCTTTTCTTGAGGGAGCACATGAGATGGCTATTTTAGTGTTGGGGCACTGTGAAAACAAAAAGCAGAAAGTTTTTCTCTTTGTATATTTTAAAGGTATGTTGTTTGCCTTTCCATATTATAACTGTATGCATTAATTTTCTTAAGAGCATTTTGGGATTTTCCTTGGAAACAGAATTCCAGCTGCAGCTAGGTCCACTGAAAATACATTATTATTACACTGTAATGGCTAAGAGGAGAGATGATTTTTTTAAGCAAGTCTAGATGACCATTTAGATGATATGGGCTCAATTAACAGCTTTACCAGTATCTTACTTGGTGCTATAAACATGTAAGTTACAGTGAGATCAAAATAGTATAATTTTTCCTTAAGAGTTGATTGTGTAAAATAAAATACACCAGCTTTCCAAGAACAGCACCTTAGATCAGACTTCCTTTTACCTATCTAGGTCACTAGACTAATAGGAAAGGATTTCACTTGTCTGTTTGCATTCAGCACCCACAGATGTTGCATTTTGAATCCATGGAGACACCTTTTCAAGTGGAAGAGAAAGCTCTGTGCCCTACATGTAGAGTGCTATCCTGGTAAACAGGATCTCTGGCTCGAAAAAGTCTTGCAAGCTTTTTTTTTGGGAAATGCTGCAAGTAATAGGTTTTGTCTTGGCTTTGACTGAGATAATTTTCTTCCTTGTACCTGGTACAGTGCTGTGGTTTTGATTTAGTATGAGAATAATATTGATAATGTGCTGATGTTTTAGCTGTTGCTAAGTCATGCTTACTCTAAATCACAAACTTTTCAGCTTCTCATGCCCTGCCAAGGCATGCGAACCAGCTGATACCTGGATCTGAGATGGTCCAAACCCATGTACATATTTGAGAAAAGCACAGTATGTTTCTCAGGGCAGACTGTCACACCAACAATTCCATGTGCAGTCAAACACTTTCTTAAAGTTATTGAACATGCTATATCAAACATTTTCTTAAAGTTCCTTATGTTGTGCTCTGCTCTTCAGAAGACCTAAGCATACTATTTTTCCCTTCTTCACAAGTTATGTATTGCCCTTCAACAAACAGCTGCTAAATGCCTATTGTGGATCTGATTCCTATAGACCTGAAAATTTTCTGTTCACTAAGTAAGGAATTCTTGGCTTTAATTTTTTGTCCTACACTGAGAAAGGCCTTTAACTTTTAGCCATTGCAGCACTAAGCATTACAAGCTCCTCTTTTGATCTCGACCTTAAAGTTTTGTGGTGGAGCTATAAATGGGAACTACTAGTGATTTCATTTTTTCAATTGGTCACAAGTTCCTAGGACAATGCAAACTATAGAAGCAGTACAATCTGTGGGCATTATACTTTGAGCCATAAGGCCATCCCATATTTCCCTGATACACGTAACAGCAGTTCTGGATACTTTTGGTAACAGTAGACAATATAACAAATGAAAATACTTTTGTCTTGGTCATTCAGGATAAATATCAGGAAAAAGAAATCGGTCAAGAGACTTGTGCTACCCAGAAACTGGTTACTCAGAAAGGTGGTAAAATTTCCATCCTGGGAGGTATTTATGCTTTGCGTGGCAAAACCAGAGCTGATCTGATCTAGTGTTCATGGCAGCTGTGGTGAATTGACTTTGGCTGCCAGACCCTCACCCCTTTTCTCCCTCACTCCACCTTCTCAATAGGACAGGGGGAGAGAAAGTAAGATGGACAAGTTCTTGGCTTGTGGTAAAGCCATTTTAATAAAACAGAAAGCTGTACATGGAAGCAAAGGAAAAGAAAATGAATTTATTCAATACTTCCCATTGGCAGGCAGATGTACAGCCAGTTCCTAGGCAGTAGGGCCTCAATATGTAGAATGGCTGCTTTGGAAAACAAACGCAATAACCAAAAATTACTCCCCCTCTTCCCTTCTCTCGGTTTTTATTGTTAAGCATGTCATCGCATAGTCTGTAATATCCCCTTGGTCAGTTTGGAACAGTGTCCCCTTCCAATTTCTTGCCACACCTAGCCTACTAGCTTTAGGGTGGTTTGAATCAGCCTTGATGTTATGCATGAATCAAAATGTTAGTGTCTTATCAACACCGTTCTAGTCACAAATACGAAGCACAGAACTGTATGGGCTACATAAGAACAGTTAACTCCATTCCAGCTAGAGTCAGTACAGTAATTTATCTTGAGTTGACAGCTGGGCTAGTCAACCTCGAGAGGTCAACATTTCAATGATTTCTTTCATACATCTAAAACTCCTGTGCTATATGTAATCAAACTAGCTCTAATGATTGGCTTTTATCCTTTTATTTCTTCATGAAGGTCATAAAGCTGTTACATATCCACATCGTGACACCAAAAAAACTCTTATTTAATGTTTCATTTACAGAATTGTGCAACCTAAAATAATGGGCATAAACTACGCAATAGCAATTGTCATTCACTTTCAACTATCAAAACCCATTTAAAAATATCCAGGTCAGCAGACAATTTTAACCAAGAGATAATGGTATATTGACTACTATCTTGCTTTGTAACCTAACAATACTTTGGCCTAAATTTCTGTCTCTATTTCTTGAACATGCCTTGGGGGACACTATCTCAGTTTTATCTTTGCAGAGGAAATGAGAAAACTGTCTTATATTTTGCTTATAGCTCATGAAATTAAAAAAAAAAAAGTTAAAGAAGAAGAAAGAAAAGGAAAAGGAAAAAAAAGTGCTCATCCTCTGGCTTGCAAGAAAATCTTTCCTTTTAGTTTAAGACAAATAGACTTTTAGGGACTGCGAAACCATAATCCTCATGATGAAAAAAAAAATAAATTGAAAGAGTTCTGTAGCTTTTTAATTCATTACAGCCACATTGTCATCACCTTTTCGTTTGCTATTCAAGTCATTGCTCAGTCGGTGAAAAGCTAGAATTTGTATGACCCATTTCTGATGCAGTTTGAAAGCACAGTTAGTGATTTCTTTCTGCATATTCATTTCACTGAAGCTATCTGAATTCTGCTAGAGAATGAATGTCACTGAGGTTAGGTCGGCATCCAGGAATGAAGATATCAGGTCATTTGTAATAGAAGTCCAAACTCATGTTTAGTGGCAACAAACTAACTTTCAAAGGGATTAGGTAAAACTATCAAATTAAGTTTTGAAAAATTACGTGTTTTGCTGATTTCCAAAATGTTGCTTTACAAAATTAAACATGGTATTTTTGCATCTCATTTATCGTATATTATCAGTTTTCTTTGTTTTCTCAAATATTGTCCCAGGACAGTGGCACATCAAAACCTTACCAGTGATATGTTCCTGTAGGAAAATACTTCCCAAGTCCATCTAAGAGTGTAAGAGCCTCTCAAGCTTGCTTGTTTCTATGTATATTCAACCTGTAAGAAGTCAAGAATGAAGACAGCTGTTTTCATCCTGTGTTCAGGTTGAAATTGGTAAGACATAGAATGTCTGCTTGCTTGTTTCCTTGTTTTTCTATGTGAAAAATAGGTCCTTACCTTCTCTTCTACAGCACTCAAGAATGTGAATGTCGATGTGGGGGGAGATACGAATAGGAACACTGCTAGTATATTGCTAAACTTTCTGAAGTATAGACTTATTATTATTTCTTAACCTTGTTGACTTTGAAAGGATGACACTCATTTAGAAAAACTGGTGGTAGGATCACAGCAGGGTTTAAATGGTTAACATACCCTTCTTAACAACTGTAGTGTCCAGAGGTAAACACCATGACATTAAATAGGCAGTTGATTTTCTTCCTCCTAACATCTAATAATCTCCCCAAAATTTTATTTAAAAGCTATTCAAAGTTTTACAAATATTTGGTCTGTAATATGATCTCTGTGAGCACACATAAAAGCACACATTAGTCTGAATTGCTCAATTCTGAGCTGCAAAAGCATTCAGCCAACTAGAAAAAACACTGCATTTCCTCATAGAGGAATGTCCTGAATGTTAGCACGATGATGTTAGAATCAAGGTAATGAAGACCTATACAATGCGTAGGTTTGACTAATTCTAAAGGATTAGGGTTTCTTTTTCTTTTCTTTTCTTTGGTTGGCTGGTTTGTTTTTTTTGTTTTTTTGTTTAAAGAAGTCTTGCTTATTATTCAAATAGTTGTCAGGTGTCTTTACACTGAATCATAGAATACATAGGGCTGGAGAGGACCTTAAGATCATCTAGTTCCAACCCCCCTGCCATGGGCACAGTCGCCTCACCCTAGATCATGTTGCCCAAGGCTTTGTCCACCCTGGCCTTGATCTTGTCTTGCAAAAAACACTGGAGAACAGGCTTTTAACATATAGCTTATTCCTGATCTCTCCAGTATGCATGATATAATCAATTTATTCCTTATTAGCATCACACCTGAAAAAAAGTATGTTCCCTTAACATTGAGTGCATACCAGCCCAGTTTTTCGAAAGTCTCAGCAAGAACATTGGCAGGGCTTTTCCACAGAGCTTTATAAAGTCAGATTTCTGAAACTGGTTCAGCTATATTTTTGTTACCTAAGAATAAAGTACACTTAGTGTGACATGATACTTGGTGACTAGAGGGTTCAGTGATTGCCACTGCAAGTCAAAATGGTCTCTACAGTAAATTTAAATACATTACATGCCCATCAGAATGAAAAATGCCTGGTTACAATGGTAAGCATTTAACTCCTTGAGGAATCTCTCAAAATAATCAAGTACTATGATAGTTATTGCCTGCCAGGTTTTAATATCCTTTCCTTAATTCTACTTCAGAGACCCAAACAGCTTATTCAGAGTAATTTTGTATCCAGAGACTCTTTTACAATATTAAGTCAGTCTTCATCTCCAGTAGGTTACATAAAGTTCTTGATCATCCCTGCTGTTTGAAATACTATTCCATTTAAACTCCCACTTAAGCGTGGCCTCTCACAGAGATTTTTCTACTGACTGCAAGAATTTAGGAGAACACCACCTGTGCCTTCATCCTCTTCGCCCTCTTCAGGGTTATATGGTTTCTGTCAGAAACTGGGCTGGAAAAAAGCCTGCAGATTAGTGAAATCATTTTGTTGTTGTTCTTAACATTGTTCTCAGGTCTGTCTCTCTGAAGGCATGTCTACACAAAATGACACTGAGGTGTCTAAAATGTCACTGAACAAGCTGGCAATCCTGCTTGGTCCTGTGCTTTTTTGGGAAACTGCACAACATTGCACCTGATCTAGTTAGTGCTGCCTTTCCTCCAGACTAATTGGTGCTGATGTGACTGTGCTGCTTCCAATCCAGATGAGCTGCCTATGGCACCAGTTTAGGTTTATGCTTTGGCAGTTTGTGTTCTGCACCACCTGTCATAGACCGTGATGCACAAACTGCCTTGATCCCTGATAGTTTTCCCCATTGTTTTACTCTCCAGGTCAAAATAAAGGATTCTCAGAAATTAGATGAACTGGATGCCCAAATGAGTTGTCTTCATGTTACTCACATACCTCATAACTTTCAGATTAACTGCCAGCTTAACTACTAATGTCATTTGGTACCTGCACTCTCAGTTCTCCAGACAATGGTTATTTCCCCTTTTGACAAGCAGAAAGGAAAAGAAGTTGGAACCAAGGAGCAAAGTGAAATATTTAGTTTGGGAAATAACATAATTCCACTATAAAGTTACACAGGTGTGGAATTTGAGCTCAATAAAACTGATAGAGAAGGATTTTAATTTTCATTTGAAATTAAAATAAAAAAGTTAAAAAATATCAATATTTATAGCCTTACATGTATATATTATTTACATATTGATGTATTTATATATTTGCATTTAAACATATATTTAATAAGCAGAAACACCATTTTCCTGACTTCTGATATATTTTTAGTCTCATTTTTCTAGTTCATTTGATCAATGGATTTGTACTAAAATTGTATGTCAAATTCTTTCTCCTGGCTTCTGCAGATATTCTTCCTACTTACTGATTACTTCCAGGTTGTTTACATCCTTCCCCAGACGGTCCTGATCTTTCATTCTCTCATGCTGCTTCAGCAAATGTCTTAGCCATTTTTTTCTCTCCCTCTTCGCCCCCCTCCACCTCCCTCCCTCCCTCCCCCTGCTTCTTTGCTGTCAATTTTAATCTGTATTTTGAGCCCAGGAAAGATTTCCCCAGAGTAACAGCAAAAATGGTATTATGAATATTCATAGATTGCTATGATCTTGGAGTTTTAAAATAGAACTGACTATTGTCATAGCAATGCTTATTCTCCCTATTATAGAATATTCAGTCTTGCCTATAGCTGATCTTCAATATCTAGGGTACTGGACCTTTTTTTTCCAATACTTTTTCAAGTCTAACTTATTAATTACTACCCACCATACCAAGATGTTTTAATGAAGCACTTTAATAGCCTTTTTCCTCTGTGAGCTAGATGATATTCTATTAAAAAAAGAAAAAAAGAAAAAAAGAAAGGGAGAGGAGATTTGGTCTGCTTGTGGGTCAAAACTGGAATGGTCAGTCAGTGCATAATCTATGTGATGTTTTTGCACACCAATTTCTATCATCATCACTAACTAGGACCAATTTATTTCCCAATCTTTTTGTCTTTTGAACCCTTCCTTTCTGAAGTCCAGTCTGGAGAGACTGCTCAATCTTGTTCCATAAACTGAATTTTGTATTCCTAAAAATGAAAACAACTTTCATGTTTGAAATATAACATATATATGTATACAACTACAGAGGTCACAGGTTGCTGCTTAAATACCCCTGAAGGCCAGTTCATCCTTTTTCTTCCTTCCTCCTCACCCATCAACTCTTACGATTTTTGCAATACTAGCACTGAGGGACCTTTTGCTTTAGGCATTTTATATACATAGTAAAAATTAAAGTCTCTCTCCCACAGGGCTTACAGGAAGACAGGCAGTAAATGAATAAACATATGGGGAAACAGGTGAACAAAATAGCACTGAAATATTGTGTTTAATGAAACAGAAAGCAATACTGCACAACCAGTGCCCAGCTGCTTCTAGTTACAGTTTGGACTTCCTACAAATTTTGGAAACACTTATTTTCAAGTCCTCTCACAGTGCTTTATGGTTTTAAAAGGACTGATTTTCCCATACCTAGAAATTAGTTAAGTTACTTAAAACATAAGTGCCAAGTTTTATTTGTGATTTCTTCTTTCCCTTCTTTAGGTGCAGAATTCTCAGCAACCTTACACTTCCCATGATGAACAACAAAATGAAGGTGAATCTGTAATGTTACAGCACTTTGTTAGATGCATCATTTATTTAGATTAATATTTTCTCTGGAAAGTCTGGAGGTTTTCCAACAGTGCCTTCATTCCAAGAAATGCTCTTACCCATATCTGTGACCAGTTTTGCTCCTGGGACTTTGAGTTGTCTATAAGTCATGCAGAGTATACTAACTTGCAATTCAGATATGACAAGTAAAGACATCTCAAGCCCTTACCTTGGCAGATAGAAAAATCTTTTCGATTTAAGTTGGACTATGGGGAGAATGACTCTCCCAGAAAACAGGGTAATGAGCCCATGGCAGAAAGGGTTATTGAAGTCACTGGAATGAACAGTTTCTGCAACAGAAAAGGAAGCAGAAACACAGATCTGTGATGTTAAAAATAAAAAATTTGTAGAGTTTAATTTTATTAAAGTGTCCTAGTTTTGGCTGCAATGGAGTTAATTTTCATCATAGTAGCTGGTACACAACTGTGTTTTGGATTTAGTATGAGAATAATATTGATAACACATTGAAGTCTGAATTGTTAAGTTGCGCTTATTGTAAATCAAGGGCTTTTCATTCTCTTATGCTCTGCCAGAAAGCAGGGGTACAAGAAGCTGGGAGGGAGCAGAGACAGGACATCTGACCCAAACCAGCCAAAGCGGTATTCCATGCCACAGCATGTCATAATCAGTATAAAAACTGGAGGGGATTACATGGAAGAGATTGATCATTGCCAGGGACAGGCCAAATAAAGCTGTTTAATATTCATAGAATCATAGAATCGTAAATGGTTTGGATTGTATGTGACTTTAAGGTCATTATGTCCCAGTCCTCTGGCCACAGGTAGGGAAACCTTCAACTAGACCAGGTTCCGTCCACCTTGGGTTTGAACACTTCCAGGGATGGGGCACCCACAACTTCTCTGAGTAACCTGTTCCAGTGTCTCATTACTCTCATACAGAAGAATTTCTTCTGAAGATCTACTCTAAATCAAATAGATTTAGAATCTTTTAGATTCTAAATAAGTTTCTAATTTCTAATTAGAATCTAATTTCTAATTAGAATCTTTTAGATTCTAAATAAGTTTCTAATTTCTAATTAGAAACTCTTCCAGTTTAAAACCATTCCTGCTTTTCCTATCACTACTATTCCTAGATAGTATATTAATTTTATTTTAAAATAAAGAATGAAACAAATATTTATATAAAAAAGTACAGAAATCAGCACACTTGCCATGGCCTTAATTCATGAAATCCTTGAGTACACAATTAAATCTATCATTAACGACAATATGACTTTAAATATGTTATGCTGAACAGGATTGCAATTCTTGGTACAAAAGTGTCCATAATGAACATAATTGTGAATGGGTCATTACCAGTCTCTGCTTTAAAAGTTACAAGACACAGAGCTATGTGCCTGTAGCATTTGAAGTTTTAAGTGCCTAACAAGCAGTTAGAGCATTCCATGAGAAATGTGTATGATTTACTGGTCAAAAAAGGCATGCAGACCGTTGTTATTAGCTGGTGTTCAAATTTGAGCTACTGTGGCCATATTAGAGCATACCTCAAATGTCTGCAACCCCACAGACACAATCATTGCAGAAATCTTTGAGGCATTTAAGCTGTCACCCACCCAGGTAGGAAGGAGCAGCTATTCCTCTCTTTTCAATTTGTATGGGCAATATAAAGAGTTTGTGAGTGCTTCTCATTTGCTTGTGAAAATTCAGTTTAAGCACCTTCACCAGTAGCCAGAAACCTGGACAATTTCACAGGGGAATGTGTGAGAAGAAGACACACTGTTTTAAAACTGAACAATGAGAGTTGCAACCTCTGGGTAAACCACAAGGAACTGAGAGGTTTCATGTGAAGCTCTGGCAACCTTTCTGGAGAACTGTCTGGCCATAACCCAGGTAACAGGGCTATGGGTGCAATAGACTGTATTGTTCTTTGTAGTCATTTCCACCTACTTGCAGAAAGGGATTTAATGTAATCAGATATTAAGAAACAGAAAAATATTAGATTTGAGTTCCATGATTTTAACAGGTATAAACTGTCTATGCTGGCAGGTAAATCAACCCAAAAGGATCCTATGAGCTTCTGTCTGCAAACACCATTTAGGAGAAAGAATCCCTTGAAATTATAACATAAGTTTACACTGAAGACAAAATTCTTGAAGCTGTAGTCAGAAGCTTTCTGTAGCAGAAGTACAAAAAGTCTGTATCATAGCTGCTAGATTTCCATTGTTTGTTGGGTTTTGTTTGGCTGGTTGTTTTGTTTTGCTTTTTTTTTCATTTGTAGAATTATTCAGTACAGTAATTTGCAGTTCTCCTGTTTGTATACGTCTTCACATACCTGAGAGCATAAAGAAAACCTCTGCAATGTACTAAAGCAGAGCACCCTTGAATTTCTATCAGAAAGAACAATTATCAATAGCTTAGGTTACAGTCTTTGCTTTGCTAAAATGGAAATTTAATTAGATAGGGATAAAAGCTACTAATTCTCTATGTGAGTCTTATACATAGAATGCTCCTTTTTAGCTGTAACATTTGCTTCCATACTATCTGTTTTGTAACACTTCTTCTGACCCCAGAACAACACCAGCTTCATAGATACAGAACATCAAAATCCCTGCTTGTTTCAGGTGGATTTTTCTGTTATCAGTGCTCCCAGAGTAGCCTGTTAAGCTGGATAAATATGCTATCTTTTTCCAGTGCATAATACAGTTGTTGAAGGAGACACATAAAAATTACTATCTACAAATCATCCATTTTTGAAAGGCACATAAAAAAGAAAAGACATCAAGAGCATTTGCAAGCAATGAAAGTGGTTTGTGATTTATTTTTTTCTGGGTTGTTTTTTGGTGTTTTTTTTTTTTTTACTAAAATGTGCTGCATTTTGTGTTTGGTAATTGCAAGTCTGCAATGGCAATCTACTGCTTACACTGCTTTGCAATAACTCATTCGTTATTCTTCTGCATCCAGTTAGCCAGGATTGTCGCAAAAATATGTAACATATTTCCTGATTAAAGTTCACCCCTTTTTGTGAAAATGCTAAATATATTAATTCTATATACATTTCTTTCAATCTTCTCTTTCGTCCATTACCTGGTCTAATAGCTGATATTCACTGGAACAAATTCTCCTTGGAAGGAGTTTAAATATTTCATAAGCTTGATTTAATTGCTGTCATTTCCAACAGCTTCTTCACTCAAGAGACACTCTTTTTATAGGAACTCTATTGGATTTTTAGTGTCAATAAAAACTTTTTAGACATCATTAAGTTAGATTTTTAAGGGTGAATGAACCTCTAGAGTTTTTCTCCTGATGGCTGTTAATTTCAAATCTGCAATATTTATTCCTCTTGCAAATCTTAAATTCAGTTCAAGCTTAACAAAACAATGGTCAATGAATATGTACACCCTTACCTGTTTGCATTTGTATGTTAATTGCCATTGTCTACTCTGCTATGGACAATTTTATTATCCATGCACATTTTCAACATATATAATTGAGAAAAAATGATATATGAAGAGGTTCCATAATGTAATAATAATAAAAAATCATATTGTGCTACCATATTGATTACTTCTTTCTGCAAATTGCCTGGTTTAATTGTATTATAAACTTTTTACTGAAATGAAGTTTAAAAATCCATTCATTTACTGTACTTCAGTTTCTCCTAAGATTTTTCAGTCAAAAAACAGCAAATGCTATTAAAACCTGCAACTAAGTCTAAGATTCTGTGCCTTCTTTTGAACTATTAAACAAAATATTACTTCTAATCTTTCAAAGTATTCCATGTGTATGTGCATCTATATGTGTTCAAATAACATATTTAGCCATAAATATATTTACTCATGAATTCTACCAGACAGGTGAAGTATTCTTGTTGATGTCTGCAATGATATGGACAGCATACATGATTGGCCTAAAAGTGATAAATAGATTATCACTTTAATAAAGCAGTAAAACTGCTGTAATTTAGGAAACAAGAAGGAAAATCATAGGGAACGGTGAAGGCAAGAAGCATATTTAAATAAAGATCCTGGATTGTTCTTCATCTGAAAAATTTCTCTTGCTGTTTTCTGTCTATACAGGTGAAGATTTTGAGTCTCAGAATGAAATTACTTTTCTTTCTGTAAAGCCAAAGTTTATCTGGTTAAGAGTTAGCTTATGGAAAATTTGATAGCTTTATTTTCTGATGATTTATGAGAGAATCATAGAATAGTTAGGGTTGGAAAGGACCTTAAGATCATCTAGTTTCAACCCCCCTGCTATAGACAGGGACACCTCACACTAAACCATGTCACTCAAAGCTCTGTCCAACCTGGCCGTTAACACCGCCAGGGATGGAGCATTCACATCTTCCTTGGGCAACCCACTCTAGTGCCTCACCACCCTTAGAGTAAAGAACTTCTTCCTTATATCCAATCTAAACTTCCCCTGTTTAAGTTGTAACCTATTGCCCATTGTCCTATCACTACAGTCCCTAATGAAGAGTCCCTCCCCAGCATCTTTGTAGGCCCCCTTCAGATACTGGAAGGCTGCTATGAGGTCTCCACGCAGCCTTCTCTTCTCCAGGCTGAACAGCCCCAACTTTCCCAGCCTATCTTCACACGGGAGGTGCTCCCGTCCCCTGATCATCCTCATGGCCTCCTCTGGACTTTTTCCAGCAGTTCCATGTCCTTTCTATGTTGAGGACACCAGAACTGCACACAATACTCCAGGTGAGGTCTCAGGAGAGCAGAAGGGCAGGATCACTTCCTCAGACCTGCTGTTCACGCTCCTTTTGATGCAGCCCAGGATACAGTTGGTTTTCTGGGCTGTGAGTGCACACTGAAGCTGGCTCATGTCCATTTTCTCATCAGCCAACACCCCCAAGTCCTTCTCTGCAGGGCTGCTCTGACTCTCTTCTTTGCCCAACCTGTAGCTGTGCCTGGGATATTTTTAATTTATTTTCGTGACCTTTTAAATATGATACAAAACACAAATTAGTAAAAGTGGTTCTATTTTTTTCTCCTCATTTGACAAGTACAACAAATTATATAGCATAAATAGGTACGTATGTTTGTACCCACATAATTGGTCTGACATTATACATGTGCAGATTAATTTGCAAGTTGATTTTATGGTAAAAATATCCAGAAATTATTATGATTTTTTCTTATGTTTTCAAATTTGGCGTTAGGATGTTCAGGCAGAAAAGGATACACAAATTTATTCCAATCGTATTAGTCACAATGTTTTCTACTTTGCTCAAGCATCTCATTCCAGTATGAGTTTTATTTATAATCCATTTTAAATTGCATAGAGATAGCCATAAAAAAAAAAGAATCATGTGTTCTATAGAAAAGAATTGTAACATGCATCAGTAGATGGGACCAGCTGAACAGTTAAAGTGTTTTGGCCTGATGGGTAATATAGAAATCACATGAAATGTATGGCTGAATTTTCCTTTGGTTATATCCCTGTTTTATTGGTTCTGGCCCTTTGCCTGTAACATCAGATCAAATGTTTTTCGTGTTAACAAGGATCTTAAAATCCTGGACCAAAACCTCTTAATAGGAAAAGTTCACAAGTTGTGCCTGTAAAGTCTTGTGGAGACAGTTTGAAGACTTTAGCTCTGCATGGTAGCAAGTTGTTTGGCCCAACAAGAGTGGCGTTGTAGAGCCAAACGAATTTCACTGAGGATCTGATGTCTACACTATATTTCATAAGAGTTTACTCTGGAGTGTTTTTGATCTGCTGAGTTGAACTGAGCACCTTTTAGCAGTCTAAGTCCATGAAGTATCCTCCAGGAGTGAACATTCTGGTTTAATTGTGTCAAAAAGAACCTAATTTGTGATCTGAAACATCTGAAGTTGTCACAAAATAGAATTACCATTCTTTTCTGGTCTTGTCTCTCAGGGTTCATTTTAGCAGAAGCTGTGAGTCTCAAAAGCAGTTCACATGCACATGTGTAATCTATCTGTGTCTCCCTCTCATTGTGCTCTGAGAAATTGTTTTAAATATATTTGACTATCATATAACAATTCTCAACAGGCATCTTTGGAGTTGACATATAAAAATTATGACCCAACACTTTTTTAAACATACAGACAGATTTTGTATATTAAACATTTTTAATATATAGCATTCAAAAAAATTATACAGAAGAGAAATTAAGGGAAAAAATGTTTCAAAATAATTAACATTATGTCTTGGGTTCAGCATCCACTGATCAGGCAGTCAGCAGCCACACAGCACTGTACCAGCTACCAAGGAGAAAAATGACTGCTACTGCTGAATCCAGGACACATTAGAAGAAATTATGCTTACTTGATAAACTGGTCTAAAATTAATTACAGAAAACTCTTCCAACACCAATAACTACTGAAATAATAAATATTTTATGGAATGAATAATTTGAGACCCAGCATGTACTTTGTAACACATGTGCTATGTAAATCATCCATCAGTTCAGGTAATTACTCCCACACTATTAAGCATAAACTGTAGTTTATTTCAAGCTTTACCTTGACATACAATATTCTGAAATGATATGTAGGTAAAACACTGTGGCAAAAATGTGCAATATGTTGAAACTATTAATAGAAAATTGTGAACTTGTTGATTATTTCCACTATAGAGAGAAAGTGATAATGTAGTTCCTGGTATAATACTAACATTTTCCCACAGTCAAGCTATTAATTGTCTCCCTGTTTGGTTTTGGGTTTGCTCCCTCTTTTTTTTTTCCACAGAAATAGTTGCAATGAAACCATCCTGATACTTCTGTCTGTAGGATACCCAAAAAGCCACCTCCCAAAGCAGCCTTACAGAATGCTCACATAGGAAAGTTCATAGCAATCTGGGATCATGAATCATATGAAAAAAAGAATTAAAGACATCAACATGCCTTGAACACATATTACAACGCTTCTTTAAACTGTTTATGGGTAGCCAGTGTTTTGGATACATGACCATCTTTTTTCGTATTCAGTTCTGTGATGGGAAGAAAACCAAACTGGTTTTGGGTTAGGAACTGTCCTGACTAATTCATTCATAAAGAACTCCAATGCCATTTTCATATCATTTCTGCAAAATAGAAGATGATGTTAAACCTACCAATCTATCGAGTCCCTCATTACAATACTTCATCCCAACTACAACTGTGATGGGGCCCAAAATAGCATAACTTATGACTCCAAGCAGAAGGAAATGACATATTTCACTAAGAGTCACTTTGTGAAATGTGGCTGAAATATGGTGATATTCCACATTCCCAGTGGTTTTTAGTTTCAGCAGGGCATTGCACTGTTTTAGGAATGAGCTACTATCTTCTTTCTAACTACCAGTTTAGTCAGAATAATTCTGTCTCTAAACTTCCCCATAGGAACAAACCTAAATCTTTTTCTCTTTACTCTTTCTTTCTGAAAACCAATGCAGACACAGATACCACAAAACCAAATGCTAGGCTTAATTGCTGCAAAGTTCTGTGAAATTACTTATATGGCGAAGCTCATCTACTACTACATCTTAGTTTATGGGCTCTGTTTTGCGCATTAAAGTCTGTTGTTCTATTTTCTCTATCATAGAAGATATTTGTTAGTTCTTTTTCTTGTTTATAACTTATATTTTTCATTAATGAAGCCAGCTGTTTTACTCAGTAGCTTTCTTATGGTTTTATCCAATCTCCAGCCCCAAAATAACCAGGAAAGTGTTCACATTAAGGAAAAAAAAAACGGAATGTGCAGCATCAGAAGTTTGAAAAGAGAACAGAAGCCTTAAACTGAAGCTCTTGGAAGCTGGGGTTTATTTTTGCCACACTTCTGTGTTAAAATTTATAGATTAATGCCATTCTGAAGAATCATGAAATTGCCAAGAACATGACTTAAGCTTTCACTAGCAATACAGTCAGTGACTTCCTAGGTTCACATGCTTGTAGTCTGCTTTAATACAGAAGCAGCAACTTTTAAAGGAAAGTAAAGATTTAGGATAGGTGCTCTAAGTGTGCTATACTGTTTCTCCACAGGACAGTTGAGTAGAAAAATGATAGCCGTCTGTAATGCAGTGTAAGTGCAACAGAAAAACTGATGAAAGACATGGTAGGTTATATACAAGAGAGAGAAACACAGAAATCTACCCCACTTGCAACACTTCAGGGTTGGCCTGGGGTGGAACAAGATCCTATATCCTGCATCCCATGACTGAGGGTATTCAGTAGATTTGTACTTCTGACAAGGAGCTTTGGAGCTCTCTCTTAAGAATCAGGATGGCGAGATCTTGGTGGTAGGTGGTTTTTTTGAGAAAAAATGCTCATTTAGAGTTAATTATTTGGTTTATCCTTTATCAAATGTCTGTTTGCGCTTACTTCAGTGTATTATATTTAATCAGCTTCACCTACGTGTGTCCTTGAAGGCACTACATTTTGCTCTAGGGGATGCCATCTGAAATACAATAAGGGAGATCTGAAAATGCATTTCAAGGTGTGAATAACATCTCTTTAATAACTTTTAGCATTTGTTTTAGGTTATGTTAATACATGATTACTAGGGGTGTACTCTCAGTGATATGCTTTACTGGTAGTGTACTAAGTTTCCATATATTTCTTTGGGAGGTCATTCAAAGACACAATCTGCAGAACAGCTTAGTGGTGCAGTTTTCTTTCCGCAGATGAGCTGGGTATCTCAAGCAAATGCTTGAGTGGCCTGTAGATCATACTTTTTTTGATGGTTTTCAGATGTTTACTGGCTCTCCTGATCTGTGAGGTATGTAGCAGTTTGTAGCAGCAATTTGTAGTTCATCATCTCTTATGCTACCTCTCGTGTCTGAACCTGCAGCTGAAGTTGATGCAGGAGCATGTCAGAACTGAATGAGGGAGAGAGGATACCTATGGAATTTGTGATAAAAAGTGGTAAGTCAAGGTTAAATATAGATGTTACAGATGCCATCTAAGTATGCATCGTGGTTTAACCCCAGCTGGCAACTGAGCACCATGCAGCTGCTCACTCCCTCCTGCTCCTTCCCCTCACCCCCGCTGGGATGGGGATGAGAATCAGAAAAAGGTAAAACCTGCAGGTTGAGATAAGAACAGTTTAATAATTGAAATAAAATTAAATATATATTATTATTACTATAACAGGGAAAAGAGAGAGAGAGGAATAAAACCCAAGAAACAGCAGTGATGCATCATACAGTTTGCGCACCGCACACTGACCAATGCCCATCCTGTCCCTAAGCAGCAACTGCTACCTTCCATTTTATATGCTGGGTATGACATGCTGTGGTACAGAATATCCTTTCGGCTAGTTTGGGTCGGGTGTCCTGTCTCTGCTCCCTCCCAGCTTCTTGTGTCCCTCCTCACCAACAGAACATAAGACTGAAAAGTCCTCAAAAGTAAGTACTACTGACAACAACTAAAACATCAATGTGTTATCAACATTATTGTCACACAAAAGCCAAAATACAACCTATATCACCTACTAAGGAAAAAAAAACAAAACCTCAGTACCAACCGAAACCATGACAGTATATTAGCTGCACTAAAATATAGTTGTTAAGAATCAATTCCTTTAAATGCCTCATGAAATTGCAGACATATTATAATGAAATACTTACATGCACTATCTTGACAGTAGTAGCTGTGCAATCTAGTGAAAGTGTCATTTATTTAAGGTAAATTTTATTGTGGATAAGAACATATTGGATATATTTCTCACTGTGTTTAAATTGGAATTCCAAGTTCAGGTTCTTAGTTGTTGCTCTTTTACACATGGGATGGGCCAAACTAGTAATCACACTAGTGTTTCTGCTACTTAACTAAATGGGACATCCCGCCACTCATGCAAGTAAAGTCAGATATTAACATTATATGAATTTCTAGTTTCCTATTTATATTATGTATAAATAGAGAACTTTTCAAACTATTGACCTAAGAACGTTTCATCCTGTTAAGAACTGTGAATCCAATGTGGAAATCATTTACTCCCATTTCAGAATGTAATTTAACCAAAACCAGACTCATGACTTGTCTTCATAAAATGAAAGATATGCTTTGGCAGTGAGATCCAAGTGCAGTAAGACTTCCAATACAAAGATCTAAAATTTCACTAGCAGCAGTAGGACTTTACTGAATAATCTCATTGAATAGAGCTGAGCATTTGGGAAAACAGCCATAGATTCCTCTACTTAGGGCCTACTCTGCTCCCACTAAAGTGAATACAAAGATCTCAGAGTTTAGAGATCTCATGGTTGCAGCCAAATACATCTCAGGCCACTTCATTTCTGTCCTTAAATTAGTGAGTTCTATATCTGCTGTTTCTGTGACCTGCACTCTTTACACATTTAGAGAACAAATGTAATGAACTAGAGTAGATACAATCATGAAAATATTAGGAAAAAAATATTATATGTTCTATATTTATTTGCATATATCCCAGTGAAAGAGCAAAGAATAACATTTTTAGAATGCATTTTTAGATTGTAGACGGTAAAGGAGTTGCATAGCTATATAATCAATAATCAGAGTAAGAAAGGATGTCAGGAGCACTAAAAGTACAGTGAGTGTTGTAACTGGCCATTAATAGAAAGCTCTTCCACCTCCAAGCTGAAAGGGTCAAAGAAAATCTACATCCCAGGCTTCAATAAACCGGACATTTTACATCTACTACTATCTACCCTGCATTACTGATTGTAATCCTGCTCAAGCATTTGTCCTTTAAATAAAACATTAAATGGAAGTCTTTTCTGCTCTGTTGGCATTATGGATAACATGACATGACTAAAAGGAGAGTAATAATGATTAGAAATCTCCAAAGGCTACTGACTTGGTGCTTGTCAACTGTACATAGTGGATAATGAAAGCATTTTATAAAGACTTTGCCATCAAAAACTTTAATGCACAAAAAGGAGGTGGGATTTGTTAGGGTACAAGGTTACAAAAATGAGCCCACAGATAAAGTTGAGATATACAAGTTTTAAATGGGGAATGACTTTAAGCCCTAAACCCTAATTTTTAGACTCCAAAGAATTTGCATGGTGTCCCGAAATCTTCCATTTTTTTCTGTAAAAAATATTCCAAGTGGGGCTTCATCAGCTCTGAGGAGAGGGAAGATTACCCTCCTTGACCTGCTAGCAGTACGTTGCTTAATGCAGCCCAAAGTACCATTTGCTTTCTTTGTGGCTAGGGTATGTTCCTGGCTCATGTTCAGCTTAAGTCCAGTAGGACTCCCAAGCCCTTTTCTGCCAAACTTCTTCCCAGCTGGGTGACTGCAGCCATGGTGGTGCCCGGGCTTGTTCCTTCCCAGGTGCAGGACTTTGCAATTCCCCTTGTTTAACTACATGAGCTTCCTGACAGCCCATTTCTCCAGCCTCTTGAGGTTCCTCTGGAAAGCAGCACTACCTTCTGATATATCAGCTATTCCTACTGGTTTTGTGTCATTTTCAAACTTTCTGAGGGTACACTCTGCCCGATCACACAAGTCATGAAAGAAGGCACCAAATGCAATTGGACCCAGATTAACCCCTGTATACTGTTAGTTACTGGTTTCCAACCAGAATTTTTGCAGCCTTGTAGGACCCTCTGGGACTGGTCATTCAGCCAGTTTTCCACCCATGTGCTCTAAAAAAAAAAAAAAGTACATCAAGTAGTAAAGAAATTATTTATAGAAATATGCCTCTCTCTCCCAAGGTCTTTAAACTGGGTGGTAAACAAATGATATTAGATTCAGCAGCACAATAGAGAAAACTACATGATTGCCTGGCAGCCATTGTGTATTGAATAATTAGGAAATTAAATAAGAAAATATGGGAATAGAAATTTTATGCTTGTGTAATATTTACATTGATCTAGCACAGTATGCAGAGACTGATAGAAGACATATGTCAGATGCTTCCTTTTCTCTGTTGATAAAAGCATGTGTCACAATAAAGAAATGAACAAAATAGTGAAGAAAAAATGTCTTCTAAGGAGGTAGTCTTCTTTTGCCAAGCCTGGGTAAATCTCCATCTTCTGCAACCTCATTTCAACTGAATTTATTTAGTTAAGATTGGTTCAATACAAATCATTAGAAAGAGAGATTTGGTAGCACTTACCCAAATACTAGTGCTAGATAACACATTCCAGACTTTTAAAGACAGCAGTGTGAATCCAAGACTGCTGCACTTCGGGGCTGTATAGTGAGGAACAGATGTCAGGAATGGTTAATGCTACACAGTTGTGGAGAGGTTCTGCCACATGTTGCTAGCAGTGAAAACATACAGCACACATCTCCCATACAACTCTTGATATATCAGATGTAACTGTGAAACAGACAAGCAAGCAAACAAATAATAGACAAGAATAAATAAAAAAAAAAAAAACACAAGAAAACAAACAAAACCCAGATCTTTAGGGAAATAAGAGACCTGAGACCAAAAACTCCACAAGTCCTGCTTATGTGACTTCTCGAGACATGGCAGAAGTAGACATTAAGGTAGACAGAACCAGCCATGCAATTAATGAGCCTTAGCTTTGAATGTATGAATGCTTAAGCTAATTCCTTACATTTTTTGAACTATCTTCTGTGTGAATGGACAGTGTGACACGTGGTTATTAAACACTGTGCCTACAGAGGAGCAAACTGGGTGAAGATGAGGAAATGGGCATGGTAGTGTTCCCTACATTTTGTTTTGAATTACTTTTATCCAGGTGTCCTGAAAGGAATATCCCCACTGTGAAGTTGTCTGAAGAAACAGCCATTGGTTACACTACTACACATTTATTAGAGATGGGTGTGTGTTTGGTGCACACCAAATTAGGTACTCCATTTTAATTTCCTCAGAAAAGATTCTATTTAGTACACACTGAAAATGCTTTTCAAAATAAACCATCAAATGATAAATGAAAACCGTGTGGGCGTCTGCACGCAAAACTGGACTGCTAATCTGAGCTAGTTTTTCAGTTTTTCTATCCAAGACCTGTGAAAGACGGAAGCACAGAATGGCATATGTCCTCTAATTGCTGTAAAAACCATAGTGGGATGCTTCTGACTAATTCTCAGTATCTTCTTAGATTTGGTTTGGAATTCTTCTCTTCTATTTTGTTTTCTCCTTTTTTTATTTCCTGTTCACTCTGACGCAGATTAAAACTGTGACTACAAAACACTGGTGGAACTGTATAGGGACTGAGTTAACAACCCATTTGATATTTTCATTTGCAATCATTCTTGCTATGTGGCTCCTAGTAATGAAAGCCATATTGCTTCCCATTTTTAAACAAGTTCCTAGAGGTAAACATACCTGGGAATTGTCAATTTTTATTTTATTTTTTTATAACAAGAAGTAGTTCGACTATGACCTTGTACCAAACCTAAATCAGCACATTTCATCTTGCAAACATTCATAACACAAGAATTTTATATTCTACCAGTCCGTAATTTTTTTTCTGAGTTTCATATTAACCTTATTTTTCTCTTGCAACCTTTATGTTTACTTTTTAAAGATTTTATTTTCGTTCCCATTCGCCTCTCCCCCAGTGGTAATTTTCCTCCCAGAGATATTGCTATTGATTTCTCTAAATTCAGTAACACTCATCTGAGACAATGGTGATGTTTTCTGGATGAAAGATGCTCATTCTTTTTTTCCAGAATGAGTGTAGTGTTTCCATGAAATAGAAAGTTATGTTGTAGCAATTTAGCCTGAATAAACTTAAAATCTAAATTTAAAGAGATCTATTTAATCCACTGAATTATGTTTTAAGAATGGAACATTATTATTTTCAGACCAATAGATTATTTAGGCAATGATAACAGTACTTTGACTCCTGAAATATCAAACTAACAGAACAGTTTAGCACAAACACATGATAAGGCATGTTATTTTATTTTAGAGTTATCTAGGTATATTTATTTATGATGCCAGTAAAGAATTAAAAATACATAATCTATCATGAACTCATCATGTCTTTTCCTATTATTCTAGTCCTAATTTGATTGAAATATGAAGAATACAACACCACAATCACACACAATAGAGTAGGATTAAAGGTTTTAAATCATATGTAGACTTTTGAAAATCCAGCCCATCCACTAATACAAGAAATGGAAAACAAATTACAAGCTTTAAAGCGGGGATCATTAAGCTATACAAAGCAGAGATCATTATACTGTACATTACATCTAATTGTTCATTCTTAAACTGTAAAGAAGAAAAATGAAAAAGATGCATTTAAGTGACCATCAGATTTTAGTGTCGCTGTTCTGCAACTTAAAGTCAGAAAAATTCAAGGGATAATTAAGCCAAAATTCTGAGTGATTAAGTATTAAAAGAAACAAAGACAGATTCTAGTCAGAGGTTAAAAGCAGTGAAAATACAAAGCTAACAAGTTTTATTTATCTTTTTTCTTAGAATCTTATATTTTTCATTTTTAATTTACTGTAAGTGAATGCTCCTGGCATAATGTTTTATGGATGGTTTGCTAAGTTTTAATGCAAACTTAAAATGCGAAAATCTGATACGAAACCCTCATTCCAACTTCTGAGTACTCAAGCTTAAAAGGGACTGTTGGCCACTGCAAACAGCTGATAACCTACCTACTAATTTAATTCAGTTCAGGTATGAGAAGTAAAACTAAGCTGTAATATCTCATCATACTGTTATTTTGTAATGTATGATGAATGGAAAAGGATTACTATATAATGATATGTTGCTGAATATTACATACATGTTTAAATTCAAGAGATATGAACACATATTTCTGTTTCAGGATATGAGGCTTCATTTAAATCGTCAAAGAACTAATGCTTAATTTTTTAAGAAACAGTAGGACACTAGAGCAATCTACTCCTTTTCCAAAATAATGTAAAAATTATCCCTCTGTTCTCAGTCTGTTCCTCAACGCAGAAGAATGTTTTCTTGCTTTGGCTCATTGATTTTATTTATTTATTTTAGACTTTCCCAGCCATTAGTTAGGGTTATACAATCGCATTAATATTACATTACGTATATAGATTTGCTGGCAGTCCTGCCAGTTGCCATTGTATTTCCCATCAGGTTGGGTCGCTACATTCCACTTCCTAGTTATCAATGACTAATTCACAAAGACATTTCATTTTTTTTAAGGAGAGAGAAAAGCTTACTAACATCAAAAGAAGGATTAAAAAATAATAATATAATAAATTAAATTTAAAAAATATTACAAAGCACTAGGATGTTGTGTTTGAATCCTGTTTTATATTTTTACTTGTTTGGCAGATCCAGTCATATCATTAAGTTGATAGCATATTAAAAGTACATATTTTTTTATGTTGACAAAGACTCCTAAAATGATCACAGTGCTTATATTCTAAGTCAAAAAAGCTTGGTTTTCATCTATACACAGGTTTATTTTGTTGTTGGTTTCCAAGACTGATATGCAAGTATGCTCTGTGGAGTAGAACTCAAGTTTTTAACTTTTTTTTTCCCATGCTCAAATAAAAAATATAATGTAATTGCTGTTAAGATTGTGTTACGGACAGAATCTTTTTTTTTATTTATCTCCTTCCTAAAATGCGAAACTGGGAGATGCTTCCATTTTAGGCGTAACGATACGTGATAAAAAACATACCACAGAGGGTATACTTAGTAAGTAGAAAGCTTGCCTTTGCTTCTATATGCAGCAAATGGCATTTAAAAAGTGAAGTTACTGAATAGTAATCTAAAGTGTAAAAAGAAACTAGACAAATACAAAATTAAAGAGTAAATACAAATTCAAAGATTTTCTCCCTGTTTATGTAAGATACTAAAAGACCAGTAAACTTTATATTTGCTGCCATAAATGTTATGATATAATGTTATTATTATAATCTTTTACATAATAATAAAGAGTAATCAGAAACCTCTGTACAATACAAAGACCAATGAACACGAGCCTGAATGGAGATGGCTATTTTTGTGACCAAGCTGTAAATTGATAAAATCCTGTTGCAAAAAAAACCAAGTGATTCATGCTGATTGCTGATAGAGTTTGAACTGAGGATGGATAAAATAGTATAGGCAAAAATGAGACTAAATCTGAACAGCTGCCAAAATACAGCACAATCAAAACTGAGCTAAAAATTCACTTTAACTGTGATATTATCTCATCTCATCTATATGTCTAATCATCTTTTCTGCTTTCTGTAGCTTAACATTACTTAATCTGGCTGTATTAGAACTTTGTATTCAAAAACATCCATTTTTTTTTTCAATCAGTCAAGCACCTGGGTAAATTGCAGTTGAGTTAATGGGCAGTCCACAGCTTACTTCTGTATCCTAATGAATCAGGGCATGATTCACCTCACCCAACTTTAGACAACTACAGAGCATTTTTTCTTCTGACCCCTTTTAGGCAGGTACTTCACAATAAGATAAACCTCTCCTTTGACATGTTTTTTCCGGTTAAGCTATAAAAGTGCTATCGCAGTCAAATTATGAGGAAAATAACTCACTCAGACATAGATATTTACATTATAGACTCTACATCTGGCCATGTAAATCCCAGCCAGGTGTCTGATCCTGTTTTAGTTCATTAAATCCTTGAGTCTGCCAATTTACAAGCCAATATTTGACCCAAGTGATCCATTGCACAGAATCTAACACACATGTCCCCCCAAATCTGTATTTCTGGGAAAAGTATGCTCGTCTCAGTTAGACTCTATTCTTTCACTTCACCTATTACGCCTAAAGAATTTAATTTATTTTCTGAATTCTGATAAAAAAAAGAATTAGTCAAAGTAAACTCTAGTAAAGTAAGCTTTGCATCAGAGAAATCTCATGGAATATCAGCCTGTGAACTGGGCATCTCAGTGATTTTTTGAATAAGAAAAGTAATAAAGAGATGACAGAATAACCAATCAAAAAATGCGCAAATAACATCTGGAAAAAAAAAAAAATCCCCCCAAACACACTGATGTGTCAAAATGCTGTTTTAAGAACTGACCACTATGTACAAAAGAAAATCTTAATAATTCAGTTAATACTGGCAGCTGGCAAGTATTTGAACAATTCTTTATGAATTTGTCCTGCAATGCCTAGATGTTGTCCTGCAGCTGCCTAAAATTCAGGTTTGGTTTTTAAAAAGCTATTTTATGTTACTAAATAAATATCTGTGGCTTGTCGGCCTTTCAGGTTTGATAGATCTCTTATAAAAACTTATATTGTTCTGAAGTCACTGAATGAGAGAATATGAATTGCTGAAGCTAGATTCAGATTTGAAGACACGTGAAGAAATAATAGGCAAAAAGTGGAAAGTCTGGAAATCCAAGGCTACAAAGGAGAAACTTTAAGAACAGAGGTGGAACTGCATCTGATGAAAGAACTGTACTTCATTTTAAGGAGATTACATGAGAAAGGGGTGGGATTATATCTAGGACTACTAGCTGGATAAAGAACTGGCTGGATGGCTGCACACAAAGAATTGTGGTCAATGGCTCAATGTCCAGCTGGAGACCAGTAACGAGTGGTGTCCCTCAGGGATTGGTGTTGGGACTGGTCTTGTTCAACAGCCCTGTCGCTGACATGGACAGTGGGATTGAGTGCGCCCTCAGCAAGTTTGCCGATGACACCAAGCTGCGTGGTTCGGTTGATACGCTGGAGGGAAGGAATGCCATCCAGAGGGACCTTGACATGCTTGTGAGGTGGGCTGATGCCAACCTCATGAAGTTTAACCATGACAAGTGCAAGGTCCTACACCTGGGTTGGAGCAATCCCAGGCACAGCCACATGGAGGGCAGAGAAAAGATTCAGAGCAGCCCTGTGGAGGAGGACTTGGGAGTGTTCCAGCAGTGTGCACTCGCAGCCCAGAAAGCCAAATGTATCCTGGGCTGCATCAAAAGGAGTATGACCAGCAGGTCGAAGGAGGTGATCCTGCCCCTCTACTCTGCTCTCCTGAGACCTCACTTGGAGTATTGTGTGCAGTTCTGGTGTCCTCAACATAAAAAGGACATGGAACAACAGTTCAAGTCCTGTGGAGGGCCACGAGGATGATCAGGGGACTGGAGCACCTCCCATATGAAGAAAGACTGAGAAGAGAAGGCTGTGTGGAGACCTCCCAGCAGCCTTCCAGTATCTGAAGGGGGCCTATAAGGATGCTGGGGGTGGACTATTTATTAGGGACTGTAGTGACAGGAGAAGGGGTAACTGGTTCAGACTTAAACAGGGGAAGTTCAGATTGGATATAAGGAAGAAGTTCTTTACTGTAAGGGTGGTGAGACACTAGAATGGGTTGCCCAAGGAAGTTGTGAATGCTCCATCGCTGGCGGTGTTCAAGGCCAGGCTGGACAAAGCCTCGGGTGATATGATTTAGTGGGAGGTTTCCCTGCCCACGGCAGGGGGGTTGGAACTAGATGATCTTAAGGTCCTTTCCAACCCTAAATATTCTATGATTAAAGCTAAAAGAGCACACATGCAGAGGGACTGTTATGAGAGTATGTAGGTTGTGCTGTGATAGCAGCCAGAATGCATCTTCTAATTTATGGCACCTCAGCAAAGCAGTGTTGGAAAGTAGTATCAGCCATAAGAAGTAGACTCTTCTCTTTTTTCCCCAGACTGATAACAGGATTATTTTCTCTAATGAGGATTGATCACATTTCCCACTACTTGTAAAACTGCAGCTGTAACTGTCACAAGAATTGGAGAAGGCTTATTTTCACCTGGCAGGTGAAAGAAAATGTCAGTTTCCACCCTATTTAAGTAAAGCTTTCCTCTTCCTATTTTCAAACATTCTCATTTCTACCTTTAATGCACTTGGAGAAGAAATTCTTCACATTTTCTTTATAGTTTTATCCATTAAACATTGACATATTTTCTTTAAATTATTCACTTTATAAATATACAGTTATTTAGCTTTAGACTAGGAAAACAAAAATCCAGATTTTTTTTTTTTTTAGTGATTGAAAGGACTTAAGACTAGCCAAACCAGAAAGGCAGAGAGAAATAATGATCAAAATGACTTAGATATCATCATCTCAAAAGAGATGAAAGAACTTCATAGTATGCTACAAGAAAAAAAAAATACCTGGAAGGAAAAAACCCTAAATTGTCTAAACCTTGTATTTCATATGATTTATTAGAAAAAGATTGTAAACTATAAAAAAAAAAAAAATTAATTATGCTAAGGCAGTAGCAAATTAGTCTACTTTAAGAGCCATATTAGTGTCATTAGACTTGATGTAGCACCAGAGAACAACATTCTCCAAAAATCAGGCAACTCAATACAAAAAAGTCAACATTTTATGGGACTAGGTGAATGCTGTTGATAAGGCATTACTACTAAAAAGACTGTGTTTCAGGACTGTGAGAAAGAATAGAAAACTAATAGTACCTATCTGTACATTATGAAGGCCTTATTTTAACAGAGATAACCCAGGAAAAAGCCTGGGACATTTACATCAATATTCAAAGGTGTAACACAGCTTCCATAAACCACCATAAACCACAAGATTATTATATAGTATCTTATTTAGTATCTATTTGAAAACAAAAATATATATACTTTTCCTCTCTCTTGTTCTCTTTTTCTCCCTTGTTTTTCTCTTTTCTGTTCACCAGTTTTTCTTTATCAGCCCGAAAGCCTTTGTTTAAGTAATACTGGACAGGCCACCCAAGGCAGCTTTTGCTCAAAATATTGGCACAGAACAAGTTCAGTGCTCATCAGAAACATGAGCTAAACTCAGTTTCTGTGAGGTGACTCAACCATTTCTGAAAGAGCTGATAAAAGAGCTGGAAATTTGTTTGGTGGTGGGAAGATGTCAGGACTGAAGACAAGATTAGGGTTTAAGGAGCTGTGAAGGCAGTGGGAGCTAAGAGGTGTTTTTTAGAGATCTGGAGAAGTCAGTGGCAGTTTCAAAGGATGGAAGGGTGAGGGGCAGTGTGAGAGAGTGCCTGGGATAAATAAGGAAAAACTGGGAGGAGTCTGTTGGAAACCAGTGGTGGTGGGTAAAGCTATGTCTTTTTCTCACCAATACAAGTGCTTTGATTTTATTTCTTAATTTTTAAAATAGTTAGTTAAGCTATTTGGGCCATGATACAGTAACTTGCTTAAAGCCATAAATCAGCTAGGCTCTGAGGCATATGAAAAACCTTAAGCATATGGGAATAGTCCCAGGCTTATGGTTTTATATACTCACGTTCAGTGATCACATTTCAAGTGCTGTCAACAGAACTATTAATGTATATTCTTATCGTAGAAAGAAACATACTTTCTCTAGCTATAGCCCCAGGCCAATTTAATTATTTCTGTTAGGAAGCATGGTTTAGTCTGACTGCCAGAACTACATCTCAAACATCTCTAGCATGTTGCAGCATGAGGTGTGAGAGGATCTTGCATTCCCTCCATCTCTTTTGTTCTCAGTATAAAGCACAGAGTTCTTGCATTTTCTGGGAGTGTTAACATCTAATGACTGTATCTCACTGTATTGGCCTTGACCTGAGGAATCTGGAGTGCTTCCCTACATATTTCCAGGTCCTGTTATTTAGGGGAGAGAATGCTCCACGTTGCATGGTATATGCTCAACATTGTAAAACCACTGTCCTGTATAATCATGTTATTGTCATCATTATCATGTCTGAACAGCTTCTAAAGCCGTCAGTATTTTAACATACATCTATATGCAGCCAGTCGTTTGGTTCAGCTGCTCACTTGCTAATAAATCAGCAACTGAAAAAGCATGCTGGTGTCTCTGTTTCCAAAGGTGTTGCTTGAACATTGCACAGAAGTGGCTGCTTGGCTCAGCAAACATAGAAAGAATTAAAACCGTCATCTGCACCCCCATTAATGTGTTCCATAAACATACAAACATGTCACAAATGAAGATGGGAGGAAAAACATTCAGATCTTGAAGAAAGAAGGATAAACAGGTCATAGTTTAAATATACTTACCTGAGTGAGAGAATAACTCTGAAATTTTCAGCTAGCAATAAAAGGATGCACAGATGCAGGAGACTACTGTTCCATGGAAATTACTTGCCATCTTAAAAAGTAAAAAAAAAGCTCATAAATAAAATATTTGCATGCCTTCATTGGAAAAATGCTTGATTTGAATTCAAAATTTCTAGGGGAGAAAATAATGAGTGTGCTGTTTATTAAGAATTCTGGATTTTTTTTGTGCATGTTTGGAGCTTTTGACATTTTGGTTTGGTTTGGGTTTTCCTGGGGGTTGTATTTTTGAGGGGAGTGCTTGTTTGGTGTTTTCTTATTTTGGGTTGTATTTTTTGCTTGGTTCCCTTTTTGGGGGTTTGTTTTGTTTTGTTTTTTTAAGGTGGGCTTGGTTAAATATATAGCAAATATCGAAGCCCCAAAACTTATATATCTAAATCCTAAAGAAAACTGTTTTATAATTCTAGCTATGTTTAAACAGGTGTCAGGGCTGAGAAATATCTGTGATTATGCCATTTCACAAAAACACTGCAGGGACACATCGGTAACAAAATATCAACTAATAAATTTAATTTTGCTATGGTGAAATTCTTGAGGACTATTTTCAGTGGTCAGCCAGGGAATATTTAAAATAAACACTTTTTTATTAGGCTTTTCATTTACAGTTCTGAAGAAAATTGTAGTCTTGAAATAGGATTTGAAGTCTGTAAACTTACCACTGGTTTCCCAGCAGTGAAATTTGTTTGAAAAATGGAAGGGCTGGTGGAAGGCATTAGGTAAAATTTTTTAAAGAGTCATAAAGTATTTTATACCAGACTTCACAAGTACTTTCAAATTTTCAGCTGAAACCATTTAGTGTACTGCTTTTCTTTTGTATTGTGGAGGTTCCTATCCTATACCGACTTTTCATCTAATGAATGTTCAAAGTATTTTTCTGTATAATTAAAGCACTCTTTTCTGAAACATATCAGAAGGCAAAGTAAGGTTGAATTTGAACCTGTCTATTCAAGTTTTCTCTCTCATATCCTGAATGGTAAAAAAGTCTGTTAATTCTTCAAAAAGCAGAATGAAATAATCTGAATATTCCAGTGATGAGGCACTGGAATGGGTTGCCCAGGGAAGCTGTGAATGCTCCACCCCTGGCGGTGTTCAAGGCCAGGTTGGACAAAGCCTTGGGTGGCATGGTTTAGTGGGAGGTGTCCCTGCCCATGGCAGGGGGCTTGGAACTGGATGATCTTAAGGTTCTTTCCAACCCTAACTATTCTACGATTCTACGATTCTATAATATGCTGAATCGAAAGTTACAAAACCTACACTGCTTTATGATTTATCTCATATGTTTGCAAGTATGCACTTTACTACTCAAATTTAAAAATGAGAACAGTCCAAAAGGATTATATATATGCTTCAAGAATAAGAACATATTTGCATTTACAAGGAGAGGGAGTAAGACAACTGTTAAGATTAATACTCATGCTTCATTCAAAGCACTATAAATTAAGCCTGTAAAGTCAATGATACTGTTCAAAATCTGTAAAGTACATTAATAAGCCTCTCTGGGATCATGAAAAACTCTTACACTTATGTACAATGTTCTGAAAACAAACTTGATTGTGTATTTGATCATCTCAGTTCCACGAATATTGAGACATTAGAGAATCATGACACCTGGTAGGTTCAAAGGGTCCTCCAGAGGTCATGTAGTCCAATCACCTGTTCAGAGCAAGTCTGACTGAAGCAGGTGGCTTAGAGCCTTCTCCTGAATAACTGCAAACATACAAATGTGTTCGATGTTTTTAACAGCCCCAGGTATATAGAGATGTTGACAGTTCCCAGTCATTTTAAAAAACTGAGGTTAGGCTTTAGTAAGTGTAAGATTTTTAGGTAGCTCTGCAAACTTAGAAAATGTGCCTAGTTAGCTGCCTCAATGTGGGTTTGGAGTACTTCCCACGACAGTGGTTTTCATGACATCTGTGCCAGCAACAGAAAGCTACTCTTGTATATCTCTAGATATACCACAATTCTGCATATGTAGAATCTGACCAGGAATTATTTAAAGGGGGCCTGCCTATGGCAGGGGTAGGCAATGAATCTGTGTATGCAGTAACAGAGATGGAGCTTTTTGTGTAAGATAAAGGAATGGAAATCTGATTAGGTTAGAGATGTAGTCTTCTGTGTATCAGAGGTGCTATAGACTGCTGATATTTGTTGAGATGGACATTGGCATTTTGCCAGATTTTCACCCTTATTTCTGCAACCTGGGATTCCTGAAGGCCAGTCTTTCTAGTAAAGACTGAGGCAAAGAAGGCACTCAGCCTTTTTCATGTGAAACCAAGTCCCTCATTTTGTTGGGCAATAGTCTACATTTACCCAGATCTCTATTCCTATGAAAGCTCTTCCTATTTTCTTTGAGCTCCCTGGCCAGACTACTTCTATTTCTGACTTCACTCCTGGATTCATCCCTACTATCCCCACAGAGAGCTTCCATGCCCTCCAGCTGCTCTGTCACATATGGGGCAATAATCTTTCGTCTTCCCTTCCTGTTTTTTCTAACAAGCCTGTATCTCTTCATTGCAACATAGGAGCCATCCTGCAACATCCCCATGATCCCCACAATCTCCATAGCCCTGCAATTGGACACCCTTTTCTAACTCAGCATGTTTATTTCCCATGCTGTGTGAATAATCATACAAACACTTCAGAGAGGCACCTGAACATTTTGAGTTTTTGGAAAGGGTTTGAGGGATTTCCCAACAGACAGACCAAATTCCAACCCTATTTGGGTCCCTGTTTGGCTGCCACTCCCTAGGATTTCCTAAACCCCTTAAAAAGTCTATTAAATTCAGGACATATATAGGATGTTACAGAACTCACCTGTCTACCTATCCTCTTTCAAAGTATGACAGAAAAATAGTTTACAGCAGTCAGCTGGGGTGTGCAGAGGTTGGAGCTGTACCATTTCCAGTAACCTCTGCAGGTCCCTAACCTGCCTCTGATGAATTACTGAATTAATTAAGTTTCCCCTACTAAATAAATCCGAAGTGTATTCACCTCTACCTAACCAAAATATCACTCAGTACAAAAAAAAAGAAAGTTGAAAAGAGCAGAAAAGTGTCACACTTCACAGGAGAAAAATTCTTGACAAGCAAATAAGTGTGGCTATCTTTACATTCTCTATTTATAACCTTTTCCCTTTTGCACATATATTGAAGACTATTTGCCAGCTGGATTACCAATAAGTGTATGTTCTTATATAGCTTTACACACAGCTACTGATCATGCCTCCCAATAATCCTTCTTAGTTCAGTGCCTTCTTATCAAATATTCTTGCTCCATATTCTCCAAGGAAACTAAACTAAACTGTATTTCCTCCAAAACTGTTTCCAAAACCAAGCATTTCAGCAGAAGTCCACCACTGATTCTTCTCTGTTCAAAGATAAATGTTATGGTAAACAGCATTTTGATAAAACAAGCATGCAGCAGCAGAGCACTGGTCATCAAAGCCATAATATTTCTGCCTTTCATCTAACACCAACAGAGCTGCAAGGGGTAAGCATTTGGATGTTCACCATGCCATTTTCCAAAAGTGCACATGTGATTATGAAATGTTTCTGAAAGCCATTGTCAGAGACACATAAAGACTGAATCTGAGGATAACACTAACTTCTAGTGCTGGCGCATTCACTGCAGGAGTGTTACTCAGCTATAGAAGTTGGAAACTTTGTCTATCCAGTACTTCATCTTTTATTCCAATAGAATAGCTTTATGTTTATAGTGTCTGAAAAATGTTCTGTAAAAAACAGTGCACTTAAATCCTTTGCTAATATATGAGTATGGTCATCACAGGAGTTTTAACAGAACATTCTATTTTTATTTTTTTTATTGAACACAAATGACCTTACCTTAAGAATCACCTAAAGTATTACATGCACTTTGAGGCATTCATAGAATCATAGAATCATAGAATTGTTAGGGTTGGAAAGGACCTTAAGGTCATCTAGTTCCAACCCCCCTGCCGTGGGCAGGGACACCTTACACTAAATCATATCACCCAAGGCCTCGTCCAGCCTGGCCTTGAACACTGCCAGGGTTGTGTCACAATAATTCAATGGCTAAAGGAACCAGACATGAAATGCAAAGGAAATGAAAAATAACATGTTATAGGTGTACTGCTTCACTCCTGGACACCTTTTGTAGAAATATAATATTCATATGATCAAATCAAATCCACATTAGTCTGAAATCTATATAAATAATTAGAAAAGGCAGTTACTTAAAAAGGCTATTTCCTTTAACACAGTTCTTTATTTCAGACTTGTAAAAGGCATTGTAAAAAGCAGTACTTAGATAATTGTAATTTATAAATAATTTATATATGCAACCTGTTAGAAATAAAACTTTCTGATAGTGCCCATAAAAGTTGAATTAGCAACAGATAGCACTACACCAATGTCTGCAATTTAACATAACTCCTTAATTGGATACTACTATAGCAACAGATATTTTGAAAAACACAAAATTCAAATTAAGTTGGCCAAATTTCAACTGCATAAGCTCACTATTTAGGCCAAGCAATCTGTCTATCCACTTAAGTCTGAAAGTAAAAGAACTTCCACTCAGAAGTGCATTTAAGGAAACATATTTTATCACAACTTTGTGTTTTTCTTAAAATGATGAATCTATTCTTTAGGAAATCTGTATTGTCAAAATTAATGTGATCAAAATGTGATGAAATCTAATTCTGACTTATGTATTTTATTTCAAATTAAGAGCACAATGAGGGCCACAACAGTTACATTGTTTTGTGTGTCAGTTTCCCTAAATAAAATGTAAACGATCTCACTTGTCTATTTTTGTTAGTTTGTGATAAAATCTGGAAAAAATTGCTATGGCAATTTTTCAAACATCATTTTTCTCTGTTACTAATGCAGTTAATTTTTATTGATAGAAGTTTAAGACCAAGGCATCACTGACTGTATAAAAGGTCTTGGTGAGAAATTCTGGACATAAAATGGTGCTTTGATAAAATATATTGATGTTTTAATCAGCACTAATCAAAAGAAGAAGACAGAAATTACAACATACTCAAGATTAATAAAAATATTCCAGCCATTTCTTTAGCATCCAGAGCAATTACAATTGTTTAAGCTTCCCCCCATTTCATTTAAAGTGAAAACCATACACATATGAATAAAGTTCTGTCTGAAATCCATCTTTTAACTCTAAATTTTTTTGGAGGTCTATTCCTTGGCTTTAGTCACCCCCACACGAAAAAAAGGTTCTGCCTGATAAAGGATTTCATCCATTGACACATGGGTACTGAAACCACTACAGGTTCATATAAAACTACTCGGTAGTGCAACATGGAAATTCCTGTGATGGTTGATAGGGCTTTTAGAACAAACAGTAAAAAAGAGAATCAAGGAAAATGCAATAAAATGGACAAAATAATAGCAGATTGTCTTATTTAAATTATTCATTTTGCTCTTATGTTCAACTATTTGAGTTTCATTTCTAAATATTTTATATTTTGAGAAAAGCAGAGGCATATTTTTTGATTCACATGATCTTATTCAGGTGATTACTTAACTGTTTTTAACACTGTCACACTGGAATAATTTATACTATTTCCTTGCACATTTAGGAAGCTTACGATATAAAAAAATAGAATTTTTATTTTAAGACACATCATCACAGTGACAGAACAGGTTCATGACAAAAGATATCTCCTTGTGTTGTAGGATTTGCTGTAGAATGCTTTATTTTGGCAGTCTAAATGCAATAGTCATGAATCTATGTTCATAGATTTAAGATGTGCAAATGCCTATGGCCTGGTCCAGTGCATCCTGAAGCACGCAGAAGCAATGGATGTTGGTAGTGAACTTGAACTCAGACAAGATATCAAGTAAATTTGGTCAAGTAATCTTATCCTCAAAATAATTTGGTCCAGCCACATACTGGAACTCTGCGAATTAGAAGAGTCACTTCAGTTTCCTTGAAAATAATGAAGTGAGTAGGCATCACTGTGAACTTGCTAAAGACAAGCATTTTTCAAAACAGCTATTCTAGAATGCCAAATGGAGTTTAAAACTGTTCTTTACAGAAATCACCATTGCCTTAAGGCTGAAAAGATTTAAAAATCAAGTGTGTATTTTAGTAGTAACAGATTTCATACTGAAATCATGTATGGCAAAGTTTTCATCTTCAAAGCATTTTTCAAATATAAGCTTGTTAATGTTTGTGGTGTTATGCTGAAATGTGCAAGTAAGTGGCAAATTCAGCAAGAGAACTAATGCATTCAAGTCAATATGTAAATCTGTGAAAGAAATATTCTTTACATAACTATATGTGAATTCAGGTTAGAAAATAACAGTAGTGCTTAATAGACTTAAACCTTCATGATTTATCTTGAAATCATCAACTAGCCATACAGAAAAAAAATTTAGCATCTGAGTCTACAGTAGGTAAGGAATCACGCTTTCAGCCTGCACGTTCAGTTTTAACAATTTCCTGATAATTGCTACATTTTGTCATTTCCCAGTGACTTTTCGGGGCTCACCACATCTCAGGAAATTTGTAATGTTTTGAAAGTCAAACTATAAAGAAAAAGTTTTACTAATGCAGATCACCAACTGATCACTCAGAGGACTCTTTTAAATGTACTGACTGTGTTAGATGAAAAAGTAATACATTAACATGACACAGAGGCTGTAGAAGATGAGGCTGAGTGAGAGACACTAGGAATAAAAATATAATCTTTATAGAATCGGTGTGAAATACATGAATTCAATCTCAATGCTATTAAAATCAGTAAAAATTTCTCACAGTGACTTAAGTTTCACCCTGATAAATCACACAGAGCAAATTTTTTCTTGTTTTAATCAAGATTTAACCAAAAGAAAAATATGTCTATATGTTTGTTATTAATTTTTTAAGCCAGAAAAATATATAATGTTAAATGTCTTTTTCAGTAAAATAAGATATTTAAAATTTAAGTAATTTCATTGTACAAGATAAGTATAACTAGTTATTTAGGGAAATTAACACCACTGAATACTTTACCTTTGATGGTGTAATCGATTAAATAATTAACATATAGAAACAGGTTTTACTCTGGTTTGATAAAGGAAAAGTGTTAGCTTTGATTTTGGACTAAATCTTCAAGCATTTAAATTTTTCACACACATAATTTGTAAAATTTCTCTAAAGAAGAAAAATTCATCTCACAGTTGAGAAAGAAACCTTTAATCATAGCAAATAACAATAGAAATATGTATCTAAAGTAGAAATATAGAAACATCATTATTGTTTTTGTTGCAGATTTCACCATGTTTATATGAAATACTAGCTGTTGTCCATGGTCATAACAAACAAAATAATGTCCCCTTTTGAAGATACCTTTCAGGAGGGGGTTATTACTGTGTTCATTACTGTATTATTTAGTGCTTTTACATACATTTAGTACCTTTTTGCTGTAATTATGTGGAACTGGCACAGCTACAGACTTAGAATCTTAGAATTCAGATTATTGTCTCCTAGACCACTGCTCAGAATTTGGGTACTATTACCCATGCATGATTAAAATAGATGACAAGAGGCTCGACTGTGACAAGGATGTAGCATTGTGGACACTCCAACAACATTATCGTTGGAAGCCATCTTAAAGACTAGGAAGATAAAAACCCTTCTACATTGTCACATACGGAGGATATGTAAATATCGAGCTGTACTTCAAAAGGCAAAAGAAAAAAATGTCACAGTATGCTCAACATTTTTCCAAAGAGTAGATTTAACAAGGATACCAGGACTTTAGGATCTGTAAAAAATGATGGTCATGCTTTGAATGCCTATGACAGTTGGGCCCTGTTCTCATTTACAAAATAGTTTTTTTTTTTTAATATGATGAAATTGAATAGAAATGCAGGGGCAGGGTGTGGGAAAAAGAAAGATGAAGAGCAGAAGGCACTTCAGAACAGAAGGGATGGCAGCATATAAAAACTTCCATATAAAAGGTGTATAAACTTGGTAGCACACAGATGTTTATGTCAATCTTGAAACAGAAATTTGCAACTTCCCATTCCTACTCAGGTACTGGGGTAAAGCAAGAAATAACAAAAATAATTAGAATTGCTCTTTTGGAAAAGATTCCACTGTCCTTAAGGAACTACACCTTCTGTAATGTCTGGGAAAGTGTGTAGTACTTGAAAGAGGTAAATGTTTAATACAGTTTTCATTTAAACCAATGCAGGGGAAGTCCTAATATGCAAGATAGCAAACCTGTCATCTAGCAATCATAGTTTAATAACTTCATATTTGCAATGCCACTATAGCTACCTCTATCTTGACATATGACCCAGGACAAATGCAAGGAAACATATCTTATCCCAGCCCAAAGCTAAAGAAGTCTTGCAGTCCTGCCTTTGTAGTAGGCATGAAGCGTGCACAGTTATCCCAGCAATATGGTCTCCTTAGCATACTGCTGTAGTAATTTCATTGTGAAGCTAAGACTTTAAATAAGGCTTCTGCAACATGTAACATCTCCTTTGTGTTTCAAAGATTCATTTCTTTTGCGTTGTAAGCAGAAATGTATGAAAACTGCACACACACCCCCTCACGCCCGCCTCCCTCCCCCCGGAAGACCAGTGAAAAACGATATGGAGATATCAGAAAGAGAAAGATTAAATATAAATGTAAAATTACCAAAAGGCAGGCAGCTTCCCTGACAACTGTAGCCTGAACTGGCTTCATCTCTGAGATGTCAGCTCTGAGAAACTCTGAACACTTTTTTATGTCTTGGCCTTGAATATCTCTGTGTTTGAGAGCAGTCTCATCACAGGTAAATTGCTTGTGATAGACAGAAGAAGATGGGTTCCTATGAGTTCTGCGTGCTTTTAAAGACTCAGAATTCAAGTTTCTTCATTCCCTGCATTCATGAGATTGGAGTTATTCTTGTTGGGTTTAATTTCTTACCTAAGTATGCTATTTCTTCTATCTATGAAAGAAGAGGTTTTTGATGGTAAAAGGCAAAACACTGGATGAATCAACTTATTTAATCACTTAAGGACTTTATTGATTAAAGCACAAAGACAGGTCAGACCCTCCTGGAAGAAAGTGACCAATATATTGGGACAGGTTTGTTAGAAGCTGAGCTCTTCACCTGTGTTTATCTCCTGCTGTTAAAGACTCATAAATGATTATCACCAGTGTGCTGCCAAAACTACTGGTCATGTACTTGGATTAGCTAAACAAATACAATCCCAAAGCTATTTTTTCATTTATGTGTTCAACTATACCTATAAATCCAAAGTGTACAAGGACTTTCCCAAGGTATTTAAATCATGGTATTTATTTGTCCTTTCTATAGATATCTATCCAGAGGGTGATTCATCCCATCTTAAAGTTACTATCTAGGATAAGTGGGTTAAATAGCCCTCTAAGAATGTAGAGGCATCTATTCCTCTCTAGTGACTATAGGATAGAATCTCAAAGGAGTAAAGTTATTCCAGCAGGTAGGCAGATCACTGCTTAGAAATCAGCTTCTCTTTGGTTGTTTGAAAACATTAGTGGTATAATGTAGGTCTCTAAATGAGTTTCTTTGAACAGACTACTTGAATAATGCTTTGAATGTAACTCTTGCTCCCATACAAGTGCTTACATGCTTTTCTTACCAGTCAGCTCCAACAGGAGACCAAAAGAGTGTTAAGCAGGCTTTGCTCTGAAGAAGAGGACTAAGAGTAGGGCTATTCCAGCCAGCTTTCCTGAAGCACTGCTGAACTGCTCCAGAACAAAAACTTTAATATTTTCTGTTACAAAGATGCTTTCACTAGATCACTGAAAGCAAACCTGATTCTCCACTTTGTGAAAGCAGCTGTTCTGTGGGTCCCTCATTACTTTAAATGAAGCAGGAACCAGGGATCTCAAACTCTTGTTTTTCCTGCCTCTGGCCACAAGAAAATAAGTAATTCCAGCCACTGGAGTGTGACTTGCATTCTTATGCTTTCCTACAGATTTCATAAAGAAATATCAGATGTAGTCCCCAAAATCAGTTCTTAAAGCTACCAAATCATGTTACCAGAAGTAATGGGTCTAGAATGCAGCCAAGTTATGAAAAGACAAGGTAAATCTTAAATATGTTGATGTCCCTTGTCGGACTCCTCTCTCCCCCATTTATCTCCTATGTGTCTTTGAGATTAGTAGCTTTCTCAAGCAGTGATCAGTTCCAATCTATGTTAACAATACACACAGCAAACTAAGGAGCCTTCTCCTGTTGTAAATAATTCCTGTGGGAACCATTTGAAAATTTCCTGAAGGACCATCTTCAACCAATTCTGCTGCTCCATCAGCTTCAAAACTTCCTCTGGGATTTTGATAATACTGCTGATATATGGGTTGAAATTAAAAGGCCATAAATGTTTCAAAACAACATCAAAGTGTCCCCCCCCCCCTTTTTTTTTTAAACTGAGCATTTTGATTTTTAATTTCTTCACATCTAAACGGTGGATTTTCCTTCCACATTATGGATTAGGAATCATGTGGTCACAGATAATACAGGTTGGAAAGGACTTCAGGAGGTTTCTAGAACAACCTTTAGCTCTAACCAAAGTCCCCAGGAGATCTGACCAAGTTTCTCAGGGCTTCATATAGTCAAGGTCTACAAACCTCCAAGAATGAGACAGCACAAAATCTCTGGACAGGCAATGTCAGTGCTCAACTGTCCTCATAGACAAAATGTTTTCCCCATCTGAACCTCCATTGCTTTATTTGTACCCATTGTCTCTTGTTCCTCAGTGCACTGCTGTGAAAAACTCCGCTACAGCTACAGCTCTTCACTAACTTCCCCTTGGTTACTGGGGGCTGCTGTTGTGTTCCCTTAAAACAGTTTCTGCTCCACACTCAGAGTCCAGCTCTTCGCATCCTCTTTTCACAGGACAAGTGCTCCAGCCTCCAATCCATCTTTGTTGCCTGTACTGAACCTTTTCCAGTGTCTTCCTTGTAATGCAGAGCTCCAAACTCATCACTGTGTCTATGACCTAGTAAGTGCTGAGTAGTGGAAAATATTCCCTTCCCTGGATCTCTTGGCTGTGCTCTCTTCATACAGCCCAAGTTGCTATTAACCTCATTGGTCTCAGGACACCCTATGGGCCCATACTCAGCTCTGGTGCACAACAGGATGCCCAAGGGCTTTACTGCCCAGCCTATGCTGTTGCACAGGCTTGTCTTTCCCACATGAGGAGCTTTGAATTTGTCCTTATTGAATTTCCTTAGGTTCTTTCTGACTCACTCCTCCAGCTTGTCTTGGATGGCTTTGAATGGCAGTGAAGCCTAGAGGCCAGCTACTAGTGTCCCCAGAGCAGTGTCTTCTGCAAACTTGATGAGAATGCACTCTGTCACCTTCTTCTGGTCCCTGAAAATATAGGACAGTCCCAGGACAGAGCCCTGTGGTCACTTAGTCACTTGTCACCAGGCTTCAGGTAGAGAATGTTTTATTAATCCCCCCTCTGAGCATGATTATGCAATGATTTTAACCCATTTGTTTGTCCACCCATTCAGACTGTAAAAGCACAGCTCAGAAACAAGAATATTGTAGGATACAGTATCAAATCACTTTCTTATCCTCCATTTTCCCAGAAACTATATGTTTCACAAAACAAAACCAGAAGAGATTCTGACTTTGTCAAAGAGCATTATTTTAAGTAATTCCTAATATTTCTTCCTGCAAATTCCATGAGGTACTGTAAAATTTTGGATGCTGAATTGTAACCAAAACAATTTGCCTCTGGAAATAAAATTCTGTGTTTCAACTAAACATGTTTAATACTGAGTGGGGAAGGTGTCACTACTGGTCCATGGGACAGTTCTTATTGTCCAGGCAAGATATACTGTGAAATATTTATTTTCTTCTAGCAATGACTCATCATCACAGTCTAAATTGTAGCATTATTACCAGTATTGGAGTTTTACTCATATCAGTTAATGGCTTAGTTAATTTTATTGTTCTTACTTTTCTTTTTTTTCTGAATTGCTGCTGTTTTCATTAAGATTTGACACATGCAGGCTCTGACCACTAATTTCCATAACATTATGGATGAAGCAATAAATGGCAGGACTACCAAGTATTTAGGATGTTACTCCCTATGACTTCCCATGTAATTTATTTAACATTTTACAGTAGGGTTGCAGATGCTCACACACTCATGCTGTGTGCCTTACAGGATTGTGTAATAATGCATAATTGCGATTTGGTAACTTTGCTGAGACCTGGCATATTCTTTGCAGAGGCAAGGCCTTTCCTTTGAAAGGTCTAACAGAACTACACAAGTCCTTACAATGAACATAACAGAGACTGGTGCTCTAAAAGGAGTACTAGCCCTTAGCTAGATGAACAGTGGTTTATGACATGAAGCATCAATTATTAACACTACTAAACCTTTGTGTCAAGCACACTAAGTACTTTAAAGATATATTAAAACCTGGAGACTTCAGGGTAAGCTGATATTTAGGAGGAAGAGGTGAAGTATCGATGGCCGCATGCAAAAGGTTGTGGTCAATAGCTCAATGTCCAGATGGAGACCAGAAACGAGTGGTGTCCCTCAGGGGTCAGTGTTGGGATCAGTCTTGTTCAATATCTTTGTCACTGACAGTGACAGTGGGATTGAGTCCACCCTCAGCAAGCTTGCTGATGACACCAAGTTGTGTGGTTTGGCTGATACCCTGGAGGGAAGGAATGCCATCCAGAGGGACCTTGACATGCTTGTGAGGTGGGCTGATGCCAACCTCATGAAGTTTAACCATGACAAGTGCAAGGTCCTACACCTGGGTTGGAGCAATCCCAGGCACAGCTACAGGTTGGGCAGAGAAGAGATTCAGAGCAGCCCTGTGGAGAAAGACTTGGGGGTGTTGCTCGGTGAGAAAATGAACATGAGCTGGCTTCAGTGTGCGCTTGCAGCCCAGAAAGCCAACTGTATCCTGGGCTGCATCAAAAGGAGCGTGACCAGCAGGTCAAAGGAGGTGATCCTGCCCCTCTACTCTGCTCTTGTGAGACCTCACTTGGAGTATTGTGAGCAGTTCTGGTGTCCTCAACATAAAAAGGACATGGAGCTGTTAGAGCAAGTGCAGAGGAGGGCCATGAGGATGATCAGGGGACGGGAGCACCTCCCGTGTGAAGATAGGCTGGGAAAGTTGGGGCTGTTCAGCCTGGAGAAGAGAAGGCTGCGTGGAGACCTCCTAGCAGCCTTCCAGTATCTGAAGGGGGCCTATAAGGATGCTGGGGAGGGACTCTTCCTTAGGGACTGTAGTGATAGAACAAGGGGTAATGGGTTAAAACTTAAACAGGGGAAGTTTAGAATGGATATAAGGAAAAAGTTCTTTACTGTAAGGGTGGCAAGGCACTGGAATGGGTTGCCCATGGAAGCTGAGAATGCTCCATCCCTGGTGGTGTTCAAGACCAGGTTGGACAGAGCCTTGGGTGACATGGTTTAGTGTGAGGTGTCCCTGCCCATGGCAGGGAGGTTTGAACTTGGTTGATCTTAAGATCCTTTCCAACCGTAACTATTCTATGATTCTATGATTCTCAGAAGTTGTGCACAGCTGAAGGTGAGACCATGTCTAACCATAATCAAATGCTTGAAATTGTAGAATGAAACACTGGTTTGAAAACTAAAACAAATATATCCTAAAGTTGTACAGAACATCAGGGCTGCCCTGGGACAGCCACTGGGCCGAGAACTACTTCATTTTCTGCTTTCACTTAAACCTGGCTTTTCCTTACAATAAGTGTTTAAATAATCTTTGGGCACAAGTACAAGAAGGAACGGAGCACAGCTCAGAGAAAACTGGTTGCAGAACTAGAAGAAGTAAAAGCACCTCAAAGGAGCATTGATGTTATTTAGCCTTGCTGAGGGCTAGAGGTGTATCACGGCTGGGTATTATCTTGGCTGAACCTCTCTGAGGACATGGGCTTGTACCTCTACCCTCTCTGCCTTGTACTCTTGTGGAGGTGCCCTCCTTCCCATGTGAATTCAGAGATATGTAGCAGCGTGCACAGTACACCCAGTACACAGCATCTTTTTTAACCAATTAATTAGACTGTGGAAACTGTTTTTTATCACTGAACACTTCTGGCCTCTTGTTTATTTCATGGGCGCCTGAGCTGAAAAATGAGTGAACTCCTTATTGCTCTGGCTGATCTTAGTTCTACAAAGGGCAAGGCATAGTCTTTTTGTAAACTCAAATGACTTCACCTGCACTGGGTAAAAGTAGATTAAAATGATTGAAATGCAAGTTTGCTATCAAGCCATTTAGCTTTTGAAGGCACTGGCTTATTATTTTGTTCCTGCAAGAAAACAAATGGATCCCATTAGGGAATTCAAATATCCCCGCCCCTCAGGCATTATCAGGGAAAAAAAAAATGAAACAAACCAACAAAACAAATTTGATTCTTATCAGAGTTCAAGCTCTTTAATTAGCATGTTTGTAGGACACCAGGAACATTTTAGTTCTGTCCAAGCCCTGTGTTATAGAATTTAGTGCTGTCTGTCTGAGCATTAAGTACGAATTTGATGAAAGCCCTGGTGAGTTCTGCTCATCATTCCTAGTGGGTCTGCAAAGGGCTTTTACTACAGGAATGTAGCTTGCATGGTAGTGATACACTCTGCTGATTTCTTGTATTCCTCTGGTAATTTCCTTTCTAACAATGTTTACTTCCTTCTGAAGATAGATGCTTTGGGGAGTTTTCTGAAACTAAAATCCCATTCCTTTGTCAGCAGCATTTCTTGCTATAACAGATAAACTTTGTTTATCCATTGCTCCAAAATATGTTTATTTCAATTTTATCTGTTTGAACTACATTTCTGTTTATTAGCAGGGATACTTAATTAATATAAACCTTTTTGTACCTAGAATAATTGTTAATTTCTTCTTTGCCAATCCTTGCCTGAACAATCTAACTTTCACTTCAAAGCTACTGACAAATATGTTGAGAGCACACTTAGCAGAACTAAGTAAAGAAAAAGAAAGACTCAAAAAATTTTTCCTGTAGAAATCCCAAGTCACTAATTTATCTCTGATAAATAAACTTTACAAGAACAATGATTCTTTTTAGATTAAACTGAGTGAAACTGTATTTCGTACATTTTTAAAAACTTTGGTCTCCTGGAAAATAATAAGGAAGTATTTTCCATTTTTTACATGGCTCATAGACTTTCTGTCTAGAAAGAGAAAAGGAAAAGAAAAAAAAAAGATTAAAAAAGAGCAAAGGAAAAAGAGGAGAAGGGAAGGGAAGGGAAGGGAAGGGAAGGGAAGGGAAGGGAAGGGAAGGGAAGGAAAAATAGAAACAAAGAGCAAAATTTTATATACATGTTAGATTTTCCCAGTGTGGGTGCAACCAGAGATTCTACAGAAACATACACTTGCTAAAATCATGTGTATCTGGAACAACTGGGATGTCATGTACTTTGCATTCGTTATGAGGTAGCTTTCACATCAGACATGATAAGGTATTTTACAAATAAATCATTTGTAAAACTATTTTAGAAAACATGAAACTTGAGAAACTGATTTGGTTTAAATAATCAAACCTAAGAATTTGTAGCAGCCTTCAACAAAAAAACTATAGTGTTGTATAATGTGTTAGTGAAGACTGCCATAGACCATATGCAAAGCAGTTGATCAGTGAACACAAGAACTTGACCTCCAGAAAAACTTACAGTCTTGTGACTAGTGATCTAATCATCTTGGAAAATGGATGATATGGATTTGCCTCCTTTTAGGACTACAGAGCGGCTGAGTCTGGGTCTCCAGACTCTTGTACAAGTGACACATATAGATGTCCTTGTGAATGTGACAGGGCTTCCACTTCCTTTAAAATGAAAGGGCTTAACCACATGGCCTGTTTGGGACACCTAGGCTTCTTGTCATTACCTGAATTACAGGTAAGCCTAAAGGCTATATACAATCAAGTACAAAGGAGTGGAGTTTCAGGAACATGTCCTCTGCTCTCCCTGTTAGAAACATGAGTCAAATAACTTTGGCCCTGCCTGATGGACCACTGACCCACCACAGTAGGCTGTTTTATTTTTTCTGTGAGATGAGAGGATGATTTAACATTAAGAAAGGTCCTACTTATGTTTAATGGTGTTATTGCTGAAATAACTGTCAGTAATCCAGGTGTTCAAAAAGGTAAGCGAGACAGAAGTGACTGTCATCTATCATTCTTTACGATCCTAGATTGTTTTTAAATGTTGAGGATGTGGGCCTGGCTATGCAATTTAATTAATTTGATCAAGTGTTATTTTTTTTTGCAGAAGTTAGTGCTTGTTTCCTGTTTTGAACATTTATTCTGCCTAATTTTTAGTGTCTAACTTGGTGGTCCAAACCAGGAGACTGCTTCCTCTTAACACTCTTTCTCATTAATGAAAAAAATAAGATAGATAGCTCATTCTGGATTAATTCTATATAACTATGACACCTTAATTGCTGGGTTCTTGTCCTGGGTTCAGCAGTAGCAGTCATTTTTCCCCTTCTTGGTAGCTGGTGCAGTGCAGTGTTTTGACTTTCAGCTTGGGAACAGAGCTGATAGTGATGTTTAGGTTTGGCCAAGGACTTTGTGAGCCTCATGCTCTGCCAGGGAGGAGGGGAAGCCGGGAGGAAGCAGAGACAGGACACCTGACCCAAACTGACCAAAGAGGTATTCCATACCACAGCACGTCATGCCCAGGATGCAACTGGGAGTTAGCCGGAAGGGCTGGGAGACTGCAGGGTTGGAGGAGGTATCGGTCAGAGCTTGGTCGGGCTTGGGCGGCGAGTTATCGGTCAGCTGGTGCTGAGGTGTTGTATTCTCTTCCCTTGTTATTTCCTTTATCATTATTATCATTGGTGGTAGCAGTAGTGATTTGTGTTATACCTTAGTTACTAAACTGTTCTTATCTCAACCCGTGGGAGTTGCATTCTTTTCGATTCTCCTCTCCGTCCCTCTGGGAGCAGGGGGAGGGCAAGAAAGGGGGGGAAGTGAGTGAACGAGTTACCTGACTGGGTTTAAACCACGACAGTTCTTTTTGGCGCCCAACGTGGGGCTCGAAGGGTTGAGATAACAACAGATCTGACCGAATTAATAGTCACTCATCACAATGACGATTTATTGGCTCTCAGAGTTGTTTCTCTTGATCTCACAGCTTCAGAATGTTGTAACTTACGTAGAGCCGGTATTTGCTGTGTTAGTGTTTATCAAGTGTGGGGCCTGGGCTAAGGTTCTTGTCTCACTGTGCTTTATGGCAATGGCTTGTAACACGGGCGGGCTCCAGCAGCAGGGCGGGACGGACGTGGCCGTGGACTTGTACCTGGCCGTCCGGCTGCTCTTCATCGTCCTGGCCCTCACCCTACTCTCCATCTTCGTGAGGCTGCGGGGAGCCGAGGGGGAGCGGCCCCGGGAGCCGGCGGCAGCCGAACCGGCCCGGGAGAGCGGCCCCGGGCACCAAGCGGCGGCGGGAGCGGGGCCGGAGGCCGCGAGGGGACGGCTGCCGGTGGAGGAGGTCGGGGCGGTCGAGGAGAAGAAGGAAGCGGCTGCCGAGCAGCGGGAGAAGGCGGCGGAGGAGCCGAGCCCCGCGGAGGAGCCGAGCCCCGCGGCCGAGCCCAGCCCCGCGACGGCCGAGAGCATTTCCCGGAAGCCGCCCGCCGAGCCCCAGGAGGATGCAGGAGACCACGCAGCATTTCCCAGCAAGGCAGAGGAGGAAGAGCTGGACTCCGGAAAAGAGAAGCTGGCGGTGGGAGAGCCGGCAAGCACAGCGGCTACACCAGCCCCAGTGACAAGTACAGCAGCTACACCATCCCCAGTGACAAGTACAGCAGCTACACCAGCCCCAGTGACAAGCACAGCAGCATCAACTGAGAGTTCTGAAGGTTTTGAATGGCCTTTGGGTATCCTTGGGACCTGCCTGCTGATTGTGATGGGGATCAGCATGTTGGCACACACACAGACTGTGTTCTACCCACAACCATTTTGTCTGATCTCAGAAGTTAAGCAGAGTCAGGTTTGGGTCTTGTCTGGGGTTAGACAAGGATATAGGGGGACCAAAAGGTTTTCTCCAAGGCTGGACAGTGATGAGTGGCAGGGTGTGTGGGACAGTATGGGCAAGTATCTAGTCCACTGGGCCCCTCCAGTGCTTTGGAAGCGTCGGAGATGGAAGGCAGCTGTATGGAGTCCCCAGCAACAAGCTGCAGAAACTGATGAAGGGGACAGTGAATTATTTTGAGCCTGGTGGGCCCATGGCACTTCAGGCCATCAGAGCACAGATGCAACATAGAGATGGACTCATGATCGAGGGGTGGACTTAGCAATGGACACTATTGCCCAGGTTATTCACGAGTGTGAACACTGCACACAGTCTCTCCTGCTCTGGAAGACTGTTACAAGAGATGGAGCCTGACATGGACCAGATGGACGCAGCAGCTTTATAGGGACTGGTCCATGCACTAAGTTAAGAGTGCACCGAGATAAGAGTGATGGTATATTGAAAATGTGGGATCTGAGCATGACGTGAATGGTATGGAATAAGGGGTGGATAATGTCCTGGGTTCAGCAGTAGCAGTCATTTTTCCCCTTCTTGGTAGCTGGTGCAGTGCAGTGTTTTGACTTTCAGCTTGGGAACAGAGCTGATAGTGATGTTTAGGTTTGGCCAAGGACTTTGTGAGCCTCATGCTCTGCCAGGGAGGAGGGGAAGCCGAGAGGAAGCAGAGACAGGACACCTGACCCAAACTGACCAAAGAGGTATTCCATACCACAGCACGTCATGCCCAGGATGTAACTGGGAGTTAGCCGGAAGGGCTGGGAGACTGCAGGGTTGGAGGAGGTATCAGTCGGAGCTTGGTCGGGCTGGGGGGCGAGTTATCGGTCAGCTGGTGCTGAGGTGTTGTATTCTCTTCCCTTGTTATTTCCTTTATCATTATTATCATTGGTGGTAGCAGTAGTGATTTGTGTTATACCTTAGTTACTAAACTGTTCTTATCTCAACCCGTGGGAGTTGCATTCTTTTCGATTCTCCTCTCCGTCCCTCCAGGAGCAGGGGGAGGGCAAGAAATGGGGGGGAAGTGAGTGAACGAGTTACTTGACTGGGTTTAAACCACGACAGTTCTCCACCTTTTGAAAGGAGAGAGAGATTGCTAGCCTGTGCCTTCAGCAGGCTCTCTCCCTCTGGAGGTGTTGACCTCTCTCTATTGAAGTACGAAAGCAGCCAGAGGAGACTAGCCTCTGAAGAGAGGCAGCTAAATTTTCTCTTATATTAGTTAAAATGATTAAATCAATTCATGTGTGAGTTTTATTTTCATTTGGACTTCTTACACAACTTTATCCTGAATTGGTTCACTGGGAAAACCTTTTGATTGTATGTTTTTTTGAACACTTTTCTTTCCTAAAGCCTGTCCACCAAGGACCCCCTACTTTTACCTATGCCAATAACACACATGGAGGTTCAAAGAGAGAGGTCGAATGCCTCTGACAGAGAAGTCCTGGGAGTAACATCCTGAACGTTAATCCTGGGCACAGTCAATACAACTTGTTAAAATTTAACCCAAAGCTAAATGAGGATGACTGTAACTTCTGTCACTCTTAGAAATTTCTATTCCTCACATAAATTTTCTTTGTCACAAAGTATTTCTGAAGTGCAGGTGGAATGCACTTACAATTGGATGCAATTACCTCAGAAGTCAGAGACTTAACAAATACTTCCCTTGGGAAGATACTCCGAGACTTGCATGCTTACAGTGAGAAACTAGACCCTAATTCCTTCCTTACATGTTTACACACGTACTCACATACCTTTCGATTGTCACTCCAGTCCTTTTCATACATATTAGATGTCATTTTAAGCATTTCAGGTATTGGTGCAGCAGTTCTTATAGTCCCATTAAAATCTAAAAACTCAACAGCCAACCTCGGGAGGCTGTAATTCCCTAACAGCCTGAGGTTTACGATAAAGTCATCATTTCTGCTTGCAGGTAATACAAGTCAGGCGAATTTTCCACTGTCATTATGGTTCATGGAAATGTTTTCAGGATAGACAAGAGGAGCCATGCAGCTGTGTGGTTGCTGTCCTCATCAGATTCCCAGCAATGGTTTTCATACTAAGTCATGCTCATGGGCAGCCTCCACCCTTCAGCTTGCTGCACCCATCCACCAAACTTATCCCAGCTTTTTCATTTTCAGGGACAAACATAGAATGAATGTTAGTGGTGTCATCTTCATTTATAATTGTGGAAACATTTTCTGTTCAGATATGCTTCCTCTGAGATCAGTGAATGCCATAATGTTTGGTGTGTAGACGTGATCATCACTTAAAGAATTGTCCAGAAATGGAGATGATTTTACTGATTTGGAAAAATTTTCATTATGCAACATTTTTTCCTTACAATTTTGTCTCTCTGCCTGCCTCTTTCCCTTTCCCTCTCCCTCTTCTTCTTCCTCACCCTCTCCATCTCTATCTCTCCTTCTCCCTCTGTCTTTGTTTCTGTCTCTTTTCTATTACCAGTGGAGCTTAACAAAGTACACTGTAGGCACTGTTATAAAAAGGAAGTAAGAGCTAATCCAGCATCATACTGTTAACGTGCACACTCTAGACTAAGGAGCCCAAAGTGCCTCAAACATAAACCAGCAGTACTGAAATGTATTCAGCTCTGGGGACTCCAACACATCGTCAAATTATCCCAGCTTAGCAATTTATTATACACCAGCTTGCAAGTGTGCTAGGACAAGTGCATAGTAATGCAGTTTACTTTCACCCTTTTTCATTGTTAGCTTACCTAACTTGAATGGCCTTGCATTTGCCATGACTGAGAGTGTACACAAGAGTGTTGGAGTTGTTCAGTGATACGCCAATCTGTGATAGATTTGATTACAAATTTGAGCTTTAGAAAATAAGGTAATAAACTGCAAAGCTACCTATATTAGCTGTGAAAGACATCCCTATACATGAAGATATATTTGTAAATAAACTATTCTAGACATTCAAGTTGCACTTGGTTTCTTGGTGCATTATCCTTTCAGGTTTTGACTAGGACATAAACAGAGGTACCAAAATATCAGAAGAAACTTTATACCTGAATTCCAGGTCTGATTAGCACATCTGTTTAAAACTTTGCTAATATGCCTCCCTATGCTACAGAGAGTCCCGCCTTTCCTGGAGGGGTGATCAGCAAAGCTCTGCAACTGTTTTTTCCTGACAATAATGGAGGACAATAATGATGTTATTAGAACAGTCCCTGAAGTCATAAACAGCAAAAAGCACAGAAGCCTGAAAAGATGGCAACATAAGCAACTGAAAACAGTATGTGGTGTGAGCAACCCACAAATGTCAGACTGTGCTAAAAATAAAAACAAAATTAGAATGAGAAAGCACTGTTTCTGTAGATGCCATATTTGGAAAGGCTTTCCAACATCAGAAAAAACCCAAAACAAAATCACACTAAGTGAAGAGATGCAAATGCTATTTTTGTCTATACTCTGCAAACACATTCTCTCAGGCATAGACATTTTACTGTGATGGTTCTGACTTCTGTTGCAGGCCTTAAGCTATGGTGGCCAGGTGTGTATTCAACAAAAAAAGATGTGGCCTTACTTCCTTTCCAAGTAACATTAGCATTCAGGAAGCAGTAGTCATTGGGTTTTGTCATGCAAAGTTGAAGTCAAGAATAAAATAACTCTAGATGTTACAAATTTATTATTATTGTTATCATTGTTATTATTACAAAAAAATTGTACCTGGCCATAGGAGATGTTTTTACCTTTCTCTCTGTTCACCAGCTAATGCTGAGGCAGCAGTGTCAGTAGATCATATGCTATAAGAACTGTGGAGATATTTTTTGAAGAAACAGTGTTTCATTGGAAAATACAAATTGTTTGTATATAAAAATCTTCACCAAAACCCTCCTGAGCTTTAAGTGAGCAAACATTCACTGAAAGCACAGTAAAGCCCCACATGACTCTTTCCAGATTCCTAGTGTATTATTCTTACTGCAGCAGCACTGGGCTACCTAATGCACCTCCCAAGCACACTGTCTGCATTATCAACATTGCTGGCTCTACTGACACTGCATCTGTTATGTCTGGGAGAATGATTTTGTCAATAAACCCAGTTTCTGCCAGGGAACCTGGAAAGTCTGATTCCTTGTTTAAGTGAACCTGCCTTCAGGCTTTCCCCCAAAGTGTGGATCAGAAGAGTGTCTGTGTGCCCTGAACAGTGCAGACTGCCTAGCGGTGCATGCTCAAGAGGATGATTTTCAGAAGCAGCCGCTACAGAAGAGAGATACAGAAACCCTGAGTCTTGCAGCTCTACCCAGATCTCAGTTCTGGCCCTGTGGAAGGGGTGCTCTGGAAAGACTGATGAAGCAACAGTAATTTGAGACAAGCAGCCCCCAGGATTCGGTATTTAGGACTAAGGCATTAAACTCTGGGGCTATGACTGCATCCCACATAAGGGCTCCTATTCAATAGAGTGCTGGCTTCTCTGGAGAGGGATGCAGTTGTTCCTGTTGCTGGTTTTGCCTGGGAGAGGGTTAATATTTTTGCACAGATGTTAGTAAGGGGCTGTGTTTTGGATTTGTGTTGGAACCAGTGTTGATGATACAAGGATGTTTTTGTTATTGTTGAGCAGTACTTACACAGCTCCAAGGTCTTTACTGCTACTTACGCCACCTCACCAGTGAGTAGGCTGGGGGTGCACAAGGAGCTGGTAGGGGACAGAGCCAGGACAGCTGACCCCAACTGACCAAAGAGATGTCCCACACATATGACATCATGCTCAGCAATAAAAAGCTAGGGGATAAAGGAGCAAGACAGGGACATTCAGAGTGATAGTGTTCATCTTCCCAAGTAATCAATATGCATTATGTAGCCCTGTTTTCATGGAGATGGCTGAATATCTCCCTGCTGATGGCAAATGGTGAATGGCTTCTTTGGCTTGCATTGCTTGCATCCATAGCTTTTGCTTTACATATTAAAGTGTCCTTATCTCAACCTATGAGATTTCTCATTTTTCTTCTGATTCTCTCTCCTCCATCCCACTGGGGGAGGGTGAGTGAATGGCTGTCCAGCTGCCAGCTGGAGTTAAACCATAACATCCCTTTGTACTCACAATTCCTTAACACCACACCTAGTTGCTCACCTCTGTATTCTGCAGCAGAACAAGAAAATGTCTAAATTCCCTAGGAAAGAGAAGTAAAGCAAGCAGTTTTCCAGTCAGCTGCACTTGTCACACATTTTCTGTAGGGTAATAAGTATCCTTACATCTCAGACTCCATCTAGCACTCCTAGAGATATACGTCATAGAGGTAACTTCACAAACTAAGTTACAGACACAACTCTGTCTTTATCTGGTTTTGTCTGTGCATGAATTTTGTGCTGAGGTTGAGTGGTTTAAAAAACAGATCAGGTTAAATCAATTCAATCTTATTATACTGAAACAAAAGAGCTTTTATTCTCCAAGAACTACCTACTCGCTACCTTTATGAGGAGCTTAATATTACCTAAATTCAGCAATTTGAATAAGGCAGACATAGTATAAACTTATTTTCTGGAGTCCATCTACAGCTGATGGGAAAAGAAAGACATCACTGGTTCTGCTTTTGTTATGAACTTCTTTTTTTTGTAGGATGCATCTGTTCTGGTAGCCTTCACTCCTGTATTCTGGTACCTGTATATGTACCCGTGTTCTGGTAGCCTTCACGCAGCCTTGATTAGGTTCGATGAAAAGCATAACTAGTCAATTATTCTTTTAAACATCTAAGGCTTATCCTTAACAAGTCTTGTTCTCTTTGTTTTAAAATTTGATCTCTCATGGAATATTCATGAATTCATCGGACATTCAGGAAGCAAAGTAGTATGCAGTACTAAGCAAGGGACTGTGTAGAGGACCCTGTTCCTGCTAAGCTCTGTGTAATCCCTGCTGTGTGGACTACTGGGGAGCTTCCTTGGTGTGTTGGCTTTGCATTATTATTCTATCCAGGGCTGAGGACAATTCCTGGAGAATTTTCTTCTGAACAAACAGCTGGAAAGACAACTTTTGTGCTGCACAAGTTTGTTTTTCCAAGGTATTTAATTATTGTTTCTGTTGTTCCTGCACCATCACCTCTCTGCAGATTGTATCAATTATGGCAATTCACAAGCAAAGCTCTGTGTAGTTTGAAGGAGGACCTGTGTTCTTACAAGGAGGGTTTCTCTGATAGTCTGCAGTCCCGTTGACGTCACTGAGATTTGAAGTTAGAGAGGTAGGAAATGAATTATGAAAATTAATAAATTCATTCAATAACTTCCCTTTGATACCAAGATACTAAATTATATATACTTTTTACTTGGAATTCTGTTGGAGCATAATTCTCCTACAAAGGCGTATAGTCTTCAGAAGATTTGGTGGCTTTGGAATCAGAATGTTTGTAATAGCTAAACAGTTTATAATTAGCTACCATTTTGCTTTCATTTTAGATGTTGTGAAAAAAAAGAAAACAAGAAAAATAGAACAAAGTTCTAAGTAAGTTCTTTATGTTCTTTAAGGGTTCATTAATGAGGGATATGTTATACATCGCAGCATCAATAATGACCAGTTCCTCAGGACTAACCATGGCACACAAAGATTATTATGCATGATAAAATTAAATACTTCTTATAGTCTATTCATACAATTTCTCCTTTATGTAATGAAGAAGGGGCTTCTAAATGTTTGAAAGCTTTCCAAAAGCAGACAAAGTAGATTTTTCTGGGATCAGGTAAAGTATCCGGAAACTTCTCAATCAATAATTAAATTTGCCAGTTCTCAGAATTAACCTTTTCTCAATGATTTTTCCCCCTTGCACTGATATGGAGTCTAGATAATGCTGCAAGCCTGAAAAGCCAAATAAATATATAGTTTCAATATTTTAAATTATAATGGTGAAAACTGAAGACAGAGGCAGTAATGAAAAATAAGGCAGTCCATGCTTCTATAATTTTTCTTAAAGATGTTCACTACTGTGAGGGTGGTGAGGCCCTGGAACAGGTTGCCCAAAGAATCCGTGAATGCTCCATCCCTGGCGGTATTCAAGTAGGGGTTGAATCAAGTAAGCAGGGGGGTTCAAACTAGGTGATCTTAAGATCTTTTCCAACCCTAACTCTTGTATGATTCCATGGTTCTCTGAGGGCAGTGGAGTAAGGGAGAGTACACCAGCGGTTAAATTTCCATAGAGTACAGTGATTTAATGATCTTTTGCCAGGGCAGAAATGGCAGACAAACCAGATGTGTTGGCTCTGCATGAGATTCTTGAGAATTTTTACAGTTGAAGGTAAACCTACATGTAAGAAAGATTAAAATCATGATCTTGATTTTGGTAAGACAGAGTGGGAACCGAGTGCTTTGCCACATTAGAGAACTTCAGAGAAAGCTAGTATATTGGTGTCATGGTTTAACTCCAGCTGCAACTGAGTAAGAAACACTCCCTGCCTCCCTCCCAGCAATAGGATGTGGAAGAAAGCTGGAATCAGAAAAAAGGTAAACCCCATGGGTTAAGGTAAGAACAGTTTAATAATTAAAATCAAGTATAATATGATACTAATAATAATGAAAAGGGAAATAACAGATAGAAAGACAGAGAGAGGACAGTAAACAAAAAACCTTCACCAATAAACACAAGTGATGCACTGACTGACACTCAGCCCAACCCAAGAAGGGATCAGTCCCTTCTTGGTGACTCCCCCCAGTTTATATACTGGGCATGACATGCTATGATATTGAATACCCCTTTGGCTAGTTTGAGTCAAGTGTCCTGTCTCTGCTCCCTTCTGGCTCCTTGTGCCTGTCCTCCCTGATAAAGCATGGGAGCCCTCAATCAGGGTTAGTGAAATTGAGCAACAACTAGAACATTGGGGTGTTAACAGCATTGTTCTCAGACTAAAGTGAAACCGCAGCACTGCATCAGCTACTAGGAAGAAGATGAGCTTTATCCCAGCCAAAAGCAGGACACTTGGGCAAGCATTAGTCCTTGCTTCTTTAGGATCAACTATAGTGATCCTGATAGGTACAGTGGTAACTTGGTTTGTATTACACATCTGTAGATGATGGTACACTCTGGGTAAGGATTGCCGTATAAACACAAATTAAGGGGTTGGTTTGTTGATTGGTTTACTTGTTTAGGGTTTTTTAGAATCCTTAAAAAGGAAAGCAATACATCATCTACGTATATGAATCTAGACCCTTGTTATCAAGAGTAACAAAATAATAATATGGAACAAAGAGTTAATCTCTAGGTTCCCTAACAAGGCAGTACCATCTGGGAAAGTTCAGTGGAACAGGCAGACAGAATGAAAATCAAGAGAGAATTTGTTTCTAATTGACAGGTGTTTACAGTACTGGTTGCTTATAAACAACAACAACAACAACAATACCCAGAATCATCCTTCTGTAGAGGCTTCCTGTAACCTATCCACAGAGCTAGACAAAATTTGTAATTAACAGCAATTCAATCCCAAAAATTAATTTTAGAGGGATATAAATTACTAACACATTTATGAGAAAAAGAAATCATTGAATTTCAAATTTTGAAAATAAACTTTGGATTTTTTTTTTTTTAAATAAGTGTCCAACTATCTCATTTTGACAGCTGTAATGTAGTAAGTTTTGTTTTTAAATGTCATTTTTCTTTTTTTTTTTAAACTGAAAGGATATAATTTTTCAGTATTTCAGAGGCAAACAAATAAACAATTTCAGACTGATGTAGCAGCAGTTTATTTTTGTTTATTTTATTACAAAAATGAGGTAAATAAACTACATTTAATTTTGGGCCAAGTCAATTTAGAACTGGAGTTCTCAGGCATGTCTGTCTTTCTCCCGGAGTCCCCTCATTATTCAAGGTCGCAGACCTGCAAAAAATATAGGTAAATTCCAGCGAAACACTGACATCAGCTCAGCAGAACTTTGCTGAACTCAAGTTGTTTTCAATTCCATACATTTAGCAGACAAAACTATCATTTTTTCCCACCTTTGAGACTACTCAGTAATACCAGTTGTTACAAGAGAGGGCTGCTTGTAAATTCTTCTCACAGCAAAGGAAAAGACTAGCATGATTTTTTTTTTTTTTTTAGGATTAAGAGGATTAAAGTGTTGCCTACACTCACTCTTGCATCCTTTTTCTGCTCTATCTTTATAGGTATGATGAAGCAACTTGGTCAAACAACATTGCATGGCTGAAAAATCACATCACAGGAATCATTAGTTAATTAAGTGTAATGAGCTCTCTGACACTAGCAGAAAACACAGCTATTTTTCATTAAAAATGAAAAGTGGTCAATGTTCTTTTATGCCTTATCATGGAGTCACTCCAAAAATGTAATTAAGCCTTAGTGGTACTTTTGTCAATTTTTCCCCATTTATGGCAACATGTTTTATGGACCTGGTTGTAGGGGAAAAAAAAAAGAGTTTGTCTCATCTGAATTAGTGGACTTTTAGTCTTTTCAAGCCCTAATGTGTTTTCCCCATTGTGAACGAATCCTACTTACGTAATGTGACCGCTACAGAAATACAAATACACAATAGTGTAGATGTTTATAAACTAAAATCAGGCACTAGATTTAACATGTATTAGCTACCTGCCTACTAAATATGTCCCTCTGTTAAATGCAAGAAATTACACAAAATAAATTACTTAATATTCCAGTTGTTTATTTGATATCTTCTTCAGGCCAGTTTTACTGATGACACTTTCCCTTTTTTTTTAGTTCTCTCACATCTGAGCCAGAAAAGAAGACATTGAAAATGAAAGAAAAATGGACTATAGAAACCATGACTTAAACAAGAGTACCACCATTTGCTAAATATAAGGCACCTGAGAGTCTTGCAGTTCAGGTAGGACTGGGACTCAAGAGATCTTGGCTACTTGCCATTTGCACCACTAACTCTTATTCTATATGCTCTGCTTTCCCACTGCAACCTGTCTGCTGGGTCCTGACTGGCAGCTACAAGTTGATTCAAATTTGAGGATGTAACTACAAAAACTCTTGGGAGAGTTATACTAAACTTTCTGGTGTTCTGGGAGCTAATTTTTCGCATTCATAAATGTGAATAAAATAAAAGCAATATTTTAATTAAGGAAAATTAAGAAATCTCTTACAAGACACATGAACATTATAATGATAACCAACGTTATGTTGTCCTCTCTAAAGAAAATCTTACAGTTCAGGCTACACCTAATGCCACTTTTTGCCTTTGTACTAACTTCCGCAAGCTGTGCTTTGAACCTCACTGGTACCTCACAAACTGATCAAGGTAACTTTAGTAGCTTTACTTGCAGTTTTCAGTTCTCAGTAGAACCAGTGCAGCACTGCAGACTATCCACAGACTCTTCAGCTCACAAAACCCCTTAAGCAGATTCTCCTGTCTCATAAAGGTTACATATGTTCCCTGCCTTCTTACTCTCTTTTCCAGCCTTTACCCTGGAACCAGGACAGTGCTTCAGTTCTGGAATAAAAGCTATCTGTTGTGTGAGGACTCACCACAGGCATATTCAGAGCTGCCTAATAGAGTTCTCTTGTACTAACCTTTACCTTTGCTGCAAAGCAACTTCTTTTTACACTCAAGTGCCTCACAGTTGTTACATCTCTCCATGTGCAAAGCAAACATGTTCTAGTTTGCTAATCAGACCGTTTAATTTTCTCCTTCATTCCACCAGATCTCAAAAAAATAACCTTCCCTTCCTGGATATCCCTTCCTTTAGATTTTTGGGTGAAGGTTGTGTGGGTTTTATTTTCTCTTTCTGCCCCAACATCAGCAAGGTAGGTGTCTTTCTACCTTAACATTTATCCAGGTGTCTGATCCTGGATATTTTGCTTCCCAGCAAAACAGCTCAAGTTTGCACAAACCGCACCGTGGTTTGAGTCTTCACACAGAGGAAAGGGTGGAGGAGAATTAGTGGTGAGATGAGGCTGTTCATCTCTGAAGGGGATTCATCCTTCAGATAGCTTTCCATTTCTGAACTCCAGTACTGTAATTCATATTTCTCCTTGACTACCAGGAACATAAAATCAACTTAGAACAGAATCAGTTCTCCTCAGCTCCAGGCCTTTTGCAAGACAGAATCCATTGCTCATCAAGCTTTAGTCTTTTCACCATGGCATACAGTTGAGGCATTTTGCTGCTTTTCTATATAATCACTGTTTTTTTGAAAAATAGTGACCAATACCTTCTCCACTCTCTTTTTCAGGTAGATTTTGATAACCGTCTTCAGCACCCTGGATTTTTAAACCCACAGAAAATGCAAGAAATGGGTCACTTTTGCTGCTAAAAGAGCCAGGACTCACCTGCCTCCAGCAGTCAATTAGAAAGAGCAGTAAAAGGTCTTCGTAACTAAGAGAGTGAAGGATACAACATAGCCACAATTTTGGTAGGGAAGACTGGCAATACATGTGGAAAGGAGGGAATCAAATACTAAACCCCTTGGGAGTAAGAAGGTTTAAAGGATTGTATGAGGATTAAGTCAGTGTAAGTAAACAGGAAGATTTTCAGTGAAAAACTGAGGACTTTGAACAAAACAGGAGGCACAGGTGAAGCATAAAAAGAGTGGAGGGCACAGCTGAGAGGACCTTTGTTAAGAGGTCAAGAGAACACTATGTTTAAAGAAAAGTATTGGGCTTTGGGGCAATTTAATGAGTCTAGGGGAGCGGGATGGTAAAAGGGTACTGTGTATCATCTTTGGTTCACCTCTTTCCATTATGCAGTGCAACAGTCTGAGAGCATATCTCAGGTTGTCCTATATTTTTCCTAAAGATGGGCTGGGCACCTTCAAGTCCTACTCATCTTCCTTCTTCAAAATGATTGCACCCTCAGGGTTTGACACATCTGCCAGGAGAGCAACAGACTCTCTTTTGCCTGGTAACTTCCTGCTGACTGGAACACATGGTGCAGATGAAGATAAGGATTTTACACCTTCCTTAGTTCAAGAAAATAGGGAATGTAAGCTACTATCTCCTGCAAAAATATCCAGATCACTGAACTGAAGGTAACTGTCTAATACCCCAGCTCAGCTCTTCCTTTAGCAATCGCACCATCTGGAATAATAGGCTAAACCGACAAACTAAGCATTAGAAACAACATAAGCAAGGATGATCCTTTTATCATTTTCTCTTGCTGAAGCTGAAAAGACTTGCTAGGAGCTGCTTGCCTTCTGAAAACACCAAGTCACACTGATCAAGTCAAGTACAGATTTGACTGGAAGGATGAAAAGAATATTTTGGAGACCTTCACACTCTAAGATGAAATATGTCATGGAATAAGTGAGGTGGATAGCTAACAGTGTTACTTTGCAATAATGTATCATTTCGTAATTATTAGAGTTCCAGTTTTGACCATTTGACTTTTAAAAAACTAATCTTTGCAATATGACTTTTATTTTTAACTTTTAATTGTCCTTCATGAAACAAATCTTTATTTTCATAAGGAAGACTGCTTGTTATTGTTGGTGCATTTATAGGTATTTCTTTTATATTACTGTGGACTGTATAATGTCTTACAAGAGAACAAAATGTTATATTTGGGAAGCTCTAGGTCAAGCCACAGTTTGATTCAAAAATATTTTTTTCTTTTCAGAGAAAATATAATGGTTTCTTTGTATATGCAGTTTCTTTGTATGAATAATTGCTGTTACACGTCAGAAAGTCACAGATACAAGATAAGAGGACAGACTTTGTTCCAAAGAATTTAATATCAAAGTAGTGGCTTAGTAACTAAATTAGCTAATAACACGTTATCAAGTTGCATATATTTGTCTACATATTCCTTTTTGCTTTGTTGAATGATGTAAACCAAGCCTTGATCCCACACTCTAACACACCTGCTTGATTAGCTTTACAAGCTAATTCAAAGAATCTATTAAAATTCACAAAGTTAAGCAGCAGCTGTGTAAGTATTTGCAGGGTCACGGCCTTCTAGTTTAAATCTTTACTACATCGTATGAAGAACCTAGCAATAGGGGGCCTTGAAGTCTCATTTGCATCCTCTTGGCAAAACCTGAGAGCAATACCTTTGCAGTACTCCAAACTCTACCTTGGCAGCCCTTTTAGGAAACATAAAAAAGAGCGGTACAAGCCTTCCTGGAAAGAATATTTTCACAGATGAGCTATATGAAAACTACTTCAAAAGAACTTTTCAAAAAGCAAGCCTTTTACACTCTGTCATTCAAAATACAGCACTATTTCTTAGCTCTGTATTCATTGGGAAATTTTGGATTCTCTATGTATAAATTTTCCTTTAATTGATATGAACTCATTTAAGAGGCTAAATTTATTCTTTTTATTTATTACTGTGTATTTGTAAGCCCAATTGATTTTACTAGCAGCAGACAGCATATTTACATTTCCTTAATACTGCTTATCAATGTATTTTACTACAACTCACATGCAGGATATTAGGCTGTGCAGAAACTAAGTAAACCCAGGAAAATCCCCAAGAGTTCCTCTGAAGGAGAAGCTGACAAGAGGCAGTGATTTATACCAGTCATTATTTAAGCCTAGCCAGCAACTGCACATAACAGACCTGCTTGTTGCCCCCTCCTCAAACAAGATGGAGAGTGGAATCAAAGGAATATAAAACTGCAGCCCAACCCTAGCAGCAATCAGTCTCTTCTGGGTGACTCTCCCTAGTTTATGTACTGGGCATGACGTGCTGTGGTGTGGAATACCCCTTTGGTTAGTTTGGGTCAGATGCTCTGTCTCTGCTTCCTCCTGGCTTCTTGTGCCCCTCATCACTGTCAGAGCATGAGAGACTGAAGTCCTTGATCAGGGTAAGAGCTACTGAGAAACAAATAAAACATTGGTGTGTTACCAGCATTGTTCTCAGACTAAGGCCAAAACACAGCACTTCACCAGCTACTAGGAACAAAATTAATTCTATCCCAGCTGAAATTAAGACAATACCAATTATAGGGACTTGAGTCTGAAGAAAGCAATTTGGGAAGTGACTTAACTGCTGCCATTCAGAAATCTCAATCTAACCCTTAACATTTCTATAGAGGTGATAGTGTTTGTTTTAGCCTCAGCTTTGATTTTTTTTGTTTTTTTAACCTGCTTTTCCATCTTTCCTGTATGCCATGGTTTAAGTCCAGACAGTAAATCAGAACCATGCAGCCACTCACTCACTCCCCACCTTTTTCCCTCCCGCTCCCAGAGGAATGGGGCAGAGAATCAAAAGAACATAAATCCCATGGATTCAGATAAGAACAGTGCAGTAACTAAGGTATAACACAAAACTACTGCTACTGCCATCAATAATAATAACAATAAGGGAAATAACAAGGGGAGAGAATATAAAACTAAAAGGGGAAAACTAAAAGAAAACAATAAAGACAAGTGATGCACAATACAACCACTCACCACCTGCTGAATGATACTCAGCCCAGCATGAGCACTGATCTTGGCCTTCTGGGTAACTTCCCCCAGTTTATATACTGGGCATGATGTGCTGTGGTATGGAATACCCCTTTGGCTAGTTTGGATCAGCTGTCCTGTCTCTGCCCCCTCCCAGCTTCTTGTGCCCCTCCTCACTGGCAAAGCATAAGACTAAAAAGTCCTTGATCAGAGTAAGCACTATGTAGCAACAATTAAAAACATTGGTGTGTTATCAACATTGTTCTCAGACTAAACTTGAAACCACAGAATTGCACCAGCTAAGAAGGAGAAAAACTGTTACAGCCAAACCCAAGACACTGTACCAGCAGTGATCACTTTAATAAAGCTTGTGATGTAAAGCACATGAGATTTTGAAGCCTTTGTAGAAAACTTTGCTAGATGAATCAGCTGAAATAAAAATTGAATGAAAGTAATTATATCAAAGTAAGTCATGACTTTAATTTGCTAGGTACTCATCGAGACTCAGAGAATAATTCCCTGTGAATAGTAGACTTGTTAAAATTTGGTCATCCCCAAAATGTTTGGTGAATTCAATACAGATTTACAAATACTATAACTTCATACATATACATATCAAAAATTGTCATACCACATAGATATATAATTATCATGCCATGTATCATACCTTATATTTATATGATTATAATATCATATACGGATGAAAAACCAGGATATATGTGCAAGATACTGGAAAAAAAAAGGTCACTGAAATAGTTAGAGTTATTATAGCAACTGTATCACTTGTTAGTACACAATAGTAACCTGAAAGGTTGGACTTTTATGTCCTGATGACTATCCCAATTGACAGGGATATCATTAGGAAGGACATAAACTTGAATCTGGGTCATAAATCCATTTTAATAATCTATTTATTATGGACTACTTCCTGAAAACATCATTCATTAGGGCAGGGGAAATAATCCTCCCAAAGATCCTATTAATCTTTTCTGAGATGGACCCAAGCTGAATAGATAGTATATATGGAACCTGGAGCAACCCGGTAACATCAGCCTCAGCATTATTTATAGTTCCTCCCCTATGGAACTCAAGTACTTGCCCATCCCTGTGCTCCAGCCGTGTGCTAAGCTTGCACGAGAGCCTCACTTATACTGTTTTCAAGCCTTACAAACTTCAAGGTCCACTTGCAGGTATAATCATGTAGCCAGTTCATGAGGACAGCTGTCTAAGGTCTTCATCTCCTCTGCCCACCTTGCAAACTGTGCTTTGGACTGAATGGAACAATTTGCATCCAAAATTACACCAGTTTTTATTCCTTTTATTCCATTTGGCAACAAAAATTGAAAACATTCAGTCAGATTTGGATACAACCTATTCCTGAATGGGGACTACAATGAAAAAGGTGAGAGACATTTCCAGACCTTTGCTAAGTGTACAGAATTTCACTTTTCACTTAGAAAATATACCTAAAGTCCCTCCCCCTCTCAGAAGTATTCAATTTCTCATTCTCATTGAGCTTTTGTAGTTATAACAGAACTATTCAAACCCTTAATGTAGCCCATAATTCAGAATACTGTATTATTCTATTAAATAGAATCTGTTTCAGCTGGTGAAATAGTAGATACCTTTCCTTTCTTCAGTCAATTATATGTATAGATTATATGAAATAAACCAGTTTTCTATTTTTATGCTTGCTCTGAGCATAAAGTATTTTAAAGAAGCTTTTAGTATACGATAGCTAAGAGACAAACATTACAAAGAAAAAGAATTATTTTTAAAAAAGTATTTCTACAAGATGAAAGAATGATGTAAATAACTTGATCTAAATGGCTGACTTACAGGTATTTTTCATGCTTCTAGGTTCTGTGCAACAAGGTATTATTTCTTAGGATTAATGAAGGAGAAATGTCATACATGCATCTCTATACTTAGGTGATCATTCAATAATTATATTTGTTCAAAATTAGTTACGAATATGAACTGGGGTAGAGAGAGTCATATCAGATGCATTTAATATTGCTCATTGTTTATATCTATGTAAGCCAGCTTTAAGTTGTAATTTGCAGAACACTTAACGCTTTGAAGCTTTAATTTTTTTACTGAATTTTCTTTCTTATCATCAATAGCTATTTTCCTTTTCTTCTCTGGCCTTTCAATCCTTAGCTACAAGTAGAAATGAGAACAACTTCATTTTTCTCCTGGTAGGAAATCACAGAAAGTTTGAGGTAGAAAGTGACCACTGGAGGCTTTCTAGTTCAGCCTCCCTGCTCAGGCATGGTAACCTAAAGCATATTGCTCAAGATTGTGTCCATATGGGTCTTAAATAACTCCAGGGAAGGAGGCTCCACAGCCTCCCTGGGAAACTTACTTCAATATTCAGCCACCTTCACAGTAAAGTTCTTCCTTAAATTTAGGTGGAACTCCCTGTATTCCAGTTTGTGCCTGTTGCTTCTGGTCCTATCACCTGGCACTACCAAGAAGAGCCCCATTCTCTTGACATCCTCCCTTCAGATATTTATACACACTGACCAGATCTCCCTTGAGCCTTCTCTTCTCCAGGCTGAACAGGTCCAGCTCCCTCAGCCTTTCCTCGTATTCTCCAGACCTTTAATTGTTCTACTTATGCTAGTATAAGTTCAGAGTTATGCCATAAAACTCAGATACCTCAAAAAGACTTTCTGAAGAAACTCGCTATATTCTATTTCCAGTTTGGCCCGTGATATGTCTTCTTACATGAAAAAGTTTGTTTTTCCTGGCATGTCTGTTTTCTTAGGGGAGGGGGGGTGGTGGTGGTGGAGGAAGGGGGGTTGGATGTGCTGGTGTTTTTTGAGGGTTATTTTTAGGTGGGAAAATAAAAATTTTCATTGTACGACAGTATTTCAACCGTGAACCCAGCAACATTTCTAAAGTTCCTTGATCATCTGCGATTAAAGATCCTCTGTAAGTGCAAAGTATCAGTTACTGAAAAGAAATTTAAGAACTGATGAATATTGAGGCATCTTTTATCTGTTTTAAGGTACCTACAATGTAGGGAACTTTCTGATTCTTAACAGAGTATCTTCTCAAAATTCAAGTAGAGGTTAAAGAGCACAGCAGAGCAGGACTATGGCAGATGGAAACTGTAAGAGACCTTTAGTTTTATGTTGCATCCTATTATCTTTTCCACTTCTGCCAACACATGTTCTTACAGGGCAGATGCAATTCTACGGTTTAAAGAATGCTCAACTAGAAACAAACTGTTTCTAATTCTCAGAAATTACTGTAGCAAATATAGTCTATTGCGTTGAAATTGGTTCTGATATATGCAAAACTGCTGTGCAAAGAATGGCAACGCGAGTGTGCTGAGCTTCGTGCAGAATTAAATAGTAATAAGAAAATGCACCAACTATGGTACAAAGTAACTTTATTAATGTTTATATCTCTTCTCCCTCACCTGTTCAGTTTTTCCACAGTAGCTATAAGGCTCTCGTTACATTGGTTTTGGTTTGGGTTTCTTTTATCCTCAGCAATTAGGCAGCATGAGGGGCAGATTACAACAAATTACACCAAAGGCAAGTACCTCGGTACCATGTTACCTACATATAAAGAAGGTTGTTTCTCTGAGTACCATGGATGTGTGTCAGCTGGGATATTCAGAAGTATTTCCTAGATTCCATGTGTGAAACCTTCTTGTGGCCTTATTGCACACATATTGTTCTCTGAAATAAAATTTAGATGTGCAGAAAGGAAGGCAGTTGAAAAGAAGCAGAATGAGTTCCTGGTCTATGTGAAAAGGAAACTTCAGCACCAGTTGCAAAGTTAAAGCTTATAGAGAAGTTTAGTTACACTCTTTCAGTTCATATATCCCAAATTGTGTTTTTAGTCAGAACTCTTTCCAATTATCTCTTAATTGCCAGGTACTTAGGTAACACACTTAGGTAACATTCCTCTTGTCATCTTTTCATCTTTCCTCCTCCTCTAAGGCTGTTTCGGAGTCATAATGCTGCACAAACTTATGCTCTTAAGCCTTCATCTCATTGCTGATATTTCCATTTAGCTTCATTGTGAGCAAGTGGCTTCCATTGTTTTGATTACAGTTGAGCAGAGGGTGGTTTAGTTATTCCTTAGTGAAAGCTATTCAGAATACTTCACAGGTTTAGCATGATTAGTAACGGCACATGGATAAAAAAATTACTATGAAAGGCTCATCCATCAGGATATTTATAGGTAGAATTCTGAAGTCTTATTGTAGCCAGAAATCATAAGACCACTCTTTCTGTGCTGTTATTAAATTATATATATACATGTATCTGTGTGTATCTGTGCATATAGATATACACACACAACCTTTTACTAAACCTCTCCTAACTCTGACACACCTTCCAAAATATTTTTTAACAAAATGTCACATGTATTTATCAAAGGTCATTCAAATATCACACTTGGTTTGATTTGCATTTCTTAGGCTTTGACTTCACTAAGTACCAAGATATTTATATACTTGGCACTTCCAGAATATTTTGGAACACACATATTTTAGAGGCATCACAATTACTGTGTGATTTCTGCATAATGTAAAGTGAGGGAAGTGCCGAATAAAAAAATGATATTGCACAAATTTAAGGAGCAAATTTAATCATCACTTTAGATTGGAGTAGATATCTGGATCCTCATTTGTATTCCACATCATATTTTCTGCAAGTATTACAAGGAAATTGGTGAATTTATCTTTATAAGAGTATGAAATAACATTTTTCCCCAATTAAAGCAATCAAAGCAAAAGAAAGACTGTAGGGCTGAATAAAGAAATGTTGTGCTCCGTGCAATTTTCCTTTTCAGATAAAAGTGGTTAATGCACTAGGCGCAGTTTTGCGATATCAGAGTATAAGCAATTTCTTGAAAATAACATTGATGCGTCTTGGATACTGAAGCAATGTCTTTAGGAAAAGTTTCTCATTCAGCCTTCTGTTCTTGACCCTCAGAACATTGTGGAACCTGTACAATTTGGTCATGGATTTCACCAGAATGAAAACCCTAACATTCAGAATTCAACAGCTACACATTGACACATCAATAAGCAAGTAGTAAAGTCATGATCATGGAAAAAAATCCTTGAACCAAGTCTCTCCTTTGCCCAAATTGAAAATAAAACTGCCTTTTCAGAGTCTAATTGTTCCACTTTATTGAGAATAATATATGGAATTGAACACTTTCACAATGAAAATTTCACTTATATTTTTTAAATACACTTCAGCTTGACAAAACTGTTTATCTGATAGATAAAACATAGAATCACAGAATAGTTAGGGTTGGAAAGGACCTTAAGATCATCTAGTTCCAACCCGCCATGGGCAGGGACACCTCACACTAAACCATCTCACCCACGGTTTCGTCCAACCTGATCTTGAACACTGCCAGGGATGGAGAATTCACAACCTCCCTGGGCATCCCATTCCAGTGCCTCACCACCCTAACAGGAAAGAACTTCCTTTTTATATCCAATCTAAACTTCCCCTGTTTAAGTTTTAAACCGTTACCCCTTGTTCTATCACTACAGTCCCTAATGAAGAGTTCCTCCCCAGCATCCTTATAGGCCCCCTTCAGGTACTGGAGGGCTGCTATGAGGTCTCCATGCAGCCTTCTCTTCTCCAGGCTGAACAGCTCCAACACTCTCAGCCTGTCTTCATGCAGGAGGTGCTCCAGTCCCCTGATCATCCTCGTGGCCCTCCACAGGACTTGTTCCAACAGTTCCATGTCCTTTTTATGTTGAGGACACCAGAACTGCACACAATACTCCAGGTGAGGTCTCACGAGAGCAGAGTAAAGGGGCAGGATCACCTCCTCGGACCTGCTGGTCACGCTCCTTTTGATGCAGTCCAGGATACGGTTGGCTCTCTGGGCTGCAAGCGCACACTGAAGCCAGCTCATGTTCATTTTCTCATCAACCAACACCCCCAAGTCTTTCTCCGCAGGGCTGCTCTGAATCTCTTCTCTTCCCAACCTGTAGCTGTGCCTGGGATTGCTCTGACCCAGGTGTAGGACCTTGCACTTGTCATGGTTAAACTTCATGAGGTTGGCATCAGCCCACCTCACAAGTGTGTCAAGGTCCCTCTGGATGGCATTCCTTCCCTCCAGTGTATCAACCGAACCACACAGCTTGGTGTCATCAGCAAACTTGCTGAAGGTGCACTCAATCCCACTGTCCATGTCAGCGACAAGGTTGTTGAACAAGACCAGTCCCAACGCCGATGCCCGAGGGACACCACTGGTCTCCAGCTGGACATTGAACCATTGACCACAACTCTTTGCATGAGGCCATCCAGCCAGTTCTTTATCCACTGAATGGTCCACCTATCAAATTGTTGTCTCTCCAATTTAGAGGCAAGGATGCCATGGAGGACAGTGTTGAACGCTTTGCACAAGTCCAGGTGTATGATGTCAACTGCTCTACCCCTGTCCATCAGTTCTGTAAAAATATACTGTGGAAGAATCCTGGACCAGCTGCACATCATTTGAACTTTTAATGCAACACAAAGATGCCTATTGCTATATACTCATAAAAGAATAATATTTCTATTTCAGGTATTTCTGATAAAGAATTTACTTACAAAAAAAGATTGGCAACACAATATAAAGAATATAAATACAATCAATTTTCTATGCTTGTAGAGGAGATTATATTTGACAAGAACTTCTTTGCAGATGTAGGAATGAGAAAATTGCTTCTTCTTCTTGTTCATCTTTTTAATGATGCCTCAGATTCTATGGTAATTATGGGATCTTAGGAAATTAAAGGAAAACCAAAACAACTAGAAATCTCATGGTGCTAACAGTGTAATCTTCACAGAGTTCCCCTTCCTTCTGCTTTGTACATAAGCACCTTAACCGCAGTGTCACCGTCTTGGTTTTTATGCATCTGTCTATTTTTTATAACTTCTTCATTTTACATCTCAGCAGGCCTGACTGCCCTGAAAAATACACCTGCATAAAACCTGCAAGGAACAGAGAAAATACATAAGTAGGGATGAAAAGGGAAAAGAGAGCTCCCTGCACTCTTATCACACCTTTTAGCATCTATCAGTTTCAGGTCTCTTGTGATTCATTCACCCTTTCACTATGTAAAAGGCCAAAGAGAAGATGCACTGATGCTAGTATTCAGGATGAATATCAAGGAGTCGGGGACTCAGAGAAGAGCAATATTCAAAAATCCCATGGGAATAAAGGTTACAGAAAAAGAAGGTGAGATTAAATAAGAGCAGCATAAAGCAATCAATCAGACAATTTCCTGCATCAGAATGGTGTTTGAATAATAAACAGGAAAGGAACCATAAAAACAAGAACACAAAGACAGCATTTTGTGAAGATGTTGTTTTTCTATGTTTCATTTGCAAACCTGGGCAAACCAAAGTGTTGTTTTGTACTAAAGCCAAACAGTCTTTTGTTTATGACCAGTTAAAAAAATGCAGAGGATGGTGGTTTACTCTTTTCTAAAGCCCAGAACGTATGATCTCAAGCTCATTATTGAGTTCACATAACAAGAGAGCTTCTACTGTGTCTTCAAACGGAAGGTGCAGGGCAAGAACAGATCAGTTTCTTTCTGTGATAGATCATCTGGCAACAAATTCCAGTGTCCTGACTCCCCACAAAATTATTCTTTTGTCTGCTGCCATGTTTTTTCCATTAATTTATTGTACCAAGGAAATTTTTGCTCCTGCGACCAAGCTTCATCACTGGGTTGTTATGAGAAATTTCTTCATGCCAAAGTGGAAGTTTAAAAAAAAGCAAAATAATTCTCGTTTTCCCTTTTGTTTTTCCCTTAGCTGCACCCATGGCACTCAGAGCTGTTTACATACATCCAGAAAACAATGTTTTGAATAGTTAGGTGGATTAAATTTATAATCTGTGGAAAAAATACATAAAAGCAACTTTCATTCCACATGTGATGGGAAAAGAAAAGATTCAGAGCAGCCCTGCGGAGAAAGACTTGGGGGTGTTGGTTGATGAGAAAATGAACATGAGCAGGCAGTGTGCTCTTGCAGCCCAGAAAGCCAACCATATCCCGGGCTGCATCAAAAGGAGCGTGACCAGCAGGTCGAAGGAGGTGATCCTGCCCCTCTACTCTGCTCTCGGGAGACCTCACCTGGAGTATTGTGTGCAGTTCTGGTGTCCTCAACATAAAAAGGACATGGAACTGTTGGAACAAGTCCTGTGGAGGGCCACGAGGATGATCAGGGGACTGGAGCACCTCCTGCATGAAGACAGGCTGAGAGTGTTGGAGCTGTTCAGCCTGGAGAAGAGAAGGCTGCATGGAGACCTCATAGCAGCCTTCCAGTACCTGAAGGGGGCCTATAAAGATGCTGGGGAGGAACTCTTCGTTAGAGACTGTAGTGATAGAACAAGGGGTAACGGGTTAAAACTTAAACAGGGGAAGTTTAGATTGGATATAAAGAGGAAGTTCTTTCCTGTTAGGGTGGTGAGGCACTGGAATAGGTTGCCCAGGGAGGTTGTGAATGCTCCATCCCTGGCAGTGTTCAAGATCAGGTTGGACGAAACCGTGGGTGAGATGGTTTAGTGTGAGGTGTCCCTGCCCATGGCAGGGGGGTCGGAACTAGATGATCTTAAGGTCCTTTCCAACCCTAACTATACTATGATTCTATTCTGATTCTGAATGTGATGAGCTGAAATGAACATTAGGGGACACTGACAGGTCACTTATATTTTCCTTTTCCTTTCTTTTTTTTATTTTTAATTTTATTTTCCCCTTCAAATTCCTAAAAGTCAGTAGAATTTTTAGATGCTCTAATCTTGACTCCTTTACTGTCTTCTCAAAATCAGGTCTTGTTTGAATGTGTCTTTCTTAGAGAGAATGTATGTATGTGCTATGTGTGTTGCATATGATACTGTTAATCATGGAAAAACAAACTGTGAATGCCAGTCAACTGGGGTCTCTGTGTGTGTGTATGGTGAGTGTCCAAACCTGAATTTTTGAACTCAAGCAGAAGCCTGCTACTTGCTCGCAACAATTGTTGTGGGCTGGTTGTAGCCTTTAGCACCTGCCCTGAACAAAACTGGCAAGTCCTGAATCCTCCAATTAATAGACACAAGACAGAATTAGTTGATGACGTGTTGTGCTTCTGCATAAAGACTATTTAGGTGAGAAAAAATACAGTGATGGAGGAGAAAGGTTCCCAAAAAAGGGGTCTTAGAAGGAAGAAGGGGACCAGGAAAAAAAAAGGTGAAGACTTCAGCAAGAAAAAAGAGCATAGAAGTGGGAAGAAACTGGAGATAGGGAAGATTCATGGAGGAGGAACACCAGAGGATGCCTGGGATGCCAGGGACACATGGGACTGATAACTGTGACCGTGGACTGACATGACTTTCCTGGACTAGCAGTGACCTCCTTGCTGGGAAGGCAAGTCGACATCTAGTGAACATAGCATTGAGGGGGATTGAGTGAGTATATGAGGTAGCCAAATAGGATAAAAGATCTCATATTGTCCACTCTTAAATAAATCCCTATATACAGATCTACTGTGGGTTGTCATTTACATTGTCCTGCCTGTGACAGATACTATACTTGTACCTCAGCTAGTCTACAGCTTGAATGGTGATTCATTAGCAGTTGCTGCTGTTACTGCAATTAAATTTGTCACAAAAATAATAAATTACCTGAAATCTCAATTTTGTTATGTAGCAAACTAAAAAAGTTACTATTTTGTAAAGTAAAATTATTATAGTTTTAAATATTTTTTGATATTTTAATACAGATTTTTCAAAATATATATAAATAATATAAAAATTATCATAAATATTAGACTATTACCCCCTTGTTTTTAAGCTTTACATCCTTTCCACCAGTCTGAAACCCTGCGGATTACTTTTGGAAGCTGCCTTTTTGTACATGTTTCCCAGCAGGCAGGCAACTCCTGAAATCTGCAAGTGAGAGCTCTCCTTCTCAGCTAATGGCTGCATGCTGACTACCTATATCTTTCTGACCCTGTTTCCACAGAAACCACCAGAACATGTTAACTTTATGCAGTCTTATTTGAATAATGGAGTGTGTTTAACTTAAATAAGATTACTTTTGGTAAAGAAACAGATGCTCTTTTTTTTTTTTTGGTTTTGCATTATGTGCCTCCCAGCCATTCCATGATTCCTTGTCACTCTACTTCCTTCTTTTCTTAACTAGCAGCATTTGCATCAAACATCTTAAACTAATTAGATGATGCAGTATGTGGTCTGCCTCTAGGAATGTAAAAGTCTAAAGTTTTGAAAGAGGAAGTTAATTTAAAAAACAGACTCCCTTATTATTGTTTTGATATGGAGAGAAAGATGGATGAGTAACAACCTGAATAGTTATTTGTGGGAGAGAACAAAGGAATGGATCTCAGGTCTCAGACCCATCATCTACTATTGTGGACAAACGTATCATTCCACTGTTACACCAATAAATCTATATATGAAGATAGCTTTTCTCCTGTACATCTCTAGAAGGATGCTTGGAATCTCACTTCTTGCAAAGCCAGATATCTTTTTTAGACTTTTAGCTTAAATTTATGGACCTATTTGTTCTTTTAAGAGTTGTATCTTTTGGTTTATATCAGTAACAACTATTTTTTTTTTAATTACTTTTAATTCTTCTAGAGCAAGCCACACAGTTTATTACAGAAGCATCTAAGTATGACAAAGATAGCACACATATTCATGAGCAACCATGTACGCCTACTTCCAAAGTATGCAAACCCTTTATAGAGAGTGATCCCTGAGGTGTTTTAACTGTCACAATGTGTTTGGATATTGTTTGAAAAAGTGACACACTAAATGGACCTAAAGCATGCTGGGGTATGTTTTATCAAGCCACTAGAATAGACCATTTTCTTGAATCCAAGGATGTTCCCAGATAAATTTTCTAGGTAAAAGGTAGCATAAGTCTGCTGTAGCCCACAGTGAATGTATGGGATGCTCTCAACATGTTATGGGAAGTTTGTGGCCAGACCCTCTCTGACGAATGGGAGGACACACAGAGCAAGATATTACACAACCATGCCTTGGTCTGAATGCTGGCCCTCCTGTTCCAAATGCCAATCTATGGGCTAATTCCCAGACTCAGCTTTATCCCATTCCTATTCCCATGGAGGTGCCTGATGCATGTGGCTGCTGCTCCAGTCCCTGTGATGCCCTAATTGTGACTCAGGAAAGCTAAAAGAAATATTTTAAATTTGGGAAAAATTTATTTAGCTCTAATGTATCAATTATTTGGTCCCAGAACACTGTTTGATATTCAAGGATCACCTCCTCCAAGTTCAGAAGCAGCCCATCCCAACAAGCAAGTAGTTATGAAAAAAAGAAACAACCAACAAACAAAAACCAAACCAAACCAAACCAAAACCAACCTACCAAACAAAAAGATGATAGATAAGCAAGGAGCTTCTGTCAAAATGGAGACTAGAAGTTTGATGCAGGTACAGGTAGACCAAGAGAAATACAGAGACACTGAGCACACAGAAACATGCTTAAGAAAGCAAGAACCAATTCAGAGTTGAATCTCATACAAAATAGTTAAAGGCAAAAATGGCTTCTATGAGGACTTACACAGCAAAGTAAGACTAGGGAAAATATGGGGCTGCTGCTGAATAGGGCAGGACCCCCAGTTTCAAAGGATATAGAAAAGATTGAGGTGCCTTTTTCATCTCAATCTTTACTTGCAAGACCAACTTCCAGAAATCTACAGACACAGAGATCGGGCAAAAGTCTGAAGCAAGGAAAACATAATCCTTTTGTAGCAGGTTCAGGATACAGAATACTTAAGCAAGCTGTACATGCATAAGTCCATGGGTCATTACGCAATGCACCCATGAGTGCTGATAGGTTGGCAATTGTCATTGCAAGACTACTATCAACAAGCTTTCATTGATTATTGTGACTGGGACAAGTGCCCCAAGACTGGAGGAAAATAAACATCTTACACCAATTTGCATTGGAAGGGACCTTTAAAAGTCACATAGTCTAAACCCCCTGAAATAATTAGGGACAATTTCAACTAGATCAGGTTGCTCAAAACTCTTCAAGCCTGACATTTCCTGTAATGGTGCATCTACAGCCTCTGGGAAACCTTTTCCAGTGTTTCACTGTCGATGCAGGAGTAGTGGACAACGCAGAGATGATCAATGTGATCAAGCGATTGCCATTTATTGAGCATCAGACATGATCTTTTATGCACATTTCACCAAACTCATAACAAAAAATTCTTCCTTATGTCTAGTCTGAATCTACCCTCCCTTATTTTCAAACTATTATCCCTTGTCCTATTGCTAAGACCCTACTATAAAGTCTGTGACCACCTTTCTTATAAGCCCCTTTATAGGAGAGGTATTCCATCCTTCTGATCATTTTTGTGGCCCTTCTCTGGACCCTCTCCAACAGATCCATACCTCTTCCATGCTGAGGACTCCACAACTGGGTGCAATACTCCAGGTGGGGTCTCATGAGAACAGAGTGGAGGGGGAGAATTACCTCCTTAACCTGCTGGACACTCTCCTTTTCATGCATCCCATGGTAAGGTTGGCTTTCTTGTATGCAAACTGCTGGCTCATGTCCGACTTTTCATCTATCAGTAGCCCCAAATCCTTCTGCTTCTGGCTGCTCTCAGTCCTTTCACCCCCCCGCTGTATTGATGCCACAAGGATTATTAAGGGACTGGAGAATCATTCCTGTGAGGAAAAGCTGAAAATGCTGGGACTGCGCACTGTCTCTCATAACAAATTTTTTCCTAAGCCTTCTATGTCTTTGGATTTTTAACTAGTTTCCCCTTTGGGGAATAGTTCATTTCTAAGCTATTACCATGTCTGGTTGACACCCAAGCCAAGCCCCCCCATAAAGAAATTTAGTGTACTATCTTGCCTTCAGAGTAAACTTGGCCTTAGGTGATACTCTTTAAGATTTTGATCTCTTACTGCAGAGCTCTAAAACCTCACCATTGACCTCTCCTTTTGCCCAGAATTAAAAACATAGCTGAAATGATGGAAATAAATGATACATGATGCATATATATAACCTAGTCTACTTTTTGACATGAAAGAAATCTGAAGTGCAAAGCAAGTACTGAAAAAAAAACCCAAACTCTGAGGCTGTAAAGAAAGTGCAAAATGAGTCAGATGAAGCCTGCCTAGCTTTTTAACAGTTTCAGTATTGAGAACAAATAGTAACAAAATGTAGTTAAACACAGTCATAACTTATGGAATTTTGATCTTTTTTTTAGTTTCTGCTTTTTCAGAGTATATAATTTACATACAAGAGTAACTTTCATAACTTGTGAGTGAGACATGAAATTATGAAAAGCCAAGATTTCAGAAGATTGCAGCCCATAACTGTTTCTAGACAATACTGATATAGTGTACTATACCTAAACTGGGAATGTTTTGGAACATAGTGAGAGCATGAGCCATCCTAATCTCTTCATACATGAATCTATAAATGAAGGCCTATTAGATATAGATAATCACAACCGGAAATACTTAATTATTCACTTCAAGCAACTAATTTTCTGAATCTGCAGTCAGAGCACTGTTTTCTACCTGACTTTTACTTCTTGAACACATGAATTACCCACAGGCTCTTCCTAGAGACTGGTAGCTTGCTTCCTAACTTTCAACTGCTTAATCTGGAATACTTGTAATTTCATGCTTAGATGAAAAAACAATAACGAAAGTATTAAGAAGTTGACAATAATACAAAAGTCACTGAAAACTGGGTGGCTATAGGAGAAGTGGACTTTGCCAAATGCATAACAACAGGGTGTTTAATATTTATTTCAGTGGCAGAAACTGTTGGTTTGCCAGTTATTAGTGATGTTTGTGCTGCTCAAACCTTGTTCTTTAACTGATCAGTGTGTTGCTTATAAAAAAAAAGCATAAAATTTCCTTTTGTGACTCCTCATAAAGGGCTTCTGACCATACAAGATGCTACCTACTATGGTACCTGTTTTTTATGTGTATTAATAAATTACCTTAACAATAATAAACAGCAGTTTAATATCAATGGGAACCAATTTCTACGGCCTTTTTTCTTTGCAACATCTGTCAGCAGAATCAAAGCACTGGAGAAGAATTCCCCAATATCATATGAAAAGCTACTTCTTTACTTCTAGATTCTGATCCAACAATTGCCTCTGCAAGGAACTACATCTGTCAGTTGCATCCATTAGATTACACGTGCCTTGGCAAATCTGATAATTTATAATCACTATAATTCTGTTGCAGAACTCAGTCCACAGTGAACTCAGGCTATGCACCTTTAATTAACCCTGGAAATCTAAGACTATCATTGCTCATACAATAACATCAGTGTATTATACCTACTTTTCTACACACACGTCAAAGCACAGGCTAAGCCTGTACTGACAGATTGTGTGAAGAATTGTGCAGAATTTAATACTTCCAAAACTATCTCCTAGCTTCTTAAAATAAAACATTATTTAAATTAAAATATAGAAACAAAAATTTCTAGGGTAATAACCATAGGATTTTGGAAATTATACTTTTTATGGGTAATGCAAGTAAATTATTTTATAAACAGTGAAACCTCTTGTTACTTTCTATTTTTATCTTTTGTAATAAGGTATGAACATTTAAATGGATAGAGGTATGACTAAATGGAAGGTTATAATGTGATTATGACACATCTAAGAGCAGAACAGTAAATAAATTAACACCTGTTAACACATGCTTTCATTAAAAATCCTCCTTACTTGAGAAAAGAGAAATAAGACTGTATTTGTGTCTATATTGACCACTCTTTTGTACTGATTGTTAAAGTTGTTGTACTGCTATAACTGTTCTTATAAGCAATCAGCAAACAGCTCAGTACAGTATTTTTTCATGCACTACAGGCCAGTGAAGTTAACTTGATGTGGCAACACAACTGGATTATAAGCAGCAATCCAAAACTCAAAACCCTAAAATGGACTTTCAAGGTTGTCATGGCTATTAGGTTCATAATTTGGCTTAACAGGTTTTTTTCTTGATTGGTAATATATTTAACAGTTTGAACATCATTTGACACCAATTTTAATCCCATAAAAGTTTTGGTTTAATGTCTGCAATAAAGTTAGATTTCTGTGTCCCTTCTGCCAAAATGGCACTGAGAAGCCTCCCATAAACTATACTTTAAGAAGATCCATGCTCTGAATAAGGCACAGCCTCTCATCCACTCCTTTAAAATTGCAATGTCTGAAACTCAACAAGCATAGATCAATCTAATTCACTTATATCAGTAGAGAATTAAATTTAAAGCACGCTTTTACAAGGATTAGACTAAACAGACAAAAATCATTTGATCTTATCTATAAATGCACATTCTTTATTTTAATTTTTCATGTATATATTTGCCTTTTGTATAATAAAATTTTATTACTATTTCTTTACTATGCACTTTCTAGCAACTTACTCTTGTTTACTCTGGTCTTTTCTTGATTCATTTGCACTTTTGAGATTAAAATATGGACTATCATGGAACACAAGTTACACAAGCATAAAAACAACACAAATAGATAAACACAGTAAATAAACAGAAATCATTAAACAGATGCTTTAGTTTGCACCACATAAATTAAATACAGAGATCTAAAAGTTAATTAAAAATGTTGATTGGTGAGACGAAGACTTATAATTAAAGCTGTTTTTCATGAGTGGCCTAGAGAAGAAATTTTACTACAAAGGTTTTTACTGTTTTCTGTGTAAAGATGCATTGTAGCATGCACATCACTTGAAAGCAAATCTGTAAGTGAACTGCAAAAAAAAAAAAAAAGATTATTTAATCTTAATTTTATAACTTTAAATTTATAAGCATAGCAGTTAAGTATGGCAACGTGTGTATTCAGCCCAAACATAAACAATTCTGAACTGTTAAAACGCAAACTGTGTCATGGTGCTCTCAGCATTTTAAGCAAGAGTGTATTTGTGCTGTACTGTACAACAGACCAAATTCTGTAATGCCTTATATTGTTTGAAATGGTGATGATTTTTATCACACTAATTGATAATATTGTGTCTGTCATTGGTGCTTCTGCTTTGTTTTGCTCAGTTCTAAGCCTCCACTTCTTTATTTTCAGAAAATACGGCCACAATCTAGACACATATTACTACAAACATAACTTGTTTGTTTGTTTGTTTGGGTCCTTAATATTATATTTCCCATTCCCTCTTTTAATTGTAGTTCTCAACTTATTAACAGCTATTATGACCACCCTGTAAAATGTCACAGGAATGCCCATGAAGACTGATTTTCCCAAAGATGATCTCTATTCTCCCTTTTACTTTAATTAATTTCAGAAAGTTGTCTAGCATCTTCAGCGTTTTGGGTCAGGTCTGTAAAGTGTTAAGAAGAATGAGTGTTAGCATACAACTTTTCTGTACAAGAATCACATGGTTTGGATCCTAATGGTGCTAATTAAAAATGCTGAATTATTTATCTAAGCATGTCTCCTTCTTAAGAGACAAAGAATGCAGAGGCATGTATTCCTTCTTTAGCCACATCTCACTGTGTGCCATGTTTCTCAAAAGCTTGCCTCACCATCTGCCCTGGAGCCAGGGAACACTGAGTGTAACTCTTACAGGATTTACTGCAATGACATATTCTGCATGACTACCCTTATGGAAAATATAATGTTCCCTCACATAAATCAGACTTACACAAGGTTGCGTGCTTGCCTTGGTAATCCTGCTGTGGCCAAGTAGAGATCTTCACATAACTCACTTCTGCAGTAATTGTGCAAGCATGAATGAAATACAAGTTTTGAAGACTCTAAAGAAAAACGTAACTCTGACTTTATGTATCTTTGCCACAGGAAGTGGCAGTGCCCTAGTGTTAGGATCAATGTTATCATTTCCCTTTTCTTTACTTTTTCTTGCTTCCCTAAATCTTAACAAAATAATTCTATTAACAAGCTATCCAAGAAAATCATTTGTTTTGGAGCTAAATTATGGGGGAAGAACAATACTGATGATAGGTTGTTATTTCTTCGTAGTGTAGGAGTTAATCTGCTATTAGTACAATGCAGTGACAGATCCTGTTTAGAGCATGAATGCAGGAATTTAAAAACTAAAGCATCAATAAGTGTATCAGACATTAATTTGCTGGAGTAATTGATAGAGTATATAAGCAATCGCTCATCGAATGAAATGTTTTGGCCTAAAAACAATGTGATTTACAAATGTGTTTATAATACAGTGTTTAAATGGGCAAAGAAAAATTAAGCCAATAGGAGGCTAATTAAATTGAGACTATTAGAAAGAGGTTTCAAAATGTATTAGCTGAAAGAGAACATGAGATTATATTAAAGGATATTTTTGTCTTTTTGCAACATCATCAAGTAATAGATTGTTAACTAATAAGACAACTCAGCCACTCTATAACTGGAAATGACAAGCAGATCAGTTGCTTGAAGAAGTGGAAAGCCAAATGTGGAAACAATATCATAACCTGTTTAGAAGTATCATGTAAAATCTGTATCATTCAGGGCAGCCTTAGCTAAAACAAAGACTGAAATTTTTACAATGGAACTCCTTTGCTCAGAAATTTCTTATGAGAGTTAAGGCAAACCATAAATAATGTACCAGCAGATTCTGGTCCTCAAGCCTTGCTCAAGAGCAAATATTATCTGTGAGTTTGCAATTTAACTTTTTAATATCCACAAGGAGCACCAAAGTTATTGTTCATGGACAGAGTCTAAAAGCTTTCTGAAAGTGAAACTCTAGAATGCATGAGTCTATGTTTTTCTCCTACTTTTTTTCTTTTTTTTTTTTTTTTCTGTTGATTAATTAGCAAACCCTGCTTTCATAGAAGAAATCATATCCCCAGTGACTGGTCAGTGTTTTGAGTCTTACATAATTAAGTCTGCTGTGAGGACTGACTGAGAGTGTTCCAGATGGAGTTTCTCTTTGGTTTAGGTAATCTGAAAAATGCGAATGGTGCATATAAAGGATAAAAAGGGCAAGGTGCATGGATGTTTTGGGTTTAATGTACAGGTACTAGACCTACAACTTGTTCTGATGAATTTAGATGAAAAACACTGAGAATATAGTCTTACAGAAGTGTGAATTTAGTAAACAGTAAAAAAAAAATAAATTATTAATTATTAATTATTTATTAGTGTATATATGTTGAAAAAAGTAATTTTCTTGATGTTCCAATGAAGGCCAATGAATCCAAAAGTACTGACAACTACAAAGGAAAACTGTCTTTATCTAAGATTCACACTGGAGGGCAAAAATATTTCACCATGGTTCTTTTCCCATTAAGGGAAAAAAAAAAAAAAAAGAAAAAAGCCAGTGTGTTTTCTTTACAAAATGTACAAAATCAGTAAAGAGCTCAAGTAAAGGAATTTTTCCCCTTTGAAGTTCACATCTAATATATCCACTTTTCCAAACTTATGCATCCCTACTATGTTTAACTATTTGATCTTGAAGAAAAAGTGTCTATTCATTACATAGATAGAAGTCATGCCACAGAACGCTTGACTAGAATTTGCTTGAATACTACACTACGTAGTGCAGTATACTAAGCTACATAAACTCAAATTTTATTTTGATCTTCATAAACAGCATGAAGTGCAGTTTCCTCCAGAATTTTCATTGCATAGTGACTTCAATAAACCAACACTTATCTACAATATTTGGCCAGTACATGGCTTTGTGACTAAATGCTTGCCATTTTTTGTTATTTAGAAAGCAGTTTCTAGCAGTAGGTAGTTCAGAATATAGGTTAAAACTTTATATCACAGTGCAACAGAGGTTACAGATGACCAAGTTGCATCCCAAGAAAGAATGAACTTGGGTGAAATTGGATGAGCTCAGCAGTGACTAGACAAGTTCCACGGTGTCATCAGCAGGCAACAGTCCAACACTGCACACCATCTCTCCTGCTCTGAAAATCTGTTACAAGAAATGGAGCCTGACATCATGGACTGGATGAATTCAGCAGCTTTTTAGGGATTGGTCCATGCACTAAGGAATGATATCTCTGTCTGTGTGTGGGTATATATACATATATAAATATATGAGATAAAAGCGATGGTATATTGAAAAATGTGTGATCTGAGCATGAAGTGAATGATATGGAATAAGGGGTGGATACTTTCCTGAGTCCATCAGTAGCAGTCATTTTTCTCCTTCTTAGTAGCTGGTGCAGTGCTGCGATTTTGACTTTCAGCCTGGGAACAGCGCTGATAACACCAATGTTTTTAGTTGTTGCTCAGTAATGTTTACTCTGACCAAGGACACATGCTCTGCCAGGGAGGAGGAGAACCCGCAAGGATGCAGAGACAGGACACCTGACCCAAGCTAACCAAAGAGGTATTCCATACCACAGCACGTCATGCCCAGTACATAAACTGGGGGCAGTTACCTGGAAAGGTTAGATCACTGCTGGAGTTGGGCTGGGTATCAGTCGGCAGGTGGTGAGTGGTTGTATTCTCTTCCCTTGTTATTTCCCTTATCATTATTATTATTATTGGTGGTAGCAGTAGTGGTTTTGTGTTATATTTTAGTTACTGGACTGCTCTTATCTGAACCTGTGGGAGTTACATTCTTTCAATTCTCCTCCTCATCCCTCCTGGAGTGGGGTGAGGAAGAAGGGGGGAGTGAGTGAGGGGCTGCATGGTTCTGAGTTACCAGCTGACCATAAGCGATGAGAAGTTCATACTACCCTGATGTCAAACCTTAACTTGTCGAGGACAGTTATTTCTTGTGTTCTTAGAAAGTTCATTTTGTTCTTTCAATTGAATTAACAGTGTTATTTTTCTCTGTTTTGCAGAATTAAAAGCTGGCATGAAGTTAATGACTTCTCTTTTACTTGCTAGATATAGTGAATTTTCACTCACATCTAGCAGATATGAATTTGTCTGATCATATGTGCTAACGAAACTTCTTGTTTTTGTTTACATATGCAAGCAGTTTTTATTCTGTTGGTAAGATAGAGGCATACATTGTCAGGTGCATTGTTAATTTTTTTAATGAAACTGAGAAAGTTCTAGAAAATAATAAAAATCTGTGACAGAAGGTAGCATGCAAGATTTACCTAGACTGTGTAAGAAAATCTCAAATGGAATAGCTAATAGGTGGCATATTACATAATAGAGATGAAGCACAATCAATTTTTAATCAAAACTATGGCGTACATCTTTGTAATCAAAATCCTATTCATCACTGAGTAATTTTAATAGAGCTAAAACAAATGTAGTAATTTCAAATCATCTTAAAATTGTTTGACTCAAAGGTAGCTAATTGAACTCATTCATAGTTATTTTCAGATTTAAGTCTTTGCTTTTAATCTGCCACTGTGAAATTTTTGTTAATTCTGTTTTTCTTCATGTCCAGTATCAATCCTAACTCACATAACCTTGTAAGGCCTTTGAAGACTTTCCCACCGTCTTCTATATCCAACCAGATTATTGTGACCACTAAATCTATCATTTTTTCAATCCATAAATTATTTTAATACTAAAAATTTGGTTTATTAACTTTTGTTTGTTTGTTTGTTTGTTTAGAAAAGGAAAGCAAATGCATTTAATCAGATATTTCAGTCTAGTACAGACAGTAAGAGTGTAACAAACCCTGCTTCTTACTGTTACACTAAGACTTGGGTCAGTATACAGTACATCATAGATAGAGAATAGATCTTGAACCTACACAACTAGTGTTAGAATGAAACTATTTAAAACATCAAGCATGGAAATGCTAACTTTCTATTCAATGAACAAAAATTCCTGTTGAAACTTTTCTGTAAGTCTTAAACCTTACCTGAATTTTGTGATAGGGTTTTCTACACTCTCATGTAGAACACAGAAAGTTTTTTCAACTGCAAGAGACAGTCATATATATATCAGCCATTATACCCATATCTCTCTGGTGCAGCTGAGGTTAGTACTTGCACCCATTAACTGTCTTAGTGGAGAGGCTGAAAATTCAAAGTCCCAGGGAAATAGCCACAATGTTTCCCAAAGAAAACTCAGAGTAAAACTTAGACATCTAGTCACTACTGTACTAGGGTTATGCACTTTAGTTTTCCTGCTGTCACTGATTGGTAGGTAAACAATGAAGTATAGTCTCCAAGTCAGCCAAATAACACCTTTCATATAACAAAACATATTTCTTAATACTGCTAAGTAATGGTTTTAATTCATTTATGTAATGTAAGCAGTATCATCTTAGAATTCAGTTATTATTAATTATGAAATAAAAGGATTTTAAAAGCTCAGTTTCACTTAACCGTAGACCATAAATTATTTGTTATATGTTATGCACCTTAATACTAGCAATTATTCCAAAATTTGCTCTGCTATGAAAAAAAGGCAAAACATTTTCATACATCTGTTTTATTGCTCTTAGATGCACCAGATTGAAAAACCATTTTATCAATACTGTGTTGACACAGGCTTTCCCATAAAATCTTGGAATGCCGTAAGAAGTTGAATAAATTGAAAAATATAACAGCATAGATGAAGCTTAATAAATAATGCTATATGCAATATGATGACTAATAGATATCTACATGGTTTTGACTATTAAACTGAATTTTTTGGTGTCGCTGCATATTTTGAGTGAGATTTCAGTAATTTTTGATGTCATCTTCAAATCTTGTCCATCAAGATTACTTTCAAGGTATTTCCTCATAAAATAATGTCAGACTGCATCTAAAGATATTTTTTCAATTACAGCAAAATCTCAATTGACTGCATTAATGCTTTACATTTTACATGTTTTTTATTAGATATTTTTCTTAAAAGAAGAGTTTTAAGGACTTTTCTTACATAATGTTGCACTCTTTCCTGACAACTTAAACTGAAGTCTGGCCTTTTGTTTAGGTAAAAAATGTGTATGTCAAAATAAATACTTATACTGAAGAGGTTCAATAAACTAATATTTTTCCTCCCCTCTCTTCTGTATACTTGATTTCCAGTTCTAGATGAGGTGAAAGTACAAGTTTCCTTCCATTTTTTTTTATATAACTTGTACATGCACGGTTTCCAGACTCCATACAGAGTTTATATTTCACTTGTATAGAATAGTAAATTGTTCAGTTTCCTGTGTTTTAAAAGTAAAGTGTTTACTAGTCATGTTTAAATTTTTTTTGTTAGTATCATTTATTGCAATAAGAGGTTATTTCTGTGTTGGCTAGTGAGATAGAATAAAATGGATATATTTTTCTCATGTAAGATGACCTGTAAGTATACCTCTTTGAATTTACAACCCATGAATCATAGAAATGACATAGCTGTGACCTCTTCCAGAGGACACTGAGTTTTCTTATGAACACTTTGCATTATTCATTACTGCTAATACCCTGTTTACTGAACAAGGTCTCTTCTTCTTAACTGTTATTTATTGTAGCCCTTTACAATGCCTCCATAGCTAATTTGTCAAATTTAAGGTTATGTTATCAGAGACTGGAAATAAGCAATTGACACACATATGTTATTACAAAGTTTCAAATTAAGTACTTCAAAATAGTCTGGTCACAGGAATCTGAAAAGCAATTGCCAAATACAGATCTTGAATTCAGAAGTCTGTAACTCAGGTTAATATTCTTACAATACTACATTTATCAGTCATCTGTCTAGCTTAAACCAAAATATTTATGCCTGTCACCATATTTATTTTCTCTGAGTATTTCAGTTTTTCACATCCTTCACTTCTACTTTTCTTAATAGGAGTTCGAGCGCAATAAATTTGTCCTGAAATTAGTAATGTCTTCAAAATAATTAGTAGGATAGCATTGACATTAGATAGAAGTTCAGAAATGTGTGCAATGCAAGGAAGTTATTTCTGAAAATTAGGTAAATTCATACCTGGAATTTTAACAAATAGGATGAATCTTGAAATTCTCGTTGAATCCCTGTTAATGATTGTATTTTTCATGTATACAAAAAAAAAAAAAATCATATCATTCAATATTTGGCATAGTAATGAGAACACACCAATGAAACTTGTTTTGCCTCCAAAACTCGTGATATACCACATCATCAGAATGTAATCCAGCATATTGCCCAGCAAGCAGTGCAACAGCATCCAGTTGAGGCATACTGTAAAATCGCCAATGGAATTTGCTACCAATATTTGGAATATTATTTACTTAGATTTGTTGCACAATATTTTTCTGCTGGAAAAACTCTGAGGAGGCATCTAATGATGAAGTGTGCACATGGAAGGCTGAAAGCAAAATTACTCAAAAACCGTGGTTATTGACATTATAACTCTTATCTGCATGGTTATTGCCAACAGCACTGCAGAGGATACCTGGTAAAACTATAGCTAGGGATCTCGTGTGATGAGCTACATGACATGTTGCTGACTAGACACGTGGCTCATGCAACCTGAGTCACACAACTAAATGTTGGTTATTGTCAGGACAAACATTTACTCATTCCTCATCTGAAAACCTGACTGCTAGAAAATACCATATTCTCCTTCATTCATTATTATCTTTTATGTAGACATTTCTCTGTGTCAATGTGTGTATGTGCAATTTCCAAAGTTATAAAGAATTTATAGAAGCTGTAATTTTGCTACAAAAATAAAAGCAATAAGCAAATCAGAGACTTTCAACAAATGCTCCTACTAATGCCAGTGGAAGTGGCATTGAATAACTAACATCCATCCAGTACTCATATCTCTGTAAAAACCTGGTACATACTGCTAACAATCCTAAACAAAGAGATGAGCATTATTAATGCATGGGGAAGTGAGAACCTGCACTGTTACTAGGAATAAAGTATGTCATATAATATTACGCTCCATGCATTTGATAAATAACAAAACCATTTAACATGTTCTGCTACAAATAAAGGGCATTCAGCAAGACTATCTAGCTATCAGACTCTGAATTATAGTTGGCTGAGCATTTGCAAGTAGCCTTAAAATATGTGCAAGCACACTACTTTATGAATGACATGCCCCATCTGGTTAGGCAAATGAAGAAGCTTTCCCCAGCACATGACTGCTAGCTACATTGGAACTGCAGATCAAGCTGCAGCAGGGCTGGTTTAGTATGCTGTAAAAGTTTCTGGCTCTGTTTTAGATAAAATCGCCTTTTTCCCAGCGCTATTAGAATCCATATCTACACATCCTCTAACACCATGCACCAGAAGGAATGAGATGAAGAGCCAGCTGCCTAAAAAAACCTGCCCCTGTTTAACCTCCTGCTTTCTGAATACTTCAGTGTCTCAAGATTGGTTCCCTAGCTAACTTTTTATTTCCCTGAGCTGGCCCTTCCATATGAAAATCAACACTTACACTGGGAAAGTACAGTGAAAAAAAAAAGAAAAAGAAGAAAAAGAGGAACATTCACCTCACCTTGTTTTTTTCTTGTTAAGGTACAATGTAATTGCAAGCCCAGGTTTCAGTATATAAACACTTTCAAATATATGGTATCTAAATCTGTTTATAAGCCTATTGAACACTAGCCCTACTTAACTTCACCTAGAAATGTTGTGCTGCACGTGCCGATTAAGATCAATTTACATTTGCATAACATAACAGCATTATTAATTTCTTCTCACTGAGATATAGTGAGCTAGATGACTTAAACAGAGAAATGGAAGAAAAAAAACAACAAACCAACCAAACCAAAACACAACAGCTCTGGTGGGCAGGTGTGAACATGAGCAGCCAAGAAAAACAAACAAACACCACAAGGAGTTATCTTTTTTGGTAGCTGCCCTTGCTAGCACCTGCTAAGTGGTGCTACTGGGAGCAAATCATTTCCCCACCCCTGGAGCTGAACCCTGCCAGTCAGAATAGAAGCTTGCTTCTATTCACTCCCTGATTTAGACAAGAGAAAGGGATTTTCCTTTTGCTGTTGTAAAAGATGCAAATGATTTTTTTTAAGGAAAGAAAAAAGCCCAGAACTCCTACATGAGACTTTTCTGATAAAGATTTAAACTCCCATATCCTGACATTGATACGTAAATTATAAACTCAGTTTCCTGGGAGCGTGGATGAGTGTGTGCATGTTTGTGAATAAAGAGTTAAAAGTTTCTCTTTAGCAGAAAAACAGTGTATTTTTTAATGTCTCTACACATCTGTTATTCCTCTGGGGAAGAATAACCTAACTAAATGAATCTATTGCTGTTGCTGCTGAGCAATAAAATCAATAGGTTTCCTTAGTTATGAGAAGAAACAGGCCCTTGTTAAACATTATTGTGTGACTTTCTAGAGCAAAAAAAAATATAAAATGCATTCTTATGTATTAATTATTAAGAAAAAAAACCTATTTTTTTCTCCTTTTGAAATTACCCGATAAACACAACAGGCATTCACTCCATTTCATATCACACCTTTTGCAGAAATTAGCCATTTGAGTGATGTTTTGAAAGCTCTGGAACTTGTTACACTGCAATAATACTAAAAAAGCTGTAAAAGCTGGAGTATGTTATACTGAAATCTTCAGTGAAATGTGTCTTTTTCTTCCTCATCCTCTCCAAACAGTCATTTTTTTTCCAACTCATCTTTCTTTTTTTTTCTAACTCTGACTTAATACTGAGCTGTCTGAAAGTGCCTCTTGGGGTATACTAACAAAAACAAGTGTGCAATTTGTGATCCCATTTAAAAAATGCCTTCTTAAAAATTAATTTATGGACTATGTAGCTTACCAAAGTTAATTAAATAAAATAACAGTCAAGTCAAGCCCTGACCAAAACATAAGTGTTTTCCTATGCCTGCCTAAGAGGTATGATAATAGACTCTAGGTGAGCAGAACAGCAGTAAAATCAGATGACTGCTGTAATTCTCTTAGCTTTGTCTGCTTAGTAAACCACAGTAAAAACCTACATTGGAAAGAATCTTCAGCCTAATGTAATTCTATTTTCTTCTTCATAGTCAGATTTCCACTGGGATGGTTTTTATGTTGGTAGTAGATGCTTGCCATTTTTAGTCTTTCTGGTCTTCCATCCTTCATCATTTAATGAGGACTGCTGAGTAGATTACGTGAGCAAGAATAAGCCTAGGGTGGAATTAGTAAGCTCCAAACCAAAAAAGTCATACCAATTTTTGAACTTTTCTGCTCTTTCACCTGTGAAAGGGGAAGATTGTTTTGGTTCCTGAGACAAAATGAAGGAATGTATCTTTATACAAACTGAATTCCAGTTTTGAACCAATCTGGTTTTCCTTTGGGATGCAGTTCAAAACTAAAACATCATATTTTAAGAGTCTTTTTGTATATAATACATGTAAGCTGGTTTTCTAAGCTCCCAATGTAGTCAGTGATGATTAGCCATTACAGGTCATTCGCAAATGAGTTTACCAGACACTAAGAGTGGAAATGGGTTGCTTCAGAATTGCCTAGTAACATCTGAAGCATGCAAGCACATCAGATAAGTATCTTGGAGCAGAAGGTGTGATCTATCACAGACCTGAACTCTAAGGGAAAGCAGCTGGAGGCTGCTGGTTTCCCCTTCATGTAACATTTAAAATGGCACTAAATATCTGCATTTTGGCACAATAACTCCATCCTCAGTGCTTCATTTAAGGTGGATTGGAGCATTCTGTAAGTTTCATTGGCAGTACAGGCCAGAAATTAAATTCAATTGTCTTTACACAAACATTTATTGCTGCTTTAGACAGACTTGCTTGGCTTGTAACTATTGCTTTGAATGGGCATTGATCTTCCCTAGGTCCTCTGTCGTATTTGTTTACCACATGAGGAAGTCTTGGATGATTTAGAGCCTTTTTATTTTGATTGCATTTTGCTACCTCTCAATGCCTTTACACCAGAAAGTAAAGGAAAGCCACCTATAAAACTACATTAGTAGAAAGTATTTGAGAAGGGCTGTTTACTGCTGAATAAATCTGGAACAGGGAGGCTTGGGGAACACTTGTGAGATAATTGAAGTGATGGTGGTGATAAATATAATTTTTTTGATTTGTAAATTTTTTGTAGAGGACTTGGGCAAGTGAATGAAATAGTCTCAAAAACAGACAACAAGGTAATTTGGGGGGCTGCTTCTGTTAATCTTAAAAACACAGACCTCCACAGGAAATGCAACGGTGTTGATGGATGGGGTGAGGGAAAAGGCATATTTGAATCAAGTCTATATGACCATTGCTGAGGACAATGAGCAAATAGCAATACATGATTGAGAAAGATAGAAACTCAAGCTCCAGACACTACTTGCAGGAGATAAAAAACTTCTAAGGAGTTTCAAGTTACAGTGTTTGCAGCAGTTATGTGCTGTGTGCACTGAGGCAGCGAAATGGGTACCTTGGGTTATGCATATGGCTTTATATAGATCTGTATGTCTCATTCATTAACTGAAGAGGGAAAAAGAAAAAGGCACCTAAAAGTCCTTGACAACCTTCTCTACTTATTAATTTTTTTATCCCCGCAAACCTGGAGTACCCGAAGTGTAATGTAGTTAAAAGATGGAGAGGTGAGATAGACATCAGCACCTGTTCTGTGGGATGGTGCCACCTGGTCCACATAATCATCATTCTGTGGGTAGTTAACAAAAGCATATGTGCTGTGACTATACCAAGGAACCTCCCAGACCAAAGGAAACATGGGAACACGTGTCTAGAGTAGCAAGATTCAAATACAGCATCCAAGAGAGTGTCCAGCTAAGCAGGGGTAGTCTAAACAGGGCTGTGCTGTATCTGCAGTAGTTGTCCAAGGTCTTATTCAGAGTCTGCATAGAGAATTGTTTAATTTGACTAATTTCCCCCTTATTACAGTATAATTTTCTTTGTTGTGTGAAACTTTCATGTTTCTTTATAGCTAAAACCTATCTGATCTGAAGTGAGTTATATTTTCCTGAGGAAATAGGATTGGATTTCTTCTCAGTGTGGAGTCTACCAGTAGCATACTATTTTTACGAATAGTATATAACAATCTGTTAGCTTGAAGAGTGTGCAGTAGGTTTTTATACAGAACATTACAGTTTAAATTGTTCTGAAGCATGACTTGCCTTTACAGAAATCAGGCAATTACTGTAATTCTGCTATTGATTATTAGTAGAGAGTATAGAAAAAAAACCCTGCTGCTGACTTTGCTGAAAAAACTGGGAGAAGCAATCAGTTTGGGGCTGGGGTTGGGGGTGGGGTCAGGGTTCCTCTGAAGATGATAAGATGACAATCTGTGAACTTCAGCAGGGAATTTTCAATGATGATTACAATGAGATAAATTCACATAGGTTGGGTGTGTAGTTGTTTCTCTACCTGCTCTCCTGGAAGGACATAATAAGGATTTAGTGTTTCTGAAGAAACTTACAAGTACAGCCTGAAACTCAGGTGTGATAATAGCATGTATATTCATCTTCTGGGTGGGGTTTTGTTTGTTTTTTGGTTGGTTTGTTTGTTTGTTCGTTTGTTTGTTTTTAACAGAAGGACTTGTTTTAATAGATTGCTCTCTTTCACAGACTAATTGAGACTGCTGAAAGGGCAGCTTTAAGACTTGACCAAAGAGTCTGGTTCATGCTAAAGTAGAGGCACAGTTTATAAACTGGTACCATGCAAATGGGTTGTGAATACAGAGCATGAGGGTGAACTGAACAGCTTCACTCAAGAGAATTGTGGGGACAAAACCTGTCATCTGAAAGGGTTCCCACAGCATCTCTTTGCCATCCCAATGAGTGAGATAGGCTAGTGAAAGACACAGACCAAAGAACAAACTGAGATCAAATAACAAGTGCTTGGAAATAGTAAGTCTGTGTGCTGCTGATACCTTGAAATCAAGGGATGATAGGCTTTTAAGTCATGTAAGGAAAAAAAACACTAGCATTATGAAGAGGTGGCTGCTAATGCCATGAGGCCTGGAACAGGCACTGGCATGGTGATACTGGGATGCTCTACCCATCAATCTATGTGCAACCTTAATGGAGAGGGACACCACCTACCCTGTGCTCACCCCAACCCGCGGACTGCAGTCATTAGTTCAGTCCTTGCTTCAGGGTCAGATGAGAGGGTTTTGTTCCCTGTCCTGCTCCAGCAGTTCTGAGCAAAACCAGAGCTTCTGGTAGGCACCCCCATACACTGCCCTCACAGCATTTCCATACCTTAGCATTCTTTTCCCCTTTCTTAGCCTTCCTTTTCACCATCTTTGTATCAACCTTTCTCCTCCCAGTTTCTCCCCAGGTAAACAACTCAAACCATAACTTTTTTTCCCACCTGCTCCTAGTTTTGCTTCATCCATTCCCAAATATGTGATTTCTGATCCTGTTACCTAAGCAATTTTTGCCATTACTGATGGTTACCTGAGTGTTGTTTGCCTTACAATATTCTACTCCCCCAAAGGTTCAAAATACTCCCCTCCAATTATCTGTAGAGTCTGACGTTTTCTCAAACACCTCCCACTTAACCACCTGTGAGATTCAGCCATCCCTCACAACTCTAACTTTTGCTGGCTTCCCACGCAGCTACTTGTTATGTTCGGAAGTTTCTGGTGTCCTGTCCAGCAGATTTCCATCTCCTGCTCAACCATTTACCCTGAGCCAGGGCCTCCTTAGCAGCCATAACAATATGTCCACGGCAACTGATGTGAGCTGTTCTGGTCTAGTCCATTTCCCACTGCTTGAAGAAAGCTCACAGTTGGGATGAGCTGTGATGGTGGCTGGCTGAAATCCTGAAGAACTTTTCTTACATTGCAGCTCCCAGGTTAAACATGTATCCTTGCAAGCTGGCTGCTAATGGGAAAGCCACCTCATCACCTCCCTTAGTTTACAGAAGTAATTGTAAGACGTACTTTGATATCAATGATCTTGTTAGTCCTTGACTTCTCTGGTGGTTGTTTGTGATGGGTTTGTAACCTACAAAGGGATGGACCATTTGTTTCCTTGTGGTTGAGGTTTTGAATTTCTTCTATTCTCTGCAGGCATACATAGACTGCAGTGTCTTCCACATATTTATGATGGGCCTTTGTAACATCACAAACCATCCTATCTGGCAGCACAGCAAACAAAATAACATGTACTTGTGAAATAAACTTGGTTTAGTTCCATCCCTACTTTATAGCAATAACTAAAAAGGCAAAGCGTATGTATTTATGACTGATATCATAGCAGTTACCAAAAGAGGATATATTTTTCTGAATTTATAAATCCCCAAACACTGCCCACTCATTGCTTCTGCTTGCACAGTCCTCTTGTGAATTATAGTTAAACAACACTTATCACTCAGGCTGATATCCATGGTGAATGCCCTTCAGTAACACATACGTTCTTGAAACAAACTTTTCCTTAACAATCTAGAAAACAGAGACAGCCAGGTGAACACTACATTCTGATTAACAGTGAGACAAAGCCAACGCAGAGAAATCATAATTATGAGGTGACAAATGCTATGTTTTATGGTGAAAGAGATTCAGATCTCTGGTATGGCCTTGTACTGCAGTAGGGGTGGTGAAAAGCTGTGCAGCAGGTAAATGGCATGGACATCCACTTTGAGTTCCCTTTACTAATTTAGCTCTGTTTCTGATATATTGTCATCATTGTCTTTCTTTCTTCCTCAGTAGTTTTACTTTTTAAGGAAGGACAGCTAAACCAGCATTGCTTCATCCTTTCTTCTCAGGCTTGTCTCTCTCTAGCTTTGCTCAGTGCACTCCTCTGTGCCTTAGATAAATATTGCAGCCTCTCTTGTGTCCTAGTTAGACATATAAAAGCACCAAGTAAAGATATCTTTGAATCTGGCACTAAGATGACTCATTCAAGAAGTGTTGTATCGCTAAGTCAAATCGTGCAATCTGGTGTTCTGTTAAAGGGGCTCATGATAATCGTGTGAGGAAAAATCCACCATCTATGCTAAAATTGTCTAACCAAAAGACACATTTTCACACACACACACAAAAAGTGCCAGCTATCTGTTGCATCTGCCTCTCAGTGCACTCCATAAATGACACGAGACATGAAACTTCTTCCCCTTCATTGCTGGTAGAACACTCTACACTCAACCCTCCCAAGAGGGCTCATCAGCTCTATGGCTTGACTTAATTCCAAGTTTTCTTTTTCCCAGATTTTCTTGATGTATTGACATGCAGATCCTTGTGGGCAGTCAGACAAATCTACACTTTAAAATTCTGCATCCTTCTTAGTCTTCAAATACACAATAAAAGTGGCATAATAGAAATAAAGTGTTCCCCATGCTCACTGAACACAGGAAAAGAAGCAACCGCCTTACTTTCTTTGCAGCAAAAGGTATTTGGAAGACTGACAGGTTCATGGCAGAAGATTAAAATCAGACATCTAATTTCCATTTACCTTAATATTCTGGACTGAATGCTGTGATAAGACAGAGGTTGATCACTTATGGTATCAGGCATCCCTGCATTAATGGCCAGGGGAAGAGATAAACACTTCAGCATTTTAACAGCTTCATCTATTTGATTTTGTCTGCTGAGGCAAATCTACCACAGCCGTTAGTTTAACAATTAAGGTGAGACATACCAGTAAAGGCAGCCAAACTTTGGAATAATTTGCCAAAGATATTGGCAGAAAATATATCTTAAAACCTCTGTAAGAAGCAGGTTTGGTCAACATTAGTCAGGAGTCTTTGATCCCATATATAAGACAGGCAAGGGAAGACAGGGTTTGTCCTGCTAGTAAACTCACAGTCCACCTTTTCCCTTCTACTTCCTGTGACCTTGTGAACAAATTATTTCATCTTGAAAAATTATCATATAACATCTGAGCTACTAAAGAAGTCTGCAACATGCAATGAACAGAAGAAACAAACCAATATGTCCTGAATGTTTAATTAAGGACTAAGACTCTTTCCCTAACTCTGGTATTGTTTCTTTAGACCAGCTTCAAGACATGAGGTAAGGGGCTCCTTGAGGGTACTCCTCCACGAAGAAAGTCCAATATTAAGAGCTGAACATGAATATTCAATCCAGGTTTTCCATTCCTACTACATTGTTCCTGACTAAAACAGAATAAAGGAAGGACTTCTTTGAGAAATCATGGCAGTCAGGTGAAGTTCCTGACAACTGGAAAAAGGGAAATATAACCTCCATTTTCAAGAAGGGGAAAATGGATGACCCAGGGACTTACAGACCAGTCAGTTTCACCTCTGTGCCTGGCAAAATCTTGGAGCAGATCCTCCTGGAAGGCATGCTAAGGCACATGAAAAACAAGGTGCTTGGTGACAGCCAGCATGGCTTCACTAAGGGGAAATCCTGCCTGACCAATTTAGTGGCCTTCTATGATGGGGCTACAGAACTGATGGACAGGGGTAGAGCAGTTGATGTCATCTGCCTGGACTTGTTCGACACTGTCCCACATGACATCCTCACCAGATGATAACAAAGACAGCGTACCAAATATCCATATATGGTGCCACAACCAGGTATTATGCTACAAAAATTGTTTGATTATGTAGGAAATACTTGTGCAAAGCACTCAACACTGTCCCACACGACATCCTTGTCTCTAAATTGGAGAGACATCAATTTGATGGATGGACCACTCAGTGGATAAAGAACTGGCTGGACGGCCACACACAAAGAGTTGTGGTCAATGGCTCAATGTCCAGCTGGAGACCAGTAATGAATGGTGTCCCTCAGGGATCAGTGTTGGGACCGGTCTTGTTTAACATGTTCTTCACTGACATGGACAGTGGAATTGAGAGCACCCTCAGCAAGTTTGCTGATGACACCAAACTGTGTGGTTTGGTTGATACGCTGGAGGGAAGGAATGCCATCCAGAGGGATATTGACATGCTTGTGAGGTGAGCTAATGCCAACTTTATGACTAGCAGGTTGAAGGAGGTGATTCTGCCCCTCTACGCTGCTCTCATGAGACCTCACCTGGAGTATTGTGTGCAGTTCTGGTGTCCTCAACATAAAAAGGACATGGGACTGTTGGAACAAGTCCAGAGGAGGGCCACGAGGATGATCAGGGGACTGGAGCACCTCCTGTATGAAGACAGGCTGAGGAAGCTGGGTCTGTTCAGCCTGGAGAAGAGAAGGTTGTGTGGAGACCTCTGAGCAGCCTCATAGTTAAAACTTAAACAGGGGAAGTTTAGATTGGATATAAGGAAGAAGTTCTTTCCTGTTAGGGTGGTGAGGCACTGGATTGGGTTGCATAGGGAAGCTGTTAATGTTCCATCCCTGGTGGTGTTCAAGTTCAGGTTGGACAGAGCCTTGGGTGAGATGGTTTAGTGTGAGGTGTCCCTGCCCATGGCAGGGGGGTTGAAACTAGATGATCTTAAGGTCCTTTCCAACCCTAACTCTTCTATGATTCTATGACTTCTTATAAAATATGGAATTGAACAGCACTTTGACCTCTAATTTTGAGTCCTTCGCTTTTGAGACACACTGAACAATGAATAGAAGCACTCAGTTATTGGGTGTCTTAAAATGATTCTGTTCATGAGTTTTTTGATGTTTAATTGAAAAACTCCAACTTGCTTAAACTGATTGTTTTCTAGACAATGTGTTAGTGGTCTAAAGTCAAAGTGCCTTTTAGAATTGTGAAACTTCTATAAACTTACATTTCAACATTTTTATTGGCACTTTAGGAAATCTTTGTGTGAAAGCAACATTTTGTTTTGAATTTTACAAAACTCAGAGGTGTTACTGTTGAAAAGTGAAAGAAATAATACAAAGTAATTAACACAAGCATTTTTTCCTATTTAAAGTTTTTAAGAGTTCAGCATCCCAGTACACGCAGTTATTTTGTTATCAGTTTGTATGGCTAAAATTAACCTAAATTTCATTCTAATTTCAATTGTGAACAATTAATTTTTATTACCTTATTTTTTTTCTTCTCCTCCCAAGGTTCTCTATATTAATAATATTAGCCCAAAAGTTCCTACTAACTGCAATGTAAGAAATAGTAAGGTTATACTTGTTTTGAACTCCAAAAAAAAGATAAAAGGTGCCTTCAGATGTTGTCTTCTAATGTATCTAACCTTACACAGGAAAATTTTCAAGGTCTAGAATTTCCAGTAAAAGCATTCAAAACTAATACCCACTTAAGCTTTTTTCGGACTGTATTTTTTTTACTGCAAAATTAATTTAATTTAATTTAATTTAATTTAATTTAATTTAATTTATTCCATGAATTAGAACAATAAATATTGGAGCAGATCTTTTTTCTCAGATTTTTTTTCTGCCTTGAATTGATACATATATTATAAGAAATTATTATATTTCACTCAGTGTTATTTATAGGGTCATATTAATAATTCTAGTATTTTAATAGTTCCAAATAGGTAAGCTAGAAACAAACCCAGTAGATGACCAATGAGACACCATAACAAGTGACGAATGAACTCTCAAATTGAACAATCATCCAATAAGTACAGGACTGAAAATTGCTACTTCAAACTGCTGTCATAGTACTGTTGCACATCAAATACATTTTACATAAAGTGATGTCAGTTCAGTATACAGCATTTGAATAGTCATGACGGCTTTATAAGTGGGTTTGCAATTAATAGTTTAACTGGCTATATATCTAATAACAAACTGTGTTCATAATGTCTTTACGTCTAGCAGTGAACAATATTTTTTAGAAGAAAAATCTTGGATTCTTGTTTCCCTAGTAAGTTTTTTATTCTGATATCTAGACCAAGGACAACTAGTTAATTCTAGAGTCTTATATCAGGGGAACTCTTCTGCCTTTCCTTTTCACAATTACCAACACGTAGCCAATGAAGCGTTTGTGTCACACTTAGATATATACTGTGCATAATACATTTAGCTTTGTTTGTAGTTTTGCTTTGGAAAGTGCCAAGTTTTATTTTTGTAGCTGTTTAAAATGAATACTGTAGGCCGAAGATAAAAAGGCTTGCCAAGCTGATAGGCTTCATATCAGTGTATTTATTGCCAGTGCTATTAATGCAAATAGTGGAGTGCAAACTAAAAGCACAACATTAAAAGGAAGCTCCTACAGCTATGCCCAATTTCTTTTAAAAATATCACATAATTAATAATTATCCAAATGTACCATTTGTTTTGTGACTTATGCAAAGTAGTTCTTCCTGACATTTTGTTTTGTTGCTTCAGCCTGAGTTTCTCTGCTGAAATTTGTGATTGGGTATTTCTATGGTAACCCTGGAGGAGGGAATGGAAGAGTGCCCAGGGAAAAGAAAGGAAGGATGCTGCAAGAAGAAAACAACATGAAACTGAGAAAAACAGACAACGAAAAAAACCACATGAATTGCAACAGCTTTTATAGGAGACTAGATCCACACAAAATAACACTCCATGGAAAATAATAAAAAATAACGAAAAGCATATTTTGAACAAAAGCTCTGGATATCTTTGTGCTGGATAAGCCTTCCCTTTCATTACCAATTCACATTTAATCTGGGGGCAGTGAAAGTAAAAGTAGGGAAAGGTGATGGGCTCAACAGGTAATTTTATGTACCCTAAGATCAACGTCTATGTTTCCTGTTTAGTTTGCAATAAGGGCACCTACCTTATGGGCATTGTCCTATATAGCTAAGGGAGGTACAGTCATCTCCAAAAGGTGGTTTAATTCCATCAGATGTGTCCATTTCTCAATATTAATTGTATGAGGTGATTGACTTTTAATCCAGGTAGGTGATTTAAGCACTTAAAGTTGCCATCTTTTTTTCATTCTAGTGGGGAAATAGTCTTGTGGCACTATCTGAATGCATGGGTTTTGTTAGTATCATCTTTCTGCCATTTTAAAATCATTTAAGCAGGCAACTGTTTTAATATACATTAATGCGATTTTGGTGGAAAAGGAAGTGAAAGAGTCTTTGGAGCTACTCTGTGGAGACTTGATTTATATCAAGCTGTCCATTTGAGCACTGATAAACAGTGCTAGGATGTTTCTATAACCTCACCATGATACCAGGTATTTAAGAGTCATTGGACTGCCTGTGGCTTTTTTACAAAGGAAGGAGGATCTCTGCAAGAGCAAGTTCCTTGGTTTCAATCCCCTTGCTACACAGCTAATGTCAAACAGAGGCTGTGGCTGCTGAATTTGACACACTGTGACACATGGACATAATTGAAATTGTGCACTTTCTTAAATAGGCCACCAGAGCTCATCACCTCCATACTGCTTCACTTCTGGATGTCCCCCTTCATGAGGCATGAAAATAATAGAAGACAGGTACTTGTCAACACCCTAAAACAGAGGGTAAATCATTTACGAAAAGAATTACCTTCCATATGACATATTCTGGTTAGTGTTATCCTTTTCTTCCTGTGGCTATTATGTATATTTGGGTATTTGTAATTTTCTACTGAAAGTAGATCATTAGGTGATGTCACATACGTTGCTCAAGAGGGGTGTTATGGAGCAACACTACTGAGCAAGAGGAAATCTAGCATTAATACCAGTGTCATAAGTATCAGACAAACTTTTCTGATCCTCTATAGTTTCAGGTTTTCTCCCAATTAATAATTAAAATGAACTGTGTTTTTCTAGTGTTAATTAAGTTGACTGGTGGTGTTTCGCTTTTGAGAAAGACTGAACCTATTGTTTTGAAAGCTATGATGACTGTGACAGAATCCCCCTTCTTCCTGACCTCAAAATCATTGCTTATGTAAATAAATGCTGTGTTAAAATGTGTAAAGAGGTGGAACCAGGTCTTAAATCATGGTCATCCATCAACACCAGTGCCTGACTGTTTGGTTTTTTCATTGTCTTGCTCAATGATGTACAAAATAGGTAGGGTGCAACGGAAGAAACTACATCACAGAATTCTCTCGATCACCTATTTCATGAGAAAAAAAAAAAAGATAAAGTGGCAAGTAACAGACAATTTACTTCCACAGCTATTTCTCAATAAATAAATAGAATTCAGAAAGTACATTTTGCTTTAGTGCCCATCTTCCTTCTGTGTTCTTCATCAGACACAAAAGGACAGATTAATATTCTCCATTTGGATGACATGTTTAGTATTTTTATGAAAAAAAAACAACAAACCAAAAGCCAACTACCAAAAGAAACAAGCCAAGGTTTCCAAGACAGTAATATGGTTTGCACATCTCTTTTGAAACAGAAAAAAAAATGTCTACTGGATCTGAGTATATCACACATCACTCACTACCCCAGCTATGCAGTATGGATCATTGTGCACAAAAGCATTCAAGTGTGTTAAGAGCACTTCATCGGTAGAATAAGCTAAGGTACAAAACCATAGACAACACCCTTCCCAGTCAAGCCCTTAAATAAAAAAAGTAATATACCCACTTTTGCTCTTGTCACAAAACTCTCCAGGATAAAAATATATACAGAAAACTTGGTGACTTATCAGTTATCATCTGGAAAAAAAAAAAAACAGCTTTTGATATCAAGTTATGGAAATCTTGTTTTAGTACAAAAAGGTACTTTTTAGACTTGCTACCTAGCATGAAGGATACATTAAACAGGATAATCATACAAAGGACTTGCAATTTTACTTCAGCAGCACAGCTGATTTAGCTTAACCTAAATGTCTAGGTATGGCTATTTAAAATAAATGAAAAAATAAGTGTCTCAAGTTTTCTCTAGAAGACAAGACAAAATAATCTAAAACCAAAAAGAATAACAAATAATATACCTTACTCACAGAAGATCTTACTATTATTAAATAGAACAGACTAAATGCAGGATGCATATTAACACCAGATGATAACAAAGACAGTGTACCAAATATCCATATATGGTGCCACAACCAGGTATTATGCTACAAAAATTGTTTGATTATGTAGGAAATACTTGTGCAAAGCGCTCAACACTGTCCCACACGACATCCTTGTCTCTAAATTGGAGAGACATCAATTTGATGGATGGACCACTCAGTGGATAAAGAACTGGCTGGATGGCCGCACACAAGGAGTTGTGGTCAATGGCTCAATGTCCAGCTGGAGAGCAGTAACAAGTGGTGTCCCTCAGGGATCGGTGTTGGGACCGGTCTTGTTTAACATCTTTGTCGCTGACATGGACAGTGGGGTTGAGTGCGCCCTCAGCAAGTTTGCTGATGACACCAAGCTGTGTGGTTTGGTTGATACCCTGGAAGGAAGGAATGCCATCCAGAGGGACCTTGACACACTTGTGAGGTGGGCTGATGCCAACCTCATGAAGTTTAACCATGTCAAGTGCAAGGTCCTACACCTGGGTCGGAGCAATCCCAGGGACAGCTGCAGATTCTGCAGAGAAGAGATACAGAGCAGCCCTGCGGAGAAAGACTTGGGGGTGTTAGTTGATGAGAAAATGAACATGAGCTGGCTTCAGTGTGCGCTCACAACCCAGAAAGCCAATAGCATCCTGGGCTGCATCAAAAGGAGTGTGACCAGTAGGTCGAAGGAGGTGACCCTGCCTCTCTACTCTGCTCTCATGAGACCTCACTTGGAGTATTGTGTGCAGTTCTGTTGTCCTCAACATAAAAAGGACACGGAAGTGTTGGAACAAGTCCAGAGAAGGGCCACAAGGATGATCAGGGGACTGGAGCACCTCCTGTATGAAGGCGGGAAAGTTGGGGCTCTTCAGCCTGGAGAAGAGAAGACTGCGTGGAGACCTCCTAGCAGCCTTCCAGTATCTGAAGGGGGCCTATAGGGATTCTGGGGAGGAACTCATCATTAGGGACTGTAGTGATAGGACAAGGGGAAATGGGTTAAAACTTAAACAGGGGAAGTTTAGATTGGATATAAAGAGGAAGTTCTTTCCTGTTAGAGTGGTGAGGCACTGGAATGGGTTGTCCAAGGAGATTGTGAATGCTCCATCCCTGGCAGTGTTCAAAACCAGGTTGGACGAAACCGTGGGTGAGATGGTTTAGTGGGAGGTGTCCCTGCCCACGGCAGGGGTGTTCGAAGTAGATGATCTTAAGGTCCTTTCCAACCCTAACTTCTATGATTCTTTGTTTCTAAATAATACCACAGGAAGCAAACTAAATAATAACTACTTATCATAATCACATCAGGAGCACAGCCTGGTTGTCTGTCCCATCTCCTCCTCAGCAGAGGGGAACTGCAGTGTGCTTTCATGTTCTCCTGCTCCCTTTTGAATGGACATTTGACCTACTGCAACCTACAAGCCTCACAGTAATTGGCAGTACCTGTAAGAGTAGATAAGCACAGACACATAAGCCAGAGTTTCCCAACTCATCGTCTATCAATCATTAATGGTTTGTTACATCAGGCAACTGGGGTCTCCTATCCTGCAATCAGAGTCTCAAAGGGAGCTCACTGGATGATCTACTCCTTCTGCTTCTACACAGAGCCAATATCTCCATACTTCATTTTTGGTACATGGTATATGGTGCATCATACATAATGGATGACTGCATTTATGTTCATGACACATCAAGAGAATGAAATGTAGGTTCCACTGCAACAGATAACAGGAACTTAGGAATATGTAGGCATTTCATTCTCTCTGCCTTTGTGACTTACTAAGATGTTGATATGAAAGGTCAAAAAAGAATCTCTGTATGGAGTTAAAAAACTCTTGAAAATAGATGTTGTTTTTCTGGGAAGGGGTGTTGCTGGTTTGTTTTGGGGGTTTTCTAATGCATTTATAAGAGTATGTCCACCATGAAAGTTGAAGAAAAAGAAATTCTATAAAGATCAAAAGCAGCTTTTTATTTAAAAATAGAATGTTGTTTATTAGACACTTTGTAGTTTTTCTTTTCATACAAATATTCTATGTCATATAAGTGGTCCAGGACTGGGTTTATAACAATTAAGCAATATTTCTTAGCTTTCTGTGGCAAAGAATTGCAACAAAATAAAATAGTATTAAGGATTTTAAACAAGCATATTTTGGAAGTCAGAATGCCTGTAAAGATGAGGAACCTAGCTACAAAATATCTGTAGACTTTTCATCTGCTCAGCCTGTGATTGAATCATAACACATGATACTAAAAAAATTTGTGTCATAAGCACTTTAATATGAGTCACCAGAACATTGTTTAATTCAAGTTCAATGACAAAACCACTGCAAAAACTTCTTTTATATCACTCTGCGCACTGTACTGTGATGCTTTTTGAGGTATATCCCTTTTGAATTATATGTTGTTGTAATCTAAAACAATTTACTGGTTTTAGATTCTTTCATGTTACAGAACTTTTTGGTTTCACTGATCACAGACTTACATTTCTACAGTAACACACAAGCAGTTTTCAATAAAGTACAAGCTATGCTCCATATTGCACTATGTTATACGTTACTTACCAGTGCACAACAGTGCACAAATAAGTGAAAATATAACACAGAAAGTGAAGGATCCAGTGTTGTTGATATAATTTTGGTGAAATACCAGGACTCAAAATAAAATATATCTTCAGCTCAACAGTGACTCATACATCTGAAAGTGAATTGGAAATCTGAGTAGACAGAAAATAATGTTCCATGTGGGAATTTTACAAGAGGAAGGAATTTCACTGTAAAACCCAGCTTAGAGTCTGAAAAGACCTTCAAAAGTTGTGTGAGTTATGGAATTGAATTATAGTCTTCCACATATTTTAGTTAATAGACAGGAAGGGTAATTAGATCCCTGCTGCTTTTTCCAACTTGTAAAAATTGACAGATTCAAGTAGCAAGATAGAAAATCCTATGAGGAGAAATAGAAAATATAACTTTATTCCCAGACTGTGGTCAATCCATGGATCATAGAATCATAGCATGGTTTGGGTTGGAAAGGATCCCAAGATATCTATTTCCAAGCCCTCTCCCATGGGCAGGGACACCTCACACTAAACCATGTCACCCAAGGCTCTGTCCAGCTTGGTCTTGAACACTGCTAGGGAGGGAGCATTTACCACTTTTCTGGGCAACCCATTACAGTGCCTCATCAGCGGCACAGCAAAGAACTTCTTCCTTATATTTAACCTGAACTTCCCCTGTTTAAGTTTTAACCCGTTACCCCTTGTCATATCACTACAGTCCCTAATGAAGAGTCCCTCCCCAGCACCCTTATAGGCCCTCTTCAGATACTGGAAGGCTGCTATGAGGTCTCCACGCAGTCTTCCCTTCTCCAGGCTGAACACCCCCAACTTTTCCGTCTTCATACGGGAGGTGTTCCCATCCCCTGATCATCCTCATGGTCCTCCTCTGGACTTGTTCCAACAGTTCCATGCCCTTTTTATGTTGAGGACACCAGAAGTGCACACAATACTCCAAGTGAGGTCTCACAAGAGCAGAATCACCTCCTTTGACCCTCTGGTCACATTATTTACAAAGGAAGGAGGATCTCTGCAAGAACAAGTTCCCTAGTTTCAACCCCCTTACTACACAGTTAATGTTAAATAGAGGCTGTGACTTTCTCTGAGTTCAATGCACTCAATCATTTTTTAGCCTGATGTAAAACGTGGGGAAAAAAAAAAACACCACCATGTAAATTCAGGTACAGAACTGGAGCTCTTCATTTTTTTATATATATCAGATAAAATCTACATGAGGGAATAAAATTACTTGTGGATTTTTCACTTTCATAGATTTTTTCATTGACATATAAAATATTCAGAGATTAGAGAAAAGATATAGGGATGGTTTCTTTAATGTAAATGTTTTTATCCTGTCAGGTATGAAGGTGTTCTAACATAAACATAAAGGACCCCTAGAAAATTACTGTTCCAAATGGGAATCAGAAGCAATACTGTATGTCTCTTCATTCTTTTACCCTGTCATGGAAATATAGCTAAAAGTATAAAAGAAAAGTGTTTCCAGAACAAAATTCTTCAATAATGTTTCCTGCTTATTTCAGTGGATAATTGTAGTGAGGGTTCAGAGAGTTGTGAATGGCGGTTGAATATCCACAAAGATCAACATAGGAAGAGAAGTCTAGAAGGATTTGCTTGGTTCATTAATTCCCACCGTGTAAAACGTTACAGGTACAAAGAGAACTTTATCGTGAGTTCAGCATTTTAAGTGCCTGCAATAGCAGTTTGTATTAAAAATCGAGATTTTCTTGGGAAAAGAACATGTAAGACAAGGCAAGGTAAAAATATATGCTGGAACCTGCTAATATGACTTCTGGGGATCAGAAGCTTGCAAGTGATTTCTGAAGGATTTCTCAAGGTAATCTAGTCCAACCTCCCACTCAGAGCACAGTCAACTTCCAATCTATAATTACTTTTAACTTTAGATCATAGCAGAACATAGAATATCTCCAATCCATCTGTGCAATTTGCTGCAGACTTTGACCTCTCACATTGCACGTTGTGAACTCTTATTGCAGCTCACGCTCATAGCTGCTAATATCCCCACAGTGCACCTCCAAGAAGAACCTGGCTGTATCTTCTTTACATTCTGCTTTTGGGTAGTTGAAAAGAGCTCCCTTTCACCTTCTCTTTTCCATACTGACAAAATCAGTCCCATTAGTATTTTCTTGTATGTCTTGTGCTCCAACCCCCTAAAAATCTTGGTGGCCCTGCACTTATTAATTCCTCTATGTCAATGTTTTTTCAGTAATGGGGAGCCCAAAATTAGGCATGACAATTTGGATGCTGCACACTTAGAGACAGAGAAGAATCCCTTTGGCCTGCTGGTGGCACTCTTCCTCATGTAGCCCAACATGCAGTTATTCTTCATTTCTGCAAGGACGCACAGCTGAATAACGTTTGGCTTTTCAACTGGGATACCTGAATCCATTTCAGCTAAGCTGCTAGCTAGCCAGTATGTCCCCAGCCTCTGCAGGATGTCTCATTCAGTTTTGTTCAACATCATGAAGTTTCTGCCAGCTTGGCCCAGTTTGATACTGCCTGCATACTTGCTGAAGGTGCACTTCATCCAGATGTTCAGGCCAGCAACAAAGACATTAAATAATCTCAGTCTCAGTATCAGCCCTTGAGAATGAGTGAGATTCATTTCTTTTTCCAAACCTGAATATTACTGTACTCCACATATGTGATCTGGACATACTGATGAGGCTGCAGTGCTGCTTCAAGATGAAAATAAAAGCAGGGCCTATCAAACCTATTATTTTATATCAAATCTGTCATTGAATGCATGCAGAGAAATTCTTCATCTGGTCTCTAATTTTCCCTTGCTATGTCAAGTGCAGGTTCTCTCAATATTATTCATCATCCTTCCAGCAGATAAGAAATTGCTCCTTAGTCTCTACCATTGGTGTCAGGAGACGGATGTTTAAGTATTTGTATGCCTTTTTGCGGCAAGTTGAAGGACTCCGTACTAGTCACTGTCTGGGATGCTCAATGTACTCAACTAAGTGGAAGAATTACCCTTTCATTAAAAGATTTAGAGTATGGGATGTGGGAAGATGATAGTTCACATTAGATTCATATTCTAAGCATAAATAAGATTTCTGTGTCTTTAGTTTGTGGTACTGAAAAGGTAGTGGAATGGCAAGTCTGAGCTAATAAATATCGGCTAATACTGTCATATGGATTTTTAGGATCTCATTTTGAGGGCAGAGTTGGTTTGTTGTTGGGTTTTTTTTTGTTTGTTTCATTGGTTGGTTTTCTTTTTTTTTTGTTTAAATGTTATATGTATGATTTATATAAGAATTGTAATACCAGGGTTATCTAGGCTTCCATCTTCATGCATAATTTTCTGGACAAGCCATGACTTCAGGAGTTGAAGCTCAAATCAGAATTAGAAATGCTTCCTCATATAGGAAAATTACTGCAGTGTACCGTGTATTCATGGCAAAATTGTTTGTTAATAAAATAAAATGACTCCTCCAAATAAGCTACGTATATGAAAATGCATTTTTGGTGTATGACTGAAATTTCAGTAGAAGTTTCTGTTGAATTAACTGTGCTAGTCATGAGGAACAGTGTAGTCTTGGACTTAGAGATACATTTTGACAATCAATACCTTGCCTTTTTTGTGGATGTGTGCGCATATGTATGTATTTACATTTCTGTGTGTTTACATACATACAGACATGCATACACATACGTGTATGCATTTATTCAGAGCACTATCATATTGTTTAGAACTGATAAAGTACAGTAAGATTCTGAAATGTAAAGTGTCAAATTAAAAAGTGCATCAGCATGAAGTAACTGTCATAGTAATTACAAGTCCAGGTCAAGCATGAAAAATTCCCATGATTCACAAAAAAAGAAAGATCCTCCTTTTTTTTGTCTTTTTGTTCAGAAAACTTGAATTTGTGAAATTTTGTGGTCTATTTCATTCCTGTGTTTGATTACTTTAGTCATGTTTCATTACTTTATTGACATAGCAGAACATAATATTACTGGTAAAAACAAATGTGTCTAAACAAAAATATTGTGCACCAGCCTGGGATATTACACAAAGATTATTTTTTTTTTTTCTTTCATGAAAAAAAAAAAGGAAGAGACGTAATAAAACTGACAACTTTTAGTTAAAATTATATTTAAAACTAAATTTGTAATATCTACTGCAGCTCATGTGCAAAACAGCACATCTCTAGCCAAACACATAGCAAGGGTGCATTTTCTTCTTTGGTGTTAATAAGGAAAATACCCATAGAACTGGCTGGCTGTCCATGTTTGGGAATATGTGATTTAAATGTGATCCATTCTGCAGGTCCCTGTTCAACATCTACTAAACCATGCAGCTCCATAAGTTTGCAAAGGGAAGAAAATTGCCACTTCATACAAAAATCTACCTCAGCTGCTCTGACTTTGAGGCAGATGCTCAAAATGAGCTGCATGAAAAATTTAAGGAAATAAAGAAATTATGATGCGTGGGGATACAGTCATTTAAAAGTAATGCCCAGAGTGGTACATCTTTTCTGTTACTTATGTTTGTTGAAACATCTTTGTCCTTCTTTATCTTCAGGAAAAGTCTAAGAGCTGGAGAAACAGGGGAGATGGTGAATGACTTTCTTGATGCACAAAAGAATGTATGAAACACAGATTATTTTATTCAGTACAGAAAACCTGGTTTTCAGGGAAATTGACTTTCAGGAACTTTCTGCCTTCTTTTCTGTCCATTTATTTGTTAGATTTCTGAGAGACCAGTAAAAACTTATGATGATAGTTACGCTAGAAAAACTTGATATACTAGCCCTCCAAGAGGAATAATGTGACAAAGGTGACAAAGTCACAAACCTTACATTTCCTTGTGTGACTAAAGTGATCTGATATATATGGAAGTCCAGATGGACAATAATGCTAAAAAGTTGCTATTACTCCTATTCTTATTCTGGATAAATCTCTAAACTAAGTTATGCTTGACTTCAAAAATGTGTCTCAGCAATATTTTGACTATATTAACTAATTTTACCCTAATTAGATCTCCTTAGTGAGCACTGAAAGCTAATGAAACAGCAAAAATTCACTCAGGATTGCTTTATCATTTATCTCTAACTGTTAGATTGTGTTGATGTTATGCTTCTTTTTATGATAACCTCAAATATTTACAATATTTACTACATCTTTTATTTTGGAAACAAACAAACAACAACAACAGCAAAACCCCAAAATGTTTTACCAAACAATGAACAAATTCATTTTTCTAATGAATGCTGTGTGATAAGATCTGGCTTCCTCCTGTTGTACTATATTACAGCTGGTGTTGGAGTTACATCCAACACTGAGGTTTTGCTGGAGCACCAACCTCCCCACTACTACTTCTGAAGCTATTGACTTTTATTTGTGAGTAATCATACTGACTCCAAGAGAACTTCTTGCCTGGGATTCAGCCTGTGGGTTTTTACTATAAAAATTCTGGTTTAATATGTGTGGCATTAAAAAATTAAAATTTTAAAAGATATTATTATTTCGTAAATGCCGAGGTAATTATATTTGAAAGATTCTGGTTCTAATATGCAATGCCACCTAGAAGGCTTTTTTCTTAATCGTCAGTTATGAGTCAAATACTATAAAGACAATTGGTCAGAATATTCTGAAAAGACAGAGAAAATACATGCATTTGCCCATATGACATTTTTAAGAAAACTGTAGAACATGGTTGATACTTAGTGTTTCATGGACACTATTAGCTTCACTCTGCAAAAAAGAACATTTATTGAGAGTACGACAGCCAAGCAAGTAGAGTCACATACAAAATTCTGATATATCAACTATGATGATGTTAAATAAGTAACTCCATAAGAAGAATGTTGTCTAACAGTAGCTACAAAGGGTTATTTGGAGCCCATATAACAAAGGACTATGTCCCCGAACTGTGTCTTACCTTAACATTTCTACAGTGAATTGACAGGTATTACTTTATTATTTGAATGAATTTGGTTCATTTTTCTTTAGTTAACTGACTATTTAATTAAAATCAAGTTGGCGAGAAACAAAATATTTTGGCTAACAATAGTATGAGATAATTTATTAGCTTTCATTAAAAAGTCTATAAAGGATGACCCTGTTTATTACAGACCAAGAAAAAGTTGATGGGCTGAGTTAGATGCAATCCATTCACACTATTCTTTCAAATTTAGTTACAAAGTAAAGCCTTGGTCATGTCAACGTTTTAAACAGCTGAGAACAAGCTTGGAAGATTGTCTGCTTTTTTTGTTCTGCACTCATCAGAAAGTCTTCGTCCTTTCCCCTCTATCAAAAAGGTTTTGAAAATTGACTGGTGACTCAAAAGGATGTATAGGTAAAGTGTCCTGGGTTCAGCAGTAACAGTCATGTTTCTCCTCCTTGGTAGCTGGTTCAGTGCAGTGTTTTGACTTTCAGCCTGGGAACAGAACTGATAGCGATGTTTTGGTTTGGCCAAGGACTTTGTGAGCCTCATGCTCTGCCAGGGAGGAGGGGAAGCCAGGAGGAAGCAGAGACAGGACACCTGACCCAAACTGACCAAAGAGGTATTCCATACCACAGCACGTCATGCCCAGGATGTAACTGGGAGTTAGCCGGAAGGGCGGGGAGTATGCAGGGTTGGAGGAGGTATCGGTCGGTGCTTGGTCGGGGCTGGGGGGGAAGTTATCAGTCAGCTGGTGCTGAGGTGTTGTATTCTCTTCCCTTGTTATTTCCTTTATCATTATTATTATTGGTGGCAGCAGTAGTGATTTGTGTTATATCTTAGTTACTAAACTGTTCTTATCTCAACCCGTGGGAGTTGCATTCTTTTCGATTCTCCTCTCCGTCCCTCCGGGAGTAGGGGGAGGAAAAGAAGCGGGGGGGAGTGAGTGAACGAGTTGCCTGGCTGGGTTTAAACCACAACAGTAAAGTTACCTTTTTCTTCAGATATTTCAGGTCTTCACTACCCTATTAAGGTCAAGTTAAGGATGTAGGAGTATAATTCCTATCTCCTATTCCCTTGCAGTGATGTTGGGAATGGGTAAGAGAAGATAGCCAACCTCTTCAGAACTTCAGAGCATCTCCCCTTTGGGAATGTCTCATGCCATTTGGAATAGATGGTATGAGGCAATGAATAAACAAAGCTTGAATTTTTCATCCACATATTGTCTCTTGTAAAGTATTTGCCACATGTCCTAGGTGAATGATTTCAAGCTTATATTTTGTTTGCATTGTGCTTTTGCTTAGAAGGAGTTCTGATACGTTCCAGCTGTATGACCTGCATCTCTACATTCTTCTCAGATGAATGGAGCTTTTATGTTATTAAATTAAAAAAGTCTAGTGGTAAAACACTCAAATTCAACTGTTCAGAGCTTTTTTCAATAACAATCGACATGTTTAGGAAGAAGAAAGTCTTTCCTGCTTCATTACCTAAAGCACTGAGTTCTCCTTAGTTTTTGGAAAGCAATCTAATTTCCCCACCATGACTTTTATAGACTGCTACATTCATAAATGTGAAATATAGTATTTGCAGAATGTTGTTGCAATTAATCTTAACTGCTTTCAATTTGCAAAACAGCTCTTGAAGTAAATATTTTTAAATTATTTTTTTGAGTTCCCTTGAACCTCTTAAAGTCTAATTGACAAGGTAAAAATCTCATAAGCAGATAATTTTTTCTTTCATGACTTGAAGTATTTCAGAAATGACAGCATATTCTGCATTCTGCAGAGCTCAGAATTCTGCCAACTTCATTTCTACAGAAGAAATTCCCCTCACGCCACCCCACACCCCCCGCCCAAACAAGAATTTTCTACATAAAAATTGCTGTTTTCATAAATAAAAACTAAGAGCTTTTCTGTGGTGCAGCTTCTGTCCAAGTCATTGTTTTCATGCACTCAACTAACTCAGCTTTCACTTAATAATATGGTGTCATGACCTAACCCCCACCTCAAGCTTCCTGTGCTGAAGAAAAACTGAGTTCTCTATCAGATAGACTGTTTTACCTAATTTGCAAACACCAGATACAGTTCCTCTGGCTCCTGAAACTCGACTTAATCACATGTAGTGGGTTTTGAAAGAGATGCTAAGGATTTAATGTTGGTTGCTGAAATATTTGGAATTACACAGCCTGACATTACCCCAAGATGCCACACATTGCAACTGTTATCTTTTACTGGCAGTAATTTGGCCTTATTGCACAAATAAGGCAATTTTAACAACTTTTTGTTTGTTTGTTTGTTTAAATACAAAAGATAATGTTAATAAATTCTGTCCCATTGCACATGTTTCTCTTAGCGTTATTTCCTACAAACAAAGGCAGGATGTTAGAGAAAAGACAGCGATAGGATGAGAAAAATAGATCCCAGGTTTTTGTACGGCCCAGCACCTAAAGTCAGAAATTCCCATTTCCTGTGTGAGCCACCAACCCTTTACCTGGGAGCAGATTCTGCATTCTCCATAATATTAGAGAAGAAGGAAGTTTAAACATGTGGCAGTGAAAGAAATAAACAGATTTTAAGTCTTTTCAGACTTTGTCTGATAATATTTCAGAGGTGGAAAATCTGTCAATTCAAAATTGTAGAATTAATTCACTGGCCAAAATTGTTCAAAACCATTAAGATCTCCAAGAAAGGCATGCAATCCCTATTTATGCGTTGGACTATATGCACCGCAAAATTAATGAGGTGTGTAAAATTTTACATTAAAAGCATTATAGTCCAAAAAAACCCATTTCAGTTACAGCTCCATTTTCAGTAGATGATAGCATCTACCATGATATACTCTGATGAAGAGAAATTTATGCTTTTAGCCATGAGGGAAAAAAACTCATTTTCACAGAAATTTCTACAAAAGTTTTGTGGAAACATAAATGACACATCATCAAGATTCTTTTTTCTATGTAATTCAAACATTTTGACAACTAAAAAAGTCTACTTTTTTTTTTAACATATATTCTTTAAGATTATTACGTTCCCATTAGAAATATCTGACATTCATAAAGTTTTTCCAGTTAATTTTTTTTCTGAAAACATTCATTTCAATTTCAAAATGGATGTCAAGATTCTTGAGTTCACTACAGATGCTACAGAATATATGTTTTGCATGAAAATTGAAAGTTTCAGAAGTCTAAAGGCAGATACTTCCATAATTATTATTTTTTATATATATTTTCTATTTCCCATTATATTACCTTTTATATTTTTTAAATTTCTGTGGCCTAAAATTTGTTCTCTGTTTACATCAGAGGTGATTGTACAATAGAAATCAAAACAGAATGCAATCTGCTGTTCATACAATACAGAAGAAAATAAATCCTAAGAATCAGCTGTAGGACTTCCTCCTACTTTAATTTCTTTAGCTCAGGTACATAGAATAAATCAAGGAAACAACTGTTGTCTGCTCAGGGTCTAAGTAACTTTTGATAGATAAGGGCTTCCCAGCAGAAAAAAAGGTATGGAATTAATTTGAATTAGGAGTATCCCGATAAAGGCAGGGCCATTTCTAGTTTTAATATGAGTGACAAATATTAGAAACACCCAAGGACTATCTAACGTACTCTTGTATTAGTCTATTTACACTCTTAATATACAGAGATAATGTCTGAGTTAATATTATAATGTGTTAGAAATAGATCCCTAGCCATTAAATTATTCCTTTTTCCTTGGACATTTTGAGATAACATCTTCCTGTGCTCATTTTGAGAAGACTAACTTTACAAATTTTTTTGTTTTAAAAAGTTCTGTCACTTTCTTAGTGGCAAAGAGATGAAACATACTGCAATAAAGAAAAAAGTTGCAGTCCCTGGGTTTAGTCTTGCAGTTGCAATACAAAACTAAGTGACGCTTCACAGGAATGGCTCTTCTAGCATCTGTAAAGGCATTGATTAGCTGCTTCCCATTAACCTGTGGTCTCAACATTAAGCGTAAGTACTGCAGGATTAGCTGCTGAACTACTAAAATGTGATTCATGTCATTACATTCTCCAGGCTGAAGCTATTATGTAGGGGGTTGTAAAGGAAATATATAGTATAGCCAATACAAAAGTTTGCATGGAGTATGAATGAGGAATATGTGTATAAAAACATCAGAAGAAATGTCACAGCAGGGTTTGAGAAGCAGTGAACGTGGAGTCAGTCAAGAGACTGAAAGCACCCATTTGTAGATAACAATAAGGAACTAAGCAGAATGCTGATGACAAGACCACACAAGAGCTAAGTCCATAGTACTGATGTGGGGCAATATTAATGTGATAGACTCAGCATGGCTATGTGCCTTTGTCAAGAGCATGTAAGGTTGAAAAGAAAAAAAACACTCAAAATGAGCCTGGAAGATCTGAAGAGGAATCAAGAGGTGGCATTTCTCATCTTCTATCATATGTAATAATGATCACAATATTAGAACATACATGTCTCATTTTTGCATGTGAGCATGGAAGTGAAATGAATAAAAATTTTGTATGATAAAAATAATCTTATTCTGTCTCATTTTGAATTTTGATACTTTATTTAAATACACAGATAGATAGATAAAATAGTCAGGGGTTTGTGTGGGACTCAATTTGAGAAGCCAGGTCTACTGGAAGCTGGTGGAGCTGTTATTAGGGGAAGAGCGGTTTTGGTACGAGGCTTGCCAGGCTGGTCAAGAAAGCTTTAAACTAGATGTGGGGGGGGAGAGGAGCATCATTCCATCCCAACACTTTTGGTCACTTGCCAGCACCTACAATAAATGCTAAGAGCAACGTAGAGATATTCAACCGCTCCAGCCACTGAGCTGGCTTCACTTGCAGCTTAGCTCAGATGCCTCTATACAAACGTCTGTAGTATGGGAAACAAACAAGAAGAATTAGAGATGTGTGCAAGTATACGGGGATATGATATCATTGGTATCACAGAAACACGGTGGGATGTTTCTTATGACTGGAGTGTTGGAATGGAAGGTTACAGGCTTTTTAGAAAAGACAGGCCCAGCAAACAGGGAGGGGAAGTTGCTATTTATGTTAGGGATAGGCTGGAGAGCATGGAATTCTGTCTGGGGACAGGTGAGTAGTCAACAGAGAGTTTGTGGGTCATGGTTAAAGGGAGAACAGTGATGGGAGACATTACTGTAGGGTTCTGTTACAGAACGCCTGATCAAGAAGAATCTGTGGATGAAGCCCTCTATAGAGAGATAGGACCAGCCTCATGCTCACAGGCCCTTGTCTTCATGGTGGACTTTAACCACTCTGATATCTGTTGGAGGAACAGTACAGCCCGGCACAAGCAATCCAGGAGGTTCCTCGACTGTGTGGAAGACAACTTCCTTCTGCAAGTAATAGAGGAGACGACATGGAAAGGTGCCATGCTTGACCTCGTGCTCACCAACAGGGAAGGGCTCGTTGGAAATGTGAATCTCCAGGGCAGCCTTGGTTGTAGTGATCATGAGATGATCGAATTTGAGATCCTCGGGACAGTGAGAAGAGCATGCAGCAAGCTCACTGCCCTGGACTTCAAGAGAGCAGACTTTGGCCTCTTCAGGTACCTGCTTAGTAAGGTTCCATGGGATATAGGCCTAGAGGGCAGGGATGACCCAGGGAACTGCAAACAAGTCAGTCTCACCTCTGTGCCTGGCAAAATCTTGGAGCAGATTCTCCTGGAAGGCATGCTAAGTAAGGCACATGAAAAGCAGCAAGGTGCTTGTCAACAGCCAGCATGGCTTCACTAAGGGGAAATCCTGCCTGACCAATTTGGTGGCCTTCTATGATGGGTCTACAGAACTGATGGACAAGGGTAGAGCAGTTGATTAGGGGACTGGAGCACCTCCTGTATGAAGACAGTCTGAGGAATTTGGGGCTGTTCAGCCTGGAGAAAAGAAGACTGCATGGAGACCTCTTAGCAGCCTTCCAGTATCTGAAGGGGGCCTATAGGGATGCTGGGGATGGACTCTTCATTAGGGACTGTGGTGATAGGACACCAACAACTCTATGACAATAAGTGGACAATGCTTAAAACACACATTCCCACACAATGTAAGAAGAGTTGTTAGAAGAGTGGAGTTTTTTGCTTCTAGTTCCAATCCAACGTAGAATTCAAGTGCCCATATGCAGTAACTAACTTAATACTTTGTTTACAATTGCTCCAAATTTTTTCATTAACTCATTTTTCTATCCACAAACGGGTGGCAGAATATTAAATGTTTAAAGCTTTGTGTACTGGGGACAAAAAAATGAATGTAGTAATTTGTTCTGATTTGACTTTAAGGTGTCATCAACCTCTGAATGTACTTCCACCTTAGATGAATCCCCACTCAGTTTAACTCTAATAGAGATGTATACAGTGTCCAGGAAATAACAATTCTCATGAACAAGCACTTCAAGCTGGTTAACACTTAAAACCCAGAAGTCGTTTTTCTTTATAACCTGGCACTGCTCAATTAGGTGCTCTACAGAGGGTAAATGATCTTTTTAAGCATCATCTATAGGTTATTGTCAGACACAGACTGCCATATTAAAAGATTACTGATCTGTTGTGCTAATGTAATTGAATTTCATATGTTACTGCTGTCTCAGTATGTGAGTGTTTTTCCCCACACCAAAAATAGGATCAATGTTTTTCTTTTTCAGAAAGTTTACCCGTTCCTATTCTGCAGCACTGCACCTTTCTGCCTATGCAACTAATTGTTTAAAGATAAAAACATATGAAACAATTATTAAATGTATTTATCAATGCCAGAAGACTCTCAGGAAAAAAAACAAACCAAAGCAAACAAAAAAAACACCAACTAACCAACCAACGAACCCCCCTACCACAAAAAGAATAATAAATCAAACCACAACAAACCAGATAGATAACAGTAAAAATCTGATGATATGTAGATAATAAGAAACAGAAATATACATTCTTATAAATATTCTTACCAGTTTAAAAGAAACTCATGGAGTGCTATGAACTACATCTTTAGAAAGTAGACAAATCTCAGTTTACTGCTGCAGATGATGCATTCATAACAAAGTCCTCTGAATAAAGCATATGGCTCAATTTTTTGATATTTTCCAAATTAATTGTGACATTCTCATTCATTAAGGAACATTTTTGACAAACAAATGTCCTGGTCTACTTTAATATGACACCTACAAAGTCTCTGGATCTGCAGTCATGTAATAGAGGGAAGAATTTGGATGAACGTGTGCATATTTTTTGTACTGCTAAAAACTCTGTAATTTCTTCTTACCAAAAATTGATTATGGATGGTTAGGATGTTTATTTCATTATATTTATGGCAGTCACTTAAAAATGTGCAAGAATGTTGTTTCAAACATTTATGCAAGGGACCTTTCACTCAATAAATACATCTGATAAATAGCTTTATGAATCTCATGACACACTCAAGAAAAATAGTTTTTCAGAGACCTTTTCTTGCAAGCATTGCTGACACATCTGGCAGGACAGCAGTAGATGTTTGATGTGACTCATCAAAATTTATATGACAGCTCCCAACAGGAAGTGCAAGAAAACAGCTTCCGTGAATGGTGAAGCTGGAAGAACTTAAGATATTTTCAGAACAGAAAGAGCAGTATCCTTTTTTCAATGGAATTGCATAAGAACAAATTTTGCACAGTTAAAGTACACCAGAACCTCTAGTGCATGACACTCTTGGTTCAAAGGCATGATTCCAAGTTGGCAATATCATGAAATGAAAACCAGTATGAATAATGCAGACAGTGAATGAGCAGTTAACATACATTTTATGTTTATTAATCCCTGCTCTGACACATTATTGAATGTATTCTTGAGCTTTTGCCTTTTGATTTTACAAAGTCTTGCCAGAAAGGAAGTTCCTTAGGAAGTTCTCTCATATCTGGACAATATGATCTCAAAACATATACACAGCCCACTGATAATCAGCATCTTCTCTCTCGTCCTCTGCCAGCTTTACTCTGTATACTCTTCATGATGGGTACTTCAGACCTTCAGAGGTGCACCCCACCTCTCCCTTTCAAGCTTATAATTTCTGCAGACTGGTACTTCCTCTTAAATTATTTGTTTATTCCCTGCTGTTTCTTGCCCTATTCTACCTTCACTCTTGTCTTTTAGCTTCAGCCTATTATCACAGGTCTTTTTTTTTTGTCAATTTTTTTGCAAGCATCTGCTCTGTTCTCCCTTCTGAACTGCTCTTTTTTCACTAGCGCAAAGGCATTGGACGGCCTTTGATCTTCTTGCTTTCTGAAAGTTAATTTCAACATTAAACATATTTGTATTTTAAACCCACAAACTGAGAATTTATGACTTAACTCCAGAAATGTATTGATTCAAAAAGTATTTCTGCTATCTTTTTTTAAGATGCACTTCCCTAACAATGCTTACAGTTCTCATAAAAATCCTACTGGAGTTATTAAGATAGTTTTTAAAGAATCTGACCTCATTTTACTGTTCTTAAAGAAATTAAAATGAAATACTAATCCCTGAGAAAAATATTCAATATTTATCACATAATGCAGAATGCATTTACTGTTACTGTTAATCACATACTGCCAATGCATTTATCTTTTGTAAAAATATAAACCGGCTGTTAGTTCATCTAAAGGTCATCAGTATCATTAAAGCAAATGTTTCACAGTTCTTATAAATCTCTAAGTTGTCAAGGTACTTCTGCAACACTCAGTGAAATTATTGACCCTGATTAGGTAAATGCTTCAGCAATGAGGCACAACCAGTAAAGACTGCCATACGTAGATCTTATAAGAACCAGAGATTTAAGACTTAACAACTTAAAAAGTTATGCTGAAAAAAACATAAAACTGGCAAAATAAGACAGTTTCTACCAGGACATTAATGGATGACAGAAAAGTACAAACCTATCTTAAGAAATACAGAAATATTCACACTATTCATTATATTGGTTAACCATCAAATTATGACATGGAGAGTGACTAATCCTTTCAGTTGATCCGGCCAAGTCATAGGGATAGGAAGGGTAAAGTGTAGCAAAATGCACAAAAAGGTAGTCACTAGAGAGAAAACTGCAGAAGCTAGAGGATGCTCCGCGATATCCACGAAAGAGGAAGCACTGAAAGGATGCAGTCGCTCAGCCATAACACTGCACTGGATGGTGTGGTGCATTCTAACTCCTTGTCTTCCTCCGTGTCACAGCCCATGATCATGTCACTGTGATATTCATTTGTTGCAACTAATTAGGTGAGCCTCACTCTGGTAGGCTTCTTGTTTTTCAAGCAGAGCACAAAGTGACAGTGATTCTGGCTTTCTATTTCCCCCCAGACATTCTTCACAGGTATTAACTCCACACACCTTAGGTAAAGTGTGTATTGATACATTGATATCTTCCATCACTGGAGCTACCTCTTCCTGCATAAACACCAAGTTTCATCCCCTATCTTATTTTTCAGTCATGATTCCTGCCTGATCTTCCACCCCTCCCATCTTATTGCAACATCTTCATTTATGACAGTTCCCCAAAAATACATTTTGTTATTTTCAGAGACTAAGAGTTGAATTTTCACAAGAAGCTTAATTTTTTTTGTTTAGTTCTTTGCTCAAGATCTCCATCAGAGACCACTGCATGCTTGCTAAGATTTCCTGCACATTGAAACCTAGCATTTTATGATCTGGGCTTTTGAGATCGTCATTAAAATAATAGTGCTTTATTGATCCCATGATTACTTTATTTACCTTGTTGTTTCCTGTTTTTAATTACAGCAATTGAGAAACTGTCTGAAGTGTTTCATTTGTCAGACTAAATAATGTCAGCTGTTTGGAATGAAAACATACAGAATATACGTGGGTTGGACTACACTTAGATGAAGAATGCAGTCTAGTATTTTCCCACTAAATGTCTCCAGTAGATAATTTTTTTATATTGGCAATTGCTATTTTAAAAAGAATCTCAAAACATTACTAAATGATGCTAATGAAGGGATAAGTGAAATATAATTGCAGAGGAATAATTTAGGATTTAACCATCTTTTCCAGTGTATAGGTTGCATACAAATGCTATTTTTGTTGTCACCTTTCACTGTTGCTTCTTGCCATTGCAATTTTTCCTGTTGCTACCTCATTTCATGCCAGTACTTCTGCCATGGCCTCTGGTGTGACTGTCACTTCTGCACAATAGGCGGTAATGGGGGAAGCACGAATAGCACCTGTGAGAGTGAGAAAGAGGTCGTGAGTAAAGGAACAGCAGAGATATCAGCAGGCACCAAATTAACCTCATCGCATTTTCAGGCAAGAGGTTATTTTTGACAATGATCAATTATACACAAGAAATTATGACAAAACTGTCATCTCTTCTCATTTCATTTCCCCCTACTTCACTTCACAATGACAGAAAACAGGGAGCTGCTTGAAACTTCAAGAGGGTGCAGCTGGCAGAGAGCTGAGCGTGATGTTTCTGGAGAGTAGCTTATTTGATGAACAATACAGCCTCAGGTCAACTAAAATTACTTAGTCTAAAAAATAAGGCTATTCTAAAATTCCCAAATTATTAAATTGAAAAATTCCAAATTAATTTGAATAACAAGAGATTTTTGCATGTTGTGTTAGGATAGTTCCCATTTAAAATGTTCCTGTACTACATTTCTAAAGTGGAAAGGAAAAAGGAAAATCTTATAAATTTGCATTTATTTTTATATTTTTAAAAAACTGCCATATTTTTGTTTCGGTTAACTTTAAGCAAATAACTGAAAAGTAACTGTTCACTGGGTTCTGTGGTGGGTTGCGCAAACCCACAGGAAAACAGGGCCATTTGAAAGAGATAAAAGCTGTCTCTGAATTGCTCCAGAGCAGAGAGTCTAGGTCACCTCATTGCCAGGCCAATAGTGAGCAGAGAAAGATTGTGTAAGGTGCTCAGAGAGGGCTTAGCTAGAGATGCTCTATTCTTTGTGCTTTCAAAAATATTTCATGCGACTTTGGACAAATCATTATGGTGCCAAATCCTCTTCAGTTACTGTATAATCAAATAGATACCTACATTTCTGTTATGTCTTGTTGCATTTTGCTTTACAGTGGAGTCCCAGAGGTACTCAATATTTTGTTAGCCAGACATTGACAGCTTTAGTAATGGAAGAACAACACAAAACATACAAAACCTATTTAATGCCGAATCCTTTGATATAGTCAGTAAGTAAGCGTTCCTTTTCTGTAACACCTTCCATTTTCCTTAAAGTTGTTTTTTTTTCTGTACAAATTTCTAGTTAGATACAAGATTCCCTTGCTCGAATGACCAAAATGTTCTTTTACCTCTCTGGAGAGTATATTATGATGATTATCGTTCACAGGGCTGCACCTAAAGACCATTTTGGACACACTGAGCCTAACTCTCCCCACTTGCCACATAAGGAACGTCAGTGCATCACCCAGTGCTGTGGATTCATTCAGGCAGGCAGGCACTAAACAGATGTGAGCTGTGCTGGTGATGATGGGAACGTTCCTTCTGTGAGTTCAGCACTCTCCAAATGTTCCCAGTTCTTTTACACATTCATCTCATTTAACTATGATCTCCTCAAAATGGCTAGTCTATATATGTAACAGATGCACATAAAAGGTAACCCTCAAACTATTTTCTTTTTTAATTTATTCTCTATTAAAAAAAAACACATATAGAAGAATTGGTGTTTACAAGTCATCACTGCTTTTTTTGGGGGGGAGGGAAGTAAAATATCATTAAACAGCATATGACAAAATATTTCTTTTTTAGTATGTACCTATACTGAAATAATTGAAATAAGAGAAAACATTTAAATTAAACTGTGAATAATCTCTTCAACATGGTCATATGGTCACCATGGTCACAGCATGGATTGGCACCGAAAACTTGAAGTCTTCTGTCTGCCTTCATTTCAGTCTTCATTATCTTTTATGAAAGGTAGACTGTCCCTAAAATCAACCCATTAAAGAAAATTATACAGAGATTCCTTCCATCCCTTTCAGTCAACTAAACATGTTCACATCAGTGTTTAAATAGAAAATTAGTTTTCTAGTACAAAGGTAATGATATGATAATTGTTTCTCATGAGTATATAACCTTGAAAGATATAATAATAGAAGAATTTGGGTGTTCTTTGAACCAATTTTGTGTCAATATTTTCCTGGCAAATGTTACTGTTATCTAATGTAACACAGTATTTCTTTTTTTAAAAAATGTTTTCTCATAACATCAGCATAATTTCCTTAGTTCCCATAAAGATTTTCAGTTTATTGTAAGTTTGAAGTTTACAGTTCCCTCTGAATATTCAACAGGTTTTTCACTGGAATGGGATAAGCAAGTTTTACACAAACTAATTTCACTCTTTGTCTTTTATCTTTCCTTGTAACAATGTAATGTTTTTTAATTTATTTTTTTCTGATTCTTCCTTACATTTTAGAAAAGACACTGAATGGAAGATCTTCAATAGCAAAGAGGAAAGTCTGAACCACTTTTATTCTGAATCTTTAAAAGAGATAAATTTCAAAGCAGGTAAATATAACTTCTGACTCTTTCTTCTTTTCCACTGTATATGAGCATATTAATACTATAAACACAGGAGAGAAAAAAAAAAAAAAAGGAGCATGTAATTTCCATGGGAATGCTTTATTAATTAAAAAAAAAAACAACAAACAAACCAACCAACCAACAAACAAACCAAAAAACCCAAAGCAAAACAACCCACATTTTTCACAATGGACAGATTTAATGTAATCATAGTGTTTGGTAGTATTACTATTTTTGCCTGTGAACAGGAGTGAAGAGTAGTTTGTAAAGGTAAGGGGTAAGTTATATTTAAATGGACCAATATGAAAATACTATAAATTGCACCTGTTTACTTTAAAACTTAATAAAAATAAGTTCTAAAGTTGTTGTTCAGAAACTACAGCTGTCTGCTCTTAAACTCTTCACAGAGCAGCTAATTTAAGTAACTATCTTCTTATCTTTAGCAGCCTAGGAATTCAATGCAATAGCTTTGAAGAAAATTAAACAACACTACAAATAGTGAAATTTAAATATCTGGTTAACCTAAACTTGGCTGTTACAAGTGAGCATACTAAGTGGTTTTATTAGTCAGATTCCAGGTGTGCTTAGGGGAAAAAAGCCTATGCAACTTCTTTGCCAAATGGGACTCATGAATTTGAACAGTAATATGTTGCAAGGTTCACTGTCATTTTCTTGTAAAGCAAGAATAAATTAATTGGTTCTGTCAAAGAAAAGCCATACTATATGATCTTCTATACACCATTCAAAATCCTTAACTTTCTGGAGTGCTGAAGGGGTTAATAACTTTAAACTCTCAGTATGAAGCTGGTAATTAAAGATGGAGGAGTAAAAGAGACAAAAATGACACAGACTAGAGAAAGTGTAGCATTGCTATTGAATTTTGATTTAGGACCTAGGAAGCTCAGAGATTTGCAAGTGATTTATCCACAGAACATAAACTGGTTCAAAATACAATACGTAATCTGCCATGGTGCATTTAACACATGTGCATATATGCAGCTTGGGTGGGACATAAAGATAAGGGTCTGAGCTTTGCTCCCAAGCAAAAGTGGAAATGTCCATGCCCCACACCCTGAAAGTAGTTACCATTTAGGATTTTATCCCAATTTTCATAGTTTAGAAAATTATGCATTTTTACTTTTCAATAGTAGTGTCCTTCTAATGTTTTTCTACCAGGACCTGTTGCCAAAACTTAATCTGAAGTGCAGTATGCCTCTAAGGAAATTTCCATTATTCTGCTTGCATCATACAAGAAAATTTCATTCCTATCCTTAGTTGTTTTGAAAAACAAATAGTAGTGATTATTTATTCATTTCTCCAAAACACAGCATGACATTTAATTTTTTACGTTTTATATTTCAAGTTCAATTACTCTGAGTTTTACCATCTAAACTCTCATATTGTGCCAACAGATTTTTTAATAACAAAAAATAAAGTATGTAGAAAAATGTCACTAGAATGGATTTCAGAATTTCAGAATTTGGAAAAGAGTAAAGATCCAATAATGTCTTAGGGTCTTACAGCCAGATCTCATTTGTAATTAACCTCTACATTATGAAGTTATATACCATCATAACTTGCAATAGCTTCTTAATAGACTAAAGCAGTGAATGGGAGCCCAACAGTTCTGAACATTTTTACATTCCATCAGAAAGGCTTACTATATAAAGGGTTGGAAAAATTAATTAAAAATAACAACTACCTACCTCCACCGAAGCCTCCACCGTTTCTTTTTTAAGATTATAAAGATCAGATTTAATCTTCAAGTTGTAGGTCTAACAGTGACACTGTTTATCCAGTTTGAAAGGAAAATAAAAACTTAAAAATATTTTCTTAGAACAATTTTCAGTTTTACTAGAAATAATATTTAAATTTTAGAAATATATGAGCTCCAAAAGAATTTTACCCCTTAAAATGTCTTCCTTGTTTTTTCTGCTGAGAAACATTGATTTTATTTCTGTTGTGAATGTTCTGTCATATACTGAATACAAAATAACTCTATCAACACAGATAACTGTCAAATATTATCACAATCCACCTACCAAAATCTAGCCCCATACAAAATATTAGTGTTTTTTTTCTTTCACTTCTTCTTAGTTATTACTGAAAAGGTTATTTACATTCATACGGCTTAATTAGTAATGCCACAACAGAAAAGTATGCAGTAGGAAAATCTGGAAATAGAAGTCAATGAAATACTAAACACCTACATACTCTGGATTGGTAACTGAAAGTGACTGGAATGAAGAGGAAGAGAAGACAGGAGGTAAGTGAGATTTGGAATAATTTTTAAATAATGTTATGCTTCAACAGTTGGTTTCCCATGGAATTCAGCAAAAAAGTTGTGCAAGTCATTACTATTATTACTACTATTGCTGTTGTTATTGTTATTAAGATTGTAGTTTATAACCACACTGTATTCAGTAAAAATGTAAAACATGATTCACATCAATCAGTCACTGACAAAGATATGATAAGCATTCAAATAGTTATTGTTTTAAAAGTTTTTGTTTGCACTTCATGAATGAATGCTACGAGTTCAGAGAAGTTTTCCTGCTCTTTTGGCTTAGAGAAGGTTGCTGACTCACAACTAGGAGTGGTAGACTGCTTTGAAGCATAGAAATAGCCTCACACTCGCAGGCCCTTGTTCTCATGGGGGACTTCATCACCCTGATATCTGTTGAAGGGACAGTACAGCCCGGCACAAGCAATCCAGGAGGTTCCTCGATTGTGTGGAAGACAACTTCCTTCTGCAAGTAATAGAGGAGCCGACAAGGAGAGGTGCCATGCTTGACCTCATGCTCACCAACAGGGAAGGGCTCGTTGGAAATGTGAATCTCCAGGGCAGCCTTGGTTGTAGCAATCATGAGATGATCGAATTTGAGATCCTTGGGACAGTGAGAAGGGCGTGCAGCAAGCTCACTGCCCTGGACTTCAAGAGAGCAGACTTTGGCCTCTTCAGGTACCTGCTTAGTAAGGTTCCATGGGATATAAGCCTAGAAGGCAGGGGGGCCCAGGACTCTTGGTTGGTATTCAAGGATCACCTGCTACAAGCTCAGGAGTGTTGCATCCCAACTAGAAGGAAGTGCAGCAGGAGGGCCAGGAGACTTCCTTGGATGGATAAGGAACTGCTGAGGAAACTTCAAAGGAAAAAACCAGGCTTATAAAAAGTGGAAGCAAGCACAGGCAGCCTGGGAAGTGTACAGGGATGTTGTCCAGGAAGCTAGGGACCAGGTTAGGAAAGCTAAAGCCCAGTTAGATTTAACTTGGCTAGGGGTATTAAGGATAACCGGAAGGGATTCTAAAGGTACATAGCAAATAAAAGAGTAGGGACAATGTGGGCCCTGTCCGGAAGCTATCAGGAGAACTGGCTGCCCTGGATTTGGAGAAAGCTGAGGTTCTTAATGACTTCTTTGACTCAGTCTTCACTGGCAAAGGCTCTGACCACACCACCCAAGTCTTGAAAGGCAGATGCAGGGACTGTGAGAATGAAGACCTTGGGCCCACTGTAGCAGAGGATCTGGTTTGATACCATCTTAAGAACCTGAACACACACAAGTCCATGGGTCCTGATGAGACCCATCCGCGGGTCCTGAAGGAGATGGCAAATGAAGTTTCTAAGTCACTGTCCATCATATTTGAGAAATCATGGCAGTCAGGTGAAGTTCCCGATGACCAGAAAAAGGGAAATATAGCCCCCATTTTCAAGAAGGAGAAAATAGAGGCTCCAGGGAATTACAGACCAGTCAGTCTCACCTCTGTGCCTGGCAAAATCTTGGTGCAGATTCTCCTGGAAGGCACGCTAAGGCACATGGAAGGCAACAAGGTGCTTAGTGAGAGCCAGCATGGCTTCACTAAGGGGAAATCCTGCCTGACCAATTTGGTGGCCTTCTATGATGGGGCTACAGAACTGATGGACAGGGGTAGAGCAGTTGATGTCATCTACCTGGACTTGTGCAAAGCATTCGACACTGTCCCACACGACATCCTTGTCTCTAAATTGGAGAGACATCAATTTGATGGATGGACCACTCAGTGGATAAAGAACTGGCTGAATAGCCGCATGCAAAGAGTTGTGGTCAATGGCTCAATGTGCAGTTGCAGTTTAGATTGGATATAAGGAAGAAGTTCTTTACTGTGAGGGTGGTGAGGCACTGGAATGGGCTGCCCAAGGAAGTTATGAATGCTCCATCCCTGGAGGTCTCCAAGGCCAGGTTGGACAGAGCCTTGTGTGGCATGGTTTAGTGTGAGGTGTCCCTGCTCATGGCAGGGGGGGTGGAACTAGATGATCTTAAGGTCCTTTCCAGCCCTAACTATTCTATGATTCTATGATTCTATGATTCTATGATTCTATGATTCTAAATAAACAAGAATACTCTGCTAGCCTAAATGATTGTTCTAGCAGTTAAGGTAACTACACGCTAGCGAAAAACCCCATGATCTTTTACACACATTTAACAAAACAACTTAAACCTTAAGCTAAAACTGTTTTCCATATGCGTGATCATTCCTCACCATGCACTCCTTTGCTATCAACAGTGATCTCATTTGTAATAATCTTTGATTATTAAAGTTCCTATTAACTTGAGTAATCTCCATGGCATATGAAGACCACAGCTGGAAATGCTATAACTTCAGAATGAAGAAACGTGTAACTACAAGTATTTTAGGTAGACGTGGACAGAATAGTTACTTTTGCTCAAACCAAGAGTCATTGCTTGCTCAATGACAAGTAATTTTTATATAACAGCATTTTTTTTGCACTGGCTAATATCTCTAGTACTATTAGAACAGCATGATAGAAGCTATGCCTCCAACTCAAAGAATTTCAGGAAAAGGAGATAAGTTCTCGTTCAAATACAAAATACAATAGCATTCTAATAAGACAAACAGTAAACCCAGCTGCTCCACATAGTCCCCTATATGGAATAACATACTAGAAAGCTTGCAAGTCTTTAAGAGCAAAGAGGAAAAAGTAAACCATTTCAACCATCCTCTCCCTGATGTGATCCTATAATCAAGACCATGTGAATAGTTTATAATGGGACAGTTTGACAACTAAATACTGTAGTTTGCATTTGGACGTCAACAAAGCCAGAAGAAGATTTACTGTGAAAGATAAAACATCTAATAGCCTTTTCAGATGAGGAATTTGCATGCCAGAAAAGTAGAAGACTCCTAAAAAAGGGAGATATCTCTGCAGAATAGTTTGTTAATTAAAAACTAAAATTAGTAATTATTTTTCAATGTCTTTCCTTTAAAGTTGATTGCAACTTTTTTTTTGTTTTGTTTTCTATTTCTTTTGTTTCACACAACTTGTATTCAATTTTTCATGTCATAAATGTTTATTTTATTGAAAAATATTTTTTGCTGGTAAGTATTCAAGTGAAAAAGGAGCGCTCAGATGTCTGGGGTTTTCAGTTTCTTTCTCCATTTATAGCAAAACAAGTAGATTTAACATTTTTTTTTTTACGTAAGTCAGCTACCTCTTCAGTACACTGCAGGAATTTTAATTAATATTGCAACTCGTATTTATGCAGACAATATGAAAATGATATGCATAATGACAACCCATATTGTCATCTGCAAGTATTCAGACTACTTACACAATATTTCCATGTTGCATTACAACAGTGCAAATATCAATTTGAACAACCAGAAAGATTCATGTATACAACAGAAGCTGAGCGTCCTCTCTATGTTTCTGATAAGAAGGGAGCATAAGACTTGACCTTCACCTTAAAGAAAATGCAGGTCAATGAATTTAATGTCACTAAATAATGAAAATACAATGAAACATATGAAAAGATAATGAATATAATGAATCATTATTTGTTATCTTCAAGCATTTACTTAATTGCTACAGAGACACCAGAAGCGCATAAAAGCAAGTCTGGTATGTGTTTCTAGTCAAGTCTGAAGTCAGATGTAGCTAAATAATCAAATATGCTATATGCATTCTTGTAGAATGTTAGGACAGAATTTTTCAGCAGCCTTTTATTTGTGCAAATACCACATGAATCAAGTAAGAGTTAATCAGGAATTCTTTGGAGCTAATGATTAGGGCTTAATTTTTAGATATAATAAGGAAAAACAGACTAAAAGAAGCCAAACCTACACATCATATGCAGGCTTAGAGGTTCTTTATGAGCTAGCAAACTGCAATTATTAACTCTTTTCTGACTGACTTCTGTGTTCTGATTGGCGGGTATTTTCATTCATCGCTGGGGAGCAATTGATTTTCAAATGCAGATACTCAACGGTACTTCATCTTCCAACTTCAAAAAAGACCCCAAACAAACATCATTGCTGCTATAAATCACAGAATATGGCTCACAATAGCAATAGCTTTCTGAAAATCAGTCATTACTATAGTTAACTATTAGATTGGCACAGTACCTTCCTTGACTTGAAAATGTGAATGAATAATAATCATATAAACAGTAACCAAATTATTTCATTTAGAGAGCTACATTAATAAAGGCTAATTTATCTTAAATATACTGCAATTAATAAAACACTGGAGATGTAATTAGCATAAAGAATGTGCTAGGAGAATGCAGTTTTCCTGCTGAAGATGTCTTGTTGTTGCACGTCTTTATCCTTCAGCATTTCTAGTGATGCATAGCTGCAAAGAAAATAAATCCATACCATCAAAAATTGTATGTATCGGGAATTCACAGAATCACATAGCATTAAACAACAATGAAATGTAATTTTAGACACCTTAAGCCAGACTTTTTAACCAGCATTTAAGTGCTTAAGGATGCAGGCAGGATCCCACTGCAATTTTGAGAAGCCTGGGCATCAATTCCCCATAGGGATCAATGACATTTAGGATTCTGCATGGTTCTGAAATATCAGTATGTATTAATCTACATGTTTAGGTACCTCAATGCTTAAAAAACATTTGCTGGCTTATCATTTCCTCTTGAAGAAGAGAAGAATAGGATGAGATTATGGCCATGGACCCACAAAAAAGTTATTATAAAATTCATGAAGGTGGGTATACGTGGTGTTTCAGCTATATCATGGCAAATACCAGCGGGTGATTTTTTTACATCTCAGTCAATAATGAGATATCTCGTGTCTCTTGCTACAGAGGCAAATATAAGTAACACGGTTTCAGATATGTAAAGAGCAGTTTCAGGCATTAAATGTAACTTAAATCAATGATAGTCATGTCCCATTAATAGGTCCAAGAAATAAAAAACAGTCCAATTTCCTCTATTGAGGTAGAAAGTCAGACAGAAAAATCAAAGCACATACTCTTTCCCAAGGGCTCATTTTCTTCCTGCCCAAATTACTACACCTATTTATCACCTTTTTTCCTGCCCCGTCTGATCCTCAGACATTGGCTACACAGCATTCAAATGGAACCTCATGCAGCCAGGCAAATGGGGTTTTAAAATATCCTTATTCCCCTGTTCCTTGCCTGTAGGCAAAATTTAGCCTTAAGTCGCCATCCATTTTAGAGCTTTTCAGATATCTTTGCAAATATGATGCAATTTCCTTACTTCCGTGGAGAGTCAAATATTATATGGAGAGTCAGTACACGACCATCTGGTAAAAAAATCTGCTAAACACCATAGAAGTTCCTTTTCTTCCATGAGCTCAAAATATTTTTTTCTGTGATGAAATACACCTGAAGCTACAGTGAAAATATTCTGTATTCTGATCGTATTTTGGACTTTTTAAATGGGTAGCAGTGTTGATGGGACAGAAATCAAAGCACGTACTGCAAGAAATAACCATAGACTTTATTTTCTAGTTAATGTTTGCACTAGGGTGTTGTAAAGAATATTAATAATAGTTCAATTTTCATATACAATACTCTTATAATATAGTCCATTTGCTTTTGTAAACATACCAGGAAGCTCTAGATGACAGGTAATTCACAGTTTCAATATACTCCACTAATTGAACCTGGATGAAACAGGGAGAACACTAATCAGAACTGATTTCTAATGCTGCTCACTTGAGGGAGTGAAAATGGTATTTTCTCCCAAGAGGAAATGTTGATACAGCATTAAACAGACAAGCCCAGTGATATCCTATGTCTCTCAGGAGAAACAAGAGTCTAATAAACTGCAAAGTATTTCCCTGTTGACTTAGAACACCAGGAATAAGGAGCAAATTTTAATGAAATGACTTGACTGCAAATGTGTAGGATAATGGCTATCTTCCCAGAGCACTCAGCTCTGCTTTTCCCAGCCTTATTTCTGTTCTCACTACAAGAAGGCTGGTTGCCCACCTTTATTGAGTTTGATAAAGGCTGAGTTAGCTTCTTTGGAACGGAGTCTCTAAGAATAAGTCTCCAACTTCATATCAAAGGTAATTTTTGAGGTCAGACCTTTAGTTTCAGATCTTCCTATTCATTTGTTACAAAGCTTTTTCAGAGTCCCCAGGTGACCATTTTATTTATCAATGCATAAATATATAAATCATAGATGTTATCACTTCAAGAATGACTTGAAAGGAATATTTGCCAAGGAACAGCAACTATCTGAAAGAACAAATAGTAAGAGTTCAAAGAGAGACGTCAGTAAAATCTGTACCAAATTATTTTTGAGGGCAGATATGAAGCAGTGACAGTAAAGGTGAAGAGCAAACCAGAGAGCTGTCAAGATAAGGAACCAGATTTGGGACTCCATTTGGAAGGCAGAGAGGCATTCACTATCCAGAAAGACTGAAAACACTTATAAAATGAAAAAAGAAATTTAGAGTGACAGTTGGCTTGTAATACAAGTTCTGTTTTTCACAAAAGATTAGTAAGATTGAGGTGGAACATGAAGCCCTGAAAATTGTTCAGGAAGCAACAGCAGAAGGACTGAACAGGATTAAAATAAAAATCTTCTTTGGAGTTTTCTACCTGAGAAAGGCTGTCCAATTGAGGTAATTAGGACCAGGACAGTATATGCCAGCTGACAATATAGCAAGATTTTAACGGACACTTAATCTTTACATATCAGATGTGTGACTTCAGTGCTAGGAAATGGCAGGTGGGATTCAGCCTGAGATTACCAGATTGAAACTGAACCAGTACTTGATTCAAGATTAAGATATTTAGATTTGTTGTTCATTAAAAAGTGCTTAATTGTGACTAAAGTGCATAAACTCCCATCGTAGCCAATAGACATCAAGGGCAGAGTTCAGAGCAATAAGTATTTATTTATTTTGTTTTCCTAAGGTGTCTGAGACATCTACATGGGACCTAGTATGTAGACCAGATAGGATACTGGACTTGTGGAAGACCTGTACTTGCTGGAATGTTACATGGAGATCAAATTCCTCTGGATATCTGGCTATGTGCTTGTAAAATCTTCATAAAGGGATTAAAATTTCTGTTTCATTATTATCTTTCTTCTTGCTACACCATACTCTGGTCCTATCAGCTGTGCTTTTCTTTCTTCTATTCTGCAAGACTCCTTCACAGATAATCTTCCTAGACTATATTATCATCCACTGGTTCTCACGTCTCTACTGCATCACACAAGCTGTATGTGCCCTCAGTTTAGCATCAGCAACTGCATAGATTTTGTAGGTTCTCAAGACAGAGACTCACTCTGTTCCATTTCTTTGAAGTTCCTAATATGAGATGTTCTTGTAAAGTAGAAATTATTATATTTTATGTAATAGTAATAATAAAAATAACTTTTTAAATTAATCTTCATAGAAGCAATAGTGCATGTTAATTCCAGGGAAGAGTTATGACCTCAGAAATAGCTGGACAAAGTTATCTATTCTCAGAATTGTTGATTATCTAATGAAACCATATGAATGACAAAAATCTATTGCATTCTTATGCATTTCTTTGCCCTTCAGATAAATAGTGTATCGAATTAAAAAAACACTTTCTTACTTTCATTTGCTGGGTTTATCTTAGCTTACATTAGTCTGATCTTGTTAACTCAGAAGTAAATGTAAACAATTTTAAGGCAGCATAAGCGAAAGTAAGAGTTAGTCTAACTTAGATTAATTTTATGCTCCCTCTAACCTGGCATTCCGTATATTATATGATAATTTGGAGTTTCCACTGGGATCGCTGCTGTTGCATCAATGATCCATTTCTAAACTACATTAAGTTTTTTTCTAATTTTCATTCCAGGAATGTAAATGAGAAATATTTGCACATCTGTCTTTGAGACTATCAGTACAGGCTGGATTCAGCTTTATGCACAACCTATAGAGCACTGTGATGCACAATGTTCCAGGAGCAGTTCCGAAGTCACTGTGAGACAGAAAGAAAATACTGCTGCACCTTTTTTGTTATTTTTCAGTGCTTTTTGTGGTAATAAAATTATTATGGCCTAACATAGTTTTTATTTTCTTAGAGGGAAGGCTTATCAGATAAACAGTGAGCTTTCTTTGCTCACTGCAGTTCTTCAGCAATTCTTTGTGCACTGGTTTTATGGTGCATCTAAATCCAAGATCTGAAAGTTTGTACAGTGGGCAGAATGTCTTTCTACTCTGAGAAGTAATAAGTATTCCAGCTCAGGTCTCTGACAGTTATTTCAACCTGGTCTGGTCTGATCTGATCTTCATAGAGTGCCAACAACTGTGTGGTTCTGGTTTATATCAGTCAAAATCCTGCACTGGAACTTCAACAAAGCCAAGAGACAAGAAAAATACAAAAAGCAACATCAATAATAAAACTGTAAGCTGATCATTTCAAGATCATCCACTACACTTGAAATCACAGGTAATACCACAATTTACCTGTCATAGTGATAGTCAAGAATGCTCACATTAATGTGCAATGAAGGAACAGCTGAGCTTAAACAGTAGTGTTTACCACTGTGGAATTTATTTTTTCCATCATTCTGTTGTCATGTAATTTCACTTCTGAGTCACTATACCTTAAGAGAATGAAATCCAGGAAGGATATCCTTGATCTCAGTCAAAGTCTGGAAGATGCAGAGAAGAACTTCATATTTGTTTTAAAGGTCTTCATACAGGAGCAGACATGACAATGTGGTGTGTTGACCTTGCCTGGCCACCACTACCCACCAAACTCCCCCTCCTCAGTTTGTCAGGGGAAGAAAGTAAGATAAAAAAAATCAAGGGGTGCAATAAGGACAGGGAGATCACTCATCAGTTTTTATTATGGGCAAAACAGACTCAAGTCTGGGGAAATTTATCACCAATTGTTAACAGAGTAGGATAGTCAGACATAAGAACAAAAATAAAAACACTTTCCCTTCATCTGTTTCTTCCAAGGCTGAGCTCCACTCAAAACTCTTCTACATCCTTGCCCCTCAGGAGTGAAGTCCTTCAGAAATGGACTGCTCCAGTGTGGGTCCCTTCCATGCCACAGATCCTGCAGGAAAGCGTGCTCTTGCATGGGTCACTCTTCACAGGTTGCAAGCTTCTACCAGGATCCTGCTCATTTGTGAGCGCCCCACAGGCTACAGCTTCCTTCAGGGCATGCACTGCTCTGGTGTGGAATCCTTCATGGGCTGCATGGTGGATACCTGGGCACCATGGTCTTCCACAAGCTGCAGGGAGACAACCTGATTCACTATGGTCTTCATGGTGCTGGAGCACAACCAAAGAACAATGAAGCTGATGAAGGGTCCAGAGCAGAAGTCTCATAAGTAGCAGCTGAGCGAACTGAGGTTGTTCAGTCTGGAGAAAAGGAGGCTGAGGGAAGACCTTATCAGTCTCTACAGCTGCCTGAACGGAGGTTGTAGCCAGGTGGGTTTCCATCTCTTATTCCAAGTAGCAAATGATAGGTTAAAATCAATAGTCAGTACATGCTAAGACCCCTGCATGGAAGGTAGCTGCACAGCAATTACAATAATTCTTTTCCAGTATGAATTAAAAAAAATGTATTTTAAAAGAAATTAATTAATCAATATTAAATAATACAATTCATAGAGATTTTAATCTGTTATTTAAAGAAAATTATCTTAGTGTGTTTGACTGGTGAGGTAAAATTTGATGAAGAATTACGAGGTATACAGATTCACGTGCATTCACCTAGCACCTGTTTACTTTATTGATCTTTGCAGATCCTTCTCATTCACTTCTCATTAAGTCCCTTTCAGCCAATGGATAAATATCAGTTAGCTTCAACAGAAAGGGTATTTTGTTGTTTTTCTAGTACATGTATGTGGTATGCAGAGCTACAGGGCATGCCCTGGAAGCTGCAGAGCCAGAAGGCTGTGTTTGCCTAATCATTCTTGGTTTGCAGCTTATCCATCTGAGCACTGTCCCATGCTAACATAGCTGTACTGAGCTAGCTAAAGTATCACCACTGAAAGATTATGAGGTTTCGACTATCACTAAAGTGATTAGTTTTATATCTGCTAGTAAATAAAACAACAAATAATATTATTTTGAATGTTCTATTTAGTCTGAGGAAAAATATATAGCTGATAACATATATATATTCCCCACCCTCCACCCCCCAGGGAGATGAACATTTGATTTAGCTTCCATCTCTAGCAGGCACTAAATACAGCAATATTTAGTATTTAGTATAATCAGTAACAGAGAAGATGACATATATCTGCTTCTTTAGTTGCTTCTTATAGGTGTTACATCAAATCCGCCTTTTCCTAAACCATGTTGTAGAGTAGTTTTAAAAAAACCCAACAACAAACCAAATGCAAACGCCCAAAACAATAAAGAAACAAAAGTATCGGGACAGTCTGGAGAGATGGACGAGGCTGAATCTTTTGAAATTCAACAGAAGCAAGTGCAGGGTCCTGTACCTGGCAAGGAATAACCCTGTGTGCCACTACTGGATGGGGATTTACCTGCTGGAAAGTAGCTCTGTGGAGAAAGACTCAGGAGTCCTGCTGTACAGAAAGTTGTCAATGAACCAGCAATGTGCCCTTGTGGCCAAGAAGGCCATTGGTATCCTGGGCTGTCTTAGGAGCAGCATTGCCAGCAAGTCAAGGGAGATTTTCCTGCCCCTCTACTCAGCTCTGGTGAGGCCTCACCTGAAGCACTGTGTCCAGTTCTGGGCTCCCCAGTACAGAGCTCCTGGATCAAGTCCAGTGAAGGGATACTACACTGATCAAGGGTCTGGAGCATCTCTGATATGAAGAAAGGCTGAAGGAGCTACACCTGTTCAGCCTGGAGAAAAGAAGGCTCAGAAGGGAGTCTGATCAATGTGTTAAAGTATCTGACGGGAGGGTGTCAAGACGATGGAGCCAGACTCTTCACGATGGAGCCAGACTCTTCACAACGGTGGCAGACTGTAGGAAAATAAGCAACAGGCATAAACGAAATCACAGGAAGTTCCACCTGAACATGAGGAAAACTTCTTTACTGTGAAGTGAGTGAGTGTTGGAATAGGTTGCCCAGAGAGGTTGTGGCATCTCCTTCCCTAATTTAAGAGCTGTCTGGACACAATCCTGAGCAATGTGCTCTGGGTGACCGTGTTTGAGAAGGGAGATTGGACGAAGTAGTCCCTTCCAACCTCAACTTTTCTGTGAAAAATAAAGAAAAACACATAGATCATACTATGGTTTATTCTGAATAACAAATATTTAAGGGGTTATGTTCTCCCGGTGTGGTTTAAGAAAGAATTGAAATATGTTTGTGCGCATTTTCTCCACCTCAAACATCTGATATTTTAGAATATAGTACCAAACTGATTTTCAATGCATTTTTAAGTCTGGCAGTGCAGGGTAGATTGGGGGGGGGGGGGGGGGGGGGGGAGGGGGGTGGAAGGGTCATGTGTGATGAGAGGGGGAGTGGGGAAAGCAAAGAGTTACTAAAACAGACTTTTGTTACCCTGGTCAGAATTACAAGGAAGCAGCTTTTTGTACAAGCACATTCAAGCACTGTTTATAAAACATTATGTATATCAGAGTAGAAGTCAAGACCAAAGATCTGTAACATTATTCCTGTTTTCTGGAGTATATTTAAATAATATAGTTAAATTTTAATATTTTGAATGGATCTCAGAGGTTTTGTTTATATGCTTCATTAATCCACCTGTATTCAGGCTTCACATCCTTTAGATATCCTTCACATTTGTCTGACTTTTCAACATTTTGTGTACAAATCTCATGATTTCTCTGATGATAGCAGAGCTGTTGCAAACTTAGTCATTGTCTTCAGTAGACTGCTTGCCTGAACATCACTGGCCTCATTGATAACATCAGATGCTGAAACAGTTGTTCAGTTTCCTCTACACCTTTGAAAGTACTAAGCACTGTTGTAAAACAATTAATTTTCTGAACAGATTGAAGAGATACATACTAGAGAGAGACATAGCACCTGTGTCATTATTCAGTTGATCATCCAGTTGTTGGTCTGCTCCAAATATGGACCTAGACTGATTTCAGGTGACACTCTGTTTGGTAAAATGCACTATCAGAAATTGTGTTCCCAAAAAAGAGATAATTATTGCATCAAAAGGAGCGTGACCAGCAGGTCGAAGGAGGTGATGCTGCCCCTCTACTCTGCTCTCATGAGACCTCACCTGGAGTATTGTGTGCAGTTCTGGTGTCCTCAACATAAAAAGGACATGGAACTGTTGGAACAAGTCCAGAGGAGGGCCATGAGGATGATCAGGGGACTGGAGCACCTCCTGTATGAAGATAGACTGAGAAAGTTGGGGCTGTTCAGCCTGGGGAAGAGAAGACTGCGTGGAGACCTCATAGCAGCCTTCCAGTGTCTGAAGGGGGCCTATAAGGATGCTGGGGATGGACTCTTCATTAGGGACTGTAGTGATAGGACAAGGGATAACGGGTTCAGACTTAAACAGGGGAAGTTTAGATTGGATATAAGGAGGAAATTCTTTCCTGTTAGGGTGGTGAGGCACTGGAATGGGTTGCCCAGGGAGGTTGTGAATGCTCCATCCCTGGCAGTGTTCAAGATCAGGTTGGACGAAACCGTGGGTGATACGGTTTAGTGTGAGGTGTCCCTGTCCATGGCAGGGGGGTTGGAACTAGATGATCTTAAGGTCCTTTCCAACCCTAACTCTTCTATGATTCTATGATTCTATGTGCAGGAGACTCCTACTATAAATTCTTCTGTCTTGAGCTTGTATTAATCAAATGTTGTAGGAAGTAAAAAATTGGCTAGGTATTTACCTTCTTACTGAATCAGCTGATGGGAAACTGCATCTTCACTTGCACAGATGCTAAGGGGAATGGACAGACAGCTGAGAGGAAGGGTTACTGCACTCAGTGCAGGTAGAGGACATAACTCTCTAACTATGCATGAAAATACTGCAAGATGTCTGTTAGCAAAAAGGGGAAAAATAAGGGTATAAATAAAAAAGGATAACTTAAATGTGCAAGGACAACATACAATTAGGAAAGAAGGAATGTGCTCACGAGTTGTTGAGATTTTTCAGCTTTTACTAAAGCTGTCACTGTCTGTTAATAAAACACCTGTTTAGGTACTTATCTTTCATCTCATTAAAAAGGCAGTGGTAGCTTTCGAGAAAGCTGGCCAGATGAAATCTTGACCTCACTGAAGTTTCATGCAGATCTGTTCCATTTCTGGACCAGGATTTCAGCTGTTGTGCCCTTTACTTGGGGGTCTTGCATTCATGCATCAGCCAACTATTTAATTAGTGAGATCTAATGTAAGTCGTAGCTGTGCACCTCATAAAAAAGAAATAGTAATACCTTAATACTCTTGGGCCTTTTGTGTGCCCTGGGTTGGCTGCCTAATAGTTAAAGTATATATAATCATCCAAACTTTCATACTGAATGAATAATCCATTGAAAACTAATTTTATATCAAAAATATGCACCTTTAATATTTCTTTTGTAGTGATCAGTCTCCTCCATTACTTTGAAGCAATGTGAAGGTTCTATTGCAAGACTGTTAGGTTGAGATCTCATTAACCTTAAACCATAACAGAAATAGCCTGTGCAACACTAAAAGGGCTGTAACCCCAAGGAAAGACTGATATTTGTTTTTGTGTCAAGTGAAATTGATTTTTTTTTTCATGTATTAGGAGTATTTACTGAACAAAAACAACGACTTCAGGAAATAAATATGTAAAACTCTGGGCCACACAATGCGTCACAGTAACTTACATGGCTTTCACTTCCAGTACAGCAACAGAATGACAGGTCTATGTGATTTCATTTGCTTCCTAAGCAGCCCACCACAAACTCTCTTTCTGTCCCAAATGTTGACCTATATTTTTTTTCCTGTAAGAAAGAACTATGGCTTTGGAAAGGGTTGCTGATTATATTTCTTATAATTAGTTGCCACATACATATATATTTATTAGAAAAGGACGGCTAGAAAATATTATAATGGACGGAAGTCTGCATTATTATATTATAAAGGTTATAAAGAAATTTATTTGTGTTTATGATGCATGATGTAAAAAAGTTTTTTATTTTTTAACTTATCCTGTAGGCATGCTTTTAAATTTTTGCAAGTAGATTAATCTATCTACATGACAAACTGCTCAGGCATGTAAATACCTGTGATGTGAGCTGAATTCAGTTACTGTGATTCAATACCAGAACTCAACAGCAGCTTGTAAAGACTGATGGCAAAGTGAGTTTCTGATTTACCTAATGATCTTATTGGTACATTTAGAACAATCATCTGGCAAAACTTTTAGAATTTACTTTAGGATACTTTCATTTGCAAAAGCAATTCTTACGTGTACATTTGCAATTAAACATGATTTTAGATGCATGGGTTTTGTTCTGCAACTTCTGTTGTTTGGTTGAAAGAGTCTGTTAGTTTTTCAATAGCTTTTTGGGGTTTTTTGTTTGGTTGGTTGGTTGGTTTTGTTTTGTTGTTTTAATTTGGGCTTAATTTCTTTTTTTTTCCCTTAAGAAACTTCATTTACTTAAAAAAGAGAAAATGCAACATACGTTTAAAGACAAAATTATTAAACAGCCACCCCCAACTTTGTTCCACTAACATTATGTGATTCATTTTAATGGGTATTAATTACACGGAAACTGAGATACACCCTTTGCATTTTTAACTGCAGAACAGAGCAGGAGTTGCATGCCTACTGCTTTCTTCTGCTTAAGGTTGATTGGAACCAAGTTTCCTTAATCGCAGCAGAAATGTGCCCATGTAAATTGAACTGCCAGGTGTGGTCAAAAACTTTATCATAGAGACATATGGTAGTGTCAGGTATCTGACAAAACCCATCTGTTTTGTTTGTTTCATATTTTCTGAGCTCATACAGACACAAGGATTTGGAGTAAAAACTTCAGCAAAACAGTAGTGCTAGGAGGTCAGATGGAGGAAGAAGAATCACTTATGGAAATTATTGAAGATGGTAAGACCCTCAAGAAACAGAAGTTGCAGTGGGGAGTAGAGGTTGTTTCAAGAGCTCAGGTTGACATAGAACTCTGGGGAACAGAACAATGTGGATTAAAGCTCTGCTTCTTGAAGCGATATTTGCCTACATGTGCACATGTGCAACATCCTGTTAAAGGCAATGAGGATAAGGCACACAGTAGACCTTGATTCAGCTTATCAAATTAATGTACTTGATTAATGTGCTCAAGGACAGCAATATTTCAGACACCCTGTGGTACCTGGGATGTCTGCAAAGACCTGGCAGCTGTCCCAGGAAAGTGGGTTAAGCCTTCCAGGTTGGTAGCTGAAGGCCAGGCAGACTAGACAGTTTGGGTAACTCAGCTGATCTCTATTTGTCTAACTGAGACCACTTTGTCCACCTAAGATTTGCAAAGTTCAACCTCCTTCTACACATTAAAGAAGCAGTGAATGTTTGTAAGTTGTCATTTCATAAAGCAAAAGCCAATAAAACATGTGACCTTGCATGTGTTTGGTGCACTTGTAGTGGGTTGACTTTGGCTGGATGCCAGGTGCCCACCAAAGCTGCTCTATCACTACCCTCCTCAGATGGACAGGGGAGAGAAAATATAACAAAAAGGTCATGGGTCAAGATAAGGACAGGGAGAGACCATAGACAAAACAGACTCAGCCTGGGGAAAATGGGTGAACTTACCACCAATTAAATCAGAGTAGGGTAATAAGAATAAAAAAATAAAATAAAATAAAATAAAATAAAATAAAATAAAATAAAATAAAATAAAATAAAATAAAATAAAATAAATAAAATAAAATAATAAAATAAAATAATAAATGGATTCTGGTGTGAGTCCCTTCCATGGGATGCATGGGTCCCCTGCAGGGTCACAAGTCCTGCAGCAAACCTCCTCCAGTGTCGGGTCCTCTTTCCATGGAGTCACAGGTCCTGCCAGGAGCCTGCTCTAGTTCAGGCTTCCTACGGGGTCACAGCCTTCTCTGGGCATCCCCCTGCTCCATGTGGGGTCCTCCATGGGCTGCAGGAGGATATCTGTTCACCATGGACCTCCATGGGCTGCAGGGGCACAACCTGCCTCACCCTGGGCTGCATCATGGGCTACAGGGGAATCTCTGCTTCAATATGTGGGTAAGCTTCTAGCAACTTCTCACAGAAGCCACTCCTGTAGCCCCTCCACTACCTAAACTTTGCCATAAAAACCCAACATAGCCCTGAACTTCCACAAGTTAGGCATTTAGCCTGAAAATTGTAAAATCAAATGTAATCTGTAGACTGCGAAGACATGTGTTTCCTTCCATATGAAAGCACAAACATAAGGTTGTCCTGGGTTTAACAGTAGCAGTCATTTTTTTCTCCTTCTTAGTAGCTGGTGCAGCGCTGTGTTTTTGACTTTCGGCCTGTGAACGGGGCTGATAACACTGATGTTTTTAGTTACTGCTCAAATGTTTTAGTCTGGCCAATGACTTCCTGAGCCTCATGCTCTGCCAGGGAGGAGGAGAGGCCGGGAGGAATCAGAGACAGGACACCTGACCCAATCTGACCAAAGAGGTATTCCATACCACAGCACTTCATGCCCAGGATGTAACTGGGAGTTACCCGGAAGGGCTGGGACTGTGGGGTTGGATGAGGTATCGGTGCCTGGTTGGGCTCGGGGGGGCGGGCAAGTTATCATTTGGCAGGTGGTGAGGTGTTGTATTTTCTTCCCTTGTTATTTCCTTTATCATTATTATTATTGGTGCTAGCAGTAGTGATTTGTGTTATACCTTAGTTACTAAACTGTTCTTATCTCAACCCCTGGGGGGGGTTGCATTCTTTTGATTCTCCTTCCTATCCCTCCAGGAGAAGGGAGAGGCCAAAAAGGGCGGGAGTGAGAGAGCGACTGTGTGATTTATGGCTGACTTTGTTTAAACCATGGCAAAGTTGATCATAAAATAATTCACAGAATAATTAATTGTAACTAATAAAAGTAATATTTTTTTTTAATATCCTGTTCAAAAAAATCAAATTGTCATTTCACTTTCATAGACTTATGTTTGTTACTTTCAGGGCCAATTCTGTTCAATCTTACTTATATGCAGACAAAAAGCAGAACTGTGATGGGCAATGAGAATAGGCCTGCAATATCACTGGTTTATTTGTATTCCCCTATTAGTTCTCCATATTGTCAGCAGTGACCTCTGGCCCTGAATTTAAAATTAAAGTGAAAATAATCCTAAAACATCATTTCAGAGGTTTTTTAATTTCTTCAGCGCTCAGACTGGTTTTGTGTTTTGAAACAGTGTATAAAATCTGCAGGGTTCTTGCTACCTTTGAAAATCTTTAAAGAGTGTCTCAAATGTAATTATTCACCCTCCAATGCACAATAATATAAACAATCATATAAAACCATGTCTATGAAAGCAATGAGACATTCTTAAGCTAAGAAAGAAAAGATGCTTCAAATGTACAATTATTTCCAAAAAATGTTTCAAATAAATACTGCTAAAATAAAAGTGCAATGTAAAGATTTTCTAAGGATGAGAGCTAAGACCTCTCAGTTACATTTTCGAGGTACTAGAGAGAAGGTATCAGGTGGAAGTCTTAGGAGAGAAGTCTTAATGATCATATAACAAACAGTTGATAACAGCTTATTGTTATTAATTTGTTCACTATTTAAATTTATGGTTCAAAAGTAAGGATCAGGCTCAGGTGTTTATTTATGAATGTAGAAGTAAAAATGGCAGCTCAAAAGATTTTAGTCCAGAAAGCTGACTGACGACTGACACTCATTTCCCTTATTATTCTTTTGAAGTGTGTCATTTTTGACTTAGAAATTATGTTTTCTTTTTCAACATCACATCATGTGGCATATGGTATATTTTGGCATGTAAGTAGAAAAATAGCAAAAACAAATCCAGACTTAGTAATGCTCGGATGGAAAAGATCCTCTGGAAGGATCCTGTAAGTGCCTGTTCTAAAATGATTGCTTTCATTTGTTAACCATTCCCTGTGAGAATAAGAAAAGGAGTCATTGCTGTTTTCTTTGCAGATGCAGCATTAGATGCGAACCTGAGTACATACTGTATTTATATGGTTCTCAAAGTCAACCATAATTTGGACTCTGAGTTTTGTTGTTTTGATGATTGGTTTTGGTTTTTCATGAGAAACTTGATCAGTGGTGCTTCTGCTTAATTCCTGGATCAAAAAGCATTTGAATATACAGAATTGCATATTTTGATTATATATATGCACACATATGATGCATATCGATAGACAAACAGATACAGACAGATACAGATACATGTGTCGTTTTATGCATTTCAGAGCTTGGTTCTCATCTCTTTCCTTTATTGCTCCTGACACTCTAACCTTGGCAGTGTTTTTTCTCCGTTATCCCATTGCTTTAAGAAATCTGTTCAGCATTTTACCTTTTTACTCTGACAATGAATAGCCATAAACCTACTATAGTCAGAAGTGTGATTGCAGCAATGGGAAGCTATATCAAAATTAGCTCAGGCACTAAGCACATGTTATGTGGGCTAACTCCAAACTACATAAGGGATTATGCAGCATGTGGGGACTATGTGGCCCATGCAGGTCTTGACCACTTCCACATGGACTTTGACCAAAGTTGCTTTGAGAACCTGTACATAGTTGGTGTGAGAACCTGTACAGCTCACCTGGCCAAAAGTTCTACACGGATACAGTTTGTTTTCTAATGCAGCAATGTGGAAACAGAGAGACAGGTCCTACAATTCTTGTTTTTAAGAAAATATACTGCAATGCATGTGGTGTAGCTTGCCTGTTTCCCTCTGTCTCTCTCTCTCCTTTCTTCAAATAAATATTTGCATATAAATTACTTTGAAGAATATGTTACCACTAAGGATGGTGGAAAAATAAATGTGAATGAATTGTAAATCCACCTGCGTTTTTTTCACGCTTGAAAATTTGTATATAAGATGGAATCTCTTTACAACAAACAGCTCCTTTAAGATGCCAGCACTCCTGCATTTCAAGATGATGTCACTGTTGGAGAAATAAAATCCAATTGAAAGCAGCATAATTAGTAAATCAGGGAGAAGTTCTTCTCATGCTGACTTAGAAGTTCACTATTTATAAATGTAGCAGTTACTGAAGGGTAAAGCAGATTGCTGCCAAATTGACTCAGTTTAAGAAACTTCAGAGTATAAAAGCGGCATGCAACAGCAAAATTATGGGGAAAAAAAAGAAATTAGGTTCAGAAAGGGTCTAAGGGGGAATCTAAACTGAGGAAAAACAGTCTACGGGAAAGAAGACCCTTTTGAGGCAAACAGCACAGAGGCAAAAAAGCAGTATGTATGGGCATATATAATGACACTGTTTTTTCAAACTTCATCCGTTTTTTTCATATAAATGAGGGCAAATTGGAATTGTTAAAAATGCACTCAGAAGAGATGTGTAAACTGAGACAGAGATAAACAATTCTAGATTATCTTCCTCAGTCTCTGTTCAGACAAACAGTGCAGAAAGTAACAGAAGGGATACATGGATTAGTAGGAGCAACTAAAAAATGCATGATTTACAAAAACAGAAGCTGAAGAGAGGAGAAGGATCTGTTATGCAAAGTCTTGACTTTTATTTCACAATACTACATGACAGGATTTATAAATTTTTGTAAAGGACAAGTCTTTAAAAAGCCACATATGTATAATATATAAAAATATATTTATAATATGAGTTTATTTATGAGATATGCCATAATATGCAAAATAAAATAAATAGATAAAAAAATACTTATTAGGTTTTCTTTGCTGCTTGTTTGCCTCTTTTGAGATTTTGAGATGTATTTGAAAATCCATAGTTGAGTACTGGTCTATTGAGAGGCCTAAAATCTTTTCTTTAAATGAAATCCAAGCATCTCCACCAATTATGTATGTTCAAGCATTTAGATGTTAAATATAAAAAAACTTGCCATTGTGAAACTCTGAAAGAAAGGTGGGAGCACTGAGTGTGTTCTATTAAATTAGAAGAAAACAAAGATGTGTTACCAGCATAATTACAGTTTTGTTAGCCAAGCATTAATCTTGAGGTCAGTAGCAGACCTGGACTTGACTGCTAAAGAATTCAAAGAAAATAGATTAATTAATGGTAATCAACGTATGTAAAATGGATTGTATCAAACTAAATTTATTTGCTTCTTTCTTCTGCTTGTTGTCTGAAAGAGAATAAAGACTGCTTGGAAAAGGTAATAGTGTTTACATGCTGTAACAGGAACTCTAAGGGACATTTGGTTTGGGAACATGAAACATTTTGGATAAATGGTGTATATTTAGAGTTGCACTTATCATACACCAAAATTGATATTTTAATCAGAATTTTTTAAACAAGAAGATTTCTGTTAGAGTGTTTCAGGGCCAGATTATATTTCCCTCAGCATTTTTTAAAATAATGTGGAAAAATCACAGTATGCATACCAATACAAAGAAACATGCCTTTGAAGTGTTAGATCATTCCTGAGAGCTCTGCTTTCTAACACGTGGATTCTTTCACAGGACTGTAAAGGGAAGAACAAATCTTACTCAGAAGCTGTCCAAGCTATGCAATGGGTAGGAAGAAATCACACCCCTGACTCTATGTTCCCTTCACACCCTGGTCAGTATATTGGTGTCATAATGGAAAGTAGGCATAAATTCTTTTTGATCAGGGACTTCTCTTGTGGAATACCATTTGTGGTAAACTGAATCTCACAGAAATTAAGGAAACACACTATCATAAATGTGCTTCTGTTTTATTACAGCATTAAACAGACAAGTTTCAGATTCCTGAGGAGATCATAAATTGCACGGTTGGCATGGCAAGCACACTTGTAAATTTAGGAGGAAGTTTGGAAAATTACAGAGTAAATGAACGTGCATTAGCTAGATCTGACAAAAATAGTCAGAAGACTGTGCTGTATATTTTGAAATCACAAGGCCATGAAGAGCAATCAACAATAAACTATTGAAATTCCCTTTTTAAGCTGTGGATTTTGGTTACACTTTCTTATCCTGTCAAGCAGTCCATTGTAGCAGGTAAGCAAGTGATAGTTCTGCAGTTTCTTTTTTAATCACCTTTCCTATTTTGACAAGATAATTAAAGGCAAATTCAGAAAGAAAACCAAAAGCAATAGAAGATAGAGAGGACATAAAAGGACATCTAGTTTTTTGCTTATGTCCTCAGAATTATGAGGATTTGTTGAGAGCCTGGCAACAGATTTTGCTTTTGGACTTTTGTTTCTCCTCCATTGTCCTTAATCTGAGATACTGGGCTTGGGCCTGCCAGGGTTTGGTTTTTCCTGTAGCAAAACAGAGTTCATCTAATCCTGTTCTGCTGGTTAAATAATCATCTAGGACAGCTGACCCAAACTAGCCAAAGAGATATTCCATACCACAGCATGTCATCCTCAGTGTATAAACTGGGGCAGTTGGCTGGAAGGAACTGATCAGTGCTCAGGAATGGGCTGGTCATCAGTCAGACAGTAATGAGCAATTGTATGTGCATTACTTGGCTTTTTCTTTATTTGGTGTTTTTCTTCATTTGTTTGTTTGATTCCTCTCTCTCTCCTCCTCTTCTTTTAATCTTTTACATTATTTCGATTATTATACTCTTCTTATCTCAACCCACAGGTTTTACCTTTTTTTTCCCCTTCTACCACCAAGGAGGGGTAGAGTGAGTGATGGGCTGAATGGTACTTAGTTGCCAGCTGGGGTTAAACCACAACACCCAAAGGAGAATAGCTTGTTTAGAGTTGTAGGACCTTTGTGCCAAGTAATTCAGTCAGTTGTCTTTCTTTTTGCCTTTTCTCTACAATGTTGCATTGTTGCACCATTGTTGCAATGGTATAGAAAATTTTATATGAGAAAATTTATAATATTTTGTTTAGCTTCTTCCTCTGCCCATGTCACATTGGTTGTTTGCTATAGTCTTGGTTCACCCCAATTAATAAGATACATTTCTGTATCCTGTGAAAGAATAACTCTCTGGCCCTGAGTGTTATTCTAGCTGTGCCTTGCTGGCAGGAATGAAGAGACTTTCTGCACTGATGCGCTGCATAATGAAAATGCAGCAAATTTGTTTGAAAACCGACTTCAAGGAAATGAAGACTGACAAGAGGGGTCCTGTTATGTAAAATCATCTTAGCTTTTGAAAAGTCACTTTTAGCTGTCATGATGAAACTGCATATAGGAGGTAGCAAACAAAAGACCTCTAACGAGGTCATGCAGCAAGAATCACGCATTGGCAGTGAATTTTTGAAGTGTATTGATGACAAGGACCAATATTAGAAGGGCACTTGCACTACTGGGAGATGTTATCCCATAGACAAGATGATACTAAAATGATGTCCCATCTGCTTATTTCTAACATCACTTTGAGATGATAAAGATCTCATGATACAGGCTGGAGGGATGTGGAGGTGGTAGGGAGGATAGTGAATCGGGAATAACTTTGCTTCCAGCTGGCAAAATCATTCTTTGTTAAATAATATCATCACAAATTTATTGGCAATGTTACAAGCATTCATGACTATACAGCATGCAAGATGTTATGCAGGGCTGACAGGTGACCATTCTGATCTGTCTAATAGTATTCATCAAAGCTGTTTAATTGTGAAGTTATCTATGAAAGTTAAAAAAAAAAAGTACTGACATACTTGCAGAAGTGGTTTTATTTGTGTACACTTCTGCTTGTCTTAACAAATTCTACAGAAGATCAAGCAGAGTTTAGGAAGAGAAAAATGTCTTGAATAGGGTATATACTTAAATGCTCAATGGCAGACTTATGTGAATAATACCAAACATTTTTGTCATTTGCTTTTTTAATATGTCACAGTTAAAAGATACATATTCAACGTTTGTTCTGTATTTAACAAATATAAGCTACAGTAGTTGCGTAGAATTATCATAGAAACACAGAACCATAGAACCATAGAATCATAGAATAGTTAGGGTCGGAAAGGACCTTAAGATCATCAAGTTCCAACCCTCCTGCAGTGGGCAGGGACACCTCACACTAAACCATGTCGCCCAAGGCTCTGTCCAACCCCACCTTGAACACCGCCAGCGATGGAAAATTCACAGCTTCCCTGGGCAACCCATTCCACTGCCTCATCACCATTACAGTAAAGAACTTTTTCCTTATATCCAATCTAAACTTCCCCTGTTTAAGTCTGAACCCATTACCCTTTGTCCTATCACTACAGTCCCTAATGAATAGTCCACCCCCAGCACCCTTATAGGCCCCCTTCAGATACTGGAAGGCTGCTAGGAGGTCTCCACGCAGCCTTCTCTTCTTCAGGCTGAACAGCCTATCTTCATGCGGAAGGTGCTCCAGTCCCCTGATCACCCTCATGGCCCTCCTCTGGACTTGTTCCAACAGTTCCATGTCCTTTTTATGTTGAGGACACCAGAACTGCACACAATACTCCAGGTGAGGTCTCACGAGAGCAGAGTAAAGGGGCAGGGTCACCTCCTTTGACTTGCCGGTCGTGCTCCTTTTGATGCAGCCCAGGATATGGTTGGCTTTCTGGGCTGCCAGCGCACACTGAAGCCAGCTCATGTTCATTTTCTCATCAACCAGCACCCCCAAGTCCTTCTCCACAGGGCTGCTCTGAATCTCTTCTCTGCCCAACCTGTAGCTGTGCCTGGGATTGCTCTGACCCAGGTGTAGGACCTTGCACTTGTCATGGTTAAACTTCATGAGATTGGGATCAGCCCACCTCACAAGTGTGTCAAGGTCCCTCTGGATGGCATTCCTTCCACCCAACCAAACCACACAGCTCGGTGTCATTGGCAAACTTGCTGAGGGTGCACTCAATCCCACTGTCCATGTCACCGACAAAGATGTTGAACAAGACCGGTTCCAGCACTGATCCCTGAGGGACACCACTTGTTTCTGGTCTCCAGCTGGACACTGAATGGTTTTGTTTGGAAAGGACCTTAAGAATATCCAGTTTTAACCCCCCTGCCATGGGCAGGGACACCTCACAATAGACCATATCACCCAAGGCTCTGTCCAACCTGGCCTTAGACACTGCCAAGAATGGGGCACTTACCACTTCTTTGGGCTACCTTTTCCAGTGCCTCACCACCTTTACAGTAAAGAAATTCTTCCTTATGTTAAACACAGTCCCAAAAGATTCTTCCCAAGGGCTTCACTGAAATTGTGGTCAACTACTTTCCTAAGGATAAAGCTCCTGAAAGTAGTCATGGTCCCAAGACTGTTGCAATTGAGAAGCACTTAAACAAATAAAGAACTTTTCCTTAAAATGAGTTTGAGCTTCTGACACAGCTTTAAACCATTCTTTTGTGTCCTGTCATGAAATACCATGTTGTTCTCTACAACACCTCTGTCTCCACTCCCTACCATTTTTAGACAGAAATGATGTGACCCCTCAGTCTCCTCTCTTCTAAGCTAAACAAATCTAGAATCCTCAGCTTTCCTCATAAGCCATATGCTCTAGTAATTTCATCATCTTTGTTGCTTCCCTTAAGACAGAGCAACAATACAATGTTCAGTGAATTGAGAAATTCAGGCTTTATGTGTATGCTTTCTTTAATTTTCTTGCACAATCTTTCTTTGGACTCATCTCACCCAACTTCAAATGCTTGCACTGTAGCATACCAGCTCCTGAATTATTCACCTCTACTCCTTTCCATGATCAGCAGGTAAGAGTAGGCATTTTGAGGCACAATTAATCCTACTTCTCTGAACTTCTGGATCATGATTGCTTTTTTCACTAGAAATTTGTTTTTTCTCAACAGTGATTAAAAAGTTTTCAGTGACTAGAAAAAGTATGAATGTTTATCCTATAGACATATAAATGTAGGTAAGGAAAATCCCAAATTTATGCTCTGAGCATTAACTTCACACTATTATTTAATCTCCATAAGACAGTAAATACCATTATCAAGACTACTACATATTATAGTCCAAACTAATAATGAATCTAGCAGCTCAATATTATTGGGAAAATACAATGAACATTACTAATATCACCGGTAAGGACTTCATTCCCTTGCTATCCAGAAACAGTTTAGTGCTGTTAATTACTCTTTCAGGGTATTTTTGTAATTCATTGACTTCATAATATCATAAGTTTAACATCTGACAGGAACTTCGGCTAAATTAAGTTGTAAGAATCATAGAATTTCATTCAGAAATTCCTGCATCAGGCCCAGAATTTGTGTGAACCTCTATCTCTTGGAAACCCTACCCAAATCACTCACAAAATAAAGGGATTTTCTTATCATCAAACCATATTTAATTGTCAGTAATGGTGTTTTTACATATCAACCTAAAAAGATTGTTTTAATATATTAAGGAAATAAGGAAGAAGACTCAAAGGTACAGAGTCAGAAGATGTGAAGCAATGGCTATAAGGTGCAGTGAATTTCAGCTGAATATAAGGAGAAAAATCTCTGAATGAACAGGAAAGGACAGGAACAGGCTGATCAACAGGGCTGTGAAATCTCTGTCCTCTGGGACTTTCAAATTTGAGTGGACAAGGCCTTGCTGAGTGATCTAACTAATGTTAGTACTGCTTTGAGTAGGAGATGAGACTAGATGACCTCGTGAGGTCCCTTCCAATCTAAATAATTATATGAATCTAGAGTTTTATGATCTGTTTCTTATTTGTATTCCAAATTAGTGTTTTTGCAATCACTGACTATTCCTGTGTGTTAAAGTTTGGGTACCCTTTGCTAGTTTTACAGTTCTTGAGTTGACCTTGTAATTTAGTTCTCTACTACTTTAATATTTCAATATCTCATTTAAAAATAGTTGCCAAAAATGCATGTACTTATGTCAGTAAAAAAAAATATCTCAACTGCTGTACACAAGTACAGCCTCCTCACTTGTATTTTTCTACTATTTCCTTTAAGTCCTTCAATGTCGCTGAATGCCAGGACACTATTTTCCATCCTACAAGTGTGACCTACATATTTTATTCCTTGATGTATGCCCTTTCTTTCCCTCTGTTAAATAACATGCTGTCAAGAGACTAGTAATTTTCTTAATCAATATAATTTAGTAGAGTTGGTCTTTCTCCATTACTTAGCACTCACTAATTACCTATTGTCAGCAAATTTGACCAGATCATTGATGAAGAGGTTGAAAAGCAAGAACTAACTTTTCAGGGGCATGCAGGTTATGCATCCTGTTGTACAATCATACTTGATTTATAATTACTTTCTGAAACATTTTTCATAGCTGATCTGATATTTCATTTTGTTGATTTTGCATAGCATTTATTTTCATCAAAATTTATAGAAAGACGGGGAACTGCTTTATATTAGTTTAACTGCATTATGTCAGTGCAGATATCAACTGCAGTTATCAACTAAATTTATCATGTAAAAAGATGTCACACATGTTTGACAAAGTACGTTTTCCATAAATCCATGTTGATGGCCATTTTAATCTTCACAGTGCCATCACTGTCAAAAACCAGTAATTTAATCATCCTATTTACTTCCTTTGAATATCATCAGTCCAAGTAGACAGTTTAGTAAAAAAAAAGAGCAAAAGCAAAGCAAAACAAAACAAGCCCAACAAACCAAACAAAACAAAACCCCAATTGTCCTGGGTTCAGCAGTAGCAGTCATGTTTTTTTTTTTTTCTTTGTGGTAGCTGGTGCAGTGCTGTGTTTTGACTTCCAGCCTGAGAACAGTGTTGGTGATACCGATGTTTTCAGTTGTTGTTAAGTGATGTTTACCCTGACCAAGGACTTTGTGAGGCTCATGCTCTACCAGGGAGGAGGGGAAGCCGGGAGGAAGCAGAGACTGGGGGCGCCTGACCCGGGCTAGCCAGGGAGGTATTCCATACCACAGCATGTCCTGGCCGGGGTGGGGGGTAACTGGGAGTTACCCGGAAGGACACGGGCTTCCGGGTGGAACTCGTTCTCTTGGCCGGTGGTATCGTATTCTCTTCCCTTGTTATTTTCCCTTATCATTGTTTTAGCTGATAGTAGCGGTGGTGATTTGTGTACATTGGTTGCTGGACTGTTCTTGTCTCAACCCGTGGGAGTTGCACTTTTTCGATCCTCCTCCCCGTTCCTCCGGGAGTGGGGGAGAACCCCGGTGGGGGGGGGGACACGGACGTCGATTGTTGTCAGTTCGGCACCACTCACTGGGAGTGAGTGAACAAGTTACCTGACTGGGTTTAAACCACGACACCAATAAATCTAATTTCTATGTTCTAATTTAAATAGGCAAACATTACTGTCATAAACATGAGGTTTTTTGCACCTTTTTGATACTACAGATAATTTAATACTGTAAATAAGTAAGAAAAGCATTTTTTGTATATCTTAAAATGTAGTAGCTTCATAAGCACATCACTATAACAAAGGTGTTCTTTATCTTTTATTTTCTTTTCTACCTTTTTGTCACTTCACCATTCATCTAGTCATTCATTCATTTGGTGTGATAAGGAACGTACAAAGAGCATAGCCTTTCATATATTTGAAAACATTTAGCAACATTGTTTTGTTGTGTAAAGTATAATTAATGACAATGTTATAAATGCCTAAAATATTTGCATAGAAAACCCAGAAATATTTCTATGAGACTATTATTCATTTTCTAGATTACTGAGATTGGCTTAAATGACTTCTTGACTCTTGGGGACTAAAGAGACAGCCTATCCTTCCCTTGCCTTACTGGCAAAACGTTTCCATGCCTGCAAACATTTGAAAATAAAAAGCAGAATATTACTTCTGTAGTGCAGTGCCTTATATTTCTCTCTGGGATTATTTGAACCTGTGATTTAAATCATGTTAGGCTTCTGGTACATGCATAAATCAACTGCAGAGACCCCTCTCTTGATTATACAACGTAAAATAGATCTGTGTGTGCACAGCAGCTGCGTGATTTGTCATATCCAGCAGCTTGGCCAGGTTACTGATAATCTGAAAGTTAAAAAAAATAAAAGAGTAGACTGCCAATAAAAATGAGAGACATGTCATGCATTTTCAGTTGTATGGTTTTGCAGTTTCCCAGAGTTCTTTCTGTGTTATGTACAAAATGAACTTCATTATTGAATTAATATCTGAAGTCACAAAATGCAACTTTTACGGGGCTTTTCAAAGCTCTTTGCATTCTGTTTTGCAAGCAATACCTATATATTGGAATGTAAAAGACATCAAAGATAAATAAAATGGAAAAGCACCAGCCAGTTTTAACGATCAAGAGATGAATAAATAAAAAATAACATTCTGGTAGATAATAGTGAGGAGTTTGGATAGGTTTCCAGCATTGTAAAAGAAGACAGGCTTTTTACAGGGCATGATGTCAGTACTGAGATAGGAACATAAAAGGAAGTATTCTAAGTAACGCCATATAGAATCATAGAATCATAGAATTGTTAGGGTTGGAAAGGACGTTAAGATCATCTAGTTCCAACCCCCCTGCCGTGGGCAGGGACACCTTACGCTAAATCATATCACCCAAGGCCTCGTCCAACCTGGCCTTGAACACTGCCAGGGATGGAGCATTCACAACCTCCCTGGGCAACCCATTCCAGTGCCTCAACACCCTAACAGGAAAAAATTTCCTCGTTATATCCACTCTAAACTTCCCCTGCTTAAGTTTGAACATGTTACCCCTTGTCCTGTCACTACAGTCCCTAATGAAGAATCACTCTCCAGCATCCCTATAGGCCCCCTTCAGATACTGGAAGGCTGCTATGAGGTCTCCACGCAGTCTTCTCTTCTCCAGGCTGAACAGCTCCATCTTCCTCAGCCTGTCTTCAAACGGGAGGTGCTCCCGTCCCCTGATCATCCTTGTGGCCCTCCTCTGGACTTGTTCCAACAGTTCCACGTCCTTCTTATGTTGAGGACACCAGAACTGTACACAATACTCCAGGTGAGGTCTCACAAGAGCAGAGTAGAGGGGCAGGATCACCTCCTTCAACCTGCTGGTCACGCTCCTTTTGATGCAGCCCAGGATACGGTTGGCTTTCTGGGCTGCAAGCGCACACTGAAGCCGGCTCATGTTCATTTTCTCATCAACCAACACCCCCAAGTCCTTCTCCACAGGGCTGCTCTGAATCTCTTCTTTGCCCAGCCTGTAGCTGTGCCTGGGATTGCTCTGACCCAGGTGTAGGACCTTGCACTTGTCATCGTTAAACTTCATAAGACATAAGAAGAAGAAGCTGTACTGAAATCTGCTGAAAAAACAACAGCACAGCTTGCCCAAGTCAGAATTTTAACTTTATTTTCTAATGTGCAAGCCAGCACTGTGCTGCTCTACTATTAAAATCCACTCAGTTCAAAGTTTGTCTGCAGGAGCTGCACATTTGTAATTAAAAGGAGATTAAGGTAATTTACTACTCTCTTGTCTGCTGCCCACTAATTTTCTTTCAAAAGGAGTAGCAGTGCACCTCAGGGATTCAAGTGCACTAACCACTTGGATGAAGTAAGGCCCCAGTAAATAATATAAGTGGACATTATCACACCTTTTATACTAATCTAGTAATTGGATTGATCTTCTGCTTCAGTGTGACAAGGAAACTAATGCTTTCTGAGATTAGAGTTTTTCTGAGATACCTTTTTAATCAAGAAGAGGATCCAGATTGCCAGTGCCTTAATGTTTTGAACAGGCACTTTTCATTTATTAGTGAAAAAGCCTGCGATCCATGTGACCACATGTAAATCTGTACCTGAGCTAAGCACTAAACTCCTTGTACTGCAAAGAGCAGTAAGTCTTTTAACAGGCAGTTGGCCACGCACACAGAGCACAGTAATATAAAACCATGCCTTAGAGTTGTTGGTCGCTTGGGGTTTGTTTGCTTGTTTGTTTGAATGAATTAGAGAAAAAGAAGACTAGTTCAAGTGCAGAGAACTACACTGTGGTCATCTAGATCAACATTCATAAGCTTGAACATAAATCTGTATTGGCACTTAAGGTGCCCTAGACACCTAAGACATTTACATGAGCCTCACAAACAACACAAAGTTGAGTGAGGAAATTCATGTTATTCTGTAGTGGTGAATGGAGGCTATAGTGGGAAGTACCCTTGACTTTGTATAAAACCCCCAAATGACTACAGTTAGGCAGCCAACTTGCACCCTTAAACAGGATTAATTCTATCTAAGTGATTGAATGTATGACATTCTGAGTAATTCTCTACGCTCTTCAGTATTTCATAGCTCCTGTTGTTTGTTAAAAAGCTGAAAAACACTGATACAATAATAGTAGCATCTAAATAGTATATGTAGTATACTATGTAGTACAACATAGTAACAGGATTAATTTTTCACTTTACAAAAATGTAATTTTCTCATCTGAATAAACTGTTGAGCTTTGAAGTTTATTCACTGTGTTTGCTTGAAACAGTGCAACATTACTATTATTTCTTTGTTATGAATGTTGTATATAATTTTGTGTGACACTAACAGAAACTGTGGGATAAATATTTTGCTTTTCCATTGGGGTGCATCAGCTATTTAACAACTGAAACAATAGAAAACAATCTACATTCCACAGTTCATGTTTATTGTTCAGCCTATTGAATAAATGAATATATCTCTTAAAACCTGTTAAAAAATTAATCACCTTTAGGATGCACAAGACAAAACTAGCTTCAGTAATGCATGCATTCCTTCGGCACAGAATTACTCTACAATGTCTAAAGACAGCTGTTTCTCCAAAAAACAGAGATGGTAGGACAGATGGATGGGCATAGGGATGACAAATTCCTCAGAGGGCTTATCAACTGCTTGCCATTTTCAAAAAGTAGAAGACAATAATTTAGAGTGTAGCACAGATTACATTATACAGTCAGTGTAAATAGTCTCACTTGGTAAGCTGATTAAATTTTAAAATACTTGATTTAGTGCACTTGCTGTCTTCTTCTGTGCAGGGAGCTCATTTCAACATACATGTTTTGTAACATCTGAAAAATGCTATTTCAAGGGCACCAGCCTCCTTCTATACACTAAAAACCAATCAAACAATCATTAAATGCAATCAACATGAAAGTACAAGACACTGGAAATAACACAACGTCTATGTTATATCTTTTCATATCACTTCTCTTGCTGCCCACGTGGCAAATCTTTTGCAATTTATCGGTTGCTATTTGTGCCACTGTATGAAGTAGAAGAATGAATGGGACAAGGTTTTTCATGTTGAGTTCTCTCACTGAACACAGAGGTTTCAATATAAAATGGTAGTTTATGAGCAAGAAAACGACCAAATATGATACTCTGTAAAATTACAAAGTAGTTAGTTGTGATATAAATTTATTATTATATAGCTATATATAAAATGTGTAGTCCTCCATTCACCATCTCCTTATAAAGGCACCTCTGTGTGTTCTCCCTCTTACTTAAACCATGATTCATAAAGTCATCCTAGCTACTGCATAGAGGTAAATAAAGCCATGCACAGGGGATATAAGCTACAAAGCACAGAGAAGAATCTGAACAATAGAGTGTAAATGCACATAACCAAGTGGCTGAGCTAACACAGTGTTCCAGCACTCCATGCACTCACAAATGTTTAAAATGACTGTGGCTTGTTTTAAAAGGCAAGCTGTTTCAGACTAAATATAGACTACGCATGTTGTATTGCCAATTCAGTCTCAAAAGACTGACATCATTAAGTCTTACTCCAACTTTCCCTCATCGTTTACACTTAGGAACACTTATCCAAAAAAGATTTTTCTTTTCCTTGAAGCACAGAGGCAGGGAAATGCACAGATGAAAAGCATCTGCCATATTTTTAAAATATTACATTACATGACTTTAAAAATTGTGAGAATTAAGGAATAGTTGTGTCAGTTATTGAGTCACTGCACCAATCTTCTAGCCTATGTTCATTCTGGGTGTATTTGTGGCAACATTTTCACTATATCTCTTCAAAGAAAAGATCCAGAAGTATGTTTTCAAGTTAAATCTGAGTATTCTGCTGCATTTAGATGATTTCAGGGGCTAAGGACTAAAAAAACCTATAAACTATGACGACTCCTCTTTTAATAAGAGGTATTCAATACTGAGATATTAAAACTTGACTTGGGGGAGAAAGGGGAAGCATACACACATTGTGCAATAGAGGTGCAAGAACCAAGTGTATATGAAGAAACCTTCCAGAAAGTTAAAAACAATTTATATTTTAAAGCTGATTCATGCTTTTTGGTGGATGTGAGAAGGTTCTCCAGCACTAGTGGTTCACAGTTGCACAGTACATCTAAAAGATATCAAATACCCTTTGGGACACACAGCAGTTAATGTAGCTTGGAATGGAGGACATGGAGAAAAAGAAACAGTGAGAAAGAGGCAAGAAGACGAACAGATGGCATAACCGAAGTAGAGCCAGCAGCATAAACTGCAAGGGAAACAAACAAATCCCAAAGGCTGCAAGTAATAAATTTGCACA